>NC_083116.1:27761755-28361755 GCF_949774975.1 Lagenorhynchus albirostris
GAAATGTGTCAATCACCTTTTCCCAGCAAATTCTCTTAGACCTAGAGGCCTCCAGGACCCACTGGAGAAACTTGCTGGAGGGAATAGCAGGGGCCAACTGTTGACCTTCCCTGATGCTGGCTGCTCCCCTTCGACTTGCCCTGACCTTGGCCAGATTTAAATGCCAGCTCAAGGCTGGCTGACACGGAGAGAACCCACTAGTCTGACACTGAGGTCCTGCCCTGTTTTGAGGCCACCCAGACTTTCTGTCGCGGGCAGAGTCTCTGCTCCTCAGCCAGCCTTGCCTAATCCTGGTCACCCAGCAGTAGCAGCTGTCGCCTCGGCCACAGCCCAGCACCCTCACCCCAGCAGCACCCCTGCGGCACTTTCGTTGTTTGCTTTCACCTGTGCCCCCACTTCCCAGCCAGAGCTACTGAGGAGGTCTTATGTCTGATGAAAGCGACATAAAACCAGCTCCACTGGCCCGACCAGAAGTGGCTGCCGTGAAGGATGGAGGCGGAGGAGGGGAGGGCTGGCGACATTAACCTTGATGCGGAGAAGGCAGCTCATGAAGGCCAAGAGGAGGGAATCCCACAACAAGACGCCAGAAAGATAGACTGGTGCTGAGGGCTGCCCATCATCTTTCACCATCCACACCTTCCTGGGCTGCCTGTCTTAATTAGGGGATGGAGGACACTTGAGCAACTTGGCCTCACAGCTAATGAGGAGGAAGATAAAGGCCCTCAGGTGGGAAAGCAAAAGACCCTCAAGCTCTGCCCAGGAGGCTCTGTTTTCTATTGTTGAGGAAGGAAAAAACTTGAGGGGAGGCAAATTCCTCAAGCTTCCCAACAAAGATTTGCGAAAGAACACCCATAGCCCATGTAGAATACGGTTAGGATGCCCAGCAGTTATCTAACTCCCTCAAAAATGTTCAGTTTAAAATTGCTCAAACGAAAGCTAAATTTCATAGAGAAGTTCATGATATTTTAAAAAATGCTTCTATCAACCTCTATTTGATAAGAGATTCAAAATCATCAGTGCAATTTATGAGCTTACAGAAAATATGTGCAAATGCAAACAGATGTTAAGGAGGCACTTAAAGAAATGGAGAAGACAGCTCCAGGAAGCAACAAACTCTGAAGTAAAAGCTACCCTAAAGGAATTCCTCATTTTTGGTGAATGTTTAAGAATATACAGATGTTTGGAGACATAGTTCAGAAACGTGATGAGCCATTCTAGAGCATCTGAAAGATACTAGACTCAAGTTTTCAGAGACTGGTGAGACTGAGTTTCACAAAATATTTCTTTGAACCCAATGAGTATTTCTAGTCATTGGATCCTGATATTGCACTCAATGAGCTATTTCTTTGGGTTAAGACACGGTGTGTTGATGTAACAAGTGATTCTAAACAGCATCTGCACAAGGTAAAAACTATGTAAATATTAGTGATTGTTTATTAAAACTACTTACTGGGGTTAGAAACACTAATGATGGAGACAGGAAAAGAAGATGGTGCTACATGGTTGCAGATTTTGCTGAGAAACTTACCTTCCTCACCATTTTGCTGAAAAACACCCTGGCAAAAGAAAGTGTAAATTCCTCTTCTCTTCCATGGTGGTAACAACTGATGACCTTATTTTCCCTCACAATCTCATCAGCCATCCTAAACAAACCTATAGATATTGGGTGCTTCTTGCAAACAGTCACACAAATTAAAACCAAATCACCCTCCTCAAGCTCCTTCTATTAAAAAAAAAATCTGGAGCCCTTTCTTTTGCCTCTCTTCAGCCACTTTCATCTCTTCTTATTTGAGGCTAAATCTGATGAAGAGATGCCGTCCAAGTAAGAACAAAGCCCATGATCTCAAGGAAGACCCACCCTTTTCTAATACTTAGGAATACTTGGAGATTCATTTACTAAATAATGTCAGATCTTCAAAGGCTTCCTTGTCATTGACTCTTCAGTAGAGCCTTCAGAGGAAGATGATGACTTCTGTATAGATAAGCTAAACCAGTGGTTCCCAAATTTTGTTGCACATTGCACTCACCAGGGGATCTTTAAAAAAAACGAAAAGCCTGGTTCCCACCCCCGCCCAAGACATTCTGATTTAATTGGTATGCGGTGCAACTTGAGTATCAGCAGTTTTTAAATCTCCCCAGGTGAGAAATCCCAAAGTTTGGGAACCCCTGGGGTAAATCCTCAAGATTATCAGGGTTTTTTCTGTGTATTTTCTGAAATTGTCCTGCTTTGGCTTTAGTAATCATAAGCAGTTAAGGTGTGTGTGTGTGTGTGTGTGTGTGTGTGTGTGTGTGTGTGTGTGTGTGTGTGTGTGTGTGTGTGAGTTCATATTTTTTGATAGGAATATATAGTTTTTCATTCTTTGCACTATGATTAGCCTTATTCTTTAGCATTTATTTTCATTATCAATGTTAATAAGATCACACACACACACACCCAAAAAAACTAGATACACCCGTGAGCAAATTATCTGTCCAAAACCAGACATTTGCAAGCCACAAGAGCTCTCACATAACCTGAGAAGACCAATTTGAATTTACTTTCCAGTGCCCTGCTCCTTCTTGAGGATATAAACATCAGGGAAAACCGCTGGGATAGGATGGGCTGCAATGAAGCCCTCTTTTAAGTCAGTAATCTTAAAGAGCCACTCTGCTCAGAGCCTTTGGCTGCCAGGAATATTCAATTATTCTCAGATAAAAGTAAGTCAGGCAGCTACTTATGCTTTTATCTCCTCATTAGCGTTAGCCCTAATACGGGTTTACAGAAGGACTGCTGTGGGAAGTGGGGTGGTTAATGAATATATCTATTGATGTAATCCAATGACCTTGGACTAATTCAATGTATAGAATCCTAGAATTTGGAGGGGAAAGGGATTTTACAACTCATTTAGACCAGCTCCTCCCTCTCAGCTCTGCTACTTGTAGCTGTGTGATCTTGGACAAATTACCTAACCTCTCTATACCTCAGTTTCTTCATTTATAAAATGGAGATTATAGTACCTACTTCACAGGATGTTTGTGAGCATGTTTAAATGAGGCAATATTTGTATAGCACTTAGAATAGTTCCTAACTCACAAATTGATTAGCTATCCTTATTATATCAGACCCTGTGGTAAAAGCTTTATATGCATTTATGTAATTTACTTATTGTAAGGACCCTGCAAGGAAGTTGTCATTGTACCATTGCACGGATGAGGAAACAACTGAAGCTCAAAGTTAACAACATACAAGGTCATCCAGCCAGTAATGTGTGGAGTTGTGAGAGGAACCCAAGTCTGTAGGTCCGATTCTACAGCTCACATAATATTTGAGAGCAGCATGATCCCTCGTGTGCACGTGTGTGTCCTAGTGAAAAGGAAAGGAGTTTTTTCACTGAACTCAAACATCAGTGGCCCCAGCAACACTATTTAGGGCTCCTCTGAATTAGGATAACATGATACAGAAAGATCCCCCCACCACATACACACATCCTTAACTTTATCATAGGCCACTTTGGTAACGTAAGGGAACCTATCAGAGCAATGGCATCCATCAACAGGGTACTTCTCTACTCAGTAAAGCAGCAGCAAGACCCACTATGCCCATCAGTGCACTAAAGAGGCTACGGTGCCTGATGGAGCAGGGCTTTGATATAAGGTGACACTACCATACCAGCAGAGCAGTGACAGTATCCAGTGAGCCAGTTGATCTGTGAAAAATACAATACTCAGAGAGAACGGCTGTATCTAGTGAATCGATAGTGCCATCAGGTACAGAATAAAAGGTATATGACACATTTCTTGGGTGTCCCAAACACATAGCAGATAGTAGATTCTTGTCAAGCCCCCATGCCTGCCCCAATATAAAATACACAAGTTAGACCTCAGGGAAATATATTTATTTATTCATTCATTCGATAAATGCTGATTTTGTATCTTCTGTAAAGATACCAAGTGCTCTGGCTGCCAAGGATATAATGGTGACGAAGCTTCCAATTTTGCATGACAGAGTATGTTATTCAAATAATTATACAAATACACAATTGCACTTATGACAAATGCTATGATAGAGATGGATATAGTGCTATAAACCTCCATAATAGGAGGATTTTTACCTAGTCAGTGAAAATGAACAATAAAATGAGATCCAAGGGATGAATAGGCATTAATGAAACAAGAGGGGAGGGAAGAGCATTCCAGACAGAGGAAATAGCATGTTCCAAGGCCCTGTGGCAAGATGAAGATTGATAAGTACAAAGACTTGAAGACATAATACAATATGAGGCTGAAGACTCAGGTGGAGCACAACCATACAGGGCCTTATAGATCACAGTAAATAATTTGATCTTTATCCTAAAATCCATGGAAAGCTTTTGAAAGCTTTTAAGTAGGAGAGAGAATGTCATATGATTAAAATTATGGAAAATCACTCAGTCATGCCACTCCTCTGCTGTAAATCTTCCTAAGGCTTTCAATTACACTTGGGAGAGAAACCCAAGTCCTTGCACCATGATCTGCAGAGCTCTGGCCCCTGACTACCTCCCCTACTCTACCTTTGTTACCTCTGCTCCAATCACATTGGCTTCCTTGCTATTCCTAGAAAATGCCAACCTTGTTCCCACCCAAAAGCCATTGGGCTTGCTGTTTATTCTACCTGGAATGTTCTTTCCCCAGACATTTGCATGGATCACCCCCTCTCCTGGTTCAGGCCTGTGCTCCAATGCCATCTACTCAGAGAAGGCTTCTCTGACAAGTCCATCTAAAATCGCACCCCCTGACACTATTCCCTTGCCTGTTTAATTTTTCTTCATGGCATTATCACAACCTAACATTTGATTAAATATTTGCTTATTGCCCATCTCTCCCAATATTATGTAACTTTATGAGTTCAGGGGCTTTGTTTTGTTTACTGCTATATTACCAACATGTAGAATGGTGCCTGGCACATGGTGGGTAGTTGATAAATATATTTGGATTGAATGAATGAATGAACTATAAAGAATGTATTGAAAGGGGGCCAGAGTGGAAGTAAGGAGGCTAGTTAGGAGACAGTTATAGTATTCCAGATGACAGCTGAAGAGAGCTTCAACTGGGATGGTAATGGAGGAAGTACTGAGAATAAATAAGTTCTTAGAAAGATACTGGGGGGAGGGGGTAAAATTGATAAGACGATGATGGATTAGATGTAGCAGGTGATAAAGGGGGAAGAATGTTAAGGATGACTCCCAGGTTACATACCAGAATCTTCTTGTACAGTATATCCCAACAAATTTCTAGCAAGCATACTATTTCAAATATGCTTTGTTAAGGACCCTAAAATAGCATTTCCGTGTAATAGAATCATACATATAGAGGTTACTACAGAGCCACCATCAGAAAGACTAGACTTGACCCTGTTCTACTGGGGAAGACTGATCTAAAATGACTGTGTCACCTGGCAGGGGGCCACATTCCCCTCCTCCTTCTAACACCACCCACCATAGCTAACCATATACACCTCCTAAAACTACATTAGCCATTAAAAAAGAAAAACTACAAATTGAGGGAGATTTTACAAAATTTTGGACTTTACTCCTTAAAACTGTCAAGTTGAAAGGGAGCAGAATGTGCCACTCCAAAATGCCTCTTTGGCATAAGGATTATCTTGAGCTGGTTATTTTTAAGAAACAGCAGACATAGAAGAAGCTCTGAAAACTGAGTAGGAGGTACCCTTTTGTAAGAGACATTTACATCTATAAGGGAAACCTCCATTTGTAAGGGTGTCTCCTTCTCTGTACCAGGAAGAGGAGGATGACCAAAGCTCTAGAAACTCTTGTCAATGGAGAAGGCAAGGACTTAAATCTGCAAACAACCATGCCCTCATTTACTGTGCTTTGCATGAAAACCTCCCATAACTGGCTTTGTCCACCTTCCCCCCCGACCAAACCTTTTGTCTTTAGCTGGAGATGGTATTTAAGGTGGTGGTTTGGGCCATTTCAGGGAGTTACTCAGTTTTCCTGGATCTCTCCCATATATACAGGAGGAATACATATTATTAAACTTCTGTTTGTTTTTCTCCTGTTAATCTGTCTTTTATTATGGGGGGGGGTGCGGGAGTCTCAGCCACGACCCTAGAAGGGTAGAGGGAAAATTATTTTTCCTCCCCTACAACACCATCAAAAACAAGGAAAGTCTGAGAAACTCTCAAACCATAAGGAACCTAAGGAGATACGGTGACTAAGTATAATGTGGTGTCCTGGATGGGATCCTGGAATAGAGAAAGGATATTAGATAAAAACTAAGGACATCTGAATACAGTATTTTTAGGTGAGACTAGTGTGTCAGGATTGGTTAATGAGTTGTGCCCAATGTGCCATGCTAATGAAAGATGTTAATAACTGGGGAAACTAGGTGTGGAACACATAGGAGCTCTTCATACTATCTTTGCAATTTTTCTGTAAATCTAAAACTTCTAAAATAAAAAGATGTTTAAACTACACAAACACACACACACAATGCATGATCTCACTCCATTACTACCTTGCTCCCCATGTGTAAACAGATCAGAATTCTCTCTTTCAAGTGATTTCCTACAGGTGCTGGTTTTTATAAACACTTAATCTTTTCAGACACAGTACTTTCAAATCTTGAAAATGTTAAAGAAAAAGCTGACCTCTCTCCATTGGTAGGAGAAGAAAATTAGAGGTAAAAAAAGAATACAAAACAATTCCTACTTATCCATTAGGAATTACTAGAGCACTGAGCAGGATCAGGGTTATATATGGCTCTGCTTTGCTTTGGGGAGATGGCTTGTAAATTACTGCTTGCCTAATATTTGTTCACAATTACCACATCTGTCCTCCAGGAAATAGCCTTCTCAATAAAAGAGTCATTCAGAATTCTTAGAAGTCTTTCTGTTAAATTGTGACATACCTAGTTAAGCAACACAGAAGAGTAATTTCATTAAATTATTCCCCTATCCCCTACAAACACACACACACACACACACACACACACACACATACACACACACACACAATTTAATGGAAGGGGAAGATTATGCAGCAAGGGAGAAGAATTTAAAAGTTTAGAGGAAAATCTCAAGGCAGCACAAAATTTCAAAGCTAGACTAAACCCTAAAGATCATCTGGTCCCAAATCCTCATTGTGCAGATGGGAGCCTAAGACCCAGAGAGATTAACTGATTCACCTAGGATCACAAACCTTAAACGCTCTTTCAACAACATCAGGCAGGTTCACTCCATTCATACTCTTTAGTTTTGTCTACACACAGATCCAAAAACTTACTTACAAGGTCAATAAAAAAGCTCATAGAGGTAATTTGACTTGTGTTTATTAAACAAATTAGGAATAACATTGTGTATAGTAGAAGGGTCCATAAAACTATTTTTTTTTACCCTGGTTATGACCAGCTGTGGTATTTGGTTCTTTTAATAAAACCTGACCTCACCATAAGAATCAGAAATGAATGCATGAAGGAAATACGAGAGTCAAGTTCTAACTCAGACTTTGCATTTTATTCTATGTCTTGGACCTCAATGCAACTGAGAAAACTGAGCCTCAGTTTCCTCCTTAAACAGGAACAACAATTTCCTATCTTACTCAGGGGCCATGAGAATTATTACAGCTTGACACCCTATGTCATCTTTCTTATCTGAAGAGTGATGGGATTCTCCTCAATGTTGCGAAGTCCTAAGCCTAGGCCACTATCTGCTCTTGCTACTGACTGATCACCCATCACTCCAGAGGTCACACACTCTTACAGCACTTGGTTTCACCTTAAGGTCTTTGGAAAGTGTAATAGAAAGAGCAAAGGACATACAGGAGGTCAGAAGAAAGTGTTTTATGCTCAGAGCTGCCACTGCCTTTCATATGACCTTCAACAGGTCACTTCTTCCATTCGTATAATAAAGGGATGGGACCCCAATCTAAGGTTCTCTGTGGATCTGAGGATCCCTATGAGCCCTTTCAGCTTGGACAAATGACTCTAGAATTCTATATTCAGGCAACACCAGGCAGGCTGAAAGTGTAGATGGCATACGACCTTTTGTGTCCATATCAAGTTTTCAAATCAGCTACAAAGTTCATCTCAGCATGGGGGCTTCTAGTGCCTTTGGCCACTCCATGACCCACACAGGGGGTTGCTGAGATGACTCAAGGGGAGGAAGGTGGCAGGTCCCCTTGTTCAGAGGCAATTAATTAACTTTGAATTTATTGTTATCTCTACCCCAAAGTCTGTATTCCCCTGATTAGAAGGGTGGGAAATCCAATAATGACACTGTTTCTGCAATGGAGGTTGATAATTACAAAATGGAATTTCTCAGTTATGTGAGAGGGGACATTGACCCTATTCATATTTATAAGTCTGGTATTTTTGAATCTCATTATGTCTATTTCACAGGTAAGGGAGAAATGTACTTTCCCATTTTTCTTACATCAGCTACCCAATACACACTCTGTAGAGAATATGGAACCCCTTTTAGTCTAATCTCAACACAGGTTTAAAAGCTGCTTTCAACAAATATCCCAACTAGAGGCTCTCTGCTCACTTCCCTGAGCAAACTAGCCAGGCCATGTGACCCACAAGAGTAGAGGCACTTCAAAATCAGCTTTTTGAGGACTGGAAAAGAATGTGGGAACCAGATTATTAAGAGTCCCAAAGGCAGTGAACAGGTTCCAGGTCTGGGTAAGATGGAGTAAGCACATTCCAACCTGCCTTTTCTACTAAATGCAGCTATAAAACCTGAACAGAAAGCATGAAACAGCTATTTGAAGAAAAAGTAAAAAGTAACAGGCAGTTGGAGAAGAAGACCACGATCAAAAGTACCACTGACCCAGTGCTGGGTTTCCCATTTTTCCACTAGTACCCTCTGACCTAAACCCAAAATCCAGAATTGGGCACCAGGTCAGGACAGAGAGAATTCCAAGAAGCCCTCTAATTCGGCTTCAAGGCATGGGAAATGAGTCTCCTAACACCTGGACAGAATGGAAGAAATTCCCTTTTCCTATTCTGTTTTTTTTTCTTTCTCTCTTCCCTTTTCTTTTCTGTGTTCTCTCATGGCCAAGCCCCCAGGCAATTCCATAAAGAAGGCAGCAGTGGGGGCCCAAAGGCAGCTAAACACAGAGGGAAGTTCAGCGAAGCAGTGGTCCCCAGAGAGTGGGGAAAACCCCACTGTTCTTTTTTTCTCTCTGTCCTCCCATCACCTGGCCCCAGATGTGAGCACAACTATGGGAAGTGCACAGAAGACTGGAGTAACAAAGGCCAATTTTCTGGCCAGAGGACCAAGAGGGAAGTCTCAAAGAACCAGAAAGGGATACAGCAGAGAAAGAGGAGCTTGGCAAAATGGCCTGGCCCCAAAACCTGTTGTTTATAAATTTCTGGGCTCCCCACTAAGGTGTCCATATTGGATCTGACCCAAAAGTGCATAGCAAAGATTCTGAAAACTGAACTCCAGGATAGACCACTGCCCAAGTCCCATACTGGCCACTGGGCAGGATAGATATAAACAGCATTGCAAAGGCTTTGAAAAATGGATCTAACACTGAAAGCAAAATCCACAGAAATCTGGTCAGAACTTGCAGCCCAAACCCAACTGAGTAGATTGCCTGCTAAAACAAAGACATCAACTTTCTCCATGGATTTAAACAAGACCCAGAGGCTCATAATATTCAAAATGCGCAAGATAGAATCCAAAAATACTCAGCATATGAAGAATTAGGAAAATCTCAACTTGCATGAGAAAAGACAAATTTTGAAATGAATGGAACTATAGAGCATCTCGAAAAAAACAGAAAAGGTAAAGAAAAAATAGAAATTATAGAACTGAAAAATACAAAAGTAAAAAAGTTTTTAAAACTCACTAGATGGACTCAATAGTACAGTATGGTGCAGAACAAATGTCTAAAGAAATAATGGCTGAAAACTTCCAAAATTTAGCAAAAGATATAAACCTACAGATTCAAGAAGCTCAGCAAATCATAAACAAGATAAATCCAAAGAAATCTATGCCCAGGCACACCATAATCAAACTGCTGAGAACTGCTCAGCTGAGTAGTAGTATGATTTATCCAACTTTGTTCTTTATTTTGAAAATTGGTTACAACGTTTCCTTTGCTTTCTATATAAGTTTAGAATCAGCTTGTATATATACACAAAAATACTGCTGGGTTTGGGTAGAATTGACAAATTAACTATGTTTAGTCTTCTAATACATGAGAATGGTCAATCTCTCCATTTATTTAGGTCTTCTTTTATTTCTTTAATCAGCAGTTTGTAGACTGTAGCATATAGACCCTATACATGTTTTATTAGATTTATATAAAATTATTTCATTTTGGAGCTATTAGAAATGGTATTATATTTTTTAAATTTTGGTTTCTAATTATTCAATGCTGATATACACAAATACAATTGATTTTTGTGTGTCAACATTGTATCCTGTGACTTTATTAAAGTCTGTTACTAGTCTAGAAGGTTTATTGTCAACTTGTTAACGTTTTTCTACATAGAAAATCATGTTTGCAAATAGGAAAATTTTTATTGCCTCCTTTTTAATCTGAATGCCTTCTACATCTTTTTCTTTTCTTACTGTACTAGCTAGAACTTCCAGTATAGTATAGGGATGAATAGGAGTGGTGAGAGTAGAAATCCATGCTTTGTTCTCACTCTTAGGAGGAAACCATTTGATCTTTTACCATTAAGTATGATGTTAGCTGTAGGGTTTTTGTAGATACCTTTTATCAAATTGAGGGAGTTCCCTGTATTCCTAATCGGCTGAGAGTTTTTATCATGAATGGATGCTGGATTTTGTTAAGAAAAAAAGAAGATCAATTGATAAGTTTATGTGGGTTCTCTTCTTTAGACTGTAGATATGGTGGATTATATTGATTGATTTTTGAATATTGAACCAGTCCTGCATTCCTGGAATAACCCCACTTGGTCATGCTGTATTACTCTTTTTATATTGCTAAATTTAATTTGCTAATATTTTGTTGAGGATTTTTACATCTATGTTCATGGGGAATACTAATCAGTAGTTTTCTTATAATATCTATATCTGGTTTGGGTATCAGGATAATACTGGCCTCATAAAATATGTTGGGAGGTATTTCCTCTTCTATTTTCTGGAGGAGATTGTGTAGAGATTGGTGTCATTTCTTTGTTAAATGGTTGGTAGAAACCTCCAGTGAAACTATCCAGATCTTGAGTTTTCTTTTTCAAAAGGCTTTTAATTACAGATTCAATTTATTTAATATCTATAGATCTATTCGAGTTATCTGTTTCTTCTTGGGTTAATTTGGTGATTTGTGATTTTTGAGAAATTGGTCCATATCATCTAAATTGTTGAATTTAGAATAACATAGTTATTTATATTATGCACCTTTTGTCCTTTTATTGTCTATGTGGTCTGTAGTGAAACCCCCTCTTTCATTCCTAATGTTAAGTCATTTGTGTTTCTCTCCTTCTCTTTATCATTCATGCTAGAGGTTAATCAATTTTATGAATCTTAAAAGAAACAGCTTTGGGTTTTATTGATTTTTCTCTGTTGACTTTCTGTTTTCAATTTTATCAGTTTGTGCACCCTATTCTTTCCCCTGCTTTCTTTGGGTTTAATTTGCTCTTCTTTTTCAAGTTTCTTAAGGTAGAAGCTTAGATTACTGATTTGAGATATTTTCTCTTTTCTATTTTAAGCATTTAGTGCTGTAAATTTCCATCTAAGCACTGCTTTAGATACATGCCACGAATTTTAATATGTTGTATTTTCATTTTCATTCAGTTGAAAATATTTTCTATATTTCCATGATGTTTCTGCTTTGACCTATGGATTATTTAGGAATATGTTACTTAATTTCTGAGTGTGGATTTTCCTGCTATCTTTCTGTTATTGATCTCTAGTTTAATTTCACTATAGTCAGATAGTATACTTTGTGTAATTTAAATTAATTTGCCAAGATGTGTTTTTATGACCCTGCATATGGCTTATCTTTGTGAATGTTGATCTCAAAGTGCTTTTCAGTTTATGGATTCAAGAGTCTTGCAGAGACTGCAAAGTTGTAGCTCTACTAAGATAGGGTCAGAAGAGGGGAAATTTGAGAATTTGCACAAAATGCAAGCAAGGAGAGAACCTCTGCTTTAACACAAAAGTAAAGTCATTGGAGCCATTCTGTGAAAACTTATCAGACACACCTCAAAAATCCCTTTAGGAGACAACTGAGACATTTCATATGAACCCTATACAACCTGTGTTACCACACTTAAGCACTGTTGTACTCTCTTTTTTCATATAGATGGTTGCATATATATGGTTTCATAGGGCCTTGTGGAACTTTTAGTGAAAAGTCCTAATCACCAAGGTCCAATGAAAATTGATTCCAAAGAGGTAGCAAAAGAAAATCTGACAATTTATGCCAACCTCACATAAACCTGGTTTACCTTTTGCCCATGTTGGTAAACAGAAAGACATGTTTAATTCTGTCTCCTGTGTGTGTGTCTCTACCTTTAGAATGAAACAGTTATACCTTCTATCCAAAGCTCTCTAGGGAGACAGTAGAGCATAGTGACTAAAAGCAAAGACTCAAATATAAGACCTAAGTTCAAATTCTGGCTCTAACCCTTACTGACTGAGTGAAATAGAGCAAGTTCCTTGGCCATGCCAAGTCTCCACTTCTCCTTCTATAAAATGGGATAACAGCAGTACCTATATCATACAATTTTTGTGAGGAGTAAATAGGATTAAACATAAAGGTCCTGTCAGCTACATGTAAAAGAATGAAACTGGACCACTTTCTTACATCATATACAAAAATAAACTCAAAATGGATTAAAGGCTTAAATATAAGACCCAAAACCACAAAACTCCTAAAAGAAAACCTAGGTAGTATGCTCTTTGACATTGGACTTAGCAATGTTTTTTAGGATCTGTCTCCTCAGATAAGGGCTACAAATGCAAAATAAACAAGTGGGACTATATCAAACTAAAAAGCTTTTGCACAGTGAAGGAAACCATCAACAGAACTAAAAGGCTAAAAAAAACTAAAAGGCTAAAAAACTACTGAATAAGAGAATATATTTGCAAATGATATATCCAATAAAGGATTGATAGCCAAAATATATAACGAATACATACAACTCAATGTCAGAAAAACAAAAAATCCAACTTAAAAATGGACAGAGGATCTGAATAGACATTTTTCCACAGGATACATACAGATGACCAACCAGCACGTAGAAATATGCTCAACATCACTAATCATCAGGGAATTGCAAATCAAAAGCACAGAAAGATATCACCTCACACCTGTCAGAATGGCTATCATCAAAAAGACAAGAAACAGCAAGAGTTGGCGAGGATGCAGAGAAGAGAACCCTCATGCACTGTTGGTGGGAATGTAAATTGGTCCAGCCACTATAAAAAACAATACGGAGATTCCTCAAAAAATTAAGAATATAACTACCATATGATTCAGCTATTCCACTTCTGGGTATTTATCCAAAGAATATGAAAAACTAATTTGAAAAAAATATATATGCAACCCCTATGTTCATTGCATAGCATTATTTACAATAGTCAAGATATGGAAACAACCTAAGTGTCCATCAATAAATGAATAGATAAAGAAGATATGGTATGTGTGTATATACATATACACACACATACACACACAATGGAATATTAGTCATAAAAAAGAATGAAATCTTGCCATTTGCAACAACATGGATGGACCTATACAATATTATACTAAATGAAATAAGCCAGAGAAATACAAATACCAAATTATTTCACTTATATGTGGAATCTGAAAAACACAACAAACGGAAAACAGAAACAGACTCATAGATATAGAGAGTAAACTGGTAGTCACCAGAAGGGAAGGGGTTGGGGGTTGGGTGAAATAGGTGAAGGGGATCAAGAGGTACAAACTTCCAGTTATAAAATAAGTAAGTCATAAGGATGTAATGTACAGCATAGGAAATATAGTCAATAATATTGCAATAATTTTGTATGGTGACAGATGGTTACTAGAGTATTGTGGTAATCAATTTGTAATGTCTATAAGTAAATCACTATGTTGTACACCTGGAAACTAATATAACATTGTATGTCAACTATACTTCAATTTAAAAAATTAAAAATAAATAAATAAATAAACATAAAGGTCCTGGAACAGTGCCTGACACATAATAAGTGCTCAGTAAATGTTGGTGATGATGATATTCATGATCTTATCCATACCATATAAGACCTGAAGCTGTAACAAGGGCTCTCAGACTTTGGTATGTGGATTCATACAAGTCTAAAACATGCCTCAAGGGTTCAAAGGGCAGGAACAGGACTGGAAAGAGAAGTGAAAGATGAAGGTCAGGAACCAAAAGAATAGAAACCTGAGAGATTGCTGAGGTGTCTACAGCTCATAATGCATGGGAATCTCAGAGCAATTTCAAAGTTCAAGGCATACAATACTCATACATGCATCATTGTCTGGGAGATAAAAGGGAAGGCCACCATTAATTCTCTTTTTGTAAGAAAACTCATGGTTGGGCATGAGGAAGAACATCTTGACTGTGGAGAAAAAATGTGACTAAACTATCAAAATAGTCTTGAAGAAGAGATGAGATAACTACTTATTCAAGTAGATTAAATATTTACCTGCCTGAATGCAGGGGCTGTGTCAGAGGATATCTTTAGGTCCTACCACCTTCATGACTCCATAAGTTTTTATTGAGGTACAATTGACATATATCATTATATTAGTTTTAGGTGTACAACATAATGATTCAATATTTTATATATGGCAAAATGATGACCACAATATGTCTAGTTAACAGCCATCACCATACATAGTTGCAAAAAAATTTGTTTTCTTGTGATGAGGACTTTTACGATCTACTCTCTTAGTAACTTCCAAAATGCAATACAGTATGATTAACTTTGGTCACCATGCTGTGCATTACATCCCCAAGACTTAATTATTTTATAATAGGAAGTTTGTAATGACTACATTTTTAATGCCCATACTGATGTTTCTTCCTAATCCACATAGAATATGTCTACAATGAAGAAAATCTGTTAAAGAAGGAAAGAAAAAGTAAAGAAGTTGACTCCAGGGACTTCCCTGGTGATCCAGTGGCTAAGACTCTGCACTCCCAATGCAGAAAGCCCGGGTTCGATCCCTGGTCAGCCAACTAGATCTCACATGTCACAACTAAGAGTTTGCATGCCGCAACAAAAAGATCTTGCATGCCGCAACCAAAGATCCCACGTGCCACAACGAAGACCTGACACAGCCAAATAAATTAATAAACAAATATTAAAAAAAAAGAAGTTGACTCCAAAGGGGAGGAGAAACACACACAAAAATACATGAGTTGTTTGGATCTTTTACTTCAAGTCACATGGATGTTATACAAATGGAGCTTATGAACACATTTTGGTCTGAAAAGGACACAATTTACAAAAGACTGGAAAGCGTGAAGAGATATAATCTCAGTAGCAGGAGGAAGATATTATTTTGACAAAAGAACTATTAAAAGGATCTTGGGGGAAAAAAAAAGGATCTTGGGGGTTGGGGGGACTTCCTCTGTGGTGCAGTGGTTAAGAATTCACTTGCCAATGCAGGGGACATGGGTTCAATCCCTGGTCCAGGAAGATCTCACATACCACGCAGCAACTAAGCCCGTGTGCCACACTACTGAGCCTGCGCTCTAGAGCCCGTGTGCCAAAACTGCTGAAGCCCATGAGCCACAACTACTGAGCCCGCATGCCACAACTACTGAAGCCCGCACGCCTAGAGCCCATGCTCCCCAACAAGAGAAGCCACTGCAATGAGAAGCCTGCACACCACAACGAAGAGTAGCCCCCGCTTGCCACAAGAGAAAGCCCATGCGCAGCAACGAAGACCCAACGCAGCCAAAAAAATTAATTTTTTTAAAAAAGCACTAAAAACTACATAAAAAACAAACAAACACAAAAAATAAATTGCAGTGGCTTCTCTTGTTGTGGAGCACGGGCTTCTCTTGTTGTGGAGCACGGGCTTCAGTAGTTGTGGCATGCAGGCTCAGTAGTTGTGGCTCGTGGGCTTCAGCAGTTGTGGCACATGGGCTCTAGAGCACAGGCTCAGTAGTTGTGGTGCACGGGCTTAGTTGCTCCACGGTATGTGGGATCTTCCCGGACCAGGGATCGAACCCATGTCCCCTGCATTAGCAGGTGGATTTTTTTTTTACATCTTTATTAGAGTATAATTGCTTTACAATGTTGTGTTAGTTGCTGCTGTATAACAAAGTGAATCAGCTGTATATATACATATATCCCCATATCTCCTCCCTCTTGCATCTCCCTCCCACCCTCCCTATCCCACCCCTCTAGGTGGTCACAAAGCACCAAGCTGATCTCCCTGTGCTATGCGGCTGCTTCCCACTAGCTATCTATTTTACATTTGGTAGTGTATATATGTCCATGCCCCTCTCTCACTTCGTCCCATCTTACCCTTCTCCCTCCCCGTGTCCTCAAGTCCATTCTCTATGTCTGCATCTTTATTCCTGTCCTGCCCCTAGGTTCTTGAGAACTTTTTTTTTTCAGATTCCATATATATATGTGTTAGCATACAGTATTTGTTTTTCTCTTCCTGACTTACTTCACTCTGTATGACAGTCTCTAGATCCATCCACCTCACTAAAAATAATTCAATTTTGTTTCTTTTTATGGCTGAGTAATATTCCATTGCATATATGTAGCAGGTGGATTCTTAACCACTGCACCACCAGGGAAGCCCCAGTTTTTATGTATTATTTGTGTGAAAAGAATTATAAACCTATTACAGTACAGTACTATATAGCTGATTGTGTTAGTTGGGTACCTAGGCTAACTTTGTTGGACTTACGAACAAATTGAACTTACAAATGCACTCTCAGAACAGAACTCATTTGTATGTAGGGGACTTACTGTAAAATTCAAAACTGATGACTTACCTACGATTTATTGCTCTTACTTATGGTCATACTGAGCCTAATCAACTGACCACCCAGCAGGGTTTATACTAAGCATACACCAAGTGCTCAGCTCTGGATCTAATGAGTTCTAGGAGCTGGAAGACTTCAGGTGAGAAACTAAAGGCCCCTGGTTCACTCTATGGTTTTTGAAGGTGGGCTTTTGTCATTTATGTCAGTGACTGGTTATCTAAGTGAAACAGAGTCCCAAGGTAATAAGGCAAATTCTTGTAATGAGCAGTTAGAGCTTTGCCTTGCCCCTAGGTGGCTATGCTTAAAATGGACACCAGTGGTCCAACATTCTCAAGGAAGAAAAGCAATAGTGTGGGGATTATTCAAAGTGTGATCCCAGGCTCACCTACATCAGAATCACCTGGAGATGAATATTAAACCTACAGATTTCTGGGTTCCACCCCAGATCTCTTAAATCAGAATCTATAGGTTGGAGTCCAGGATCCTATATGTTATTAAGCTCCCCCAGGTGACTTTGATGCTTACCAACATTTGGGAATCACTAGCTTTTTGCAAACTCATCCCCATAACTAGATCTCAAGTAATCCATCAAAAAAGTATTTTGCTGCCCAGATAACAGACCTGACCCTCTCAGTAAGTCTTCTGTTTTCTTTCTTTAAAATAGAAGTAAGAATAGTACCTACCTTATGTAACTATATTACTTCATCTCCAACCACACCCCCCACTCCACCTGACAATTTGTACTCAAGACAAACAAAACCAATTGGAGTTTCCTCATACACTATGCTACTTTTTATCTCCACTCCATTGCTTATAATCTTTCCTTGGCCTGGAAAGTCACAGGATGCAGCTTCTTGACTTAGAAAGCTCATGCTTGATCTTCAAGGCTTAAATCATTGGCTTCTTCTCACGGATTCTTTCATTAGACGCCTAGATGTAAGTTAGGAGCCTCTCCTCTTTGTTCTCTCAGCGCCCTGAACTCTACCCGTTTATGTGTTTGTTTATCTGTCTGTCTTCTCCCATTCGAGAGCAACCTCTTTGAAGTCATGGACAGTGGGATTTTGTGGTTGTTTCTCTAGTTGTTGGTGGTAATTTTAAAACATCCAGAGAAGTACAAAAATAATACAACAATCATCTATGTTTCTAACATCCACAAGTAACCGTTATTGACATTTTGGCACTTTTGCTTCCAATATTTTTCTATCTATTTCCTTTAAAAAATAATTTATGAGAATATGGTCCACTGTTTCAGAATAAAATATTATAGGTAAAGCCAAATGTCCACTTGACCTCCACTTCCAGAGCTCTATTCCCTCTCTTCCTTTCCAAAGGCAACCAAATATTAACATGAGTTTGATATGTATCCTTCCAGTCTTTTTTATACATTTAGAGACATACCTGTATCCATATAAAATATACAGTATTGGCTTGAACATCGTATTCCAAATGTCATGTGGCTGTGTGCATCATTCTGTCATTTCCTTCTTTCATTCCAAAATGGTTTTGAAATATATCCATGTTGATGCATATATCTGGTTAATTCATTTTAATTGCTGTATAATAATCCACTATATAGATGTACCCCCATTTTATTTAACCATTCCCCTGTTGATGAACAGTTACGTTGTTTCCAAGACTTTGCTAGTATAAAAAGTCACAACAAATATGTTTTATTACATATCTCTTGGTGTATATGTGTGTTACTTTAATAAAGAGACCTAGAAGTAGAACTGCTGGATTGTAGGGTATGGGAATTTGTAGCTGTACCAATGTTGATGCCCATCAGCATTGTTCAAGAGTTGTCATTTCCCTATATCCTTACCAACACTTGCTGCTGTCAGCCTTTTAAATTTTGCAAATTCTATCAGAGAAAACGGATATCTCATTGCTGTTTCTGACCATTTTATTCATCTCTATAGAGCTGGTACCCAGCTACCAGCAAGTAGTTGGCACATGTTAATCGCTTGGTAAACATTTCTGATTATGCCACCTATAGGTCCTGGCTCTGCCTTGCTGATCATTACGAACACATCTAGGTGTCTCCTTTCAGCAAGAACCAGAGAGGGATCCCAGTTTCCTCACCTCTAGGCAAACCTGTGAGGAAAAGGTAAAGGGAAAACTGCAGGTGGCATAATTTCATTTAGAGATTTATCATTCCCTAAGATGGCATTCAGTGAATGATTCTTGACTTCTGGATCAATAATCTTTTACAATCAATCAGGTTAGGGTCTAGCTCCTTGCACCTGAGAGCTAAGGGCACATCTCAAAAGATGACAGAAGTGGGAAACAAAGTATCTGTTCCCCAGTGGCTCTGTTGCACCAGTAGAGTAAGACAGGTATAGAAGGAATGGTTTAGCTTTCTAGTGGTCTCCCTGGAGGTACTTGTTACAAATATTATGTGCTCATGAAAATACGTTTCCTTTTCTTCCTGGGCATACATCTAGACCATATTTACTATATCCCCTATAGTTAGCTGTATTCATATGATTGATTTTGGTCCAATGGATATGAACCAAAGTGACATATAATATCTCCTCAAGGTAGTGGAGCAGAGATGCAAGTCAGTTCAGTTGGCACCTAGAATACAGTGTGATCAGTATTCTCACAGATGAAAGGCAGGGCAGGGTGCTGTGGGAGCCATGGGATGCCAGCTTGCCCAATCAGAGTAAGTGTTTCAGAAGAGACTCATTGAACACCCACCGTGTGCCAGGTCCTGTGTGGGATACTGGAGTTACAGAGGTGCCTGCGACACTCACTCACGTTCTAGGAACTCTAGGAGCTCATGAGGGACTCAAGGGAGACATATCCACCCAATAACACCAAGGAAAAAGGCTGAACATAAAGTGTGCTGTGGAAGCACAAAGGAAGGTGCCGCTCACTCAATGTTTCCTAGCCTGTCTTTCCCAACGCAATTCCACTTACTCCACAGCTACTACGGCAGAACAATGGTTTCACGGGGTAACACCCTGATGTGCCCAGGATGAGGACTCCCTCTTCCCAGGACTTCCTGGAGGTAAAGCCATTCAGTCCCAGAAGGAAAGCACAGTGATTTCTGAGCTGCTGTTCATTTCAGTGCTGGGTTTAGACATTTCCCTTGGGATGCCATTCCCCAAGGAATCAGATTCACACTATTAGGCCCCAGTGCTTTTCCCCTTTTCCTCCAAAACTTGGTTGTTTGTTCTTCATTTAGGAAACTAAGTTTACAGTTAGGGACCTGAAATAATTAGTTCTGCTTATTATATCTTAAAACCCCAAAATAGAGAAAACAAGCTCAAAAGGCCTTACTGTTTGCATGAATGATACAGAATACCTGTTGCACCAGTCTCTGGGGACTCAGTGATGCCCTCCATGGGACATAATCAGAAGACTCATGAATTTAGAACCAGAGAGCCAGAGCCAGAAAGCTTGGAGGAATCTTAGAGATCTGGAATCTATGTCAACCCCTTAATTTTACAGATTGCTCATCTGAGGAAAAGGAAGCTACCCAAGACCTAATGGGTAGTTAATGAGAGCACTGAAACTGCAATCCAGGCTTCTGAACCACTTTTGAGAACCTAAGATTCAGGTCAATGTAGGAACAAGAGAGATCCTAAGAGAGTAAAAGCTCTCCTAAGAGAAAGAAAATTGAGGGTGCTAAGACCCAGGTGGCCCACCCCACATGGAAATCCTCCCTCCAGTGCTAACCCTGGAAAATAAATGGGATGGATTTCATTAAAGGAACTTCCAGATTTCCTTACATTCCTCCCTCATCCCACACCCCCAACATAAACAAATACCAATACCTACCTCCAGCTTGGAGGAAAAACAAGACAACTGTGTTGGATTGCTCTCTTTGGAAACAACCCTATTCATTTATACTGAAGCACAATATGTAAAGAATGAGAGAGTCCCTGATGCTAAAAGAAACATCCCTTCCTTTAGGGGTATTCCTCCACCACCACCAATAGACCATACATCAGCTAATGTACACTGATGCACTGAGGCTGTTACAGAATATAAATTTACAAGTGCAATTCCCAAGACTCTCTCTCACTTCAGAGGGGCTGTGTCATGTGATGGGATGGATGGGGAAATGTTGATTCATCCTGTACAGCAGCGGAGGAGAAGTAGAAGGCACCCTGTGGGCCACAGACAGCACTTGACATGGGCAAACAAAGAAGTACAGGAATGAGGCCTGGCCTGATCCTCCTCCTGTGGGTCCCAGCCACCCTTTGGAGGTTGTCAGAAAATGGAGAGAAGGAAGTAGAAGAGAATCTCAGACCTGAAAAATAAAAGCTCAGGACCATCACATTCCCAATATGTTTTCCCCCTCCCTTTCCAGTCCCTGAAATAAGAAGTGTCTGGGCCTAGGTACCTAAAAATATCTTTTGAAGATGGGGAACAATTGCCACATCAAAATGATGAAGCCCATCAAGAAATCTGAACATACAACAGTTCCACATCAAGATGATGGCCATGCAAGGATTCCAGCCCATACCGACTTGAAACAAGGAGCTGTCATGCCCCAGGGGCCCCTAGATCAGGCATCCACATATTTTTGCTCCCTGACAAGCAGGGTCTATGCCCCTACTCAGCCTGGAAGCAGTTACAGAAGATGGACTTTCACCCCTCTGCCTCCCATAAGAATATGGGAGTAAAATCTCTGAGGGGGGAATGAAACAGGAGGGAAGGGGGCAGGGCACAACCTTTAAAAGAATGACAGCCATAGGACACGACAAAAACTGGTTAGAACCAACTAGGTCCAAGATGGCAGAAGATTCGACTTCCAGTAGACCTTAAGCCTCATTATATGCTCGTAATACATTAGCATATGCTAAATGACACACCCACAGGTGCCATGACAGTTCAGAGGCTAACCATAAAAGGCCAAAAAGTAGGCAGTGGTCCAATTCCTGGAAATTCCTACCCCTTCCCTGAAATAGTTGGAATAATCCTCCCACTCATTAGCATATGGAATTACCCAGCCCATAAAAACTTACCACGCCACATTTCTGGGCCTCTCGCCTTCTGAGAGGGCCCACACTCTGTCTGTGGAGTGTGTTTCTGTCTAAATAAGTCCACTTCTTACTTACCAAAAAAAAAAGAAAAAAAGAAATCTGAACAGAGAGATGCTGTAAAACATGGCTTTGAATCCAACAGTCATTACTAGTCAAACTCTTTCAAAGAAAAAAAAATGAAAGAAAGAAACCTGCAAGCATTCCAGTTGAGTATTGCTCTTATCTCGAGACTTACACATTCAAACAGAAGGGAATTACATGTCTCTGATTGATAGCCTTGTCTTATTTCCACATTCAGCCAGTACCAAACAAGGGAAAGGATGAGAGGGTAGGGAGCAATGACAGAATAATTTATCTCCACAAAATAATGGTCTTAGAGGACCCTCCAAGACCCAATTTACACAGATGTTTTTTCCTTCAAAGTCACATCACACTTGGGATTCTTTTTCACCTGCATGAGAGAAAATGGTTTTGAAAGTGTTGAGCTTAATTGATTTGCAGCTGCACTAACTCAGACCCCAGAGGCACCAATTATATATCCCATCATACCCAGGGCCCATGGGCAGCAGACTTTCCCCCTGAGATTTGTAGATGGGTTTCACAGTCAAGTATTATGATTAACCCAAAGTTCCTCCTTCAAGAGGGACAGGGGAACACCACAGTTCTCTCATCGTTTATGCAGGCTTAGGGAAACTGACTCTATTAGAAATGTGATACAGCAGCCTATGATAGCCAGAGAGAGTGGAACTCTGGAAAAGTCAAATGAATTGATAAAATGCTTTGTTTGCCTAGTTTATTTCTGCCACTTTGCTAATGAAGCAAAAGATGGGAGGTGACATTTTCTCTTCTATAGGCAGAGTTAATAGCTCTCAGATAGACCAAGCACTTATACCAGGTTGTGTATGCACTTTTAGGAGCTTGGAAAGCTTCAAGCACTTTCAAGTGCTTTCAAGCATAATAGTCTTGCTTCACACAAAGCATAATAAGCCTGGCTGATGGCAGAGGAATAATAATGTTGTTCATCTAAGCAGCTTGGAAGTGAATCATCCACTCCAACAAACCCAGATTGATTTTATGCCCTTTGGACAGCCTGACTCAGTCCTTTCTCGGAGGGCTAATGGACAATCACTATCTCATTTAGGTCCCATTCATAATCCTCTTTGTTTATTCATGGACAAACAAGCCAATGGCCTCCTGTGATCCAGCCTGAAATGCTGGCCTTAAGTGATTTTGTGCCTCCACAGGAAGAGCTCAGCTATTACACAAAACTCAGGGCTGCAAACACCTTCTTCCTTAAATTTATCACCCCTCTTTGGTAATTGCTATTACCTAGGGAAGATGGTAAGGATAAGGTCAGTGTGAACCAGGGGAAAATCCAAATAGGAACATTTAAAAGAAATGCAGTTTTATTACTCTCAAAGAAAAACAACTTGAGCTGGACTCAAAATGCTTTAAGGAAGTGTTGTTCCAGAATGACCCCAAGAGACCTATCTAATGAACAATTAGGAATTACTTGTAATTGATAGATCAGTTACTGCTATGTAAATACTACAGTATTTACAGTTTCTTAAGATAGTTTAAAGTCTTAAGGGCATTAAACAGTCCTATATGAAACCAAGATGAAACTCTGCATGAAGAAACATTTTGCTAATATGGGCAAAATGGTAATAAATTTTGAAGCTGGGTGATGGGCACATGGAGGTTCATTATACTATTCTCACTATTTTTGCACATATTTAACAGTTTCCATAATAAAGTTTTTTTGAATACATTGCTGAACAAAGGTAACTTTCAAGCCAGCCCTCTGAGTTATTACAAATTTGAAATTACTGGGATTAATATTAGAGCTTTGACTCTATTAAAAATTTTTACCAAAGCTCCCAGACCCTTGAACTTCACTCTCCCAAACTCAGCCTGCCTATATTCAAGCTCAAGGCAAGGGGAACTGGGATCCGACAGAGCCATACTTGTTCTGCTTCTTGTGAAAATATGAAGGGAAGCCTGGGAGAAGGGAAAGAGAAGGTATTGGGCCAGGAGATGAAGGGCTACCTTTGAAAGCCAAAGGCTGTTTTGATGGCATCACCTGCTGTCAGCTTCCCACTTTCAGAGGGATTTGTCATAGAGAGAAATTGTCCTACATTCTCTCTCTTGCTTTGGTGCTGTCAACCACCATCATAAGTAGGCCACTTTCTCGTGGACAGAATAAGCTCAGCTAGATGGAGAACCCATGGGGGACTATGGCTTTGGTCCATTGCTTTACTCTAATGAGGGAAAGACTTTCCAGGCTCCAGAGTAGCTTGCATACTGGGGCAATTCTTAGTCAAGCACATTTCTCATTTGCCTTTGTTCTGCTGAACATCTTCTTGGAGGAGCTTGGAGGGGCAGTGAAGCTTAGAAATCCTCCTATATGCAAATAGTTTCATTTTACCAAGAGAGTATTTCCAGGCAAGAAGCTATAATTCCTATAAACAAATTGCACTCTCCCTAAGGCAAAGTAAACTAAATTCAGGAAGGAAGATATTTTACAAAGTGAATTCCATACAAGTCATGCAGTCCAGTAGGCTTTTTCAAGACTTCTGAACTGCAAAAAAAAAGAAAAGAGAGAGAGAGAAAATGTTGGCTAAACTGTCTGTTGTGGTTAGTCACTTGGAACGACCAGCACACTCACAAATCTACCCTTGTCTCCATGGAGACAGCGGGGTCTAGCAACTATCTAAACATTATACTACAAGGTATTACAGATAAGCATCAGGGGCCACAGGGGAATACTATAAAGTAAAAAGAAAAACATGTCCAGCCATCTCAAACTATAGTCCTACCATAACACCATGGGATTCTATGATCTTGCCTTGTTGTGCTTTTATTATTATTCCCACTGAATAAATTTCCTCCCCTTTAAGCAAAGAGGACTCTAAAGCTGAAAGATCCAGGGTGATTGAATTGACCTTAATGTTCTTGAGGGAAATTACCTTAAAAACAGCCTTAGGTGTACACTGTGTTGAATTACCTTTGGCATGAACATTTTGGCAAAAATGTTTGGCAAACATTTTTGAGACTTCTTATATGCTACTCATATAAGTAGCATAAGTACCTGCTACTACGTGGCAGGTACTATGCTAGGCACTGGGGAAATGACACTTTAAATTTTTAAAAGGTGCTTTCACAACTGTAACTACATTTGACCTCCTGGATAATATAGGAATTGTCATTGACTGTTTTATACAAAATAAGGAAATTAAGACTCTGAGAAGTGAAAAAGACTTGCCCAAGGTCACAAAGCAACATTGTAGTGGGTCCAGAATCTGGACCCTGGTTTCCTGACACCAAATCCCACTTTATTTATTTATTTATTTTTACTGAGTATCTATTACATGGCAGAAAAATTTCTAAGCAGTGAATGAAACAAGTTCTTGGTCTCACAGAGTAGGGGGGCAAATACACACGTAAATCAATTCCTACTTAGATACCAAATCCCACTTTAGTTTCAACTGTGTAACACCTTAACACTCAAAGACCAGCCATAGAACTCCACAGTGGGGGATGCTAGGGTGAATTAAGTCACTTGACTCAGCATGGTTCCCAAAGAGCACTCTATGAATCCAAAATAGTAACTCTTCTTGCTGGTTTTCAGTTTGTGAAAGTTTATCAAGCTGTGTACTTATGACATGTACACTCTCTCTGTGCATATATTATACTTCAATAAAAGTTTTTCAAAAAACCCTTCTCCCCTCACTGTCCTGAAAGTGTGCTTTCCTGTGTAGACTGATCCTCAGACTTTGCAGGCCCCATGCATTCAGCCTTTATGCCCTAGGGTCAAACAGGTATGGTTTTTCACCTGCAAACCCTTTTGGAGTTCTCCTTCCTAAACCACCATCTACCGCCTTACATTTGTCTCTCTCTCATGAGGACACTATGGGGTCAGCAAATCCCTAACACCTTTGCTGCCCTGTCTTACTCTGAGCCAAAGGGTAAGAAGTGCTCTGACTGGTTCTCTATAGACTGGATCCCGTGCCCTCCCCACCAAAAAAAAACACTGTAGTTCATTTTTCTAACAACCCTTTTGAGAGTCTTTCCTATTGACCAGAGGAAGCTATGCAGTCAAAACTAGCTTTTTCACACAGCACCTGACTCTTGAGGGCAAAATACTGAGTAGTGATTAAACTGAACTGCAATTTGTGAAGGAGAGGATAAAGGGGACCAGGCTAAGTACCCTTTGCCTTTGGGCTTCTAGACTCCCTGAAGCTTACTTCCTCACTTCCAATAATTTACCTGTTCTACTACAGGCACAGGAGCTGTGCTCAGCCACTTCCCACCCTATCCCCACAGCAGTTACTCTTTCCAACTGAGCCCAGAGAACCAAGGGGCACAGGAATTGAAATCCATTTACCATTCCTGTTTTCAACTCTCATTTCTTCATCATATGATCTCTTTCAACATCAAAACCTTGTCAGGGTAACAAAGAGCAGACATGTATCACTATCTTTCTTATACAGATAAGATAAACCAAGACCCAAAGACGGAAGCAACTGTCTCAAAAGCACCTGGGTAATTAGGGTTTGGCACCATTTTTGTCCTCGAGACAACAGGAATAAAGTTGTCTGGAACTGGAAAAATGGCACCAAGTCTTTGCCTACAAGTAGCCAGGGGATAGCTCGTACTATTTCAGCTTTCTTTACCCTTCTACTGGCCGGAGCAGCTGATTGGAGGGAGCACAGGGATCTAGGCCAATCCACAGATTTCTTCTTAACAACCTCCCCATCTTTAATAGTAAGTCAATACGAAAAAGGCAGCAGGTTGAATCTGGAGATAGAAATTGGGATTAAGAATTGAAAACCAGGAGAGGACTTCTATATCAGAGTGATGGAATACCTCAACTCTGAACTGCCATCACCCAAATCACTGGATGTTTTGGTCATTTCAGTAAAACAACAGGGCTATTTCCTTGGATGGATGATTTGGTGGGTGAATATTTGTCTAGCAAGTTATTTAGCATTACATCACACAGATCACAGAATGAATCATAGAGACAGAAATAAACCAAATATTAAGGCTTGATTATTATATTAGAGATGGGAATATTAAGGCTCAGATTGGTTAAGTGACCTCCTAAACTCAAGCAGCTATTTAGTGAAAGAACTAGGATTAGACTTTATGTCCCCTGACTCCCAAGCCACTGCTCTTTCCACTTCATTGGCTGAATCTATCACGATTTAATTGTATGTTTGGTCATCAGGCAGATGTGGCTAAAATAGGAAACATGAAAAATGGCCCTATTCCTGAAAGAAAAGAATAACAGAAAAGACCAAATAACATAGGCATTTCCCATTTCACGCCTATAAATTGAGATGTAGGTCTACGACCTTAAGAAAAATAAGTTTCCCTCATAACCCTAGAAAAGGCAGCTCTTCTAGGAAAGAAGTAGGTCTATTGAAGGCCCTAATATCCTGACAGTTATTAATCCTGACTTGACTTAGACGAATTATAAAATCCCCATGCCTCAGTTTCTCCATCTTCACATTGATAACTACATACAATAGTACTATAGCTCTCAAGCATCTCTGAAAAGGAACCATAAAGACATCTTGACTCTTAATTCTCATTACCCCCCACCCCGCCATTTACTTAGTTACTAGTGTTGTTAACTGGATTTCTCAAATATCCCTTAAATTCAAACCTCCTTTCCCTCTTTAATGTTCCTGTTTTAGTTCAGACCCTCCTTATCACTTGCTTAGATTACTTCATCAAGCTCCTGACCACTCTCCTTGCCCCCAATCTCTCCCCACTCCAGCCCATCCTCCACATTGCCACCAAGGTAATCTATAAAACACCCAACCCTAGCTATGTCATGCTTCCATTAACTCTTTATTCCCTGAAAAAGTCCAAAACCTCTTAGTATGACAAATAAGACTCTACTCTGTCTGGCCGTCACCTACTTCTTTTTTTTTAATTTTTGTTTTATATTGGAGTATAGTTGATTTACAATGTTGTGTTAGTTTCAGGTGTACAGCAAAGTGGTTCAGTTATACATATACATGTATCTATTCTTTTTCAGATTCTTTTCCCATATAGGTTATTGCAGAATATTGAGTACAGTTCCCTGTGCTATACAGTAGGTCCTTGATTATCTATTTTATATACAGTAGTGTGTAAATGTTAATCCCATACTCCCAATCAACATCTACTTCTTATGCAGCTTAACAGCTCCCATCACTCCTCCTGATAGCCTATCTCCTATGCAGACAATGCTTGTCACCTTGAATTTCTTACCATTCTATAAACACAGTATAATGTTTAATGTCTTTTTACCTCTACCTGACATATATGTCTCCTCCTTTCCTCTTTCAAAAATTCCTACTTATCCTATAAGACTCGGATCAAATGTTACCTCTTCTGTGAAACATCACTAAGCTTTCCATGAAGAATCCCTCCTATATGCTCTCATAGCATCCTGGACATAAAATCATCATAGTATTTGTGTTCCTTATGATAACCATACTGTATTGTCAGTTTATCTCCTGAGTTTCTTGAAGGGAGGGCTGTAATTTTTTTCATCTTTGTATCACAAATATATAGCACAGTGCCTGGCCCCAAATGTTGCTCAATAAATATTGTTAAATAATTGAATGGATGGCTTATGATAAGAACTACTATTTATGGTCAACATACAGCCTATATGGTCAATAAATAAGGCATGATTAGGCTTCCTTGATGCCCCCACTCTTTATTTGAAGCTTTTATCTAAGGATTTAGGGAATTTAGAATTGCCAGCTGGAAGAAAGAAAAGTTTGTCCTAACTATATCTTCCTTTGAGAACTGTTGATTGTTTTGTGGATATGAGGGAAAGGGATTGACCATCAGTCTATATTTCAGTCTTTCAGCAGCAACAAACCTCTCATTGTACCACTCCACTTCTAATTTTGATTTCAATTCCCTCCCATTATATCACATCTCCTAAAAGTTAGAAATTATTTTCCCTTTTCCTCTTTAATATCCCCCAACTTTATCCTCCCACACACATTGATTTTCACTGCATGTATTTAAGTAAACTGTCAACCCATTATGCAATTTACATCAGAAGGACCTTCTTCAAGGTCATTTGTGTACTCTGATATCTGGGAAACTGCCGAGAGAAAAACAGGTAGATAACTCAATCCATCATGTGGATCTAAGGAGACTGTACAAATACCTCATTTCCATAACAACATTGTACTTGGTGTCCCAACATAATGAATGAATATGCTATGACTGAAGACTAAACAGAGGCTAATGGTAAATGCATTAATTAGCGACCTGTTTACACTTCTCCTGGGAAGGATGGCCATTTGTTACAGCTGCTGTCATGCAAGAATACTGACTGGGTTTGGGTCTCCACTCTGGGAATGCATATAAATTTGTGAGAATCTCCCACATTATCATTTGCTGACATGCATTAATGACACTAATGAAGGCAGAAGACCTTGATTCAAACACACAAATGATTAGAGTTGATAACAGATTTCTGAACAGGGCCCTCATTAATGAAGTTATTAATGATGCAGAGATGGAAGTTAAAAAAGGGATGTCTAGACATGTATTTATAGCCCCTCCACCTCCTTCAATCAAAGGTAATTCTTCTATCTCTTTGATTTATCCGTTTTTCACTTATATACCTAAGAAAGCAGAATAATCATGTTCTGGTAAAAGAAATCCAGAGAAAAGAGGATAGGTCCAGCTCTATTCAATTAATGACAATTATGAATGAGAATATTTCATGAAATCAAAAGATCACCAGCTCTTGTCTTAGGAAATATGTAGTGATGGATGCAAACTAGAGGGTTCATTCAGAGCAAAAGGAGCATTTACCAATCATGCCCAAACCTAGCTGAAGTCTTCTAGTTCAGAAAAAGATGAATATATTATTACTAATTTGCCTCCCACATCATTGATTTCTTAGGTAACTAGACTCTTGACAAATAGTCACATTTTAGTGAGGGAAGTGGTATGTGTTGACAACATTTCTGTTAACAACTTACACTGCCATTATCTTTTTTTAGCATGGTTGAACGGCCAAATCTTTCTATTTCTGAGCAAGAGAGAAGAACAGAATGCCAATGTTTGCACAGGGTCATGCCTGTAGTCATTCAACTGTTTACACTTCTTTGACCAACTCATAGACAGGTTTTATCAAAGACAAAATTCAATACAGAATGCCAAAACAACTGATTGGGGCAAACAATTCGAAAAAGGCAACTGGTTTGTCCAGTGTAGGAAGAAATTAACAAAGCCAGCTGCATTATTAAATTAGCCTTTTACTAATTACTTTACTGAAGAGACCCATCACTTCAAGTGAAGTGCTCAGACCAGGGGTCCTGAGTAGGTATAATTGTATACATGTATTGATACATTAGTTCTATCAAGTTGCATTATCAACCCGAGAATTCCAAAGATTAAACTGTAGATGTAGCTCTGTATTCTGAGGCATAAGACAGACAAGCCGGTCTCTGCCATCTTTTAAGTGAAAATTTATTCTCTTAAAACTTTAAAAATTGTTTAATGCCACATAAGGGCCCCAGAGTGAAGGCAGAGAGATTGCATTTTTAAGAGAGTGATTACCCATTTAGGCTGTTAGGCATTTTTAGGAGTCTGTTTTAATAGGAATCTGGTTTGAATTAAGAATAAAATGGAGCTATAACACACAAGAGGCCTAATACTAGTCCTGAGTTTGTTCTCAGAGCTGAGAGACAGATGGTTTCTCATTGCCTCTCAGATGCTTTTATGTTATAAGCATGTTGATTATTTCATTCTGCTAAGAATCCGTATGCTCTGTGATCACATGATCAGGCAGTTCTCCAGAGAACATGCACGATATGGATAGTTTCCAGCTGCTTCTTGTTGCCTTTGTGTTACAGATCCGTATCTGTATGGATAATCATACAGATTTTTAAAATCATAATTGGGATTCTCTCCACCTAGGGTCCTGCTGCCTCTGGGCCCAAACAGTCACAAGTCAGCAGGTGGCATCTAGGGTTCAGCTACAATTTAGAGCTGGGACTCAGAACCAGGGGATCCACTTTAGCAGATCAACAAAGCCAGGTAAAGCTGATGTTGTGAGCAAGGGTATTAAAGTACAACTCTAATTGCCAGGATTCTTGGCATCACACAAAACAAACTGGTCCTATGTTCAAGAAATTTCACCATTACTAATTAGCTAGCTGGAAATGGGACAGTTCAGTCCATACAGCCACACTGGATATACACTGCAAACCAATGTTTATTCACTTATTTATTCCTGTATTAATGTAATGAATATTTATTGAGTATCTATTGTCTGCCAGTCATTTTACTGGGTGATAAGGATTCAGCAGTGAACAAGAGAGAGACAGTTCCTGACTTATTTTTTGTTTATTTATTTTGTTGAGCTACACTGTGTAGAGGTTTAGGACTCTGCAGCCAGACAATGTAGCATGTAAGTCCTGGCTCTTCTACTTACTAGCCTTATGACCTTGGCAAATCACTTCCCCTGTGAGCCTTACTTTCCTCATCCCAAAAACTGTGATAAAACTAGTACCTGACTCATTGAGTTGGTATGAGAAATGAACAGGTTAATATATGCTAAAAACTTAGAAAAACGTCTGTCACATGGTAAGCACTATGTAATCCAGATGTTCTTGTTAACTATCTTGTGTAGTGTCTGTTGATCATACTGGAAACAACAGTACAAAATTCATGATTTGTTGTTTGCAAGGAACAGCATGGTTCCTCTTACCACTCACAACGAGGATTCTCCGACTTCTGAGGTAAAGCGGCCAGTGTAACTTCAAAACCTACTACCATTAAACTCCCAAGGCAAATCTCTGCCATCTCTTGACCTCCATTACCTCATCTGTAAATGAGAGCTTGTGAATAAACGATCTGGTAATAGTGATTGAAAACACTCGATTTGAATACTGACTTCACCACTTACTAGCTCTATGATCTTGAGCAAGTTAATCTTAAGAGGTTTTGTCTTTGGTGTTCTGCAATTTCACCATGGTGTGTCTAGAAAGCAAATTTCTTTTTATTCATTCTACTCAGGATTCATGCCTCCTGAATCTAAAGGCTCATGTCATTCATCAATTCTGGAAAATTTTCAATCATTCTCTTTAAAAATTGCCTCTCCCCCCATTCTCTCTAGTTTTTCCTTTTAGAACTCATTTTAGACGTAATTTGGACCTTTTACTTATTTAAAATTTTAAATTTTTTAAAAGTTTTTTATTAAAGTATAGTTGATTTACAAGGTTGAGTTAGTTTCAGGTGTACAGCAAAGAGATTCAGTCATACATACACATATTTTTTTCAGATTCTTTTCTCTTATGGGTTATTACAAAATATTGAGTATAGTTCACTGTGCTATATAGTAGGTCCTTGTTGGTTATCTGTTTTATATATAGTACTGTATAATGTTAATCCCAACCTCCTAATTCATCCCTCCTCCCCCATTCCCCTTTGGTAACCATAAGTTTATTTTCTAAGTCTGTGAGTCTGTTTCTGTTTTGTAAATAAGTTCATTTGTATCATTTTTTTAGATTCCACCTATTAGTGATATCATATATTTGTCTTTCTCTGTCTGACTTACTTCACTTAGTATGATAATCTCTAGGTCCATCCATGTTGCTGCAAACGATATTATTTCATTCTTTTTTATGGCTGAGTAATATTCCACTGTATATATGTACAATATCTTCTTTATTCATTCATCTGTCTATGGACATTTAGGTTGCTTCCATGTCTTAGCTATTATAAATAGTGCTGCAATGAACATTGGGGTGCATGTATCTTTTCAAACTATGTTTCTTCTCCTGATATATTCCCAGGAGTGGGATTGCAGGATCATATGGTAGCTCTATTTTTAGTTTTTTGAGGAACCTCCATACTGTTCTCCATAGTAGCTGTACCAATTTACGTTCCCACCAACAGTGTAGGAGGGTTCCTTTTTTCCTACACTCTCTCCAGCATTTATTTTTTGTAGACTTTTTGATGATGGCCATTCTGACCAGTGTTAGCTGATACCTCATTGTAGTTTTGATTTGCATTTCTCTAATAATTAGCGATGTTGAGCATCTTTTCATGTGCCTTTTGGCCATTTGCATGTCTTTTTTGGAGAAATGTCTATTTACATCTTCTGCCCATTTTTTGATTGGGTTGTTTGGTTTTTTTTTTTTTATTTTGAACTGTATGAGTTGTTTGTATATTTTGGAGATTAACCCCTTGTCGGTCACATCATTTGCAAATATTTTCTCCCATTCTGTAGTCTGTCGCTTCGTTTTGTTTATGGTTTCCTTAAATCTATCCTCCATGTCTCCTAACCTCTCTTTAAAGATCTCATATTACTGATATAAACACAAGACGCTAAAATATCAAGATGTATGCCCTCAGTAACTAATTAAACACTCTGTGAATTAACCTAGTGAAAGAGACAATTCACTCAGACAAATACATTGGCTACTTTTTTTTTTAAGAGAATTCAGGGGTATTTTTACTGAAGAGAAAAAGTTCAACAGTCTTTCAAATGTTTAACAAAATGAAACAACAAGCAAACAAAACAAAGCAGTCAATCCTTATAACTATTTTCTCTCAAGGATTCCTTTCTTTTGAAAACTCTATTTCAAGGGAAACTTAATCTGTGTGTTCCTGATTCATTTATACACCTTAGACTCATTTCAAACACCAACACATCTTATGAACCCTTTAATGAGCCTTTTCAAAGATATTTATATTTGAAATATAAAGTCATGTTTTGTTGGCACAAAATGGATCTTGAGGTGCGGGAGAGAAAGTATGGAGCCCAAGGGTGCAAGGTGTCTCTAAACAAGGTCAAAGTCACTCTTCCAGTCTCAAATGAGATCGAAGTAAAGAACAGAATGTTCACTGTGTGATAGCATTTGTGAGCCAAAGATTTTTTAAAAAATTAAAGTTCTCCTGAAACCATTAAATATCTAAAGCCCCAAACAAATTCTACATAAGGTAAAATTATTACATGTACTTATCATATGAGTAATAATAGCTAACATTTATTTTTCTTTTTTTTCATGATAAGAGCTATGCAGTTTATATGTTTTTTTTTGTTTCTTTGTTTTGTTACATCTTTATTGGAGTATAATTCCTTTACAATGAAGTGTTAGTTTCTGCTATATAACAAAGTGAATCACTTATACATATACATATGTTCCCATATCTCTTCCCTCTTGCATCTCCCTCCATCCCACCCTACCCATCCCACCCCTCTAGGTGGGCACAAAGCACCGAGCTGATCTCCCTGTGCTATGCGGCTGCTTCCCACTAGGTAGCTATTTTACGTTTGGTAGTCTATACATGTCCATGCCACTCTCTCACCCCGTCACAGCTCATCCCTCCCCCTCCACATATCCGCAAGTCCATTCTCTAGTAGGTCTGTGTCTTTATTCCTGTCTTACTCCTAGGTTCTTCATGACATATTTTTTCTTAGATTCCATATATATGTGTTAGCATATGGTATTTATCTTTCGCTTTCCAACTTACTTCACTCTGTATGACACACTCTAGGTCCATCCACCTCACTACAAATAACTCAATTTCGTTTCTTTTTATGCCTGAGTAATATTCCATTGTATATATGTGCCACATCTTCTTTATCTATTCATCCGATGATGGACACTTAGGTGGCTTCCATGTCCTGGCTATTGTAAATAGAGCTGCAATGAACATTTTGGTACATGACTCTTTTTGAATTATGGTTTTCTCAGGGTATATGCTCACTAGTGGGATTGCTGGGTCATAAGGTAGTTTTATTTGTAGTTGTTTAAGGAACCTCCATACTGTTCTCCATAGTGGCTGTACCAATTCACATTCCCTCCAGCAGTGCAAGAGTGTTCGCTTTTCTCCACACCCTCTCCAGCATTTATTGTTTCTAGATTTTTTGATGATGGCCATTCTGACTGGTGTGAGATGATATCTCATTGTAGTTTTGATTTGCATTTCTCTAATGATTAACGACGTTGAGCATTCTTTCATGTGTTTATTGGCAGTCTGTATATCTTCTTTGGAGAAATGTCTATTTAAGTCTTCTGCCCATTTTTGGATTGGGTTGTTTGCTTTTTTGTTATTCAGCTGCATGAGCTGCTTATAAATTTTGGAGATTAATCCTCTGTCAGTTGCTTCATTTGCAAGTATTTTCTCCCATTCTGAGGGTTGTCTTTTGGTCCTGTTTATGGTTTCCTTTGCTGTGCAAAAGCTTTTAAGTTTCATTAGGTCCCATTTGTTTATTTTTGTTTTTATTTCCATTTCTCTAGGAGGTGGGTCAAAACGGATCTTGCTGTGATATGTGTCATAGAGTGTTCTGCCTATGTTTTCCTCTAAGAGTTTGATAGTTTCTGGCCTTACATTTAGGTCTTTAATCCATTTTGAGCTTATTTTTGTGTATGGTGTTAGGGAGTGATCTAATCTCATACTTTTACATGTACCTGTCCAGTTTTCCCAGCACCACTTATTGAAGAGGCTGTCCTTTCTCCACTGTACATTCCTGCCTCCTTTATCAAAGATAAGGTGACCATATGTATGTGGGTTTATCTCTCAGCTTTCTATCCTGTTCCATTGATCTATATTTCTGTTTTTGTGCCAGTACCATGCTGTCTTGATTACTGTAGCTTTGTAGTATAGTCTGAAGTCAGGGAGCCTGATTCCTCCAGCTCCGTTTTTCATTCTCAATATTGCTTTGGCTATTCGGGGTCTTTTGTGTTTCCATACAAATTGTGAAATTTTTTGTTCTAGTTCTGTGAAAAATGCCAGTGGTAGTTTGATAGGGATTGCATTGAATCTGTAGATTGCTTTGGGTAGTAGAGTCATTTTCACAATGTTGATTCTTCCAATCCAAGAACAGGGTATATGTCTCCATCTCTTTGTACCATCTTTAATTTCTTTCATCAGTCTCTTAAAATTTTCTGCATACAGATCTTTTGTCTCCTTAGGTAGGTATATTACTAGATATTTTAGTCTTTTTGATTGTAAATGGGAGTGTTTTTTTGATTTCACTTTCAGATTTTTCATCATTAGTGTACAGAAATGCCAGAGATTTCTGTGCATTAATTTTATATCTGCTACTTTACCAAATTCATTGATTAGCTCTAGTAGTTTTCTGGTAGCATCTTTAGGATTCTCTATGTATAGTATCATGTCATCTGCAAACAGTGACAGCATTACTTTTTCTTTTCCAATTTCGATTCCTTTTATTTCCTTTTCTTCTCTGATTGCTGTGGCTAAAGCTTCCAAAACTATGTTGAATAGGAGTGGTGAGAGTGGGCAAGCTTGTCTTGTTCCTGATCTTAGTGGAAATGCTTTCAGTTTTTCACCACTGAGGACGATGTTGGCTGTGGGTTTGTCATATATAGCCTTTATTATGTTGAGGAAAGTTCTCTCAATGCCTACTTTCTGCAGGGTTTTTATCATAAATGGGTGTTGAATTTTGTTGAAAGCTTTCTCTGCATCTATTGAGATGATCATATGGATTTTCTCCTTCAAGTGGTTAAAATGGTGTATCACGTTGATCGATTTGCATATATTGAAGAATCCTTGCATTCCTGGAATAAAACCCACTTGATCATCATGTATGATCCTTTTAATGTTGGATTCTGTTTGCTAGTATTTTGTTGAGGATTTTTGCATCTATGTTCATCAGTGATATTGGCCTGTAATTTTCTTTCTTTGTGATATCCTTATCTGGTTGTGGTATCAGGGTGATGGTGGCCTCGTAGAATGAGTTTGGGAGTGTTCCTCCCTCTGCTATATTTTGGAAGAGTTTAAGAAGGATAGGTGTTACCTCTTCTCTAAATATTTGATAGAATTCGCCTGTGAAGCCATCTGGTCCTGGGCTTTTGTTTGTTGGAAGATTTTTAATCACAGTTTCAATTTCAGTGCTTGTGATTGGTCTGTTCATATCTTCTATTTCTTCCTGATTCAGTCTTGGCAATTTGTGCATTTCTAAGAATTTGTCCATTTCTTCCAGGTTGTCCATTCTATTGGCATAGAGTTGCTTGTAGTAATCTCTCATGATCTTTTGTATTTCTGCAGTGTCAGTTGTTACTTCTCCTTTTTCATTTCTAATTCTATTGATTTGAGTCTTCTCCCTTTTTTTCTTGATGAGTCTGGCTAATGGTTTATCAATTTTGTTTATCTTCTCAAAGAACCAGCTTTTAGTTTTATTAATCTTTACTATCATTTCCTTCATTTCTTTTTCATTTATTTCTGATCTGATCTTTATGATTTCTTTCCTTCTGCTAACTTTGGGGGTTTTTTGTTCTTCTTTCTCTAATTGCTTTAGGTGCAAGGTTAGGTTGTTTATTTGAGATGTTTCCTGTTTCTTAAGGTAGGATTGTATTGCTATAAACTTCCCTCTTAGAACTGCTTTTGCTGCATCCCATAGGTTTTGGGTCGTCGTGTCTCCATTGTCACTTGTTTCTAGGTATTTTTTGATTTCCTCTCTGATTTCTTCAGTGATCTCTTTGTTATTAAATAGTGTATTGTTTAACCCCCATGTGTTTGTATTTTTTACAGATCTTTTCCTGTAATTGATATCTAGTCTCATAGCATTGTGGTCAGAAGAGATACTTGATACAATTTCAATTTTCTTAAATTTACCAAGGCTTGATTTGTGACCCAAGATATGATCTATCCTGGAGAATGTTCCATGAGCATTTGAGAAAAATGTGTATTCTGTTGTTTTTGGATGGAATGTCCTATAAATATCAATTAAGTCCATCTTGTTTAATGTATCATTTAAAGCTTGTGAGAGTGGCATGGACATATATACACTACCAAACATAAGGTAGATAGGGAAGCAGCTGCATAGCACAGGGAGATCAGCTGGGTGCTTTGTGACCACCTAGAGGGGTGGGATAGGGAGGGCGGGAGGGAGGCACAAGAGGGAGGGGATATGGGGATATATGTATATATATAGCTGATTCACTTTGTTATACAGCAGAAACAATTTTGACATTGTAAACAACATTGTAAAGTGATTATACTCAAATCAAGATGTTAAAAAAATTGAAATCAGAAAAAATATATGATATGCAGAATCTAAAAAAAGCTGATACAAATGAACTTATTTACAAAACAGAAACAGACTCACAGACTTAGAGAATGAATTCATGGTTACTGGGGGTAAGGATGGGGGAAAAGAATAGACTGGGAGTTTGCGATTTACATGTACACACTGCTATAGTTAAAATAGATAACCAACACAACATTGTAAAGCAACTATACTCCAATAGAAATTAATTTTAAAAAAAGTATTACAAGACAAGAATGCCCAATCTCACCACTTTTATTCAACTTAGTATTGGAAGTCCTAATCACAGCAATTAGTCAAGAAAAACAAACATAAGCCATCCAAATTGGAAAGAAAGACGTAAAATTTCACTTTTTGCAGATGACATGAAACTATATATAGAAAACCCCAAAGGACCCACCAAGAAATATATATATATATTAGAACTAATAAATGAATTCAGTAAAGTGGCAGGATATACGGTTAACATACAGAAATTGGTTGCATTTCTATACACTAATAACAAACTATCAGAAAGAGAAATGAAGGAAGCAATCCCATTTACAATTGTATCAAAAAGAATAAAATAACTAGGAATAAATTTAACCAAGGAGGTGAAAGATCTATACACTGAAAACTAAAAGACACTGATGGAGGAAACTGAAGATGATAGAAATAAATGGAAAGATATATTGTGCTCATAGATTGGAAGAATCAGTATCATTAAAATGTCCATACTATCCAAAGCAATCTACAGATTCAATGCAATCCCTATCAAAACACTAATGGTATTTTTCACAGAACTAGAACAAATGATCCTAAAATTTGTACGGAACTACAAAAAGACCCTGAATTGCGAAAGTAACATTTCAGAAAGAAGAACAAAACTGAAGGTATCATGCTCCCAGACTTGAAACTATACTACAAATCTATAGTAAGCAAAACAGTATGGTACTGACACAAAAACAGACACATAAATCAATGGAACAGAATAGAGAGCCCAGAAATAAACCCATGCTCATATGGTCAATTAATCTATTACAAAAGAGGCAAGAATATATGATAGGGAAAAAACAGTCCCTTCAATAAATGGTGCTGGGAAAACTAGACAGCTACATGCAAAAGAATGAAACTGGACCACTTTCTTAAACCATACACAAAAATAAACTCAAAATATATGAAACACTTAAGTGTAAGACCTGAAACCATAAAACTCCTAGAAGAAAACATAGGCAATACACTATTTATTTGACATCAGTCTTATCAATATATTTTTTTGAATCTCTCTCCTCAGGCAAGGACAGCAAAAGCAAAACTAAAAAGTGTTTACACAGGAAAGGAAACCATCAACAAAATGGAAAGGCAACCTACTGAATGGGAGAATATATTTGCAAATGATATATCTGATAAGCAGTTGATATCCAAAATATATAAAGAACACATACAACTCCATATCAAAAAACAAACAACCCAATTTTTTAAATGCTCAGAGAATCTGAATAGACATTTTTCCAAAGAAGACATACAGATGGCCAACAGGCACATGAAAAGGTATTCAACATTGCTAATCAGCAGGGAAATACAAATCAGAACCACAATGTGATGCCACCTCACACCTGTCAGGGTGGCTATTAACAAAAAGGCAAGAAACAACAAGTGTTGGTGAGGATGTGGAGAAAAGGGAACCCTTTTGGTGGGGATGTAAACTGATGCAGCCACTATGGTAAACAATATGGAGATTCTTTAAAAATTAAAAGCAGAACTACCATACAATTCAGCAATTTAACTTCTGGGTATTTACCTGAAGAAAACAGAAACACTAATTCAAAAATATATATGCACCCTTATGTTCATTGGAGCACTGTTTACAATAGCCAAGATATGGAAGCAACCTAAGTGTCCATTGATAAATAAATGGATAAAGAAGATGTGGCATATATATACAATGGAATATTACTCAGCCATAAAAAATAATGAAATCTTGCCATCTGCGGCAATATGGATGGACCTGGAGGGTATTATACTAAGTGAAATAAATGAGACAGAGGAAAAACAAATACCATATGATTTCATTATACATAGAATCTAAAAATCAAAACAAATGAACTAACAAAACAAAATAGAAGCAGACTCGAATATAGAGAACAAACTGGTGGTTGCCAGAGAGGAAGAGAGAACAAAATAGGTGAAGGGAATTAAGGGGTACAAACTTCCAGCTATGAAATAAATAAGTCATAGGGATGTAATGTACACATAGGGAATGTAGTCAGTAATACTGTAACAACTTTGTATGGTGACAGATGGTAACTGGTCTTATTGTGGTAACTATTTCATAATGTGTAAAAATATTGAATCACTATGTTGTACACCTGAAACTAATACAATATTTTATATAATTCATTTTTTAAAGTATTACATAAATACAAAAAGTGTTAATACAAAAAATTATTAATTGACTTCCTATAGTGTGCCTAGCACTGTATATGATACTGAGTCTATACAAGACACAAAAGACATGGCCTCTGTCCTGAAGGTATTTGGAGTCTCATTGGAAAAACACAAGCTAGCCACGTGAGAGAAGGAAGAACAGATGGAGAAAACTTTCATCTAGTATCTGCTATGTGCTGGGCATGTTCACATCTAATCCTCACCACTCTGTTGCAAGATATGTTGTTTATTCATTCATTCATTCACCCATTTATTTAAATGATGTAGGTGTGCCCGAGGTCAAACCACTAGCAAGAGAACAAGTTCAGATTCAAATTCAGGTCTGATGCCAGAGCCATTGTTTCCACTATATCACACTGCCAAATGATTAATTAAATCATACAGATTAAGAAAGGAATACTAACAATAGAGGCATTACAGCATATGGTTAAAATCATGGAATTTGGAGTCAGACTGACCTGAGTTCAAATACCAGCTGTGTGACTTTGGGCAAGCTACTTAGCCTTCCTGAGCTTCTTTCCTTATCGGCAAAGTAGGTACAGTAATAATATCTACCCATGGTGCTGAGATGATGAAACAAAATAATATACATAAAGGATTTCACGTAGTGTTTTCCATAGCAAACAAGAAATAGCAAGCGTTCTTAATATAACATTGATTTTATGTTACCTTTTTAAATGCAAAATTAATTTTTCTGTTTCTGCATTCTAAAGAAGGAGGCATATTTCATACCAGTAACGATATGTTCCCTTCCCCTCGGAGGCTGGTGGGAACGGAGAAGAAAAATACATTTCATAGACTCTGCCAGTTCTTTTGAGCTACTAAAGTAAGGGACTCCAGAAAAGATGGGCTACGAAACATAAAAGATATTTTGGATATGGGAAAGGAGGCCCTAGGCAATAAGAAGTGGAAAGCCAAATTGTTCTCAGTTAACATGGCAATATAATACTTCTCCATCAAACCAAATCTTGAGTTGACATCTGGATACCATACATAAGAAGGGCAGCTAATGTCACTGTTTTCAGATGACATGATACTATACATAGAGAATCCTAAAGATGCTACCAGAAACTACCAGAGCTAATCAATGAATTTGGTAAAATAGCAGGATACAAAATTAATGCACAGAAACCTCTGGCATTCCTATACACTAATGATGAAAAATCTGAAAGTGAAATCAAAAAAACAGTCCCATTTACCATTGCAACAAAAAGAATAAAATATCTAGGAATAAACCTACCTAAGGAGACAAAAGATCTGTATGCAGAAAATTTTAAGACACTGATGAAAGAAATTAAAGATGACACAAATAGATGGAGAGATATACCCTGTTCTTGGATTGGAAGAATCAACATTGTGAAAATGATTCTACTACCCAAAGCAATCTACAGATTCAATGTAATCCCTATCAAGCTACCAAGGGCATTCTTCACAGAACTAGAACAAAAAATTTCACAATTTGTATGGAAACACAAAAGACCCCGAATAGCCAAAGCAATCTTGAGAACGAAAAACGGAGCTGGAGGAATCAGGCTCCCTGACTTCAGACTATACTACAAAGCTACAGTTATCAAGACAGTATGGTACTGGCACAAAAACAGAAATACAGATCAATGGAACAGGATAGAAAGCCGAGAGATAAACCCACATACATATGGTCACCTTATCTTTGATAAAGGAGGCAGGAATGTACGGTGGAGAAAGGACAGCCTCTTCAATAAGTGGTGCTGGGAAAACTGGACAGGTACATGTAAAAGTATGAGATTAGATCACTCCCTAACACCATACACAAAAATAAGCTCAAAATGGATTAAAGACCTAAATGTAAGGCCAGAAACTATCAAACTCTTAGAGGAAAACATAGGCAGAACACTCTATGACACATATCACAGCAAGATCCGTTTTGACCCACCTCCTAGAGAAATGGAAATAAAAACAAAAATAAACAAATGGGACCTAATGAAACTTAAAAGCTTTTGCACAGCAAAGGAAACCATAAACAGGACCAAAAGACAACCCTCAGAATGGGAGAAAATATTTGTAAATGAAGCAACTGACAAAGGATTAATCTCCAAAATTTACAAGCAGCTCATGCAGCTCAATAACAAAAAAACAAACAACCCAATCCAAAAATGGGCAGAAGACCTAAATAGAAATTTCTCCAAAGAAGATATATAGATTGCCAACAAACACATGAAAGAATGCTCAACGTCATTAATCATTAGAGAAATGCAAATCAAAACTACAATGAGATATCATCTCACACCAGTCAGAATGGCCATCATCAAAAAATCTAGAAACAATAAATGCTGGAGAGGGTGTGGAGAAAAGGGAACATTCTTGCACTGCTGGTGGGAATATGAATTGGTACAGCCACTATGGAGAACAGTATGGAGGTTCCTAAAAAACTACAAATAGAACTACCATATGATCCAGCAATCCCACTAGTGGGCATATACCCTGAGAAAACCATAATTCAAAAAGAGTCATGTACCAAAATGTTCATTGCAGCTCTATTTACAATAGCCCGGAGATGGAAACAACCTAAGTGTCCATCATCGGATGAATAGATAAAGAAGATGTGGCACATATATACAATGGAATATTACTCAGGCATAAAAAGAAACGAAATTGAGTTATTTGTAGTGAGGTGGATGGACCTAGAGTGTGTCATACAGAGTGAAGTAAGTCAGAAAGAGAAAGAGAAATACCATATGCTAACACATATATATGGAATTTAAGAAAAAAAATGTCATGAAGAACCTAGCGGTAAGATGGGAATAAAGACACAGACCTACTAGAGAATGGACTTGAGGATATGGGGAGGGGGAAGGGTAAGCTGGGACAAAGTGAGAGAGTGGCATGGACATATATACACTACCAAACGTAAAATAGATAGCTAGTGGGAAGCAGCCGCATAGCACAGGGAGATCAGCTCGGTGCTTTGTGACCACCTAGAGGGGTGGGATAGGGAGGGTGGGAGGGAGGGAGATGCAAGAGGGAAGAGATATGGGAACATATGTATATGTATAACTGATTCACTTTGTTATAAAGCAGAAACTAACAACAACAACAAAAAAGAAGGGCAGCTAAGATGGGAGGTGGTCTGTGGCACATCACTGCACTCATCATCATGTTTCATTCAGCTAATTTGGCTGCATAGGAGAGACCCCTTCTTTCTTCATTGCTTCACAGATGTTGGTTTCAAACCTTCCCAGGTAATGAAGGCTCATGTTTCCTTCCATCAGGGAGCAGCAAGAAGCTGGATCTCCCTGCTAGAACCACAGAATAAGCTGTTTAAAAAGAACTAGAATAATCAGAGAGGGTTGTCTGAAGGACATGGATTTGGAGGTTGGACCTGACAAGGTCAATTAGAGTCAATGTGAAGTGGAAAATGGGAAAGAAAGATTCCAGGAAGAAAGATGGAACTAGAAATGGTTAATGAGTCTAGAAAATAACTCTGCCTTGGAAAACAAAGGGCGCTAACTTCCTCTTCAATACAATTATCAATGTGGTCCCAGTCTTCTTATGACTTCCACACAGAAGGAAAAGGGAGCTAATGACCCAGCAGCTCTGCTTGGGTTGGAGGAAGAAGGTGAGGACAGGACTGGGATAAAAAGGGACACCTCTCCCCAAAAGCAGGCCTGGCAAATTTCCCTCATACCAGGTCACAAGCTGGACTACATAAGGGTTAGTTAACCACTGCCTTCTGCTCAATCCAGTATTCTGACTCTTACTGGGGAACTTTACTGTATATAATCTCTCAACAGTAAAAAGAGGGTAGTACCTCCTGTCACACTTACAGAATCAGTATTAAGTTTGCCTGCTTATAACAACAAAAAATAACAACAACAGTACCTTAAACAAGTAGAAGTTTCTCTCTCATGAAGAGAAGTCTGGAGAAAGGCAGTCCAGGACTGTTGCAGTACCTTCACATCCATCAGGGCCCCAGGCTCTGTCTTGTTATTCCATGATCCTTAGCTTGTTACCTCCTGTTCCAAAGATCGCTGTTCAAGCTCCAACCACATTCCAGCTGTGAGGAAGCAGGAAGGAGCACCACTTCCTAGATATCTCACACAACACTTCCACCTACATCTTGTTGGCCAAAATAACAATACAAATAATAGAGTGTTTACTATTGTGCTAGGCACTGTTCTAAAGGTATTACCAATACAAACTCGTTTATTCATCATAGAAACTCAATGTAGTAGGTACTGTTATCATATCATTTTACAGATGCAGAAACTGAGGCACAGAGAAGTAAATCAGCAGTTAGTAAGAAATGAGGCGGAGATCTGAAACCTACATAGCCTGATGCCAGAATCTGTGTGCCTAACCACAGTGCTTCATACACTGGTAAAACAAGCTGGGCCTCACCTGGCTCGAAGGAGGACTAGTAGTCTTTTAACTGGGTAGCAATTAACTCAGCAATATATTGAGGGGTTTTACTAGGGAAGAAAGGGGGAACTGGTATTAGAACACAAATAGCAGCCTCTGCCACACCTACGTCAAAAGTTCAAGATGACGTCTGTGACAGCACTTTGAAATACAGTAAAAAGCAGTATATATATAATGCAGGTAGAGCAAGTTGCCCTGTCAGTCCCCAGAGAAATATTAGATAACCCTCTGGGAATTCTGGGACATTTTCTCCTGAATTGGGGTAGGAAAACTCTATCTGACAAACCATTGTTTTCTCTTTCCCAAATAAGAATGTGTAGGTGAAATAGTGTTTGGTAGGGGTCCCTGGGAAAATCCCCTTTAAGGGGAATGTAGGCCTTTCCAAACAAAACTCATGTCATAAGGAAAATTTCTCTCATCATCAGACTGTTCCCTAGAGTAGTTAAAGCCTATAGGCCTCAGACAGAAAGCCTGCTGATACAAACTGACTGCATGACAGCAGCTTGACTTTACATACTGTATCAATAAAGGTTCTCCAAAGAAACAGGATAGGATATACATGTATATGTATATTAAGAGATTTATTTAAAGGAATTGTCTCACATGACTGTGGAGGCTGGCAAGTCCAAAACTTATAGGGCAGAATATCCTCAGGCAGAATTTCTATATTATAGTCTTGAGGCAGAATTTCCTCCTCCCCAGGAAACCTCAGTTTTTGCTCTTAAAGCTTTCAGCTGATTGGATGAGGCTCACCCACATTATGGAGGGAAATCCCATCCCTTATATCTACCATGCTTGGGCAGATACTTAAGCTCTTTAGCCCTCTAAAATGGAATGATAATACCTTCCTCAAATAAATGTTGATAGGATTATATGTAATAATGAATTTTTTTCAAGTTCTACCAAAGTTAGGTATTATTTACTACAAGGATGCTTTGGAAATCAAGGCCGTGTCTGAGTATAATGTGATATCCTTCAAGCTGGCCCCAATGGTTAAGGAAGATTCTGTAGTTATAGCATCCAGGCTCATAAACCTTGTAAGAGGGAGAGCTGCCCAGGTTAGCCACTGCCTCCTGATCTGTATGTCTGAAGTGAAACACTGAGCTCAATAAACCTATCTGGGTTAGTTGATCCTCTGGCACATTTTGCTTCCGTTTGAAGAAGCTGGTCAACTGAAAGAGGCTAATTAAATTTAGGAAAAAAACAGATTACACAAAGTTAAACATGACTTTATGTTAAAAAGTTAAAAATTTTAAAAGTTAAAACTTAAAAAAATTTAAGTTAAAAATGACTTTATGGCAGGACTTATCAGAGCCTTAAAATGAATCATAAATCTCTAAACGGGCCTTCTAGTATGCAGCATCGCAAACTTCTCTAAAAACAGAACGCTTTTTGTTAGCAGAACCACTGTTTCCATTTTGTACAACACCTTATGTAACATCATTTGAGAAACAGTGCTTCACAGAGATACACAGTACAGGGCTATTTTTTTAATCACTATTTATTAGAATGTGCTATCATTTCTACCTACTGCTTGTCCTTAATCCTGAGAGATCATGGGAGATCCCCAGAATGTTTCAAAGCGCATCATTAGAGAGCTTCACAAAGCGCTCCATGATCTTTCCCTAACTAAATTTAAAATGCTAGCTATGAAAAAAATGGGACCTACTGAAACTTAAAAGCTTTTGCAAAGCAAAGGAAACTACAAACAAGATGAAAAGACAACCCTCAGAATGGGAGAAAATATTTGCAAATGAATCAACGAACAAAGGATTAATCTCCAAAATATATAAACAGCTCATGCAGTTCAATATTAAAAAAGAAAACAACCCAATCCAAAAATGGGCAGAAGACCTAAATAGACATTTCTCCAAAGAAGACATACAGATGGCCAAGAAGCACATGAAAAGCTGCTCAACATCACTAATTATTAGAGAAACGCAAATCAAAACTACAATGAGGTATCACCTCACACCTGTTAGAATGGGCATTATCAGAAAATCTACCAACAATAAATGCTGGAGAGGGTGTGGAGAAAAGGGAACCCTCTTGCACTGTTGGTGGGAATGTAAATTGTTACAGCCACTATGGAAAACAGTATGGAGGTTCCTTAAAAAACTACAAATAGAACTACCATATGACCCAGCAATCCCACTACTGGGCCTATACCCTGAGAAAACCATAATTCAAAAAGACACATGCACCCCAATGTTCATTGCAGCACTATTTACAAGAGCCAAGACATGGAAGCAACCTAAATGCCCATCGACAGACGAATGGATAAAGAAGATGTGGTATATATATACAATGGAATATTACTCGGCCATAAAAAGGAATGAAATTGGGTCATTTGTAGAGACATGGATGAATCTAGAGACTGTCATACAGAGTGAAGTGAGTCAGAAAGAGAAAAACAAATATCATATATTAACGCATATATGTGGAACCTAGAAAAATGGTACAGATGAACCAGTTTGCAGGGCAGAAATAGAGACACAAATGTAGAGAACAAACATATGGACACCAAGGGGGGAAAGGGGTGGGTGCTGGGATGAACTGGGAGACTGGGATTGACATATACACACTAATATGTATAAAATGGATAGCTAATAAGAACCTGCTGTATAAAAAAATAAAATTAAATTTAAAAATTCAAAAAAATGCCAGCTATGATTGTACTAGACTTGAAATTAAAGCTGAAATGTTTCCGTTAGAAATCTAACACACAAATGGAAATTCAAAAATCAAGAAGGAACTAAGAGGCTTCGTGACAAAAGGTACCTTCTAGAATGATGGCCTTATGCTTCTCTTCGACAGTAGCTCCTCAGCCTGGAATGGGCCTAGTCATGGAGCTTTTCTGGAAACAATGCCTGTGTCTACACATGCCATCTAGCTTTCTACAGAATGCTTAATGTCAGCCAAACAATCAGGGGGGTTCCCCTGGCCATTTTAGTGGGGGTGCAGAACTAACCTTTTCTTTTCAAATTCTTTTTTTTTTTTTTTTTGAGGTACGCAGTCCTCTCACTGTTGTGGCCTCTCCCGTTGCGGAGCACAGGCTCCAGACGTGCAGGCCCAGCGGCCATGGCCCACGGGCCCAGCCGCTCCACGGCATGTGGGATCTTCCCGAACTGGGGCACGAACCCGTGTCCCCTGCATCAGCAGGCGGACTCTCAACCACTGCGCCACAAGGGAAGCCCTCTTTTCAAATTCTTTTGCACATTTAGACACAACCCTTGACATAGGTAACCTCACTTCTACCTGGCACCCCAGTGCCATATCTTACTCATGCAGGACTGAACAAACCCTATGAGGGCATGATCGAGACCACCAAGACAGCCAAATCTGCAGCACTCACCTGAAGGACTTGCTGCACACAGATTGCTGGACCATCTCCAAAGTCTCACAGGCAGTGTCCCCATGGCATTCGTATCAGCATGGCAATCAGCTTCTCCCCACCCCTGATGTAGATGGTCTGTGTCCCGCACTTCAATATATTGTCATCTTGGACACATCAGTCAACTGCCACCACATAAAAACTGGTGCTTAAGCTAACTTAGACCCAACACGTGAGCTTTCTTCAGATGTAGAAAACTAAAATAAGGGTTGTAACACAATTCACCTGCAGGTTCACTTTCTAATAGTAGTGATATAATTGTTTTATTGGGAAAATGTATTATTAACTTGTTAATTTAGCAAGAAAATTAAAATATTTAGTTTAACCCTTACTTTTAATTATAAGAAATCATTACTTAGCGAAAGCAAAAGCTAAAAGAATTAGAAACTCCTAAGTACCTTTACCTTTACTGAAATGCTGTAATAAACTTTATTCACCTAAAGACTTTCTTTTTTCCTTCCTTTCTCTTCTTTATTTCAGAAGAGACATCTTCAAAAAGGCCATTCTCCTTCTTAGTTGCTTCTGGACTGTTCTGGTATCCTTTCAGGGTACTCGGCCCTGCCACTTGAGCCTGGAAACTGGAGTCATTCTTTCCTTATTTCATGCAGTAAATGTTCACTGAGCATCAACAGCACATCTGATAACATCACTAGGCAGCAGAGGTAGAGTAGTGATTGAGAAAGACAATGCCTCACCCACGTGGAGCTTACAGTCTAGTGGGAGAGACAGACAAGTAACAGAGCAATTACAAAATACAGGAAGTCGTGCAGGGTGCAACGAGATCACATACAAGAAGCACCCAATCCAGATTTGAAGATGGGGGTAGACAGCCAAGTTTTCCCAAAGAAAGTATCACCCAAAATGAATCCCGAAAGATGAAGTAAAGCTGCAGGAACAACAGAAAGAACACAGTGGTTTTAAGGAATTGACATAATTTCAGTATAACTGGAGCATAGCATGTGCTGGTGGCGTGGGACCACCAATGGAAGGGAAGGCAAGTGACAATACTGAAAAAATGTACGTTACTTCCTTAATACCTTCATTTCTGTGTGAGCCTTCTTACCTTATAACTTTGTTTCATTATTATCAGGTTACTAAATGGAGAAACACAAATTGCAATGGAAAAACACAAATTGGGGTGACTAGCTGGTTCACAAAGATGCCCCCGTGGCCCTGTCTGTGCTGCTTCTCTCCTCACTTCTTTTGGAGAAACACTCCTCCTCCCCTCCAGCTCTAGGCATGTGGCCCAAACTGTAGCTGCCATTCTTTTTACATGATTCAATATCCCTGGCCATAGTAACTGGCTGAGAAGTAAACTTGGCTTGCTCCAAAACTGGTCATGGATAGGGTCCCATACTCTTGGCCATGGGGATTAATCTGGTATTAGGCACGTAACTCAAGACAAATCCATCAGAGCACTTCCCCGAGTCTTGCTGGACTAGAGCTGGCAAGGAAGGATCCTTTCCTCTCTGGTCAAAGAGCTGTGAGTATGTGAGCTCAGAGCTAGCGCGGCCATGTCTTCCACCACAGAGGGAATCCTGTCTTCAGTATAATAATGGAGCCAACACAGAGAGCGAAGCAGAGACAAGAAGCCGAGAGAATCCTGACAGCTTTTGAGCCTCTAGTTTTCAGTCCTGAAGGCCAACACCAAGGCTGCCCTATTTCCTGCCCTTCCCAAGGCCTGGCTGCTCAGCATTTTCTCCAAACCTGTGAGCCACCGGGTACCCTTCCTAACTAAATTTCAGCTTGTTCCACTTGGGTCTCTGTCACATGCTTGTGTGCTCTCTACTTGGCATGTTCCTCTCAACTGCTTTGCTCGAAATGGGTATGGGACAGCCATGAATATGTAGCTTGTTTCCAACTTGCTCAAGGCTTTCTCCATTTCTTCACCTCATTTCTCTACATCTTTACTCATTTTATCTCTTCTGAAGACTTAGAAAACAGCAACTGGAACCGAATCAGGTTTCACACAGGACTGGAAAGGTCTCCTCACATCTGCCTTCCTTTCTGCCCTCCTAGCAAAAACCATTGCTCCATGGGACCAATTAGCTACTTAAGGGTGAAGGAGAAAATGAGTAAAGTAGACCTTTTCAGAGAAGCTCTCCACACACCTTCTAGCCCCTGGCTTAAGTCACCTGAGCCACTCAGGACTCTACCCTAACTGGGTGTCCAAGTTAGGGAGGAAAGGAGGTCACCAAGCACAGGACACAACACAGGTCACCGAGTTGGCAAATAGAGTCCACTGTTGACTCATACTCAACATGGCAAAAACAGAACTCACTGTCTTTCCCCTAAACTAACTCCTTGTCCCACCTCACTTATTCCTTGCTTTATCATTCTCCTAGTCACCCAGACCCTGAAATCATGGGATTTATCATTAATTTCCCTCTCTCTACCTACCCCGCAGTCAGTGAGATACTGATTCCTACCGATTTTTTTTGACATATCTTTTCTAGTCATTCTTTCCTCTTCATTCTCACTGCCAGAACCCATATCCAGGATCCATCACCTTCTGCTTGACCAATCTCTTATATGGTTTCTCTGACATCACCTCCCCTCCCCAAGCCTGGACTGAAAGGACCAAGGATAGGCCCCTGGTCCAAGGGCTGCTGACAGAGCCTGGTACAAACATATGAACTAGGACAGTCATATTCTCTCTCAGAAATTTGGCCTAACAAGAATTTTTGAAGTAGCATGTAATCCTAACAATGTTGACCTCTAACCTTGCTCCACATTCCTTTTCAAAGGATTATGCAATCATATGTGAATAAAATCTCTGGATATTTCCCTTAAAAATAAAAAAGAAACTTGGCCTAAAAATACTAGAGGGAGAGGGAGAGAGGGAGGGGGGTGAGGGAGAGAGAGTGATGAGTGAGGGGGAAGGGAAGGGGAGGGGGTGGGGAGAGAAGCAAGAGTTGAGGCTGAAAGGATGCCTGGAGAGAAGGCATGAGGAAGAGTCAGAACTTTAAGGGGAAAAGTAGAAAGCTGGAGCCTTGGTGGGCTATACAAACCAAAATTATAAGGAAGCAGAGATGATGAGTAAAATAAAACTGGGAACTATAGAAAGGATAATAACCTGAGCTGAGGGGGAAAGGAAGGCAGTCAGGAGTGAGGGGAATAGGGCTGAGTGGTGTTACTAGTACGGCACTCCAGTGACAAGTCTCAAATCCTGCTGCTGAGGTCGCCGAAGCTGCCATGGATCCAAGTACAGTTCCCATGAGGTTCCACTGCACTCTGCTTCCTGATCTTTGAGTCCCCTAAAGTCTCTTTCTCCTTACAGTTCTTTTACAATATCCCCTACCTCTTTACTTCAGATCAATTGAAAGAGTCTCTATCCCTTGCAGACAAAAGAACCTAATGAACACAGTTCAAATCAAAGCTTCTCTGGCTTCTGAGATGCTCATCATCTGGCCACACCTATGCGTATCCAGTCCCACAACTCCTCAATGAGGACACTCCACTTCAGAAACATCAACCCCGCTGGACCGCCACGGACTGCCCCCATGCATATATACACCATGGCCAGTCCTCCGTGCCTTTGCTGGCCCTTCTGCCTCACATGCACTCACTTCTCTTCACCCGACCAGGTTCTATTCCTGCTTTAAGGCCTGCATCCTCTGGAAAGACCTGCCTAGCCTTGCCAGCCCATATCACTTCTCCCTCCTCTTCCCTACTAAGCCCTATAGTCTGACTCATGTGATCTAGCCCCCCATTTTATGCCAACCTGCATTTTTCTCTATTTATTCCACGTTTTTTAATCTCCCCAACAGGCTCTTGAACTCATGAGGAGCAGGAACAGATTTCGTATGGTTTTCAACTAGCCCACTGTATCATGAACACGGTGGGTATTCATAAGTATCTGTTGTTCAAAGGGGATCTACGCGGAGCACTAAATAGCGCAAGAGGCACATCATAGAACCTCATTACTACAAAACCACTGCTCATGAGAAGGTTGCACTAAGGGGGCCTCTGCTGAGAGTGTGGCCATTGAGATAATATCCAAAGAGAGGGGCTCAGCTCAAGGCAAGGCTGCCCTCAGACCCATGGGTCTAGTGAGAGGACCACACTTTTTATTTCCTCCAACAGGAGAGAGAGAATAGCAAAGGCCTGAGCCCTGGAAATGTAGCCTGACAGCTTGATGTCATGAGGTCTCTCCATCTACTCTAGGGAAATCATAAAACCCTGACCCTATGCTCCTTTGGGAACAAGCACCTCAAGACACAGGCCAGGGAAATGCCAATCTTTTCCTCCTTGCATCCTGGAGCTGCCCCCTAGAGAAATGCCCTGCTCCCCTCCTCTGAGGACAGCTGCCTTTCCAGGCTAAACCCAAGTCACCTTTGAAAAAGGCCACCATTCCATGTGGGACTTTTAAATATCAAGAGATGCTGAACGTTCTTCTTAGAACTTTTCTCAATCATGGCATTTTAATACAAGAGGAGACTGTGGCTCTACCCAGTGTCATTTCCAAAATTGACAAAGGACCCATACATCAGCAACAGCTATTTTGACACTCCATTATGAGTCTTAAAATCTCTATTCAACACCCACTCCCTGAGCTGAGGGTATTATTTATTCCGAGGGTTCCATTAAGAGGTCTCCACTAAGTGCAGCATAATCTGCTTCTGAAAAGCATAGTTAAGAAAAGGGCAAGTTTCTTGTCATCCTCAGAAACTGATATGCAAAAAATAAATCTGACTAAGAACATGTGGGTGGGAAGGTACATGGGAAGAGGATTTAAGAAAAACTTCTCCCATGTTACCCACTCAGAAGCTATTGCTGAGCTGTGCCTTTATTTCTTGGTTTCCTGTTTTTGCTTAGAGCAGATAAAAACTTGATGGCAATGATCTTAATTTTCTCTGTCAGCTTTCCAAGCTCATGGGGAGAGGGTAGAAACTGTTCCTTTCTTCAGGCAGGAAACCAAGGTTCAAGAAAAGGGGCTCAGGCTTCCCTGGTGGCACAGTGGTTAAGAATTCGAGCTCTGGTCGGGGAAGATCCCACATGCCGTGGAGTAACTAAGCCCGTGCACCACAACTACTGAGCCTGCACTCTAGAGCCCATGTGTCACAACTACTAAAGCCCGTGCGCCTAGAGGCCATGCTCCGTGACAAGAGAAGCCACCGCAATGAGAAGCCCGTGCACCGCAACAAAGAGTAGCCCCTGCTCGCCACAACTAGAGAAAGCCCGTGCGCAGCAACGAAGACCCAACACAGCCAAAAATAAATAAATAAATTTTTTTTAAAAAAAGGGTTCCAGCAGCAGATGGAAAATATGGATGATCCCCAGAGGCTGCTATGCACACATCTAGAACCACCTCCCGATCTAGGACAGGGACAGCATGTTAGCAAGGAGTCTAGATGGAGGTACAGACATGAGACATCTTGAATCTGGAAAATGTACATGAGAGATGTTAATAGATTTAAAGGGGATTTCTCCTTTACCTAGGCAACCCAGGGTTTGAAATTCCAACATACCTTGTTTTGAGAAAATGACAGTCATTTCATTCATTCATTCCTGTATTTGTTGCCTTTTCCCAGGAGTCTTCTTTAAAAAAGGCAAATACCCACAGGAGGAATCACATACAACCACTAACATTTTAGTGTGAATTAGTCTGTCAAATTCTTTCACTAAATGTATATAGAGAGAAGAGAGAAGAGGGAAGGGAGGAGTGAGAGAGAAAGAGAGATGGAGGAAAGGAATAAAAGTTATGCTTTCCTAACTCCTAAAAGTGGATTCACAATCATCTCTGCCAACTCCTGAACATCAGAATGGATGTCGGAAACTGAAAGCCTCACTTTCAGTTTCCTCTGTGTCTGGGCAAGGGGCCTGCCAGCTATTTGAGTCCTTATACGTTTGGAGGGATGTTGATGAAAGGAAGTCTATTTGAGATGCCCTCACAGTGCCATCTCCTCCCCTTCCCAAACCCACAACCACAGCCTTCTGTGAAGACTGAGACACCATGGCTTTATTTATATTCTGCGTAGAATGCTGAGTCCCAGCTCATTGCCTCAATACTAGCTATTCCCTCTGCCTAGAATGCTATTCCTCCTGAAATTTACATAAATCCTATAACCCCTTCTCAGACAGGCCTTTCCTATGTAGCATGTGTCTACTCTAGCACATCGCCAATTTATTTTCTTTATAACACTTGTCAGTACCTGATTTCATCTGATTTATTTCTGTTTACTTGTTTAATGCTTTCTTCCCTCCATATCACCAACTAGAATTTCATGAGAATTTCAAATAGTGTCTGTTTCATTCACTTATGGGCCTAGAACAGTGCCTGGTCCATAGAAAATACTCAGTAAATATTTGTTGAATAAATGAATGGATGGATAGATGAATAATGAGTCACTGCTCTCAACCCCAACCATAACTGGATGCCCCCAAGATTGTTTTTAAATAATTTGCTCAGTGTATGAAAAGATGTTCCACATCATATGTCATCAGACAGATGAAAATTAAAACAACAAGATATCACTACACACCTATTAGAAGGGCCAAAATCTGGAACACTGCCAACACCAAATGCTGGTGAGGATGTTGAGCAGCAGAAACTCTCAGTCACCACTGGTGGGAATACTAAATGCTACAGTCACTTTGAAAGACAGTTTGGTAGTTTCTTACAAAATAAAACATACTCTTACCATGCAATGCAGCAGTTGTGCTCCTTGGTATTTGCCTAAAGGAGTTGAAAACTTATGTCTACACAAAAACCTCCACACAGATGTTTATAGGAGGTTTATTCATAACTGCCTAAACTTGGAAGCAACCAAGATGTCCTTCAGTAGATGAATGGATAAATAAACTGTGGTACATCCAGACAAGGAAATACTATTCAGGGCCAAAAATAAATAAGCTACCAAGCCATTAAAAGACATGGAGGAACCTTAGATGCATGTTACTAAGTGAAAGAAGCTAATCTGAAAAGGCTACATACTGTATGATTCCAACTATATGACATTCTGGACAAGCCAAACTATAGAGACAGTAAAATGATCAGTGGTTTCCAGGGGTTGGAGGGAGACAAGGAGGGAGGGATGAATAGGTGGAGCACAAAGGAGTTTTAGGGCAGTGAAAATACTCTGTTTGATACTCTAATGATGGATACATGTCACTATACACTTGTCCAAACACACAGAATGAACAACACTGACGGTGAACTCTAAGGTAAACTATGGACTTTGGGTGATTGTGATGTGTCAGTGTAGGTTCATCAGTGGTAACAAATGTACCCCTCTGGTAGGGGATGCTGACGGAGGGGGGAAGCTGTGCATGTGTGGGGGCACAGGGGTCTATGGGAAGGGAAGTCTCTGCACTTTCCTCTGAATTTTCCTGTGAACTTAAAACTGCTCTAAAGAAATTAAGTCTTTAAAAAAAGATAGCCATCCCTGGAAAGAATCACCACTAATCCATTCATTCATAGTAGAGGGAGTGAAAAGCTGGTGACTCTTCATACCAAACTCCCCTGTCCTAACTAAGTACCGTCTGCCAGGGTATGACCTCCAAGGGAGTAGAGCTAGAATATACCCTACTTATTTTAAGCAGCCCTAACTGCAGTATCTAACAGAAAGAGGAAGTCCTACATCATAGGACTGACGCTGAAGCAATCATACAAATACAGTGGTGTCTTATCAGAGCACAGATTTTGTCCAGGACTTACACATGGTTCATAGCCTCACTGTACTAGATTAGACTCTTTCAACATGTCATTTTATGAAAGCTGCTAATCTAAGAACACATGCAGGAAGACCCAGGGCAGAAAGCCAAGATCCAGAGAACCATCAATACATCAAAATGAGTCTCTAGACAAGGCAATAGGTTGGCATCTGGGTGGGGATCAAGAAGTACATGTGATAAACAGCTCATGAAGCTCAATATTAAAGAAACAAACAACCCAATCCAAAAATGGGCAGAAGACCTAAATAGACATTTCTCCAAAGAAGACATACAGATGGCCAAGAAGCACATGAAAAGCTGCTCAACATCACTAATTATTAGAGAAATGCAAATCAAAACTACAATGAGGTATCACCTCACACCAGTTAGAATGGGCATCATCAGAACATCTACAAACAACAAATGCTGGAGAGGGTGTGGAGAAAAGGGAACCCTCTTGCACTCTTGGTGGGAATGTAAACTGATACAGCCACTATGGAGAACAGTATGGAGGTTCCTTAAAAATAGAACTACCATACGACCCAGCAATCCCACTACTGGGCCTATACCCTGAGAAAACCATAATTCAAAAAGACACATGCACCCCAATGTTCATTGCAGCACTATTTACAATAGCCAGGTCATGGAAGCAACCTAAATGCCCATCAACAGACAAATGGATAAAGAAGTTGTAGTACATATATACAATAGAATATTACTCGACCATGAAAAGGAACGAAATTGGGTCATTTGTAGAGACATGGATGGATCTAGAGACTGTCATACAGAGTGAAGTAAGTCAGAAAGAGAAAAACAAATATCGTATATTAATGCATGTATGTGGAATCTAGAAAAATGGTACAGATGAACTGGTTTGCAGGGCAGAAGTTGATACACAGATGTAGAGAACAAACGTATGGACACCAAGCGGGGGAAAGTGGTGGGGGGTGGGAATGGTGGTGGGATGAATTGGGGTATTGGGATTGACATGTATACACTGATGTGTATAAAATTGATGACTAATAAGAACCTGCTGTATAAAAAAACAAATAAAATAAAATAAAATAAAATTTAAAAAGAAGCACATGTGAACCCAAGGTCAAGGTAGAACAATGGAACAGTAACCAGGCAGGAGGGTGAAAAGCTGTAGGATCTCAGTTTGACAGCCCAGTCAAGCTGGGGCTCCAAGGCTGGGCAAAGCAGTCAGGAACAGCAAGGACATGTGTGACAAAGTGTAGGGAAAGGCCTCTGGTCAAAAGCCACATGTGTGTTCAGAATCCTGAAGACCTGTGGAAAGCAAATGTTCAGGATAAAGTGAGCAAGAGAGCAAACCGGAGAGGCCAGGCTCAAGGAGACCCGGATTCAGAGGCCAATCCCTGTCCTGATTAGGAAGATTCTTAGATGTTTCTTATGATGAAAGAACCCTGGATGAGGAAGCAAGGAAGTGAATCAGCCTAACTTGAGTAGGGAGCATAATGGTCAGGATGAAAAATAAGAATGAGGGCATAATGTATAGATAGGTTTGTTGGCAACTACCTAAACTCTGAATCTAGAAAAGGTGTGTGTGTGTGTGTGTGTGTGTGTGTGTGTGTGTGCACGCACGTGTGTGTGTGTGTATGTGTCGGCTGCAGTGGGAGGTGGGTGGGTGCTCTTCGGAACTTTTATATATGCAGAAACCAAAGTTACTATCAGCCAACATGTGACTGGGCTCCAGAGAAGGCACCAATGAGCCGTGTTGGGGAGCAGCTCTGCCACGGCACCCTGGCGGCCTTGGGCACATCCACAAACATCATGCAGGCAAAGGGTGGAACTGCAGCCTGAGTCTTGTGCAATGTTTTGTGATCCTCCTGGTACACGAGAGGATGGGAGGAGGCCTGTAAGGAGCTACTATGAGGCCGTCTCCCACTGGTGTACCTTCCCCCTCACCCCTCACCCCCACACTCCCCTCCCACCCTACCCCCTGCCCTGGAGGCTATTATGAGACAATTTCTTTTTGCCTCCCGGGCCCCAGTGAGGTATGGAGTTTTCTGCCTTGCCTTCTCAGAATATCTAACTGCTTTAATATATAATATATAAACATAAATTTATAAAATATAAATTTTATATAAATATAAAATGTAATTTCTAAAATCTTTTTTTTTTTTTGGCTATGCCATGCGGCACGTGGGATCCTAGTTCCCTGACCAGGGATTGAACCCACGTCCCCTACAGTGGAAGCTCAGAGTGTTAACCACTGGACCGCAGGGGAAGTCCCAAAATATAATTTCTAATATAAATGTATATAAATATATATTATGCAGAATATAAAACTACTTTGTGGCAGCCTGGATCAGGCTTCTCAGCAATGGGGTGTCCCAACTTGCACTGCAGTCATCCGGCCCCCTTTTGTTTCCAGGTCATCCTTTTTAGCGTGTGGAGCGATGACCACAGAAAGCTGGCACTTTCAGCTTATTCTTCTTTTCACTGCCCATGTAAGTACTAAACCGTCTAAATGTAAAAGTGGCTCACTGTATTCTTAGCAGTCAAATCAGTCAGGTCTTGGCCTTGGCCTTGCCTTGTGTTGTATGTATGAGACTGACAGGCCTCAGACAGAAAAAAAAGGCAAGCTTGTTATTTGTACTATGATGTCTGTTGTGAAGGATTTCCCTGCGGGGTAGTTTGGGTGAAAACATTCAGATACGTGTTAATCCCCTCTGAAGAAAACCTGATGTGGTCCAAACCCACTGCTGAGACCTTAGTCAGCCAGGTCCCTGCTGACACATGTACTTTGAAGCTATTGGCCATTTGCTACAGGGGGGCAGGGCATCCCAGCAATGCAGGCTCAGGACCCACAGACATTATCCTTAGAGAATCGCTACAGTTCATTTGTGACAAGTCTCCACTTCACTCATCTCAGTCCAATGAGGACACAGCCACTTGTAAAGATTTCTAGAAAAGATCTACCACCTTCTCCATCAACCACTGCAATCCTTGATCTACCAGGACATTCTTACTTCATTCTTATATGATTCTCACACTGCGGTGGTGACCAGTACAGTCCCCCCCTGCCCCATAAAGGCAAGGAGCCCCATACAAAATACCCACAGGGAGGCTAGCGTGTATAGTACAGTCCTTAACCTCCAGGGATTTATACTCCAAGAAGAAAGTCAAACTGAGCCACAAAAAACAAGCACTTAGGTATACAATATATGGTGCTATGTAATAAAAGGATTCAAACCAAGGGTTATAGAAATGAAGGAGGGAAGGAAAATTTGCTTCTAATTTGGGGGATTAAGGATGACATTATGGAGGATGTGGCATTTGAGGTGGGCCTAGAAAAAAACAGATAAAATTTCACTAAGCACAGAAGGGATAATAATTGAGCAAACAAGAAAAACTAAAAGACCTTGGAATACAGATAATTCTGGAAACAAAAGAGAATTTTTTTAATTTAATTGTTTTCTTTAGAGTGATTAGAGATGACCTTTGCATCTATAAAATATGGACAGGTTACTACAAGCAAGAAACCGAGAACAAGAAAAAGCTTGGGAATTTAAAATATAATTGCCAAAACAAGAGGCAATGAACAGTGAGTAAATGTAAATGAGCAAAGGTAAGGAGAACCCAGTCATTAGAAATACTGAACAGTTAAAGGGAGAAGAGAGAAAAGAGAGCAGGCAGACAATTAGTGGCATAGTCAGAAACAAGAAAATTAACAGCAGCAGCTATGGATCCCCTAACTCCAACAAAGTGCTAGTTGCTTTACATACATATTTTACCTCATTTAATCCTCACGAAACACAGCAAGGTAAGTACTGTTATTAAAAAACCAGAGCTCAGAGAAACGAAGGAACTTGCCTCATGTCAGACAGGTAGCAAGTGGCTGAGGTATGTCTGACCTCAAAACTATTGCTCTTAACTCCCTCATTTGCAGGAAGGCAGAAGGGAAGCAGCAAGAAGAGGAAGAGGTTGAAAGTGCCAGGCTGGAAGCTGAGGTGTACAGGAACAAGGTCCTTCAGGAGCTGGGAAGGGACAAGGCCTCAGGCACAAGCAGGGAGGTGGCAAAGTGATGGAAAATGAGCCTGCCAGAGGGTGAGGGGCCTTTCTTCCTCCAAGACTCCAAACACCGCTGAGGAGACCCAGGGATGCTGAGACGCAGTGAAGTGGGAGCAGACAGGCACCAGATCCAAGAGGACCTTGAAACCAACGCCAGGCCTGCCTCCAAGAGCAAGGCTATGCCTGATGACTCATTCCCCAGGACAAGGTCAGCTCCTGGCCAGCAGCCACTCAGGATGCTGCAGCAGGGCAGTACTCTGCACCGGGAGGTGCTGTCACATCCAGCCCCCCTCCACTGGTCTCCAGTAAGTGTGGCCAAAAAAGAAATCCACCTTTGACTTTGTGTCACCAAACCATTTTCTTCCTGTTGGCCAACTGGAGGGCAAAAGGGACAAAAGTAAACCAAGGAAGGGATGTTGCAATTCCAAATTCCTCCACAAAATGCCTTCTAAATGCGTCTGAGCCAGCCTCCTATAAAGGGCAAGAGGGGCACAAAAAACTGACTACCCACCCTTGAAAATTGTTCAAGAGGAGTAGCCCCGCAAGTGTGAATTCTAAAACCCCAGAGCAGGTGGCCTTTTCAAAGAGCTAAGTTGATTTTATCACTAGCTTTAGTCTGAATTCGCTGCACATTTCCTCCATAATCCAGGATGTGATAAGAAACCAACATAATAGGAATTCATCTTCCCCCAAGGAAAGGTGAGCATCTCTGAGCTCAACAGAGACAACTGGAACCTAATTACATCGCCTCTTTTCAAGACTTCCAGTAAAAGTGTAAAATGAAAGAGGACTGAAAGAGGCTGTTTAGCACAGCTACAATGCGACCACGTTTTCTTGAAACGTTTTCTTGGTGTGACACACCAAGTAGCTGCCATTTTTAGAGAGCGATCTGAAATCACAGCAAGTGTCATTCTGCAGCAAAAAAATAAAGACCCTGATTCGAGAGCTTTGGAACCTGGGTGCCCCAGAGCAGTATTTCCTTGTTAGATGTGATTAATTTTACACAAAGGGTAGGCCAGGAAGGCTGGTCTGGAAAAAGAAAAGCACCTTTGTGAAGAAAAATAAGTATGTGGCCTTCAGGGAGGTAAGTACATGTTTAATTTTGTGTTTTAAACTTCTCAGCAGACTGCAGATCTATAAAGGGAATCACTGAAAGTGAAGATAACGGCGACTTACCCAGAGCATCAGGCTGTTTTCCGCAAGACGGGGTGAGAAGTGAGAAAGCAAAATTTTTGCTTCAGTTACACAAACTCCCTCTCCTTTGCAGAGAAACTTGATAGCTGAAATGGAGCCAGACGCTAATGCAGGAGTCTCTGCCAAGAACTCTGTGCTTGTCCAACACTGACATCTAGTGGTCAGTTCTGAAACGTATTTTTTATTTCTGAAAATGTTCCATTGGAAGCACCAAGTAGATAAATCCTCTCTATGCTTTTTATTGTGAAAGATGTTTCTTCTTTTTCCCTTTGGAAAATATTGAACTATAATTTAATTTTTATTTCTGTAAAAATACAGTTATTCAATTTATATTTTTAGTTTAAAAAAGTTATAAGGGTTGTCATTCTCATTAAATAAGACTTGGCAGGGCTTCCCTAGTGGCACAGTGGTTAAGAATCTGCCTGCCAATGCACGGGACATGGGTTCAAGCCCTGGTCTGGGAAGATCCACATGCCGTGGAGTGGCTAAGCCCGTGTGCCACAGCTACTGAGCCTGCCTCTAGAGCCCGTGAGCCACAGCTACTGAGCCCTAGTGCCACAACTACTGAAGCCTGCATAACTAGAGCCCATGCTCTACAACAAGAGAAGCCACCACAATGAGAAGCCCGCGCATCATAACGAAGAGCAGCCCCCGCTCGCCACAACTAGAGAAAGCCTGCGCGCAGCAACGAAGACCCAATGCAGCCAAAAATAAAATAAATTTTTTAAAAAAAGACTTGGCCTGTGTGTGAAAAAAGCACAGGATCTCTAATCCGAATTTGTTGGGTGTCATAATTATCTCTTATATCCATAAAGCACTAATCACTTTCCAAAGCATGACCAGTTATATTACCTATTTAGATATTCAACAGCTCTGAGAGGGGGGAATCAGGATCATTCTATTTTGCAGAAAAGGACACAAAGGCCCAGAAAATCTAACTAATACATCCAAGGTCATAGAGCAAGTCAGAGGTGATGCTAGTTCTAGAATCAAGGTTTTCCAATTTACAGGCCAGAATTCTTATCCTTAAGGCATATTTCCCTTTGTGGAAAGAAATAAATTACTCTCAGCTGGTGAGGGAAAAGGCAAATGGGGACACACAAACACACACACCCTTCCTTTTGCTCTGCACTGTTAAAGCCCTGACATTAACTAATGAGCAGAGGGAGAAAGCCACAGTGGATGATAGCCGCACTCCATTTTAGTCCATCGAGAAAGACTTGGCTGAAGCTAATAGGCATTATTAACCTTCCCCTCCAGCCTACCAGAATCAGCCACCACAGTGAAGTGCAGGGGTTGATCTTTACAAACACCTTGGACCATCATCCAAAGAGCTTGAGAGTTGGTTACCTTATGCCCAGATTTATGCACCTTCCCCCAACCAGGGCACAGAGCTGCATCCTGATGACGCTAACAAGCTTCCTAATTATCATCAAAACTAGAGGTATACAGGGGAGGCACACTTGAGGGCATGATGAATGGGTTATAAACTTATACATTTCTTCTGTGGGCAACTTACCAAAGGCTTCAGAATTTTAAACTGGGACTTTTTTTAAAAACAGGATAATTAGCTGGGACTCTAAAAAAGAGAGATCAAACCATGAAGGTTTGAACACAAGTGAGCACTTCATAAATGTTCTCTGGTATGAAAATATTGCCATGAGATTCCCAAAGAGGCATGGAGCATCTGCCTTAGAGGCCTGTGGCCAAACTTGTACTGTTACCGCTTTGCTAGGAGAGGAACTGAAGCATTTTGTGGGGTGAAGATAGGAAGTAAGAGAGACCAGTCACCCAGACAACCGGGAGTGCAAGTCAACCCTTGGGGTTTAGATCACTCTGACCTGAAGCAGCTCCATCTCTAGAAAACCAAGGTGTCAAATCCTACCGTTAATGTCCGTTTAAAATGGCAAATTAAAAGGGAGTGATACAGCTTGCCATGTCAATGCTCTTATCCCACGTCTACGGATCCTGTGCCAACTCAGTGGCCTGACCTCTTAATAACAATAATAACAACAATAGTAACAACTAACACTAATACAGTAAGCACTATTCTAAGGGCTTTATGTATATTAACTCATTAATCCTCACAACCCCATGAGGTAGGTGCTATGATCCCCAATTTACAGATGGGTAAGCTGAGGCACACAAGTAAGTAACTTAACCAAGATTCCACATCTTTTAAGTGGTGGGACTAGAAATTAAACCCAGGTCTGTCCAATTTCCGTGCCCATTCCCTTAACCTCTATATTAGTGGTTTTCAAAGTGTGGTCCTGGACCAGCAGTATTAGCATTACGTGGGAACAAAAGCCTCAGCCTTCTCTCTCCACACCTGCCCCCGACCAGACCTACCGAAACAACAACTCTGAGGTTGGGGCCCAGCCCTCTGTACTTTAACAAGCCACACAGGTGATTCTGATACACATGATAGCTTGAGAACTACTGTTCTATATGATAGCACCTGTCGCTAAAAGTTAGTTGCAGGTGTAGAACATCAGCTCACAGAGAACACTCTGCCCAGTCAGGGTGCAGCTTGATTTCTTGCCACTTGCCATTTTCTGATGAAACTGAACTGTGAGAAGGTAATTCAATTTGACTGTGGGCTTGGATTAATCTTGGATGTTTTGCTATCATTCCTTAGTCCTACCAAAATTCCAAGACACAGTTCAGTAACAGTAGATCCATTTTTTAGATGCAGAAATCAAAGCCATTCAAGTCATTGGATAATTGACAAAACCTCTGTCATTTAGTCCATCCTCCTTCCTCCAGAAATATACACATAACCAATTTGAGGCTGGTAAGCGATTATCTCTTAAAAAAGAAAAAAATATCTGGAGATGGGGGGAAGGAAATAATCTTTGAGATTTGGACTTCAGAGCTGTAGTCCTTCAGCTCAGGCTTAATTTGACCTCCTTTACTTGCTTTCTTCCCTCATGCCATCCCCCTATAGTCTTTATATCAGAAGAACCCAGCTCAGGTTTGCAGGAAAAGTTACAGAGTCAAATCATATTAGCTTGTATTTATTCAGCATCTCCTAAGAGCCAAGAACTCTTTTAAGCACTTTATATATTACAACCACCCTGTGACATAAGTATCATCATTATCATCCCCATTCAACAGACAAAAACAATCGGGGCACAAAAAGGTGAAATAAACTTTTCCAAGGTCCCATAAGTAGCGAGTGAGATCCTAGCTGGGTTCTAAACCCAGAACGTCTGCTGCCAGAGCCCCACACACTTAACACCATGTTTTGCTGCCTCTCTTTGGGAAATTCTTCATATATCACCTATTATTTCCCCCTCCCAGTCTCCATACATTAGCCCACCGGGAAGTCCTATAGTACAGAAACTGTATAACCCAATTGCATTGTATAATCCATCGTATAACCCAGTGTCTCCCCAACTTACTTGATCAGGGAACCCTTTTTTGTCTACCACGTACTAAAGTTCCCTGGAACAACTGGTCTTAGAAACACACTTTGGGAAAACCTAGTTTGGTCAGGAAGACAATTCTCTCACCCAATCTTTAAGCCACTGTGAGAAGGCAGATGGACTAATGGGGGAAAAAAGTGTGTGTGTGTGTGTGTGTGTGTGTGTGTGTGTGTGTGTGTGTGTGTGTGTGTGTGTGTGTGTGTGTGTGTACCGTAGAACATGTACGTTTCCTTTTGTTGCTGGTGGTGGTGATGTCATTCTTGACACGTACCTAATGCCTTTACCACATCTTTGGCTAACCTTGAAGGACAAGAAAGACAATTAGGTCATCATGAGGGAAAGAAGCTTGTTTTATTTCTCTTAGAGTAGGCAGATGTAATTTGTATCACTGACAGCAAAGGCATGATGCCACCATCTCAGCCCTTTGCAAGGGCAACACTTTGTAAGAGGGAAGCACAGCTATGCCACCCACTGCAAGACAAATGGCTAGCAGTCTCTGTGCACATTGTTAATGATGGGCAGTTTCCCCACCCACCCACCTCAGAAGTTCCAGAGCGCTTACCACCTTCATCCAAATCATCCTGGAAGTTTTAGCCTATTAGCTTGAGTTACTCCAAATAGTCAGATGGAGATTTGAAGCGACATTCAGAAACCTCTCTTTCAAATATCTGTGCTCCCAGGAATTCTGCTTGATAGCATAGAGTATTGAACTTGTAGGGTGTTGAAGCAGGAGGAGGGAGGGAGGATTCTACCTTTGACAATTAGCACCTCTCACACTGGGGAACAGGAGCAGGAAGGGCTCCAGATTACAGGGTAAATTGTTATCCATCTGACTTTTGGTGTCTAATCTGGAATTCCCCAAATCATACCAAGCTACAGGTTAAAATAAAATTAATCGTCATAAATAGCATTTCTCTGGTTTTCACCCAAACCCATTATTATGATACCTCTAGGTCCTCCACTATTTCTCATACTCCCCAGTGGTTGTCTCAAGTCTATTCATAAGGAAGCCTTCTCAACCTTATGGACTTCTTAGGCTTCCGCTACCTATAGAAGCCACATCACAGGCATCTCATCACTGCTACCAGTGTTCACCATGAATAACAAGGGCATTAATGCTTGTACCAAGGATACTGCTTGCGCCTGTTCCCAAAGCCTCCAGAGCTACATCAAGCCACTGATGCTGCCGTGCACTACTCTTAAAACAAAATTGCCGGGACTTCCCTTGTGGCTCAGTGGTTAAGAATCCGCTTGCCAATGCAGGGGACACGGGTTCGAACCCTGGTCCGGGAAGATCCCACATACTGCGGAGCAACTAAGCCTGTGCACCACAACTACTGAGCCTGTGCTCTAGAGCCCAAGAGCCACACCTACTGAGTCCACGTGCCCCAGAGCCCATGCGCTGCAACTTCTGAGCCCGCATGTTGCAACTACTGAAGCCCGTGCATCTAGAGCCCATGCTCTGCAACAAGAGAAGCCACCACAATCAGAAGTCCGTGCACAGCAACGAAGACCCAATGCAGCCAAAAATAAATTAAACAAAAAAAAGGCCCCAGGTGCTACTGCTGTGCCAATGACTGGAAGCCAGGTAGCATCTACTGCTCTGTGCTGCCCCTGGTGTCTCTGATGTACCACAGCCCTCCAAGTGCCAAAGCTGAGTTCTGTTCCCTGGAAACCCCATGTGCCAGGGTTGGCTATGTTCTGAGCCAACTCTCAATTAGGTCGGCATAAAAGCTGTGCTGCCTTATCTCCCTTCCATCGTCTCACAAAGCTCTTTAGAGAAACTACTTTTTTCCTGCTTGTATCTTGTTTTTACTTTCACTATCCTCAACCCTTTGTGTCTATTTAGACACAAATCCTTGGGGAACTAGGCCAATGGGTAAATCTGAATGGTAGGCAATAGACTATACTCAGATTTGCCCAAACCTTCTAACAACTAAGGCACTATTGTTGGACCTAGCATGTGAACATGACTCTCAGAAGTCTCCTTGGTAACCCGTGGAGGAGTGGGATGGGAGGCTCTCTACACCATGCCCAAACAGATCTGAATCCTAGTGCAGAACCCAGCATAGGCTCTCTGTAGGCTCTCTTCTACAAGAGATTTTATTCCCAGTACATCATTCTTGCAAACCAATCCAAAAGACCATAGGAAGATGCATTGGACTAGGCAGAAAATGACCAGAATTCAAATTCCGGTGCTATCATTTATCAGCCATGTGAGCCCTGGGAAGGCCATTTAACCTCCACCTACTAGGATAACAATAACTTTCCTGACTACCCCCAGGCTTGTCCATTCAAGAAGTATGCATTGAGCTTCTTTCTAAAAGACAGAAGACACAGTGCCAGGCCTGTTGCAGATGTAAAGAACAGTCACAGATTTTGCTAGGTATCAGCATGCAAACTAACATTTTTTTTGAGAAAATATTTGTTGAGTCCTTATTAATTGTCCTTCACTTTACATGTTATCTTATTCCTCACAATAGCCCTATGAGCATGACTAAGCACATTTTATAAATGAGGAAAACAGAAGCTCAGGGAAGATCATAAATTTATTCAAGCCACACATCTAGTAAGTGGTGGAACTGGGATTCAAATCCAGGTCTATCTGATGACAGAATCTGTGATTTTTCCACCAGACCATACTGCCTCATGTATATAAATAGCTATAATACAAGATAGAAAGTCATTCATCTCATAAGGCATAGATGAAGTGCCATGGAGTCAAATGAGATGCATATGAGAGTGTTTTATAAACAGTCAAGCTGACACAATTGTAAGGTGTTTCTGTTATTATCACTAGGGTAAGTGCTCTATAAAATATGCTAGCTGTAAAATTCCATCTGTAAATAGGAGTTAACCAAGCCTTGTAGAGGTATAAAGGAAAGGAGTATTTAATTTCAGCTGCAACAGACCATTGGAAGGCAACTGGTGCCTCAAATTCAGTCACTATTCTAAATAGCCCAGCATGTGTATATGGGCGTGGGTAACCCATGTGAACAGATCGAGAGCCCCCAGAGCTCAACGGCAGCATCCAAGCAGAATGAAAATCAGTTCAGCACGTTGCAACGTGCTGGATGAGCCTCCTGAGAGGACATATTGGCATGGGTTATTAAGATCACTTGGTGAAGCGGGAACTTGTTCAGGATGTGTGGACCACTGTGACCACTATGGGCAAGACCGTGTACCCCAGCAGGGTGTGAGGAGCTGGTTTTTGAATGCAGACTGACACAGCGGCTCTTTATTGTGAGTTCAAGGTGTAATAATTATAGCTTACCTATACTGAGCACCTCCTATGTGCCAAGCACTGAGCTAAGCACAGAGTACATCTTAAGTCATCATACTGTGATGAAGCCAACTGTATTTATCTGATTAAGAGCACGTGTTTTGAAGTAACACAAGCCACTATTTGTTTTACATCGGATAAGTTGATTCAGTGCTTTGAGACTCAGTTTCCTAATCTGTAAAATGGAGATCATAATGCCTACCTCAGAGAGTTGTCATGAGAATTAAATAAGTTAATGAATTTAGTACAGTAAAGCAATTAATACTATACCCAGCACATATGAAATATTCAATAAATGATACTATTGCTATATTTCTCTATTGAAAGTTCAGCGTGGATCATTCTTTTGACTTCTAGGAAATAGTACTAGAAAGTCCATTCTAGCATATTGGTTACCTACTGCATAACAAGTTACCCTAAAATTTAGCAGCTTACAATAACGCATTTACTATCTCACAGTTTTTGTGGGTCAAGAATCTGGGCATGGCTAAATGGGGTCCTCTGCGCTAAGGTTTCTCACAGGCTATAATTAAGGTGTTGGCCAGGGCTGGGGTCACATCTCAAGACTTGACTGAGGGAGGATCCTCTTCCAGGCACATTTGTGTGCTTGCTGGCAGGACTCAGGTCTTGTACAGGCTGTCAGCCCGAGGTTCCTTACTGGCTATTGGCTGGAAGCCACCCTTGGTTCCTTGCCAAATGGGCCTCTCCAACATGGCATCTTGCAAAGCCAGCAAAAGAGAGAGTCAGCTAGCAAGATGGAAGTCACAGTCTTATAACCTAGTCACAGAAGTGATATTCCACCATTTTTGCTGTATTCTATTCCTTAGAAGTAAGTCACTGGATCCAGCCCAAAGAGGATTACACAAGGGCATGACTACCGGGAGGTGGGGATCACTGAGAGTCACCTTAGAAGTTTGCCTTCCACACTGAGAAAGGTAAAAAAATCAAGAGTCAAAATGTATAAAACATGGTTCTTCACACTTAGATGTACTCGTTTTGCTACTTCAGGTTTGTGCATTCATACTAGGAATTCTAATAAATTTCATGGTCTCTTTAAAATATTTTTAAAAAAAGAGTCAAGGAGAAACTCTTAAAGGGCTTTGGTGTATAAAATTAAGATTCAAAGTGAATTGTGAAAATAAGTATAGGCTATTAAGGGAACAATTAATAAGGAAAAATATTACTAGGTGTTTTGGAGGTTTTGTTTCCCTCAATGATAATAAAAGGATTGTTTTTTTTCTTTGATTAATGTTTAGCTTGCTTAAGTTCATTTTATAATAAGAAGATTTTCACAGGGAACTGTATTCAATATCTTATAATAACCTATAATGGAAAAGAATCTAAAAAAGAATACATACATAAATATATGTGTGTACATATATATACATGTATATGTATAACTGAATCATTTTGCTGTACACCTGAAATTAACATAACATTGTAAATCAACTATACTTCAATTTTTAAAATGTATTAAAAAAGGAAGATTTTAATCATGATCATACCCATTTTATAGATGAGGAAACTGGCTCTGAGAGAACTTGCTCAGGGTCCTTAAGAGCAAAGTTGGATTGAAATCCAAGTCTGTTCAACTCCAAAATCTCTTTTTCTGCTATAACCATTTGCCCCCCATATTTAGCTAATTAGTGTGATTTGTTCCAGTTTAGTGTTCGTGTTTTAGTTTTGCTCAACGCCTTACTTTTGATTATGCACATATATATCCTACCTTTATCTCCCACACCCATAATTCTTACCATAAACTTTATCCCCTCCCAAACTGACAGTAGTTGTTGTTTAGAAATTTAACACCAGTTCTTTATAACTTAGAGCAAAACATCTTTTTTTTAAATAAATAGGTGATATTTTATTTGTGTGCCTGTGGTCCTCAGGTGCTAGGTAATATTTTGTCAATGCTTTTCTGAAAGTAAAAATACTAGTCAGGATTTCTTTTTTGTACAATTCTGGTCCATACCAGCAATTCTTTGCCAGTGTGTAGGAAACAAGATTTTCAGCATGATTCAAAATTTGTACACATTAAGAGTGCAGAGCACCTTGCTACTGAAAAGCAAATGTGGAGAATAAAAGGAGTTATCATACGAGTAACCCACACTCCATTGCAAGGATATTTTTTTAAGCAAACAAAACAAATTTTGCAGGCATACATATAGCCATCATTGACTGAGCACCCAGTGTATACACACAAGGAATTAAGCTCATTAGATACTGAGCAGGATATAACCCTCTATAACACATAGGAGATCCCTGCACCCAGGGAGCAATGCCATCCAGCATGAACCCAAGTGAGCATAAGCTCCTCAAAACAGACATTTCCAGATGGAGTCACTTCCTATCCAGATTAACTGCTTGAAACTACAGGATGAATTCTTTACATCACCAGGTTTTTTTTCATGGGTATATAAAACATCATATCCATCCTGTCCTCACCTGTGTTTGGCTAGTAGACTTTCTTGGATCTTGGAGACGGTGTTATTTGCCAAGGCAGGATTTCTCAGTTAGACTGGAAACATCAGTATGTATCATATGCTTCCACTTATCTTTTAAGGTATATACGGAGTAGTGTATGCTCAGATTATTTCTGGAAGGACATGTAAAAAAATAACATTTGCCTCTAGAGAGGGGAAGATTGAGAACTGTGGAACTGGGGTAGGTGGGAGAGGAACACTCACTTTTCACTATATGATCTTTTGTATAACTTGAACTTGTTACTGTGTTTATGTATTACTTTTTTACTAAAATACTTCAAATAATTTTTAAAGATTCAAAAAATAAATCGAGTTCTTAACTAGGCATTTCTTATGGAGCTTATGGCAAAATACACATCGAGGCAGTTTAACCTTAATAGTTGGGGTTCTGGAGCCAGATTACATGGGTTTGCATATCTCCACCACTGGGCAAGATACGGGAAAAATAACTTGACCTCTCTAAGCCTCAGTTTCCTCCTCTGTAAATGGTGGCTCTGTTGTAAAGACTGCTTTTCTGAGAACTAGGAAAAAAGGAGGCTTTGGCAAGAGGTGATCCTTCCTGGAACTTGATTCAATGGGTAAAGTAAAGGAAAAGATGGCTCTGATCCATCATCTCACATTTCCAGATGGGAGTAGGGGTAAATAATCATGTTGTGTCTATGGATTTGAAATTAACAAATGGTAATAATGAGACTTGTTTCACTGAAGCCTCAGTTGCTTCCACAACCGTCTCTATTGCCTTTACTTTGCTTCAAAATGGGGCCATTCAAGAGAAGCTGTCTTTCTAGTCCTTCTAGGACTTTGGGGGTGATGAATAACTGTAAAACACTATTTGCCCTTAATTCCTTGAGTATCAAAAGGCCTGCTTGGCTGCCTAATGTCAGAGCGGAAGAAGGGTATGGAATGAATTGAGAATTGGGCAAACCTCCACACAGCTGGCCAGAAAAGTCCCAAGTGCCAGGCTGCCCTTTCTACCCTTCTCTTGCCTTCATGCTCTAAATCCAGGGTGCCAAAACTAATCCACCTGCCTTGCCATTCTAAATGAACTTCCACTCTCTTTAGTAGTCTACAACGTACAAAAACACTTTGGTCTAAGCGTAAAGAAAAGAGAGGCCAGTGAAAAGAAAGCACTGATTGGATACTTCCAGAAAAAAAAAGTTAGTCTGCTATCAAGAGAAAATAATCTCATTAAGGGATTTGTTTTCAATTTTGGTCCAAGTAGATGCCTATTGTTGGTAAGCAAATAGAAGACATTCTTCTTAAGCTAGAATGGCGCAAATTTCCAGAGATGTAACATAGCTTCCAGGACATGGCTATGTTACTCCAGTATGCAGTTCTCTGGTACAGACTACCCCGTTAAGAGTCACTACTGAAGTATTGGACATTACCCTGCAGTAGGGTGACTAGAGTGCCTTGTGGAAGTAGAGGAGACATGATCACATGTCACAGCAGGGACATGTGACAACATGCTTCCATTTAAGGCCTAGGAATCAACTGCAGAAAATTTCACAGAAAGAAGATCCCTAGGTCCCTCTTCAAATCTACTGAGTCAGAATCTCCAAGGAGTGGTAACAGAGCTTGTATGATATTAATAAGTATTATAGCTAATATCTGTTGAGAATTTGCTATGTGTACCAGACACCATGCTAAGCATTTTACGTGTATTATCTCATTTAATCCTCACAACAACCTTCATAAGGGTTCAATACTACTATTATCAACATTTATCAATACAAAGGTCCATGACTGTTTTCACTGTGCTCCTTGTTAAGCATCTTTCTTCAGTATCCTCCCTTAATCCGCTTGAAAACAAATGCTCTTCTTTTTTTATTTTAATGTTTATTTATCTATTTATTTGGTTGTGCCGGGTCTTAGTTGCAGCAGGCAGGCTCCTTTAGTTGCAGCTTGTGGGCTCCTTAGCTGTAGCATGTGAACTCTTAGTTGTGGCATGCACGTGGGATCTATTTCCCTGACCAGGGATCAAACCTGGGCCCCCAGCACTGGGAGCACGGAGTGTGAACCACTGCACCACCAGGGAGGTCCCACAAATGCTCTTGTGCATGGCCCAAATTGTTGGGGTTTTTTTTTTTTCTCCTAAGCTTACCCATTTTATGATACTGCTTCCTTGGTGGAAATAAAAGCCTTTTCTCAGCCCAAGATCCAAGATCCAAGCCCACAGCCCTGCGTGCCTTATACTGCTTCCCTATCTTGCTTAATGTCCTATAGAACTCACAGTGAGACTGCTTGGGAAATTAGATCTGGAAAGAAATTCTCTCTTTTCATGGGCAAAGCACTCAATAGGGGAAAGGCAGAGGCCGTGAGACTGTCTTTTGAAGGCAAAGGGGTCTTCTTGTTCTTAAAGTAGCAATACACATCAACTTCCTCAACAGGTTGCTTGTAATAACAATAACAGCTAACATTTATTGAACACTTTACTATGTTCCAAGCACTGTACTACATACTTTAAATTCATTATCTCATTTAATATTCAATATAACCTTGTAAGGCAATTATTATTCTTATCTCCCATTTTATGGATGAAAAGACTGAGGCCAGAAAGACAAATTGCCAGGGATCACTTAGCTATTAATTGACAGACAGGACAATAAAATTGTCCTGACTCCAAAGTTGATATACTTAACCACTCAGTCTCTAATGTCAAGACCAAAAGAAGAGGTATAATTGGGACTTGTATTTAATTGTGTTTGTGTTATGTGTGGGTTTGGGGGATTTTTTGTTTGTTTGTCTATAAAAAAGAAGAGGGTTTTATTTTCCAGTCTACTTGGCCTCAGGAAGCAAATATTGTGAATTAGAGGCATGGTAGATTTCTGGCCTGGCTAACTGATGTGTGTCAAAATCACAAATCAGTGTGTTAGAACTATTGTCTTTTTATCAACTAGTATAAAGAAGTAATTTCTCCCTCTAAAGTGAACATCTGAAGAGATTACCCAGCACCCATTTCCTTCTCAGAGGTGGAATCTCACTCTTGGTATCATCTCCAAAGCCCACATTTCTATCTTTTAGCCCCAATAATGACAGAGAGATCAGCAATGCTGATAGTCTGTGCCCTACTCAGAGATCCTTCAGTCCTCTCCCCTCCTTTTCAGTATACATCTTGAAAACACTCCCCCAAATACATTTTAGTCCCCCCAAATACAAAGCCTTCTTCCCAACCACCCATGATCAAATTGCTGTCAGTGACAAACAGCCCTCATCAGTACATGTTACTACTTTTGGAAGGGAATGCAAGAGCCTAAAATCTGTTCCCTTGCAGCCAATGATTCTCTTCGTAGTGGGAAACCAGATATGGCCTCTCTGAGAGACAGGAAAGAGGCAGAGAGTTCTCAGCAGCATAGAAACACCTCCCTCTCAAGCTACTCTCCTTCAAGTGGCTGAGCTATCAGAGCTGAGAAGGGGAGGCAGAAGGTGGGCTAGGTATGAAAAAACTAGCTTTCCCATCAGAGTCAAGCAAAGGAGAATTCATGCCCATTGCAACCAGATACTTAAGTGCTCTCTCCATTTTGGTCTCTCACTCTACAATTTTTCTTCTCACTGTTTTTAGTCATTTTCTGTGCCCCTACCACACACAGGCTCACATACACGTCCTGCTCCACAGCTTCTGTCCCTGGTTCCACTATGTCAATATGACTTCCAATGTGCCAGTGCAACTACAAAGAAATACCATAGATATGGTTTACATTTGCATACATTTGCATTTGTTGTACATGTGCACACTCAGACACACACACACACACACACACATACACCTACACCTACACCTCCTACAGGGACATCTCACTTTTCACAAAAGGGTAGTCCTGAAAATTCAGTAAATATGAAAATTTTTATAGATGAAAATCAATTTAAACTCAATTTAAAGGACTTTTCTGGGACTTCCCTGGTGGTCCAGTGGGTAAGACTCCATGCTCCCAATACAGGGGCCTGGGTTCGATCCCTGGTCAGGGAACTAGATCCCGCATGCATGCCACAACTAAGAAGCCCACATGCTGCAATGAAGATCCCGCGTGCCGTAACTAAGACCCAGAGCAGCCTAAATAAATAAATAAAAGAATGGTTTTAAAAAATAAACAAATAAAAACAAATGACTTTCCTAAATCATTTTCACACATACAAGCATTTACTACAATAAATATAATTTTCACTGACAGTGGACACAAAAGCATGGATGGAAATACTTTGCAAACTGTAAAACATTAACAAATACTACTTATCATCATTATTCACTAAGCAGGTAGGGGTGATAATGGGTACAATTTAAAGGGTTCTGCTGTAAACCATTATTATAACATGATTAATCCTTCCTTAATGTAAACATTTATACAAATGGATTAGAATGCATTGAATACAATGTAAGTCTTCCTAGGTTGAAGCAAATCTACTTACATTAGGCTGTGATTGCTTTTCATTTCTATTATATCCAAATTGGATTATACATTTTTTTTAACGCAATGATGGGTATGGCATTAAAACACAAAGCACTGAATGAGAAAGAGTTTTAATTCCTTCTCTATCATCAACTGACTGCTTTTCATTGCTCCAACTTCCTCATATGTATTTTTTTAAGTGGTCATAATACCATCCTGCCAGTTTAATATGGTTGTTGAAAAAATGAAATAATAAATAAAAAATGAAATAATACATGTGAAGACAAGATTTCACACATAAAGCATAATGCAGTGTACTAGGTGGAATTCTGAGATGACCCCCTGGTGTACATACATCTTCTCTCAGTTATTCAAACACAAACCTAGGTGCTGCTGTAAAGAGATTTTGCAGATATAATTAAGGCTCCAAATCAGTTGATCTTAAAATAAGGAGATTATCTGAGTGGGCCTGACCTATGACATGAGACTTTAAGTCTGAGATTCTGAAATACACGGACTTGATGTGCTGTTGCTGGCCATTCCGCCATTCACCCAACTCAGTTCTGTTCTTCAAGTCTGATTCTTTCTGTCATGTGACCAGTGGCAGACTCTTTCTTTGTGGAAACAGGATGATACTGACATATTCATCATAGTGGTTCCCACCCCATTATTTCCTGTTATTCTTTTGGTTTTCTCATCCCTCCCACCCATACTAGAGGACTCCTTGGGCCACAGAGAGGATGAATCAGATGAGAAGCAAGAGAATTATATGCTAATGGGAATCCCTGTGCCCTACCAGCCTGAACCAATTTCTTGGTGACAACCATAGAACCCAACAGATAGATTTGGGGGCTCAAAAGTAAACAAGGCCTGTGCCAAACTTCCTGGGAGGAGCCCAGAGAAGTGACAAGCCCTGCAGAGTTATTCCTCACCAACATGTAAAAGGAGGAATAGAGATGGCTGTGTGATGAATCTACACAAACAACCTTGGGATAGCCTTGTGGGACTTCCTCAGAGTGCTGTGAGATGCAGCCAGATGTTTCCCATGTATCCAGAGGAGCAAAGAAGTAGCTGAGAGAGAGCTGAACTTGGAGAGACTTAGTGATCAGGACAAGAAGAATTCAACAGTGATGGATACCACAGTGGAAAGAAGAAACACCTCAAACATAGATGTCATCTGCAGCTGGGGTGGAGGGAGTTGGTACTCTGAATTCACTCAGGAAACCCTGAATTGACTGAAATTGCTTAAAGAAAAAAAGACTGAAGACTGAAAATAAGTTTCTGCCAACTGGCTGAATGGAAGCTGAAAACAAATACAGGAAAAAATCTTACATTTCCAGCACATGTAAGTAATATGGACTTGTAACCAAGCAGGACCCCATGGGGCCTTTGGGCGGGAGGGGGGGAGACAGGCGCCTCCCCCATATCCTCTGCTTTAGCTCTCCTCTGAAGTACCTAGATAACAGTATCTGATGCACATTTCCTGAGTTGTTTTACTGATTTGAAAGACCTCCACTGAATGGAAGATGTTAACTACTTGATGACCCTGACCACATAGCCCCCAGGCCTACTGGAGCCTGAGGATTGATAATGTTAACCCCTGTGTGACAGCGCCCTGTTACCTCACCATCAACCAATAACAGAATTGTGCACCAGCTGATCACATACCCTGCGATTCTTCTCCCTCACTTGGCCTTTAAAAATGCTTCCCTGAATTATGGCTTTCTCAGGGTATATGCCCAGTAGTGGGATTGCTGGGTCGTGTGCCAAAATGTTCATTGCAGCTCTATTTACAGTAGTCAGGACATGGAAGCAACCTAAGTGTCCAACAACAGATGAATGGATAAAGATGTGGCACATATATACAATGGAATATTACTCAGGCACAAAAAAAATGAAATTGAGTTATTTGTAGTGAGGTGGATGGACCTAGAGTCTGTCATACAGAGTGAAGTAAGTCAGAAAGAGAAAAACAAATACCATATGCTAACGCATATATATGGAATCTAAGGGAAAAAAAGGTCATGAAGAACCTAGGGGTAAGACAGGAATAAAGACACAGACCTACTAGAGAATGGACTTGAGGATATGGGGAGGGGGAAGGGTAAGTTGGGACAAAGTGAGAGAGTGGCATGGACATATATACACTACCAAATGTAAAATAGATAGCTAGTGGGAAGCAGCCGCATAGCACAGGGAGATCAGCTCGGTGCTTTGTGACCACCTAGAGGGGTGGGATAGGGAGGGTGGGAGGGAGGGAGACGCCAGAGGGAGGAGATGTGGGGATATATGTATATGTATAGCTGATTTACTTTATTATAAAGCAGAAACACACCATTGTAAAGCAATTATACTCCAATAAAGATGTTTTAAAAAATGCTTTCCTGAAACCCATTGGGGAGTTTGGGTGTTTTGAGCATTAGCTGCCCTGAACTCCTTGCTTGGTGCCCTGTGATAAACCCTACACTTTCCTTCACCACAACCTGGTGTCAGTAGATTGGCTTTACTGCGCATGGGCAAGCAGACCCAAGTTTGGTTCTATAACAGACTGAGATTCATACCTACTATATTTGCTTCCAGTTGAGGGTCTTCATAAAGGAAGGAATCTGATGGCCCCAGTTACATGCTAGGCCGTAGGGTCATGAGCCAGTGAGGGTATTGCTGTGCCTGAAGGGTCAGGTACTCATCCCTGCCCCAATAAGGAGAAGCGGGTCTGAAGTTTATTAGTAAACGTAGGTTGACTACTTTAAAAGAAATCTCTGTGGCTTAACATAAAAGGGTTTAATGGTTTCTTTCAATGGTGAGAAATAAACATGAGTGACATGGATTGTGGGGTCTGATATGGATGGTGGGGTGGGGTGGGAGGAGGGCTCTGCTCCAGGCAGTTATTCAGATATCCAGTCTCCTTCCACTATGTGGCATCTTTCAGGGCCTCTGAGTCCTCCACTAGATCCTATTCATCCAGCAGGCAGATTTTGAAAAGAGAGTGAATGGAAGGTTATGAGGGAGGGTTCTGCGGGCCAGGGTTAGAAGTGGCACTCATCATTTCAGGTCACATTCCATTGGTGAGAACTGTGATGCAGCCCCATCTAGAGCAGGAGGGCAGGGAAGGGCAGTGTGGTGCTGTGCTCAGGAAGAAGAGACACAGACATTAGTGATCCCTGGTAGTCTCAACCAGGCCGTGAGGACAGAAGAAGGGCCAAGTCAGGTGGTGGTAGTTACTGTCTTTGCTCCCTCTCCAAAAGGCTGTGTACAAGCTTTTTCACGAAGTAGATGCTTAAGGAGCAAAATCTATAGTAATACGAATTCCCTGAAATAGCATCTGTTTTTAGAGCAGAAGTTGCCTGAAAAGATAACTAACGCTCTGGAGAAGACAGGAAGAAGTGAAGTTCCTCACGCTAAAAGCTGCCTGACTGAAGGTTTCAGACTAGAGCAAAAAAGCATGAGCAAGTCACTTTGAAAGCTGTAATGACATATCTTGATTACAGCCATAATGAGCCATAAAGCTTGGAATTTCATCCTGTGTCAAAGCCTCCAGGTATGGAGCATTCTTGAATCTCATTTTTATTCTAACCAAAATGTGAGAAGCCAACCACCAACAAGGCAGCCAAAAAAGCCAGAATCCCCTTGACACATTTTACTCTTAAGGGAACACAGACCAAAAGCACTCAAAAAGAACCATCGAGATGCAAACCCCAACCTTCCAAAGTGCAAAATATCGACAAATCATATCTACAATACAAATTGTGGTGTTTTCTTTTGTAAATTAAATCCCGTTTTAAAAAATAAATATTTCCAGAAAAATATGAAAATATTTAAGACATGTATGTATAGGAGTTGCAAGCTGAGGAATTCCTGCAATTGTTACTTTTTTTCCTATTTGCCATGGATTTTTAAAAACTTAAGGTTTCTCTGAGAAGGGAGAAAAATATTGGCAATACCAATTTGTAGCTTAAAAAGATCATTTTTAAATGTACAAACATCCTTTTCCTTAAGGCTTTTAAGGTTCTAATCTGAAAATCAGCTGTAACAGTTGCATTTTCACGGTTACAGGTATACATGGTCAGCCTGCAGTTAGCCAGAAAATTCCATTCTGTGAGCATTTTGTTTAAAAGAGGCTTTGCTAGAAATGCGTATTAAATGAATAAATAATGAAATTGAACCAACTTGACTGCACATGTCCCTGGCTGATCTATAGATCTAAATGTCTTCTGAAGCATGAATTGCCTGACATTTTATCTTTGGATGAATATTGCTGCCAATCATTCACTTACCCTTTCAAAAGTTTCATTCATTTCCCCACAGGAAACTCTGAACCCCAAAACGCTAAAAGAAAACTGGGAGGATTTATATTCACAGGCTTCTAGGGGCTGTCTGAGGGTCACCATGGAAGTTATCTTCATGTTGAATGGCTTTTCGGCCAAAGCCCACTGGCCACCCAGCCCAAGTCCATCTAAGGCAAGAGGCTAGTCTCCTCCTGATGAGGAAAAGCATCCTCTCTCCCAGGGAGTGACTTTGTCAAATTTGAAGGTCACAGCTTATCCCCTTCCTGTCTGTTAGAGTATTTGCTCAACAACTGAGATAAGTTATCTTTACTAGCTTAAGAGCAGACCTTCCTTAGAGCCTACAGAGCAAGGGCCCCACAATAATGTCCCTACTGAGCATTCTGAAAATTCTCTCTCTTCTTCCATCTAAACCTTTTATTCAGTCAACATCTACATTGATTTGACCTAAACTGCAATGGAGTACCTGTTGCTGCTATTTTGGAAGAAGGATTTATTGAGCAAATAAATAGTAAGTTTATTACACAAGTAAGTTGGGTGTGGGGCTTCATGAGCTCCAGTTTAAAAAGCTCCCTCAACACACACCTCATTTTATCCTCATAATCATCCTATGAAACAGGTTTTATTGTCCCTGTGTTACAGACAAGGGAACTGGGGCTCAGAAAGTAAGGTGACAAGCTCCAGGTTACACAGATTGGGTTGTAAATAAGGACACAGACATCATCGTCATCATTATCATTATAAACAATAATAGCATTTAGTATGTATTGACCAGTAATTATGTAACAGGTATTTTATTAACTGTTTTACATGCGTTACTGAATTCAATGTATATAATCAGCCTGTAGATTAGGAATTATTATCGCTCCCATTTTACAGATGAAAAACAGTGTCTCAGAGAAATAAAGCAACTTGCCCAAGGCCATACAGTTAATAAGTCTTGGGATATGTTTAACCTGTCTAAGAAAATAAACTGCATTTTAGAAATTTGGCAAATTCATTTTTTTTTTTTTTTTTTTTTTTTTTGCGGTACACGGGCCTCTCACTGTTGTGGCCTCTCCCGCTGCGGAGCACAGGCTCTGGACACGCAGGCTCAGCGGCCATGGCTCATGGGCCCAGCCGCTCTGCGGCATGTGGGATCCTCCCGGACCGGGGCATGAACCCGTGTCCCCTGCATCGGCAGGCGGACTCTCAACCACTGCGCCACCAGGGAAGCCCTGGCAAATTCATTTTTTAAACACAGTTATCAATTAAAAATAATTCTTACCTACTCATAAAAATTGGGGAGTGCTCTAGATGAAATATTATTGGTAGTCTGAGTTACCATGAGATATAAAACTGAATTTTTGTATTAATCAATTTAGATTTTTCACTCCTCCAAAATCCCCACATTTTGACTGAATTAGTGATACTTTATTATAGTTCTGGCATTTTGGAGGGATGAGAAACATCCAAATTATAATTTGAAAAAGCATATTCTTGTAATTGCTTTGATTTGCTTTAAGTCATGATATTTATTTATTTATTTATTTACTTTTATTTTTGGCTGCCTTGGGTCTTCGTTGCTGCTCACGGGCTTTCTCTAGTTGTGTCAAACAGAGGCTACTCTTCGTGGTGGTGCACGGGCTTCTCATTGCAGTGGCTTCTCTTGTTGCTGAGCACGGGCTCTAGGCACGCAAGATTCAGTAGTTGTGATACGTGGGCTCAGTAGTTGTGGCTCGCGGGCTCTAGAGCTCAGGCTCAGTAGTTATATTTTGAAATTTCAAACTGCATGGAAAAGTTGTGAGATTCTATACATATCAAAAGGCAGTCAAAAGTTATCATTGCTATAGTTGATTCTCCTCTCCAATGCATACACACATACACACACACACACACACACACACACACACATTCCCTCATCTCTGGTCTTAGAGATTCCCACCAGGGCTTACGGGATAGTGCACACACACACAAACAGACACACAAACAGTAAACCCATAGCAAACTAAGCCCCTACTATGTGCCCACAAGCTCATGACATTAGAACACATAATACTCCTCCTGGAGCAAACAATCTGACTGGAGAAATAAAACTCACACAAGAAGAGCTGAGGGAACACTTAAAGCAACAAGTGCTACCCAATGGTCAATTCTTTTGGCTGTTCATCAGAATCATCTTGGGAACTTGTTCAAATGCAGGTACCCCAGCCACATCTCTGGAGATCTGGCTGCTCCAAGGAGTCTGACTAGTGAGAAAGGGAATATTTCCTGCCAAATCAGTAAACAAAGGATGTCACAGTCATCAGCAATTGCAGCCACCACCAGACAGTGAGCTGGTGAGCCCTAAGGTAACTCAGGAAGGAAAGAATACCTGCCATCTAGCAGCCATCAGACTGCAGCCACTCCCTATGGTGAGCCCTGAGGACACTCAGAATGTGAAAATACAGGACACTGGCCCCAGATAGCTGAGGTGCATATCAAAGGAATGATTTTGGTGAGCCCAGACTCTTGCATCTTCCCACACATAGAAAAGCGCTAAATTCCTTAACTTGACATATCTGGTTTTCTTTAATTAACAAAAATCTTTTGATGCTCCCAATTACATGCCCTTTGTTGCAAAACTCCTATATATCCTAGCTCCCCCCTCGCCTCGTCGGAGCAGTTCTCTCAGGGTTACTTGAGATGTTGCCTCCCGGGCTTTAAGTCCTAAAAATTTCCACCAAATAAAACATAACTCTCAACTTTTAGGGCTTATTAATGCTGTGGACAGAACCTGAGATTATGGTTTCCGAACACCTCGTTTTCAAAGCAAGGCCAAATGGCAAACATGGCAGATCACGAGCCAATAAAGAGGGCATATTCACCCAATTTGCAGAGGAAACAAACCTGGAAGGACTAGTGAGTGACAGAAACTAACCCTAATAATCTATCTGCAATCCTATGAAGAATTGATCAAGTAGAATTCCTTGAGTGCCACCACATGCCTCACACAGGCGGTAGAAGTTAATACCCACGTTTACTCCCACACATGCACAAATGGAGAGTCATCCACACACGTCACACAGGTAGGTACCCTGCTGCCAAGCCGAGTCCCTAGTCTAGTGTCTGTGTCCCAGTAGAGAACTGCTTGCCACTCTGCCTGGCCACCCTTACATTACATGGCAGCAAGCCCTTTCTGCTTGCAAACCTCCAAAATCCTATCTGGACCTCGCATATAAAATCCCTGAGGCTGCCAGGCCTCCAGAGGAGCCTGCTATGTGCATTGTAGGAGACGGGAGACCAGATGTGCTGGTCACAGAGATGGACTTCCCAGCTCCTGCCTCAAAGAAGGACCTACTGCCCAGTTCCCAAGAAGGAGGTCAGCAGACAACCTCCAGCTGTCAGCGCCTTTCGGTTGTGCCTCAGCTGCAGAATGGCCTCACCTGAGATCACATCTGTCCAGGGACAACCTGCATCCAATGACTGAGCAAGGCAGTGGTGGAAAAAGGCCAAGCCACTGCAGGTCTACATAGGACAGCTCTGACGGACAATCCTTATTACAGAACTTCCCCACCAAGTTGGCCAATGCTTTGACCAGCCTATCTCCCAGTTCAACTTCTGCCTCTGCCCAATCCTGCTTCTCTCCTTTCACTTCATGGGTATTAAATCCCTAACAAATAGCTTGCACCTCAAACTGTTTCAGCATCTGCCTCCAGAGAATCCACCCTGTGACACCAGGCCAGGCCAGTTCAGTGACAAGGCCAACTGCACTTGGAAGAGAAAAAAGCAAGGGACTTCTGGGGCCCTTGGTCAGGGCTGCCACTACCTTGGTGGTCCCCAAGATGCAGGAGTTTGCTTTGCTCTGGCTTCAAGTCAATCTCTGGCACTCAGAACTATGTACATAGATTTGCCCAGGTCCCTGTTACTGAGGATAAATCTGATGACAGAAAGGCAGGGGGAGGAAGCCTTATCCCTGGGGAGAATTAGCCATCAATATAGAGGACTGGTTAAATGCATTAGGATACACTGCTATCCTGGAATGATCCACAGCCCTTAAAAAGAAAGGGTGGAGGGAACCTTCAAGATGGCGGAGGAGTGGCATGGACATATATACACTACCAAAAATAAAATAGATAGCTAGTGGGAAGCAGTCGCATAGCACAGGGAGATCAGCTCGGTGCTTTGTGACCACCTAGAGGGGTAGGATAGGGAGGGTGGGAGGGAGACGCAAGAGGGAGGGAATATGGGGATGTATGTATACGTGTAGCTGATTCACTTTGTTATACAGCAGCAACTAACACACCATTGTAAAGCAGTTATACTCCAATAAAGATGATAAAAAAGAGGTAAAAAGTATATTTGCTGCATGAGTGTCCAAAATACATTGTTATCTGAACTTTAAAAAGCAAGTTTTAGAACAGCTTTTGTAATACAATGCCATTTTAAAGTTAACAGTGTAGTCCCATTTTAAATAAATTTAGACTATAAGAATTTGAAATACAGTAAGTCCCCTACATACGAACGAGTTCCATTCCGAGAGCATGTTCGTAAGTCCAATTTGTTCGCAAGTCCAACAAAGTTAGCCTAGGTACCCAACTAACACAATCAGCTATATGGTACTGTACTGTAATAGGTTTAGAATACTTTTCACACAAATATTACATAAAAACAAACACAGAAAACAAAGAAAACATTTTAAATCTTACAGTACGGCATCTTGAAAAGTACAGTAGTACGGTACAACAGCTGGCATACAGGGGCTGGCATCGAGTGAACAGGCAAGAAGAGTTACTGACTGGAGGAGGGAGAGGAGGTGGGAGATGGTAGAGCTGAAGGATCGTCAGCAATAGGAGACCCAGCTCAAGCTGCAGTTTCACTCACGCCTGACGTTGATGGCACAGGTTCTGGTTCCTTGCTGGATTCAATTCTATCCACCCTCTTGAAAAAACAATCCATGATGTCTAGGTAGTACTGTACCAGCTACATCACCGCTGCTTTTACACTTCTTCCAGCCATCCTGGGCTTGAAATAAAGATACTGTACTACTGTACTCTATACAGTACTGTACACTAAAGTACACAAAAACACAACAACTTGCAGAGGATGCACGCACGTGACAATGTATGCCAGACACATGAACTAACTTACGTGATTGGACATGTGAATGCACGTTCGCATCTTTGAAAGTTTGCAACTTGAAGGTTCATATGTACGGGACTTACTGTATTTTGATATAAAAATATTTCAGTCCCAGTTTATGCACATTTGAAATAATGCAAATCTCCCCAAATTAAAACGTCATCAAGAATCACATAATTTCAAAACCTGAAGGCCAAGTGAATTGTAAGGCATATTTCCACTGTTGCCACATGGTGGCGCCACTTTAGCTGATAAACAGAAATTCTGGTCTTCCTTTGTCAAGACTGGTCTTGAATTATGCAAATTTCTAATTATGTTGGGCCCTTGGGAACACATTCCTTGCATAAAACACAGATGCCCTGAATACTGGTAGGCAGAACACTTGGAGGACTATATACCAAACTTAACTGGAGTTATCTCTGGAAAGTGGAAATGGGGAGGGTGGATGTTACCTATGTTGTACACTTCTAATTTTATTATTTTTTTATTCAGTAAGAACGGAAGTATAACAGGAAACAATTTCTGATGAAACTAAATACCTTCTTCGGATTCTTAAGTAAAATCCCAAGTGTATTTCAAATGCCAGGCAGATGGCAGATGGCATACACAGGCAGAGCAGGACGCAAGTCATCCTCTGGCCAGGCATCTGGTGTTGCATATGAAAGAGTCAAAGCCAGAGGAATGCGAATGCCTCAGCCCCTCTGGCCCTAGCAATGTCTTTGCCTTGATGCAGGTTTCCTCCCAGGCTCCCTCAGCCCTGCAGCCTCTAGACCAGAGCCATTGCACAACACGACGACTTGCCCTTGTCCTGATTCTGAGCATGGAGTTTCCATCAACCTTAGAGGGAACACCTGGAGAGGAAAACTCCTGCCAGAATTGGCCAGAAGCCCCAGTGAAGCTCTAGGTCACTGTGCCACTCTGACCCTCAGAGGAGGGCTCAGGGGTTAGGCTGCCCAAAATACTAATAGCAGCAGCTCTCATTTGAGAGCTTACCCCATACCAGGTATTGTACTAAGTGCTTTATATACATGATCTCATTTAATCCTCATAACTACCCTGAGGTGGGTACAATTATTACCCCATTTACAGATATGGAAAATGAAACAGACCACAAAAGTTAAAGACACCTACCCAAGGTCGTACAATAAGTGACAGATTTGAATCCAGATCTATCTGACTGGGGTGCCAATGCTCAAGGTTTGCAGCTATTGCTTCTCCGTCCACACTTGAGCCCTGAAGCAAAGCAGAGCTGAATCCTCCATAGCTTGCCTAAATTTCAATGGATGAATATTATTCTATGGCTTGGAGCCTTTGAACCAAAATCATAATAATCATAATAAATTTCTGAGCCAGAGATGGACCAGATACCTAGAAATACTGCCTCTCCATCTGTTCATTCATTCATGCATTCACTCAAATCTCTATGCAGATGACGGGCTGCTTTGTTTTCTGGTCACATATTAGGTCAAGGATGTGTGGATGAGTCCAAGGCCAGAGCTCCAGGCCCTTGCTAATTAGGAGATCCTTGGCAATATTTACACCTCAGAGAGTGAAAAACATGACATAAAAGATCATCTATAGTCAGGAGGTAGAGCCAAAAGACAAGAAAATGGGAGTCAAGAAGGAACTCTGACACTGGCAGTGCTAGGAAACTGAGTACATAGTTAGCCTTGAACCCTGAACCAAAGACCTGCTATGTATAAAGCACATAGCATAATAGAACCTAGTGCTGTGAGATTTCCAGCCCATGTATATGTCAATGCCACGGACAGCTAGAGAACATGTATTTCTGTTGCTCTCCCTGTGTTCTCTGATTTGCTAGACCAAGAGCTCTTTGAGGACAGGAACAAGTAGCACATCCCCAATCTCTAGCACAGGGCCTGGCACAGAACTAGGGCTCAATGAATGTTGGCTGAACCAACCTCTACCTATTCTATCACAAGGAGGCACTTGATTTTGTTTTCTGCTTAGGTTTATTGTTGTCCATTCAGGAAAGATTTCAGATATATTTGCTACATGCTAGAGACAGAGGGTAATTCAAAAGGAATTGACAGGGCTTCCCTGGTGGCACAGTGGTTGAGAGTCCGCCTGCTAATGCAGGGGACATGGGTTCATGTCCCGGTCTGGGAAGATCCCACACGCCGCGGAGCGGCTGGGCCCTTGAGCCATGGCCGCTGAGCCTGTGCGTCCAGAGCCTGTGCTCCGCAACGGGAGAGGCCACAACAGTGAGAGGCTCGCGTACCGCAAAAAAAAAAAAAAGAAATTGACACTATTGTTCGTGCTCTCCAGGGGCTTACATCCATATTGGGAGATAAGATGAACCACAGGCACACAACACAGTTACATAGAAATACTGAGAAGTACCAGTTATCCTCAGCTCCCAAATGCAAGTCTTAGGACCAACTCATCCATTCAGAGAGTGCTGTTATGGCTGCCCAGCTCACAGGGACTGTAAGCAATTCAGGATTATTCAAAGATATCATAACACAGAAAGTGGAGATTGGGGAACTTCCCTGGTGGCGCAGGGGATAGGACTCCGCGCTCCCAAAGCAGGAGGCCTGGGTTCAATCCCTGGAGAGGGAACTAGATCCCACATGCATGCCGCAACTAAGAGTTCGCATGCCACAACTAAGAAGCCCACCTGCCTCAACTAAGGAGCCCGTGTACCGCAACTAAGGAGACCACCTGCCGCAACTAAGGAGCCCAAATACTGCAACTAAGGAGCCAGCGAGCTGCAACTAAGGAGCCTGCCTGCCGCAACTAAGACCCGGTGCAACCAAATAAATTTTTTTTTTTAAAGTGGAGATTGGTGAATCTGAGTTAAACCCCATGCATGTCATTTACTAACTTTGAAACCAGATGATTCTCCTGCTTAACCCTCAATGTACCAGGAAAAATAGTTATAACCACTTACCATCTAGATCTAATGGACCTTTTATAGTTTTATATTTTAAGTCATTTTACAAATAAGTAACAGAAGTAAGGATAAAGGGGTAATGAAAAACAATTTGATTAGCAAGCTTAATAAGAATTTAGGCAAGTAAATCAAATTTTATTCCATATTTTCCTGGTTTTGAAGGTATATCTACCCCAAATGGGCAATATTCTTTTAATGTAACTCACTGCTCAACAACTGTCACGCACAAACCTGGAACATATCACCTTATAAATACTGACTCCAGATTTCAAACACATCTCTAAGAAGTTCTGGTTTGTTGTTGCTTCTGGTTCTTCATACACTTAAAATGTCAAAATGTAATACTTTTGAAAACTTTGATGGCTCTTAACATTTTCATTTTTAGAATTCTAGACACTGATTAGAATGACCAATTCAATGATGTTTTATTTTTCATTTCTACATTATCTTTTTCCATCCATTCACCTTTGGATATACATTACATCTGCTTTCAGCATGTCTCCACTTATGAAGTATATCAAGTAAATTTTCATGCAGAAATATTATAAAAGATAAAAAGAATAGTGCCACATGTCCTTTTAGCAAAACAGGGTAGTCCAGATTCATGTCACAAAATATTGCCTGATGAAGTCCTTCCTATTGAATGACTGGCTGGGTAAGAATATCATGTTTCCTTTTTGTCCTTGGAAATACACTGCTTCCTCATAGATGCTTGAGTTTGAAAAATTGTATCTAGGATATCCAGGATATCTACATCTGTAGACTCACAGTCTGAGATTTCACTTACATAATCAATTTCGCCATCACCATTAGTCTAGAGTGCTGCTGTCTCTTTCGATTCATCTTCTGATTTATCTAATAATTGGGAAACATCATCCTCTGTCAATTTTCTTCTCTTAGTAGAAAATTAAAATTTCTGCATTTTCATCTCTGTTTAATAAAAGCCTATAAAAACCTACAAAGATGTGTTTTCAGACTTCTTTATACATTTTTGCAGGACGATGCACGACTTTGGGCAACACAATAAAAAAAACTGAAAGTGGTGTAATGGTGATGATTTATTCCAGAATTGCATTATCCTTCTGGGCTATTCCAGAATTCTATTATATTCTTATTATTTTATAGTTTTTTTCCACCATAGTTGAGAATAACTGACAAGTAATAATGAAATAATTCCTGGGACACTGAAATAGCAAAGTGTTTCAAGATACAGATCTTCCTCAACTTATGATGGGGTTATGTCCCAATAAACCCAACGAAGCTGAAAATATTAAGTAAAAAATGCATTTTATATACCTAACCTACAAAACACCATAGCTTAGCCTAGCCTACCTTAAAGGTGCTCAGAACACTTACATTAGCCTACAGTTGGACAAAATCATCTAACACAAAGCCTATTTTATAGTAAAGTGTGGAATAGCTCATGTAGTTTATTGAATACAGTGCTGAAAGTGAAAAACAGACCGGTTGTGTGGGTATAGAAGGGTTGTAAGTGTGTCAGTGGTTTACTCTTGTTATTGCGTGGCTGACTGGGAGCTGCGGCTCGCTGCGCTGCCCGGCATCACAACAGAGTATCTACAGCATATCCTTAACCCAGGAAAAGATCAAAATTTGAAGTACAGTTTATACTGAATGCATATCACTTTCACACCATCGTAAAGTCGAACCATCGTAAGTCAAGGACCGTCCGTCTGTATAAGAAAAATAAGATCAGTAGGATACCATAATGTATCTTAACTTTATAAAAGGGTTCAATGGACTCACATAGTAATTGCAAGACAGAATAAGTTGTATTCTGTTCTTAAAAAAATAATTCTTACAAGTTAGAACTGTTCAAAATAGACACTTAAAAAATAAAATTGCGTCCAATAGGCCCTGATGATACACCTAGGGTTAAACCTTCCAAAGGTTCCCAATTGCCTTCAGGGTAAAGTCCTTGACAAGAAGGACCCTTCTAATTTGACCCTTGCTTACTGCTCTAGCTGCATCACTGGACACTTTCCACTCTACTCCAACCACCCACACTCCATGCTCCAGCTCTGCCAAACCAGCTGTGGTTCCCCTGAATACATGGAGCTGTTTCACACTTCTGTGCCTCTGCTCATACTGTTTCTTCTGCTTGTAATGCCTTCCCTCCCCAGTCTGCTTGGTGAACTCCTACTTTTCTTTAATTCTTAGCTCAGCTATCACCTCCTCCAAGAAGCCTTCCCAGATCCATTCCTCAGCTCAGCTTCCCTGAGCTAGCTACGCTCAGCAGCACCTTCAGCTTACCTTTCTCGTTGTGTACTAACACACCCTCTTGTCATTGTTTGCTTGTCTGCCTCCCTTCCCAGTCAGTATACTCCTATAATTCAGGAATTGTTTCTAATTCATACCCATAAATTCAGTGTCTGGCCACTCAGTAAATGTTTATTGAATGAACAAATGAATGAATGAATGCTCCAGCAGGTATGGGGCAGAAAGTTTCTATTGGAGTACAATGGGAAATAAGACTTGAAAAGCTGAGTAGGGCCAAACTATAGAGAGCCTTGAGCAAGGACCCTTACATTTATTAGAGTGTCCTACAGTTTAATAGGCCTTCAAATACTGATCTCATTTGATCTTCCAACAACCCTATAAAGTTGGTAGGGCAGGCAGATGAGGAAGTGGATTCTCTGATCCATCAAGTAACTAGCTTAAGGACACACTGCTAATTAGAAACTGACATGTTCTGGCCCCTGGTTCAATGCTCTATTACACCAGAGTATCTCCAGGCTGAGGCATTTGGGCTTTAAACTGTGGTGTGGACAGTGGGAGAACCATGGAAATCAGTGAATAGGGGAGCAACTAGATAAAGTTAAGGTTTTCAGAATCTTAAGCTAGGAGATGGCTATTATTATTCTATACTAAGAATAAAATCTGGGTATAGTGACAATATTTGCAAACTAAAAGACAAATACAAGACTACAACTTAATCTGATCATTTTACCCTCTAAAATTCACCTTCCAGAGTGGAAAGGGGGTTCAAGGCAGCTTAAAGTGCATCTTTATGTGGTGTCTTGGATCTGCTTCAAAATAATCTGGGGCTGGGTGAGGTATGGATGAAGTAAGATTGACCCTGAGTTGATCATTGTTGAGCTGAGTGATGGGTACATGAGGATTCATGATACATTTCCATCTACTTCTGCATATTTCTTAGTTTAGGTCCCCTAAAAGCAAGGCCTGAGACAAAGACGTGTGTGCTGGTAGTCTATTTGGGAATCAATTCCAGGGAGCAGGATTAAGGGAGTTGGAAAAATAAAATAGAGAAGGTAGAAACTCCAATATAAGAATATTATTCAGGTCACCACTATGGGTATTGGGAGCTCAAATCTGCCAGGATGACCTGAGATGCATATAGAATGCCTCCCAAAATTGACTGCCTAAAATATGGTAGAAAAACACATTCATTCATCCATCCTCAACTTTCCCCATCCAGAGGATGGGAAAAGTTCCTGAGGCAAAAAGTAGAAAGACAAAAGGAACACATTAAAGGTAGGATACTTTCACTGTGAGCTGAGTCTCAGCTTGCATGGAACTGTCCATTAGAGCTGTGGCTAAGATCAGAAATGGACCAAAGATATACTATGGGAGTATCATCTGCTACAGTATACATTTGATATTTTCCATGATAACAACTTAAACAAAAAATAAAGTATATCTTTTTTTTTTTAAAGAAGATGTTGGGGGTAGGAGTTTATTAATTAATTTATTTATTTTGGCTGTGTTGGGTCTTCGTTTCTGTGCAAGGGCTTTCTCTAGTTGTGGCAAGCGGGGGCCACTCTTCATCGCGGTGCACAGGCCTCTCACTATCGCGGCCTCTCTTTTTGCGGAGCACAGGCTCCAGACGCACAGGCTCAGTAGTTGTGGCTTACAGGCCTAGTTGCTCCGCGGCATGTGGGATCCTCCCAGACCAGGGCTCGAACCCGTGTCCCCTGCATTAGCAGGTAGATTCTCAACCACTGAGCCACCAGGGAAGCCCAATAAAGTATATCTTCCTCCATCTTTATCCCATCCAGGAAGGGTAGCCAGAGGGAAGAAGGCCTTCCTCAGTTTGGCCTTGGGTTTGACTACAAGAGCATGAAGGTCTCTGGGGCTTTGGGAATGCCAAGTTCACTTCCTTAGGACTGAGCTATAAAGAGATACAAATGCATTGTGATTGTGCTGAGAAGTGAGATTACTGCATCTGAGTAGACTGAGAGAGCAGTCAAATGGATGGAGTCTTTTTTTCCCCTTTGAACTCACCCAGTGATCTACAGCTGATGTAATTTACAAACGACGGTTTCACTGACATCTCTTTTGTCTGCATCCTTAGCAAGGCTTCCTGAGCACTGCACACCCTCAGTGGCCCCAGCTGCTCCACACAGCATGAGACCGAGGGACCTGCCAGTCTAGTCCACTAGCTCTTGGGCCCCAGGACTCTTCCTAAGGATAGACACAGTAGATGGCCACCCTTATGGTACAGTTGAACCTACCATACAATTACTCCTAAGGGCTCACTCAGCCAAGTGGGCACTGGGTGCCCAAGATGCACATTGGCCCTGGAATGCAGAGCTGATGCTTTCTTCAACCCAGAATGACTCTTTAACTGTCTTGTTCCCCCAGCCTTAAAAAGTGTCTCAGGAATATTCAACCTAGCCTTTCACCTGGAATAGAGGGACATATAAAGGAAAGAGATGGTGTCAAGTGTCCCGAACAGGACTCTGGAATAGGATTCTGGCAACAGAAAGGAGCCAAAATTTGCTTTGGCTAGATATCGCCTAGTACAGTAAAAAGAACACAGGCTTGGAACTAAAAGGTCCAAGTTCTTATTCTTTTTGTTCTATTTAGAGCTGGGATACTACAAGGTACAGTCTTACTGGGCCTTGGTTTTCCCTTCTGTCAAATGGGGCTAATTATCTCTGCCTTGCCCAACTCACAGGATTTTGTGAATATTTAATCAAATTATAAACATGAGCACTTGGGTTCCATAAATTACCCTAAACACAAAGAATAATTATTAGAATGATAATGTTAGCAAATATGTACTCCATACAAGGTCTGATTTCTTTGTTTTATTGTGTTTGTCTCTTAAAACAGTCTAAACTTACCTCAAATGCATGAAGAGGAAGAGTGATATTCATTGCTCTCATTCAAGATTCAAGAATCTGAATTCAGTATAATGGAAGAAAATGAGGGACAAGGAATAGCTGGGGATCACTTTCATCTGAACCATTCCCTCAAAGATGGGCACTAATAATGATAATGCTAATAGCTAACACTTAATGAGTAGTAACTATGTCAGGCTCTGTTCTATGTGTACTACATATATTAACCCATTTAATCCTCACAAAAATCTTATAAGACAGGTACTATTATTGGCCCCATTTTACAGATGAAGAAACACAGGAACAAAATGGTTAAGTGTCTCACCCAAGATCACATAGCCAGTAAGCGGCAGAGGTGGGATTTGAACACAGTCTAACTCCAGAGCTTACAATCTTAATCTTCACCCTATACTATCAAAATATCTACTGGAAACTCCTCATCTCCCCCACCCCTCTCACCCCCTACTCCACCCAAAAATATGACTGTCACTAGTTATTAATTGATCCTGGAATTAGTATCATTGAATCACTTCTTAAGGTTAACTAACAACTGCAAGTCATTGCCTCCAAGGACCTGTTTCCATGGGTAGGTGTCATCTGGTACACAAGTGGTACTTATCACACATTTGGCAATTGAGGGAGGGAGTGGAAAGTGGGAATGGGTGCCTGACAAGAGAGAGGTGGTTGGACTTCTACCATGAGGATGGATTTATTTGTCAAATTTATTGAGTTCTCACCATGGAAAACAGAGTCAGCTGCTAGGGACTGGGACCTGCCTGGTTCTGAGTCCTTGCAGCTCCTCTCTCCTCACAAATGGCTCATTTGCCCCCATCACCAGGCTAAGCCCCACTTAGGTTCTAACTCTCATGCAGACCAGTGGCAGGAAGTCCAAAGGGGCCTCTAACAGTGCTCGGGGGTTCACCACCACATCCTGTTGGTCTACTAAGGATCTTGGGCCCCAGCACTTCTTCAGGCTTCTGCCTTGTCCCTTAATTTAAGTCCCCACTTGCTGCCCAATTCTGGGAATGGGTTCCTTCAACTGAAACCCAGGTCCTCCAAACTTGGGGCCTTTAAATAATAAAAGTAACAAAAAAACAAATAATGACAGGCAGCTCCTTCTCAACCTTCAGTCACTTCCCATTTGGGTCAATATAAAGCCAAATTCTTTACAATGGCCTTGGAAGCCCTCACAGTCTGCCACCTCCTACCTCTCTGACCTTTTCTCCTACTGGCCTCACCCTCATCCACTCCACTGCTGCCACACTGTTTCCATGCTGTTTTGCCAACACTCCAGGTATATTCTTGATTCGGGGCTCTGTACTTTCTATGCCCTGCACATGGAACACTATTCCCATGGATTCCTTATGATTTGCAAGGGAAATAACATACAGTAGTAAGCATACAGTAGAAAAATGGATAACACCTGGTCAAGGTGATCAGGATTGGCACTATCAATGAAGGGCAGATAGCTATCATGTGCTTCTGTGACACCCTGAGAAGGACCCAGCATCGCTCAGGTAGTTTTCCAGCTAAAGATGCATCACCTGAATCTCACCATGGGGAAACATCAGACAAACCCAAACAGAGGAATGTTATGTTTTTTAAAAAGGACTTTATTCTCCAAAAATGTCAGTGTCATAAAAGACAAAGGCTTTGGAAATATTCCAGATTAAAAGAAGCTAAAGAGACATGACAATGAAAAGCAATATCTGACTCTAGGTTGGATCCTGTACTGGAGGTTCAAATAATGCTGTGAAAACACTATTTAATCAACTGAAAAAATTGGCATAGAGTCAGTGGGTTAGATAAAATGTTGTACCTGTATTAAATTTCCTGAAGTTGATAATTATACTGTGGTTATGTAAGAGAATATTCTTATCCTTAGGAAGTATCCACTGAAGTATTAAGAGGCCATGATCATGATGATATATATAACTTACTCTCATATGGTTCAGGGCCCCATTAAGAAAATGAAAACTCAAGGCACAGAATGAGAGAAAATATTTGCAATAACCAAACCTGACAGAGGACATTTACCCAAAGTATAAAAAGAGTAAGAAAAAATTCAGTTAAGACATGGCCATAACATTTGAACAGACACTTCACAAAAGGAGATATATGAATGGCCAACAAGTGCATGAAAAGATTCTCAACAAAGAAATGCAGATTAAAACCATAATGAGGGACTTCCCTGGTGGCGCAGTGGTTAAGAATCCGCCTGCCTGACAAAGGATTAATCTCCAAAATTTACAAGCAGCTCATGCAGCTCAATATCAAAAAAACAAACAACCCAATCCAAAAATGGGCAGAAGACCTACATAGACATTTCTCCAAAGAAGATATACAGATTGCCAACAAACACATGAAAGGATGTTCAACATCATTAATCATTAGAGAAATGCAAATCAAAACTACAATGAGATATCATCTCACACTGGTCAGAAGGGTCATCATCAAAAAATCTACAAACAATAAATCCTGGAGAGGGTGTGGAGAAAAGGGAACCCTCTTGCACTGTTGGTGGGAATGTAAATTGATACAGCCACTATGGAGAACAGTATGGAGGTTCCTTAAAAAACTAAAAATAGAACTACCATATGACCCAGCAATCCCACTACTGGGCATATACCCTGAGAAAACCATAATTCAAAGAGTCATGTACCAAAATGTTCATTGCAGCTCTATGTACAATAGCCAGGACATGGAAGCAACCTAAGTATCCATCAACAGATGAATGGATAAAGAAGATGTGTCACATATATACAATGGAATATTACTCAGCCATAAAATGAAACAAAATTGAGTTATTTGTAGTGAGGTGGATGGACCTAGAGTCTGTCATACAGAGTGAAGTAAGTCAGAAAGAGAAAAACAAATACCGTATGCTAACACATATATTAACACATATATATGGAATCTAAGAAAAAAAAAGTTCATGAAGAACCTAGGGGCAAGACGAGAATAAAGACGCAGACCTACTAGAGAATGGACTTGAGGACATGGGGAGGGGGAAGGGTAAGCTGGGACAAAGTGAGAGAGTGGTAGCGTGTATATGGACATATATACACTACCAAATGTAAAATAGATAGCTAGTGGGAAGTAGTCGCATAGCACAGGGAGATCAGCTTGGTGCTTTGTGACCAGCTAGAAGGGTGGGATAGGGAGGGTGGGAGGGAGGGAGATGCAAGAGGGAAGAGATATGGGAACATATGTTTATGTGTAACTGATTCACTTTGTTATAAAGCAGAAACTAACACACCATTCATTGTAAAGCAATTATACTCCAATAAAGATGTTAAAAAAAAAAGAGAGAGAATCCGCCTGCCAATGCAGGGGACGTGGGTTCAAGCCCTGGTCCAGGAAGATCCCACATGCCACGCAGCAACTAAGCCCACGCTCCACAACTACTGAGCCTGCATTCTAGAGCCCACGAGCCACAACTACCGAGCCTGCATGCCACAACTACTGAATCCCATGCACCTAGAGCCTGTGCTCCACAACAAGAGAAGCCACCACAATGAGAAGCGCACACACAGCAACGAAGAGTAGCCCCCGCTTGCCGCAACTAGAGAAAGCCCACATGCAACAACGAAGACCTGACGCAGCCAAAAATTAATTAACTAATTAATTTGGGGAAAAAACCATAATGAGATATCACTCCATACCCACTAGAATGGCTAAAATTCAGAAGACTGATGATACCAAATGTTGGCAAGTGAAACTCTCATACATCACTAGTGGGAATGTGAAAAGATATAACCATTTTAGAAAATCGTTTGGCAGTTTCTTACAAAGTTAATATACAATTATCCTTTGAACCCAGAATTTCATCCATAGGTACTGCATTAATCTTTCTATGCTGCATAATAAATTACTACAAACTTAGTGGCTGAAAACAACACAAATTTATAATCTCACATTTCTCATGGTTCAGGAGTCTGGATGTGGCTTAACTGTCCTCTCTTCAGGGTCTCAGAGGGTTGCAATCAAAGTGTTAACCAGGGTTGCAGTCTCATCTGAGGTTTGGGGTTCTCTTCCAAGATTATATGGTTGTCTACAAAATTCATATCTTTGCAGTTGCCTCTCTATTATAGACTCTCTTTTAAGGGCTCACCTGATTAGGTCAGGCCCACCCAGGATAATCTCCATTTGCTTAACTGAAAGTCAACCAGAGAACTTAATTACATCTGAAAAATCCCTTCACCTTTGCCATATAATGTGATCTAATCACAGGAGTGATCTCTCATCATATTCCCAGTTCTCACCCACATTCAATGGAGGGAATTATACAGGACATATAGACCACAGAGTAGGAATCTTGAGGGCCATCTTAGAATTCTGCCTACCACAGGTACTTACCTAAGAGAAATGTTACACCTTTTGATATTGTACCACAGTTCCTGAATGTTCTGTTCTAGTAATAGTACTACTAGTAGTACTAGTAGTAGTGCTAGTAGTACTACTACTAGTAGTAATTATTTTCTCTTTGCATTTCAGTTTGGTAAGTTTCTACTGACCTGTATTCACAGTCACTGATTCTCTCCTCAGCTGTGTTGACTTTGCCAACAAGGCCAATGAAAGCATTCTTCATTTGTTACTGTTTTTTACTTCTAGCACTTCCTTTTGACTCTTATAATCTTCATCTCTCTGCTTGTATTACCCATCTGTTCCTGCATGATGTCTACTTTTTCCATTAGAGCCCTTCACATATCAATCATAGTTATTTAAAATTCTCTGTCTGATGATTCTAATACCTGTGTCATATCTGAGTCTGGTTCTGATGGTTGATCTGTCTCTTCAGACTTTTTTTTCTTGCCTTTTGGCATACTTTGTAATTTTTTGTTGACCACCGGACATGTTGTGTCAATAGAAATTAAAGTAAATAGATTATTAGTGTATTTATGGGGCTTCAAATTCCTCTAGTGTCCTTGTTTTTGTTTCCTTTTGACCTTGGTCTTCCCCAAGTATGCCTCCTTAGAGAATGTCTGTGTCTCACAGCTCTTTCAGCTATAACCCACTGATAGCATGCCGGAGACTGGTCGGTGTGGTGATAGTTTGTGGGGGAAGGGAGCATTCTATAATCTCCTGATTAAGTCTCAGTCTTTTAGTGGGCCTGCATCTCTAGGATGTGGCCTTCACAAGTATTTCTGTCCTTCCTCCAGGGGCATAGCACTCTTTCTACCCTGTGCCCAACTCCCTTCCCTAGCTGCAGCATTCCCAATCTATTTCCTTAGAACCCTGTCCCTTCTTGGCTATTTTGTTCTTTTCGGGTTTTGTTTTGTTTTGTTTTAAAGTGTGATAGGAATGCTGGAGCTGGCTGGAATGGGGGTAGAAAGTAACCCCCTTCTCCCAAGTGGGATAAAGTTTCAGTATCACCCAATGGTAGATGTTTTCCCCAAAAGAGGAGGCCTTTGTCATGGATCAAGCTTCAGGTGTGTGTTGCAATGGCTCCTCCTCCCCTTCCCCAGTCAGGGCCAGGAGAGCATCTTTCTCAGATCCTCACTTTGAGAGCCTGGTGGAGCTCCTGAGGGAAAAACCTGTAGACGTGGGGGGGGGGCCCACTTGGACTGTGGCCCCCAGGAGTTTCTCACTCTCATGCTAGCCCACATACAGCCTCTAGTAATTTGTCCAAATTACTAGCCAAGTAAGTGATCCTACTGCTTGTGGAGTCCAGTGACTTCTGCTCCATGTCAGCAAATCTCAAATGCTATATCTCTGCAGATTTTTTTTCTTGCCTTTTGGCATACTTTGTAATTTTTTGTTGACCACCAGACATGTTGTGTCAATGTTGTATACATGTTGTGTACCTGTCTCATGTTGTACACGTTGTGTACCTGTCTCTGCAGATTTGTGGATGGCAGTTTGCCTTCTGACGGGAGTGGTGATTTCCAATCTCTTTATATGTCAGAGCTGAAATCAAAAGTCACTTCCCTAAGAGAATGAAAATATGTGTCTGCACAAAGACTTGTACACAAATAGTCACAGAGCTTTATTCATGACAACCAAAAACTAAAAAAAAAAAGTCCATCAACAAGTGAATGAATTAAAAATGTGATATATCCCTACAATGAAATACTACTCAGCAATAAAAAGGAATGAACTACTAATCCATGCAACAGTATGGATGAATCTCAGACTGCTGAGTGAAGGAAGACAGATGATACATTACTACATAATGCAAGATTCCGTTTATATAAAAGTCTAGGAAATGCAAACTAATCTGGAGCAACAGAAAGCAGATCAGTGGTTGCCTGAGGCTGGGCAGGCGGCAAAGATTGACAGCAAAAGGGAAGGAGGAAGCTTTTGGAGGTGATGGATATGTTCTATATCGTGGTCATGGTATTGGTTTCATAAGTATATTCATATGTCAAAACTCATTGAATTGCACTCTTTCAACGGGTGCAGTTTATTGTATGCAAATTGTTACTAAATAAAGTTGATTTCCTAAGTGCTATCTTTGGTATTAGGTAGGCAGAGGTTTTAATCTCAACTCTGCTACTTATCGGCTGTGTGACCATGAGCAAGCCACTTGACCTCTCTGAATCTGTTTCCTCATAAGTAAAAGTCAATAATACTTTGTATATTTTTCATGAATATTATATGTAATGACTCACATGAAGCATATAGTATAGTATGATATCTGCCACGTATTGAATTTTCAATAAATAAAAGAGGGTAAAGACAGCAATGATGACAAATTTTAACTTTGAAACAGTTCTGTCACGGGTAGTCCCTGTATCCCATTGCCATACAGGGCAGTAAAGTCCCCGCCCTCTGTAGCTCCTATGGTCACTCCCTGTGGCCTCTGTTTTCTTGTCTCCTAGAACTTTTCATACTGGTATGGCAATTGTTAGTTTCCTTTGCCAATGCCTAGCAGCATTTATATTCTCCTAATATACACTGCTTCAAAGATTATCTGGTTTAAAAAGGTTGGTTTTTATCACTATTCAAGGTCTTAGGTACCCACTGTCCTCATGCTAGTCAGAGCCCCCACTATGATACCTTATCTAGGCAGACCTTCTCCAAGAAGCAACAAGCCTTGCTACAGCCCTTGTCTTACCTATGCAAAACCTGTCTGTCCTATATCCCAGGCCTCCAGGATCTGCTGAACAATAGGAGTGGATTCAGGAAACTAATAACTGTTGACAGTATATGCCTTGTCTTCCCAGGGAGCATATTTATATTCTAACAGGGACCTTAAGCCAACCAAGAGACTTGTGGTAAAGATTTCAGGCATGTGGTACACTAGGAAAGGAACTCATTTACTGTGCCCCTTGGGTCACACACTGGATGCTACCTCTAACTCTGGCTAAAATAGTGGCCCAGAGCTGGGCTTCCATTTCCTGACTATTCCCCACCATGCTCCACACTCCACACAGTCATATAATCGCAACGTTTCAGAAAGAGACCATCTTGGTGAGATCATCTAATCCAGTGATTCTCAAAGTGTTGTCCCCAGACCAGCCACATCAGCATCACCTGGGAGTTTATGGAAATGCAAATTCTTAGGCTCCACCTTCTGAATCAGAAACTCTGAGGCTTATGGTTACCAAAGGGGAAAGGGGGTGGGGGAGGGATAAATTAGGAGTTTGGGACTAGCAGATACAAACTACTATATATAAAATAAACAACAAGGTCCTACTGTATAGCACAGGGAACTATATTCAATATCCTGTGATAAACCATAATGGAAAAGAAAAAAAGATCTGCGATTTGACAAGCCCTCCAGGTGATTCCAATGCATGTGAAAGTTTGAGAAACTGCACTAGACCAACAATGCCATTTTACAGATGAGAACATTAAGACCCAGGTGTCCAAGTTCACCAAGTTGATACCTGATAGAACCAGTGCTCCGACCCTCAATCCAGTGCTCCTTCTAATATACCACGTAGCTCCAGACACATGCTTGTTGACTACCAATGGAAAGGGCAGTAACCTCTTCTTTCTACTAAGAAAGAGCTTAAAATGTTATTAAGTGTTCCAGTAAACTCAGGATGGTTACCAAACATGTGGGATTAATCAAGTACAGCCACGTGCATTCCCAAGGCCAAGGAGAGACTCTTCCTGCTTTTAGCATTAATTTTGCTTCCCTTGACATCAGAGATTCTAAATAACAACCACCTCAGACAAGTATTTGTTGTGTTTGGCTTTTTCAGCCTGCTGCAAGCAGTCAGCCAGAAGCAACACGCAAAGCACAGAGCACAGACGTATCCAATCCTTTCTGAAACAGTAAATAGAGCCACTGACGCCTGGCTCCCTGGGGCACTGCAAGAAGCAGCTAGCACATCTGGCAAGAGAAGCCAACCACACCTCCCCACCTTGGAGAACAGGGTAACTGAGTAGCCAGACCTTTTAAAATGATCCTGATTAGTGGAGCAGCTGGGGACCCACACATACAGGCGGGGCCAGGCTGGTTGGGCAGCCCACTGCCTTTGATCATGTTGAAACGGGTTAATGTATGTGAAAGGATGAGGCTTCAGAAATCATTCACTTGATGTGTTCAGCACTCCAGTACCATCACCACTACAACCATGATCCAGAAAAATCCTAGGTGTCGCACATGGGATGGATCTGAGAAATAGTTAGCGTTTTTAGAACAATTACAACTAGAGTATGCCATCTACCATCATTGAGGCAAAAGAAATTACTCAGGGTCAAATTAGCAGAGAATCCATAAAACCATTCTGCTCATAAATCATCACTCGAGAGTAAGACTCTTGTTCAGAACTTGATAATAGGCTCAAAGTGGGAGAGATGCAGAAGGAGGGACTCTTGTTCTTTCCTTCTCTTGCCATAAGGAGCCTTCCGTTTCTCCAACTTCCTAAATCTGTGACTCTACAACTTCTGTTTATACCTTGTTTTTTTTCCTTCTTCCAGCCTTTCTCCTCTCTGCCCCACCCACCCTTGTTTCTTAGGCTCCCTCTCCTCCAACTGCAGTCCTCATGCTGTCCCAGGCCCAGGCAAGAGCCTGAGATTTGGGTGAAGTCAGCAGGCTGTGCCTCCCTCTCCTGGCAAAAGAGAGGAAAGCAGGGCCACTGCTGTTTAGGTGCGGCCCACACAGCTGCCAGGATGTTGGGAATCACTCAGCCTGTCTGGGGCCAGAGCAAGGCCTCTTTGCAGCCCTTCAGCAGGAAGGCCTCCTAAACAGCACAAACAGCTGTGCCACTGGCCTCTCTACGTCTACCCAGGCCCTGTGGGCGCTGGCAGCTTCTGTCCCCACTAGGCCCCAACCTATACGATGCTAATCTTGGGGCTACAGTGGGCCCTGTTCTGAGGAACTCCTAGGCAGGCAGGTATAGAAGTGGCCATTGTCACCATCTCTGCCATGCACCCCACAATTGCACTCCTGTCATCCTTTCCATAAGTACAGAGCCCCACAGCCTCCGTGCAATGAAAGCTGCTCCCTTCTTGTTGGGACTTGGTATTTGGACTGTCAGTCCCCCCACCCCACATACACTCCTGGATTTTATGCCGTTTTCCCTTCCTCCTAATCTACGTTTTATTCCTCAGCTCCCCAGCGCTTGCTCCCAGCATGCCCTTGTGGCTCTAACAGCACCTGCTGGGGTTGAATTATAACCCCCCTCCCCCACCTCCCCTTTCTTTTCTCCTCACTTTTTTCCACCCCCTCCCTCTTTTACTTTCATCCCTGCTCTCTAAACTCTTCTCCCTCCCTCCCTGCCTTCTGTACCTTCCTTTTCCTTTTCTGAATCCCTTCCCCCACCATAATTACGGCACATTTAGTGTCTACATGAACGAGACAGAACCATCAGTCTGTGAACAGCATCTGGGGACAGAAGTGTCTCCTTATGACATTGACCATTTTACACAACCAATTTTCAAAGATTTGAACCTGCTGCCCCGTCAGTCTCTGAAGCTGATCTTCCCATCTCAACAATTTTCCATTTTAACAGAGGCTGTCAGGGATGAGGATGTTAAGACAGTCAAGTGCTCTTTGCTTCCCTCCAGCCACCAAAAAGCAATTTTCACTAATACTGGTGAGGATTACATTAAAATTGTGTAAAAGAAAGGCATGACCTCATTTTTTTCTTTTGTCTGCTGGTGCTCAGCAGGGCTGTGAAGGTGCTCTCTCCCACAAGCTCCAGGTGCCTAGGCTGACCTGAAATGTTAAAAGCTCAGGGGTTGAGTGGAAAGGAGGACATTCACTCTGGATCACCATAATCCATTACCATTGGTTGAGCCTAAAACTTCACTGACCCAACTTCTCCCACACCATTGTTCATGCTTTTCTTGGAATTCAGGCTAACCTCCCATTTCAGATCTTTGGAAGGGGAAAGCCTGGTTCAAAATGATACAAAGTGTAAACTGGTGATTCCCAACTGACTGTCATCAACATGGGATGGGGAGGTACAGGTGTCTGTAAATTTGAAAACGCTCCCCAGATGAATGATCTGATATATCCCAAACACCCAGCCTTCCAGAGCTGTAACTTGTCTTCTTAATCGAAAGCACAGAGTTTGACTTTAATTGCCCTCCTCCCCATCAATCATTGCCAGGTAGAAGTCCTCGGGAGGCCTGTCTAGGGAGAAATGATAAAGCAAAGCTCCCCTAAATACATACAGACTCACTTTTAAAACCTAAAACATTCCACTTGCACATTGTACTCTTAAGTAAAACTATTAGCCCTGACAGCGGAAGTGTCAACAGAACTATAATGCACTGATTTGCCACTAGATCTTTTATGTGACCTTGTGTTCTTCGACAAGAATGCCTGAAAAAGGCATTCCCCATGTTTCTAGTAAAAGAGACCTTACGGGCACATTTTGTTTTCAGTAGAAAAAAATCTCCCTGCATTTTCAACTAGCTACTTAAGCTCCAAGAAAATCTTTGTCAAATCGGATCCCCATTTTCACAAAATCTTCTCTATTTAAAACTAGCAGTGTGCATGCTATATTTAAAATGGATAACCAGGGACTTCCCTGGTGGTCCAGTGGCTAAAACTCTGCACTCGCAATGCAGGGGGCCCAGGTTCAATCCCTGGTCAGGGAACTAGATCCCACATGCCGCAACTAAAAGATCCCACATGCCGCAACTAAGACCCGGCACAGCCAAATAAATAAATATTTAAAAATAAAATAAAGTGGATAACCAACAAGGACCTACTGTATAACATAGGGAACTCTGCTCAGTATTATGTAACAACCTAAATGGGAAAAGAATTTGAAAAAGAATAGATACATGTATATGTATAACTGAATCACTTTGCTGTACACCTGAAACTAACAAAACATTGTCAATCAACTATACTCCAATATAAAATAAAAAGTTAAAAAAAAAAACTTGCAGTGGGCATACTGATCATGGGTTCTGGTCCTTGGCTTTGGTAGGCTAATTTGCCCAAAGGATTGTGTGCAGTGCGTGGCTGAGGTTCTTATAGCCAAGGAAGGTTAGTTACAGCTCTCATTTCCAAACATTGACCTCCCTACTTGGGATAGGATTCTTCCTAAGGTAACCCCCTAACTTCTTTGTGCATTGGTCAGCATATTCTTTCATCATCTTGTATTCAATCATTCACTCAAATATTTATAGAATGCCTACTATTTGCCAGTCTATTGGCTGGGTGCTCATGAGAGTACAGCAGTGAGCAAGGTAGTCACACAATGTCTTCCCTCAAAGAGTTCACGAACTCGTGTTTTCCTGGGTCACACTGTCTGATTCTTGACTCAAACTCCTTTCCTAAGTCCCTTACTTGAACCAGGTGTTCCTATCCTGCTCCTTGGACCAACTGCGGGCATTGAATCCAGTCCACAGGGGTCTCCTGCCTTAACCCCATGCCTGAGACCCAAGGCCTAGCCGGAGAGATCTTGATAGGGAAGCAAAGAGGCCAGACAGGTTAGCATTACCCCTTGATCTGGAACTATCTTTTGCCCAGTCATGATCTATCCATACCCAGATTCCTGAAACCCACATCACAGGAATCTGATGGCCAGGTGATGATTGTTCCTTTGTCCCTGTGTTCCCCGACACTACCCAATCATTGGAGCTGTATGGAGCTTTGAACATTCAAATTAGTAGTGTGGTCATAACACCTTGAAATTGATGTCTCAGACCTGTAGGTGGAATAAAGATAGAGACATCACTCAAAACCTGTATCAGTCAGGCTCCTAGCAGGGAGTAGATGGCACACTCAAAATGGGTATTTTGGAGAGTAAAGGTTAATAAATGGACAATTTATAAAGGTGGGGGCAGGGTACCCAGGGCTAGTAACAGGAGTGGGGGATGGTCAGGCCTTTGATGTCATCCCTACAGGTCAGCCTCCCCTCCCGAAGCAGAGTGCAGGGTGGAGAAGGATGGAGAGAGGGTCTGAAGGGGCACATGGAAGCTATCCAGAACAGAAATTCTCATTCAAATTTTGCAGGAATTCAGACCAGAGCTGAGATCAGCGTCTTATGCTTTGATCTGTGAAAACTGGCTTTGGTAAGCAAAGCAGTAGGATAAACTAAATGGCAAGGAGAGCTTCTATTCTTTTGAAAAAAGTAAACATTTTCAGACATTTTTAAACTAGGGAAGAATCCATTTTCATAGAACAATGAATGATTTTTCTTATCTATTTATTAAAATAGGTTCTCACTTTGGTAACATTAGCTCCTGTTACCAACTGTGACTGAAAGGAATGAAACTGTGTATTGAAAAGAGCCTGGATTTCAGATTTACAGCTAATTCAGGTTGGTTTCCTTGCACCACTGCCTACCACCCTGCCACTACCCACCCCCTGCAAAAAATAAAAGTTAGGTATACCAAATTAAGGAGCTTTACCACTTATAGTAACATTTTAACACTGTTATCAATGAACTAAACATTGCTTTTCCACAGTCCACTAGAAGAGCCTAATAACAAGAAAACAAGCTGATGTTGGGGCTTTTATTTTTTAAAAATAATAATAATAAATGGACCTTGTTCCCAGGACTTCCGCTGCACAGCCCGTGTCCCTGAGCTCCCTCCCTGCATCACTGACTCTGAGCATCTCCCATGTGGCTGGCACGGTAGCACTGAGACCCTGCCTGGAGCCCAGGAAGAGTCCATGACGGACAAACACTGATAGGCTGATCTTCAGTTATCAGATGGGCTCAGCTATTTACCAGCTGCGCCACCTTGGGCGACTAATTTCTCTGAGCCTCAATTTCCTCAACTTTAAAATGGGGATAATGATAACGTCTATATCATCAGTTGTTGCTGGGATTGAATAAGACAATGGTCTGTAAAACACCTAGCACAGTGCCTGGCACCTGATAAGCACAAGGTAAAACCCATTATTTTTAGACTCAGAAACAAGAACTAATGCGGGAAAAAAAAGGGAGGAAAAAAAGCAGGGGTGAGGAGTGGGTTACGTTTCAATCAACTAGAATGTTACATTGCCCAGAGTCCCCTTCCCCAAGGGGTCCCATTAAGTCAACATTTATTGTATTGATTTTTCCCAGTGCAACGAACATTTTACAGGTTAAGCATCTCTACTGCCCGTTGCTGTTTCACAGGTGGCGCTACAGTAAGATCTCCACTCACATCAATGCAGAAGCCTTTATCTCTCTGTCAAAAGCGGGAGGTAAAGCAGGATAAGAGACCTAGGTCACTGCAGGGAAAAAAATGTGTCTAGGAATCCTCAAGGAATAGGTTGGGAGGGGAATCTGAGGCGGAATAAGAGACAAAAGAGGAAGAGAAATTGTCATGATGTGTTTGTTTGGCTCTTAATCCAGAGAAGCCACATCTGCAAATGTTAGGCACACTTTCATATCTGATTTATTTCTCCCTTTAACCTTGTGGCACAAAGTCCAGGGTTACGAACTCCCCCGACAACTGCCATTCCACCAAGGGGAGACAATAAGAGGGGACAAGAACACCCAGACAAATCCGAACACTCCCCTAACCCCCCACACAGCCTCCCTCTTTCCATCCTTGCTCCTCATAGTCTAGCCTCCCCACAGCAGCCAGAGTGACCTTCATAAGTCAGATCATGCCACTCCTCTGCTCAAAACCATCCAATGTCTTTTCATCTCACTCAAAGTAAAAATCTATCTTACAAGGGCCTACATGGCCCTGAGCAACTTGTCCAGCTGCTACCACTGCCACCATGAGCTCTCTATCTACTACTCTCCCCCGTACTTCCCTCCGGCCACACCAGGCTCCTTGTTTTTCCTAGAACACCAAGCACACTCCTGACTTGAGCTCTTTGCACTGGCTATTCACTCTGCCAAGAAGACTCTTCCTCCAGAAATCTGCATGGCTCAACCCAGGAACTTCTTTCAGGTCTTCCTTAATTGTCCCTTTCTCCATGAAGTTTTCCTTGACCACTGTTGTGGTCAAGGAAATGTTTGTGTCCCCCCAAAATTCATATGTTGAAATTCTAACTCCCAATGTGATGATAGTGAGGTGGGGCCTTTGGGAGGTGAGTAGGTCCTAAGAGTGGAGCCCTCATGAATGAGATTAGTGCCCTTATAAGAGAGACCCCCGAGAGCTCTCTCACCCCTTCTGCTGTGTGAGGTCACAGGGAGAAGACAGCCATCTCTAAACTAGGAAGCAGGCTCTCACCAGACACCAAATCTGCTGGCACCTTGATCCTGGACTTTGCAGACCCCAGAACTGTGAGAAATAAGTGTTTGTTGCTTAAGCCACCCAGTCTATGGTATTTCTGTTATAGTAGCCCAAGCAGACTAAAACAACCACCCTAATTCAAAGTGCCTCACAAATCACTCCTGCCATTCCCTCCTAACTTCCTTTATTTTTCTCCATTGTACTTACCATCATTTAACATTTTATATATATAATATATATAATTATCTTATTTATTATCTGTCTTTCCCATTAAAACATAAACTCCATGAGGATAAGGATTTTTGTCACTTTTATTCATGGCTGTATTCCCAGGGCCTATAAGAGAGCCTGGTACATGATAAGCACTCAATACAGGCATACCTAGGAGATACTGTGGGTTCAGTTCCAGACCACTGCAATAAAGCAAATATAGCAATAAAGTCACTCACATTAATTTTCTGGTTTCCCACTGCATATAGAAGCTATGTTTACAGTATACTGTCGTCTATTAAGTATGCAATAGCATTATGTCTATAAAACAATGTACATATCTTAATTTAAAAACACTTTATTGCTAAAAAATGCTAACCATCACCTGAGCCTTCAGCAAGTTGTAATGTTTTTGCAACAGTAACAAAGATCACTGATCACATATCACCATAACAAATATAATAATAATGGGTAAGTTTGAAATATTGTGAGAACTACCAAAATGTGACACAGAGACATGAAGTGAGCAAATGCTGTTGGAAAAATAGCACCAATGGACTTGCTTGATGCAGGATTGCCATAAATCTTCAATTTGTTTTTTAAAAAAAACCCCACAATATCTGCAAAGCACAATAAAATGAGGTATGCCTATATTTGTGGAATGTGCAAATTCACATAGTTTAAAGCAGTGGTTCCCAGCCCTGACTCTACTTTAGAATCGCCTGGGTGGGGTGCTTTTAAAACCTGCTGATACCAGTTAAATCAGAATCTCTGTGAGCAGGGCCCAGGAATCTGTTTTAAAACTAACCAGGTGATCCTAATGTGCAGCCACCATTACCCCCTGCTTCCAAAAGTCAAATAACTCTTCATGTCTTATGAGTAACAGCAATGTCTGGGACAACACCACAGCAGAGGCAACCACTTGCAACCCTCTTACCTCGAAAGAAAGAATCTGGATGAAATCGTGTTCAAATGACCATCGAAGACAGGACCTGTTCCTCCGTGGGGTCAACTTGGGTCTGGGAGCTGGCTTTCTGTTTCAGAAATTAACAAACTGTATTTTGTCAGCCCACACAGGGGGGAATATTCTTGAGGAATTAACTCCCATTCACCAAACTCACAAGAGATCGATAACACAGGCTGCAACATTATGCAGCCACAAGACTAACTCAGGGTCCATAGCCTTGACAGAGAGGAGGGCCACACAGAGACGCAACGCTGGATGCCTAAGTTCTAACTGTGGGGAGGGATGAGAAGGCAATCTGAAGGGGGCACTGCCAGGTAGGCACTTCTCAAGAGAAGCATGCCATGTGGTAGCCATCTGTAGCCACTATACACGGAGCCTCTGCTTTGCCAAGGTTTTTAACACTGTTTTTAACAAGTGTTTAGAGGGGCCAAACACCTGTCAGTGAGAAGAAAAGGGGTGCATCAAATAGAGAAAAATAAGTTTGCATTTCCCACTGAAAAGAAGAAGCAGAAAAAAAATGCATGGCAGGGGGACAAGAAGTTTAATAAAAACTACCATGTTGAATGAGACATAAAAAATCTCATTTAATCCTCCCAATAGTGTTGTGAAGGAGGTACTATTTTTATTCCACTCTATAAGGAAGAAACTAAGGCTCAGAGAGTTAAATAGCTTACCCAAGATCACACAGCCAGTATGTAGTAGAGATAAGGCTAAAGCCCTCTAGAACCCATGTGTGACTCACCTGGAGAGCCTGTTCAAAATGCTAACTATGGGGACCCAGCCCCAGAGATTCTGATGTGGAGGGTCTGAGAGGGGGCCCACTAATCTGCATGTTAAAAGCCCCACTCCTGTGCCCGGGGAACGATGGTGCAAGTGGTCCTTTTTGAGGCCTCACAGCTCTTCTCTCTGTACGAAGCCCTTGGGCAAGGAAGCTGCCTCTTCCCTCTTCACAGCACATCCAGCTAGACTTTCAAAGACCCTTAAATGACGATTCTCTTGTGTTCTTTGATCCTCTTCCACTTCCTGGAGTTGCTTGATGAGTTCACAGACCCTTCGCAGGGAGCTCAGATCAGGGACAAAATGCACAGGTGTCTTTGAGTGAAGCATCTGTCCCAGCTGGCTCATATCCCAAGAGAAGGGGATGAACTCTCCCCAACAGGAGGCCCCCAAATTAGGGAGGGGTGACAAGCAGCTCTGTTGCAGATTAAGTCACCCTGAGCACCTTTAAGAAGAGAGCATCTGTTTGGCCTTAAATTGGTTTTATTTGGTCTCTGATGGTTTCTTGCTCTGCAGCCTTCTCTGCATAAATCCCAGGAGAAAGGAAAGCAAACACTGGATCCGGGAGACCTGCTTGCTGTGTTGCGTGCAGGAGCCTTCCCAGCTGCTGGGAGCCTGGGCCCCACTGCCTCTGGTGGGAGGGGTTTCCATTCTCTAGCCAGAAAGCTGTTATTTTCCCAACCACAGTGAAATCACCTGCATTTGGATTTAATTCTGCTTTGGTCCTCCTTCAACACACTGTTCTCACCCTCAGCTCCTCAAAAAGCCAGCCCCAACCCCAGCTCTCCCCTTCAGCTTCTCCCCGCTCCACTCCCTCAGGCCAGGTTTCTGGGGAAAGTCGAGGTAAGATTCTCAGTGGCTTGGTGGCTGTGAGGGTCTCCAAGCATTTCATTTAAAAGTGGTGTCGCCAGAAATTGAGTTATTTGTAGTGAGGTGGATGGACCTAGAGTCTGTCATACAGAGTGAAGTAAGTCAGAAAGAGAAAAACAAATACCATATGCTAACACATATATAGGGAATCTAAAAAAAAAAAATGGTCATGAAGAACCTAGGGGCAAGACGAGAATAAAGACGCAGACCTACTAGAGAATGGACTTGAGGACACGGGGAGGGGGAAGGGTAAGCTGGGACAAAGTGAGAGAGTGGTAGTGTGTATATGGACATATATACACTACCAAATGTAAAATAGATAGCTAGTGGGAAGCAGTCGCATAGCACAGGGAGATCAGCTCGGTGCTGTGTGACCACCTAGAGGGGTGGGATAGGGAGGGTGGGAGGGAGGGAGACACTAGAGGGAAGAGATATGGGGATATATGTATATGTATAACTGATTCACTTTGTTATAAAGCAGAAACTAACACACCATTGTAAAGCAATTACACTCCAATAAAGATGTTAAAAAAAAAAGTGGTGTCGCCAATTCCACTCCTTCAGAAAGGATGAAACCATTCAGAAATAGCACAGAGTACTCAAAACTCCACTCTGCCACTTTGTGTAAAAGTTACTTTAATCTTTCTGAACCTGTTTCCTGTTGTACAAAAAGGGATAATGACATCTATTATGCTCAAATAAGATGAGGATTATATTTTTTAAACTGATTATTAAAGTGCCTGGCACATAGGGGCTCAGTAATAATAATTGCAATAATAAATAGCTAACATTTATTGAATATTTATTACATGCCAGGCACTTTCTATTTGCCACATTTGGATTAATTTACTTAAATTACAAGAACCCTCTGAAATAAATACCTTGTCTTGTGCCCATTTTACAGACGAGTAAACAGGTTTAGAGGGGTCAAGCAAATTGCCCAAGGTCACAACATGAGTTAGAATCAGAGCTGACATTCACACCCAGGTCTGTGACTTCAAAGCCTGCTGCTGCTGTCATTGTCATTGTCTTTGTTGTTTACTAAGCAGCTGCTGTGTGCATCAAACTTGGACAGTTATGAGGACCACAAATTATGCAGGAGGGATTGTCCCCATTAAGTTCATAGTCTAGATCAGATAAGGAGGCAAGGCCTATGCATTAAAGAGAAACTAATACAAAGTAGCCCTGCCAAGTACCCAGGTGCAGTTCAAAAGTGCAGAGAGGGGAGGATATTGGGAGACATTCCTCCATGGGTCTCTTGTGCACCTGTATTTGTTGCTGGCCATGCTAAGAATGCAAGACCATGAGTGCTCTTTATCTGGGACATTTCTCAGGGTTACAGTTGCAGCGAGGAATCTTGAGGGATGAATTAATGTCACCTCTGGGACAAAGAGTAGGCACACTTACTGCCTGCTACAAAATGCTGGGTTCCCCAAGCTCAGTGTCCCTCAGCCGTGATGTAAACCCAGTATGTATAAAGCATGCATCTGCATCCCTCTGTGTTGCCCTGTGGGACTTGGGGATATGGGGAACTGAGGCAAACATGTTGATGTTCATACTACTTGCCGTGCTGTGAGTCATACAGTTTGTTCTTTCTGATCCGGGAGTCTTGTGTTTCCTTCCAGCACCCACAAAACAATAACAGGCTAAATTATGAGCTTGTAAGTAGGGTAAAATCAAATCCCAGACCTGACGAAAGATACAACCTATTGAGAAGCTGTGATATGCCACACATACTTTTAGGCCCTGGACATTACACAGTGAACAAAATAGGCAGAAGTTCTCTCTCGTAGAGTATGTGCTCTATGTGGGCAGGCAGACAAAGGTACAAATAAACCAGATGAATAGAGGTGGTGATCCACGTTGTGAAGGAAATAAGCAGGGGTGAATGAACCTCAGTGTCCTCATCTGTAAAATGGGGCCAGTATTAACAGCTACACCTCAGGATCATTGTGAATGCCTGGCTCATGTAAAGTCTTCAACAAATATGGACTTTCATTATTATTCCTCCTTCTTTCTCCCATGGAAAGGAGGCAAGAAAGTGACTTCCTGGCATGCTTTGTAAGAGCTGAGGGAAGAGAGAGCTGCAGGAGAAGAGAAGAGGCTCTTGGCAGCTCCTGTGAGGGCGGAGGCCAGCAAAAACCTCCTTTCCTAAGCAGATATGAGGTAAACAGGTCCTTGCCACCTGATTGTTTTGGTGATCAGTACCTGGGAACCAGGAATTTGAAATATTACAAACAAAAAAGAACTTGGCATTACACCAGTCTATGACCTTGGTGCACCCCTCACACATGAAGGTATCCACTGCAAAGCCAGTCTCAGATGAGTGGTTCTGACCCCAGGAGCTCCCTCCCACCTCCCTCCCCCCAGTCGCTGCCCAGGGCACTGATCCAGGGCCCTAAGGGCAGACAGAGCTGGGCTGGATGCTCGAAACTCAGCAAGCCTCCTCCCACCTCCACCACCCAAATGCAGCTGCTTCCCCTGCAGCCGCTCCCCACCCCAGTGCTGATCCCCACAGCAACGTTTCCAGCCTGTTTTCTCCTCTCCAACGTCTCCCCAGCACCTGTGTCAACATGAAGCTCACGGACAGACCCCACTCCCTGCCTAGATGCAGCAGACATTAGCAAATGGGGCTGGAGTCCCATTTTTCTTTCTGAGCCATCACACAAGAAACTATTTCGAGGACCCATTTTGCGCTATGAGTGCCTCCCTCCCCTTCAGTAACTCACCCAGACATCGCACTAATAGCTCTGTCTCTCTAGAGGACAAATAGCTGGCCTCCAATCACCCAGACCCATTTGCTGCTGCGGTGCCTGTATGTTCAAGCGATGGTCAGTGATCAAGTGGCTAATTCACAATAATGATGGGGCAGGACACCTCCTGTTTTTGTTGCAGACTTTGCTTCCATGTATTATATTTTAAAGGCCTTTCTGAGAGTTTTGAAAAAGACCTTCTTTAGAAGGGCATGTACCCCTTATTCTGTGATGGCTGGAACTGGTTTCATCAGAGTTTTCCTCTGAGCTGATTGTTACCTGAGCTCCCCCAGGCCTTGCCAGGCCACACTACCAGTCCTCTCCCAAATTTTACCAGCTCTTGCCTTTATCTCTCACACGGAACTTAGCCTCGAACAAAAGACCCCTGAATAATAACTGAATGCATAAGGAGTAGCTGCTTCCTGCCAGGGGCTGCTGCCACTGCACCCCTGTTTATTCTTTGGTACCTGTGCTAAGGAACTCTGTCTGCTGCGCACTCCTATCTGCAGCTACCAGTGAGGCACGGAGGCCCTTGGGATGCCAAAGTCACCGTGCCATGTATTGTTATGGATGGAGATAACGCCTCTTCCCTTTGTGATACCCTTTCTTAGAGGAACAGCCAAGCAGGCTTAAGTGCTGATGTCCTACCAAGGCTTTTTTTTTAAATTTAGAGACACCCCCCCCACTCCCTGCTTCTCTTCCACCTTCTTTTTCTGAAAAGATTCCAAGATGATTTGAAAGGCAGCTGGACCAGGAGATGCACACATCTGCATTCAGTACTTTCCCCTTCCCTCCCAAGACTAAGGATTTCTTACTGGAACCAGCTCACTGTGTTTGGTTTTTGTTTCCCTCAGAGTAATGCACATAAATCAAACCTCAACCCTCTGTATTCTCTCCAACACACCAGCATCACCTATGTGCTCCTTGGTCCTCCTCCCTACAAGGGCTAAGTTAAAAGAGAAGAGAGAAAGAGGGAGAGCGCAAAGGTGGGGACACCCAAGTGGCCTTATGTCAGGTTTCCACTAGCAGTAAAAGTCCTTCAAAGGCTATATACTTATGTCAACATCAGAGGGCAAAGAAGAATGTGCAATGGCAGTTTCTGGTCAGAAGCAAAAGGTTTCCCATGTCCTCATAAGAGAAGTTCAAGAGAATTCCCTGGCGGTGCAGTGGTTAGGACTTCGCGCTTTCACTGCCAGGGCCTGGGTTCAATCCCGGTCAGGGAACTAAGATCCTGCAAGCCATGCAGTGTGGCCAAAAAAAAAAAGAGTTCAAGCTGAAGCAGGAGGCTATCAGACAAAAGACTGTGTAGACTATCTCAGCATGAGATGGGGGAGACAGGATCATTAGATGGCCTTCAAGGCCCGTTGTAGTCCTGAGGATGGAGAAATTGCTTAGAACAATACAGTTTTGCCCGAAGTGTGTGAGGCAAACCACCAGTGAGATGCGAGATGATTGTTAGTCATGCCCAGATAAACATTTCTAATTAACAGTTACAGGCTAGTTATTACACTTTTATTTAGGGTATTGATACTGGATTTCAATGTACGATAGTGCTATAAAGTTTCCTTTTAATGAAAATTTGTTTAAATATAAAAAAAGTTGACTCAAAAATATTAACGAGGGGACTTACCTGGTGGCGCAGTGGTTAAGACTTCACGCTCTCAACGCAGGGGGCCCGGGTTCAATCCCTGGTCAGGGAACTAGACCCCACATGCATGCCACAACTAAGAGTTCACATGCCGCAACTAAGGAGCCTGCATACCGCAACTAAGGAGCCAGAAAGCCACAACTAAAGAGCTGGCGAGCCGCAACTAAGACACAGCATGGCAAAATAAATAAATAAATATTTTTAAAATATTAAGGAGGGGCTTCCCCGGTGGTGCAGTGGTTAAGAATCCGCCTGCCAACGCAGGGGACACAGGTTCGAGCCCTGGTCTGGGAAGATCCACATGCTGCGGAGCAACTAAGCCCATGCTCCACAACTACTGAGCCTGCGCTCTAGAGCCCATGAGCCACAACTACTGAGCCCGCATGCTGCAACTACTGAAGCCTGGGTGCCTAGAGCCCGTGCTCTGCAACAAGAGAAGCCACTGCAATGAGGAGCCCGCACACCACAGTGAAGAGTAGCCCCCACTCACCGCAACTAGAGAAAGCTCGTGAGCAGCAACGAAGACCCAACACAGCCAAAAACAAATAAATTTATAAAATATATATATATTAAGGAAATACTAGTAGACAGTACAGTCTCAAGTGGGCCAAGTTGCCCTTCTGTGCTGTGAACAGGCTATAGCGTGGGTCACTTAGCAATAAACCCTCCCAGTCCCTACTCCCCGAAACACTTGGGAACATCTCTTTCCTTACAGGTGCCTGCAAGACATCTGCAGGGAAACAAACTCCTTACAGCTCACTGTCCAAAAGCCACTCAGCCAAACACCAATGCTGCTTCCAGTTCAAGTTGTCTTTCACTTGAATCTGCATCATTTCTCTCACTTAAATATCTGAGGAAGGCCCTGGTGGTCCTCTCAGATCCCCAGATTTGGATTCTTTTTCCCATGTGAATAGGCATGGGGCTTCTAAGCAAGTCTCCTTTTTGGTTTTTCTCCTATTGAATATTCCACAAGCAGTGGCTTCCTTTGGAATCCTATAGTTTCTGTTTATGAGGATAAATTGACTTTAGGCTAAAAGTGTCAAGAGCCTTAACTGATTTGGGTTCCCTGTTGGGAAAAGAGGTTTAAAGTAGACTGAAGTACAGTCGTCCCTCAGTATCCATGGAGGATTAATCCTGGAACCCTCCAGATACCAAAATCCAGAGATGTTCAAGTCCCTTATGTAAAATGGTATAGTATTTGCATATAACCTACACACATCCTCCCACATACTTTAAATAAGCTCTAGATTACTTATAATACCTAATACACTGTATAGTTGTAAATACAATGTGAATGCTATGTAAATAGTTACTGGCACAACAAATTCAAATTTAGCTTTTTTTTTTTTTTTTGCGGTACGCGGGCCTCTCACTGTTGTGGCCTCTCCTGTTGCGGAGCACAGGCTCCAGAGGCGCAGGCTCAGCGGCCATGGCTCACGGGCCCAGCCGCTCCGCAGCATGTGGGATCTTCCTGGACCGGGGCACGAACCCGCATCCCCTGCATCGGCAGGCGGACTCTCAACCACTGTGCCACCAGGGAAGCCCACAAATTTTGCTTTTTGTTACTTTCTAGAATTTTTTTTTTAACAAAACAGTTTTGATCCATGGTTGGTTGAATCCACAGATGTGGAAACTGCCAATTTGGAAGGCCAACTATAGCAGGGTTTTTCAAGGCATACACCAAGGAGAAAATTTAGCAGATTTAGCAAAACCCTACCCTGGAACCCCACAGACAGCAATGTGACTCTAAATTGCCCTTTGATAATGGGGCAAGAAATCAGGGTCTCTGAAGCTTAAATGTGCTTTTTTCCAAATTATCTAAAGGGGGCCAAACTCTCCAGTCCTAACCCCAGTGCCCCAAACCTGCAATCAGTACACATGGCTAGTTTGCCCATGTTGAGAGCAGCCGGCAGCTACCTCCCTGGCTCCAATTCTCACTTGCTCTCACTTGTTACCTGTCTACTTTTCTCACACAAAATGAACTCTCCCCAGGTGAACTCTACCACCTGCAAGTTTTGGAGAAATGTGTAGAATTTCTCTACAAGTGTCTAGGCAGTTCTGATGTTCACATAGAGGTCCCTGAGAATGTTCTGTGATTGCTCCCCAGGAAAGTGGCAGAGCTCAGGAGGAGGAAGGAGGGGCCCATTGTCCAGCCTGTCCCCTGCAACTTCTAAGCCCATCTATTCAGGGCCCCGCAGCCTTTAAACCCCTGTCCTGGCTCCAGCAGCTCTGCTGGTGGAGGCTATCATTTTCCTCACAAAGACAGACTGAGAGATCTATTAAAAGAAAATAAATTTAAGAGTTTATGAACACTTGGAAAAGCAGCATCTTAATGATGTAAGACAGATTCATATGCCACAAGCAGGAGCACACATACTGTACTTCCCAGAATGCTTTGAATGGTATTAGACTATTTTTTGTTTACCAGCCTTGAGGCATCATTACACAAACCAGATTGGGAAAGATGGTGGCTGCCAAAGCAGCTTGGATGATGTGTAGGGACCCCCCTCAAATTGAAAGCTGTTCCTCTCAACGCCCCTGTGGCCCATACAACACACAGGAAGCAGGTAAGGGGGATGGGGCCAGGTGGGTTTCACTGCCACCTCCTGAGTAGGACTTCATCTGAAAGGGACCTGGACCTCAGGCCTTGGGGCTCTGGCTCTACATTGTTCAGCTGCCGGTAGATTAAGCTTTAACAGAGAAATTCTGTCTGGCTATGGCTCCCCAAAGGATCTAAGCCTGGAGTCTCTCACCATTTATTCATTTAATCAACAAACATTTAATGAATTTCTACCATGTGTCAGCACTGCTGAGACAGCAATGGAAAAAAAAAAAAAAACGATGTAATCTAAAAACTCATGGAGCCGAGGGTCTGATGGGAGATACAGACAAGGAAATGAGCAATTACAATGCATGATGTGAAAGAGCAAGTGCTGTGAGAGAATGAAGGAGGGCATCTCACCCATTCCAAGAGAGTCTGGGAAGGGACCCTGTGAGATAATAGAAATATATACATTGGTCTCTGCGTGCCACTCCCCCTCCCCCAGGTTCCTGGCACAGAGCTCCTAAAACCCTTGTAATTTCCTAAGTGATAAGAGCAGTAGGAGCATCTTTGGTTCTAACATTTGATCTTTGACCCTGGTTCCCGATGCAGAGCTCCTAAATCCCTTAGAATTTCCTGGGTGATAGCAGTGTCTCTTGATCTAATGAGGCGACTCTGGGTGAGCTCCTGGATAATTTCCAGATGGGGGCTGATCACCAGAAAAACCAAGGCATGATTAGAAGCTCATAACTTTCAGCCATGCCCCTCATCCTCTGGAAAGGGGAGAGGGGCTCGAGGTTGAGTTCATGATCAATCATGCCTATGTGATGAAGCTTCTATAAAAACCCCAAAAGTATAGGGTTTAGAGAGCTTCCAGGTTGATGAACACATCTGCATGCCAGGAGGGTGGTGCACCCCAACTCCATGGGGACAAAGGCTTCTGTGCTCAGGACCGTCCCAGATCTTGCCCTATGTACCTCTTCATCTGGCTGTTCATCTCTATCTTTTATCATATCCTTTATTACATGATAAACCAATAAACGTGTTTCCCTGAGTTCTGTGAGCTGCTCCAGCATATGATCAAACCTGAGGAGTTGGTCATGGGAACCTCCAATTTACAGACAGTCGGTGAGAAGCACAGGTGACAACCTGGACTTTCAACTGGCATCTCAGTGGGTGGCAGTCTTGTGGGACTGAGCCCTTAACCTATGAAGTCTGCGATAACTCCAGTTAGTGTTGGAAAAGAATTGACTTGTAGGACACCCAGCTGATGTCAGAGAATTGTTAGGTGTGGAAAATCCACATACCTGATGTCAAAAGTATTGTTAGTGTGAGAACAAAAGAAAACACAGTGCATTTTTCTCATAGAAATTCACACAGAAAGTGATTTCTGAACTGAGGCCTGAAAGATGAAAAGGAATTAACCAAAAAAGGGTGTTCCAAGCAGAGGGAACATGTACCGATGACCATAGGTCAGTTTGAGGAGCAGTGGGATGGAAGCATGGAGTTTGAGAGTGTGAGAGGGTTTCAGTTTAAAATGGAACCGGAAGATAGGAAGTGGAGAATCTCATGCATGCACCCTCAGAAGAACAGAACTTAACCGAGAGACGGATTTCCATTAAATGCCTGATTTACAGAGGACGGAGATTTATCTCCTAATCAATGAACATCTCCCCCCATCCTCAAGCCAGTGAACTTACTGCTTGGACTCTGGCTGGACTTCCCCCTCTTTGCGCTCCTTGCTTATAAATACAGCCCGCCCCAAACACTCAAGGGACTCACCTGTAGCTTGCTATTGTACTTTCCCCTGCTATTCCTGAATAAACAAACCCAAATTTTGGGTAAGTTGAGCTTGCCTCAGTTTACCTCCTTATTTAGGTTGACAAAAGTTAATCATAATAGGGACTTCCCTGGTGGCACAGTGGTTAAGAATCCACCTGCCAATGCAGGGAACATGGGTTCAATCCCTGGTACGGGAAGATCCCACATGCCTCAGAGCAACTAAGCCCGTGCGCCACAACTACTGAGCCTGCTACGCTCTAGAGCCTGCGAGCCACAACTACTGAGCTGGCGTGCCACAACTACTGAAGCCCGCGTGCCTAGAGCCCATGCTCTGCAACAAGAGAAGCCACCGCAATGAGAAGCCCGCGCACCACAACGAACAGCAGCCCCTGCTTGCGACGACTAGAGAAAGCCGGCGTGCAGCAACGAAGACCAACGCAGCCAAAAATAAATTTTAAAAAATAGCTTTAAAAAAAAAAGTTAATCATAATAACACACAGCATTTATCTAGGTTGTCTGAGTGCCGGTACTGTGCTAAGTGTTTGCTGTGCGTTGTCTCAGTTGATGCTCACAGTGTCCCTCAGTTGAGACAATGGAGAACGGAGGCACAAGAAAATTAAGTGCCTTATCCAAAGATACACCGCTGGTGAGTGGTGAAGCCAGGAATTAAACTCTAGTCGTCTGGATCCAGAACCCACATTCTTAACCCCCACTCTATAATGCCCAAGTCTCTAACACAGATGAATAAAGCAAATGGTGGGACTTTAGCACAGGACTTGAACCTTTGCTCCTAAAGCCACCAACCCCACTTAGAGGTCCAAATCTCTCCCAGCTTCTGGCCCTTTGTGACCTCAGGACCTCTGTCCAGTCCCTGGTTTCTTGCCAATAACTTGTGCCCAGTCATGACTCTCTCTGTTCCCTGGATCCTTGGTCAGCATGTCAGGTTCCCAGATCTGAGGCCAACTCCCTAATTCTTCTGAAAACTGGAGCCTTTCTTGACTCTGAATCCCAGTCCCCAGTCCCCTCTTATCAGACCCACAGGTACCATACTATGCCTACTTCTCTGTGCTCCTTCCTATTCTGGTTTCCTAGGCCTCCCCAGGTTGCTTTAGTGTCTCTGTGTCTCTGACTGGTCTCTGGGGTACAGCCATCCCCAGTCTAGCCTCACCCATAGCCCAACAAAGCCCAGACTGGGAGGGGTGGGGTGGGGCAGGAAGGGCAACTGTGTGAGAGGCTGGCCAAGTGGAGAGACTAAGGAATATGGATAGGGCTGAGGTCAAGAGCCTACAAAGAGAGCTGTCCTTATTCTAAGAAGGCATGTATGACGCAGCCTCTCCCCCAATACTCTAGTCCAATAGCTAGCTGAGGACTGATATCCCTTTAAAAAGGGGATTCAGAAAGAAGAAGGCAACTGAGAAAGCAACAAGCCCAGGGGAAGAGAAACAAGTACTTAATTTCACACTAGATCAGGGGTCCCCAACCCCTGGTCCGCGGACCGCTACCGGTCCGCAGCCTGTTAGGAACCAGGCCGCACAGCAGAGTACATGCCTTCTTTCCCAGGTGTTCACTTTGGTTGGTGGGGGGAGGCACACCTAGAACCTGAAAGGAAAAGGGAGAGGGCCTCATAGGTGAGGAAATGGAGCCAGAAGGGGAGCCAAGAGTACTCACAGGCATAGATGTCACAACCAGGCAGAGATGACAGCCTGACCCAGGTCAAGACTTGCCGAGACATGGTGCTCTCATCATACTGTGGATATGGTTTCTGACGTCATTTTAGCACATAGCCCAGACAGAAAACTCAACGTTACCTGATATTTATGCAGCCCTGCCCTACAAAACCACTGAATCTGCTACAGTCCCTATGATGCAGGAGCCAATGGAAAGTTCCCATTTTAGGCAACCCTCCTCCCCTTTCCCTATTCCAGAGTTTAGGGACAGCTGTGGAGCAGATGTGGGAGGAAATTAGCAGCTAGCCCAGGGCTTCTCAAGCTTTAACATACAATTTATCACCTGGGGACCTTGTTAAAATGCAAATTTGGATTCAATAGGTTTGTGGTGGGGCGTAGAGTTTGCATTTCTAACCAGCTCCCAGGTAATCCTGGAGCAGCCAGCGGAGGGACACGCTTTAGATAGCAAGGCTATTCCTGCTGCTATAGTGCATTCCATTCCATTCCATTGCTCTGCCTCTTCATAACCTGTGAAGTACTAAACAAATATGGAGGAATCTTATTGTACTTTCATTTGATAAATCTAGCAACCCTAACTAGAATGGATGAATGAACTTCCTACAGGAGAAAGATGTGGTGGCAGCCCATTAATAACAACAAGGTAAGTAAAATTACACACGCTAAGAGGGAGAGTTATATTTTCCTTGAGTTTTGTATAGTTGTTTGTTGGTCATCAGACACGTAAAACACCTTATGACCTTTCACCAACAAAGAAAAGTCGCTTCAGGCTGAGCTAGAAGTGAGGTATTAACATAGATATTAATATATCTTCACAGTTCAGCTCAATTACCACATTGTTTATCGCATTACTTTACAACATGGTAGACCAATAAAGCTCTTTCTTCATTTTATAGGGTAGGGAACTAAGGCTGGCCAGAGAGGTGGTTCACCTTGCTCAAAGTCACGTGGCTATTAATAACAAAACTGGACTAGAACTAGGACTAGGCAATGAGCCTAGTGCTATTTTCACTGCAAGAATTTGTTAAAATACTGTTTGAACAGGGGAAAGACTTTAAGTTGATTGGTCCCACGTGGTCCCCATACCCTACCATGGGGAGCTTGTTGGAGGTTTCCTATGTGGAATTTAACATTGTTTTGGACTGGAGAAGTTTTCCAGACTCTCAGTCACTCAAACAAATAGACGTCTTTTTGAGCATGGCTTACCCATTTGATTATGCAGCAAGAGGGAGGGAGGGATCTCTACAGAGGTCATGAAAGGCTTTTTGGAGAGTTAAGGCTAGAGCTGAGCCTTCAAGCATGTATAAGAATTATATAACCAGAGCGGATGCTTCAGATGGGAAACAGCATGAGCAAAAGGTATTGATACAAGAAAATACATTGTATGTTTGAGTATAGCCCTTTGCATATCAAGTTTAAAACTTGTTAAATCACCCTTCGCCTTTTGGTTCTGTAACCGAGCAGGACCCTGTGTGGCCTTCCCCGGGCAGGTCCTTCCCCCATGTCCTCTGCTTTAGCTCCTCTCTGAAGTACCTAGATAACAGTATCTGATGCACATTTCCTGAGTTGTTTTACAGATATGAAAGCCCACCACTGAATGGAAGATGTTAACTACTTGATGAATCTGAGTATAGCCCCCAGGCCTGCTGGAGCCTGAGGACTGATAATGTTGACCCCTGTGACACTGCCCTGTTACCTCACCATCAACCAATCACAGAATTGTGCATGAGCTGATCACATATCCTGTGACTCCCCTCCCTCTCCTGGCCTTTAAAAATGCTTTCCTGAAACCCTTCGGGCAGTTTGGGGGGTCATGAGCCACCCGTCTCCTTACTTGGCCCTGCAATAAATCTTTCTCTGCTCCAAACTCCAACGTTTTGGTATTGTTTGGCCTCACTGTGCATTGGGCACACAAACTTACATTCACTTGGTAGCACTTTTCCAAAATAGTTTCCTTTTGCATTTCCAAGTCAGTGGGTCACATTTGAATTGGTCCTTCATTCTCCAATTTCACTCTTCACTCTCATTGTACTTCTGGTAGTCTGCAAGGCCGTTATGTACAGTTGTGCATGTTGTTCACTGCACAAAGATGCCCAGTCATGGAGGCAAATGGGAGCTGAAATCCAAAATGTACTGGACTCACCAAGCCATGCTTTCTTTCCTAACTTGGTACATTGTGTGTTTGCCAGGCCATGTGCCCAGAAAAGAGGACACTTTTTCTAGTTTACACAAAAGTGCCCTAGCTGTAGCCAATGCACTATATCAGCTGTAGGTCAAATTGTGAGGTAAATGAGATTTTGCTCTGATTTCTCCTAGCTCCAAATCTTTAGAGCTGAAGCCACAAACGAAGCCACACCTGTAGACTAAGATCTGCAGCAGTTCTTATAATAACCATGACTGAAGTAAATCAAGATTCCCAGTCACCCTTTGGGGCGTTTAGAACTGCCACTCTCCTGGATCTAGCATCACATGGCCCAGGGATGACCTAGGCCTAACACAGCTCCCTTGGTTTCATTTCCTTCTAATCCTAAACGGGGTGACTCTGAGTGCCACCAGTTCCCGAGTCAGTTAATCTTTACTATAGGAACACTACTACATTTCTGCATGACTCATGACCAAGCTTATTCCTTCCTTCTCATCTCTCCAACCTGGCAGTACCATCAGAATTGGAATTAGAAATCAGGGGGGCACTCATCTGCCAATACCCACCTACCATAGTGACTAGTCTTGTGCCAAGTCCTGGCTCTCCTATTCTCCTACCTACCCTGTACCACCAAGAGCCACTCTTCTCCACAACCTACCAACTAGGGCTTTCAGACCGCCAGGGTTTCCCCTTCTTTATCAGGGTTAAAGGGCTAAGCTGCTATAACATAAAGACCCAACAATGCAGTGAAAAAAGAACAATGAAGTTTCTCTCCACATGACAGTCCAAGGCACATAAGTGAGCTACTTGGCTCCATTCAGTCATTCGTGGACTTGGGTTCATTCCATCCCATCATGTTTCTCCACCCTCCTCTAGGGCAACAGTGTCATCTGCCCAATTGAAGCTGTGTTCCAATAACAACCATGTTTCTGCTCACAGAAACAGGAAGAAAGCATAGAGGAGAACATGTGTAAAGGGCTGGTCTGAGAATAAGCACACATCACTTCTGCTCACACTCCATTGCTCACACAGACACACCTGACCACAAGGGAGGCTGGGAAATGTAGTTCCCAGCTGGACAGCCTCATCCCAGCTACAATTCCATTATTATAGAAGATGCCATACCTTCTTTCCTGTCAGGAAAAAGCATCTGTTTTGTCACAATTTCCTACCCAGAGTAGAAACTTGACAATTCAGTTCAATCAAGTCAACCAACTTAAATAGAATTAAAACTTAATGTATTAATAAATGTGTTTAATATGTACCATACACCTTTCCCTTAGGCATGGTTTCTTAAAGTATGGTGCATAGACTCTGGGTGGTCCAAGGTCACTAATTTCCCCAGAAATCTAGCAAGTGGCAGAGGAAAAAGCAATGAGATTATTTCTTCACATACCTTCCACTTATTTGAGATGTAAGGCTAATTATGATTTTTCACAGTAATCACATTACATTCTTAACAATCTTTATGTTCTTCAAGATTGGGCATGAATAAGAGCTGTATTTGTCAACACTCATTTGTCAGGGTACAATTCATCTCTGTTAACATATATTTGTGCCTTTTGCATGTTATTGCTTATGCTTGTTAAATTTGCATTTTATGTTATAGCTCTTGTGTACCATTACATCCCCAACCTAATCAACCACTCAAAAGAGGTTCACTGAATATTAAAGTAGCAATAAAAATAGTAAATTAAATGCTACAACTCAGTTAACATCATGAACATAAATAGTGAACAGGACTCCAGTATGAATACAAAATATGAATCTGTATGTGCTGGGACAAATAAATCTGTGCATGTGACAATAGCACACAAGCAGCCAAAAATGCAAATGTGAAGTAAGAAGATAAATATCTGAATATCTGATTTTGTTACCTTTGCCCCTAGTTTCCAGCATGCTGTTTGTAATAAAATCTATCAAATTGAAGCATGAAGTCATCAAAGCTTTTACATAATTATTAAACAAAGTACAGTGAACCCTGTGATAAACCAACTGAATTTTTTGAGAACAAGCATGAAGTAATTCCTTGTTGTATGAAATTGATGAATATTGTGACTAAGACAGAGAAGATACTGAAGTGATAGGAGTATCTTTCAAAGTTGTTAGGCCTCTTGGCAAAACAAGTACAAGTCACTTTATTGTCAAGAAGCTTGTAAAACCAGGCACAACTTTAATGACAAATGACTTAGAGAAAGCAGAATGAGCTATTGGCAAAATTCCTATAACAAACAACATCAGCGGACATCCATAATAGCTATAGCACACAATGGAGAAGGGCAATTACTAACACATGTGGGTGCTAGCAGATTGGTTTTTTTTTTTTTTTTTTTTTTTTTTTTTTACTATGGAGTCCGACAAAACCACTGATATGCAGACTCTTGGCATAGCAGTGGTATATATACAGGGAGAAGTGCTCCACGACGCTTTTGCATTTTTGACCCTGAAATCCCACGCCATAAGGGGAAAGGAGTTTTTGAAATTAAGCTTGTAATTTTGAGATAATTGTAGATTTACATGCAGTTTAAGAATAATACAGAGAGAGAGCTTCCCTGGTGGTGCAGTGGTTAAGAATCCACCTGCCAATGCAGAGGACACAGGTTCAAGCCCTGGTCCGGGAAGATCCCACATGCCGTGGAGCAACTAAGCCTGTGGGCCACAACTACTGAGCTTGCGCTCTAGAGCCCGTGAGCCACAACTACTGAAGCCTGCTCACCTAGAGCCCGTGCTGCGCAACAAGAGAAGCCACTGCAATGAGAAGCCTGCGCACTGCAATGAAGAGTAGCCCCCGCTCACTGCAACTAGAGAAAGCCCGCGCGCAGCAACAAAGACCCAATGCAGCCAAAAATAAATAAATGAAATAGATAATTTTTAAAAAAAATTCTATAAAAGAAGAATAATACAGAGAGAAACCCAGGTATCCTTTACCCAGTTTCCCCAATAAGATTATCTTGTAAAACTGTAGTACAATATCACAACCAGGATACTGACATTGATAGAGTCACAACACAGAACATTTCCATCGCCTCAGGGATCCCTCATGTGCTCCTTTAATAGCCACACCCACTACCCCCACCTTAATCCTGGCAACTACTAATCTGTTTTCCATTTCTGTAAGTCTGTCATTTCAAGGATGTTATACATTTGGAATCATACAGTATGTAGCCTTTAGGCATTGTTTTTCTTCATTCAGTGTAATTCTTTATAGATCTACCCAAGATGTATGTGTGAAGCAATAATTTGTTCCTTTTTACTGCTGAATACTATTCCATGACATGGATATACCACAGTTTGTTTAACCATTCACCTGTTGAAGGACATCTGGATTGTTTCCATTTTGGGGCTATCACAAATAATGCTGCTGTGAACATTTGTGTACAGGTTTTTGTGTGAACATAAGTTTTCACTTCTTTGGGATAAACACCCATGAGTACAATTGCTGGCTTGTGGAGTAGTTGCATATTTAGTTTTATAAGAAACTGTCCAACTCTCTTCCAGAATCTGTACCATTTTACATTTCCACCAGCAATGTAAGAGTGATCCAGTTTCTCCACATAAGAGGAAAGGTTTTCAAAACAAAACAAAACCACACTCGTAGATACAGAGAACAGATGGGTGGTTACCAGAGGGGAGGGAGTTTGGGGGTAGATGAAATGGGTGAAGGGGGTCAAGAGGTTCAAACTTCCAGTTATCAAATAAATAAGTCATGGGGATGTAATGTACAGCGTGGTGACTATAGTCAATAATATTGTATTGCATATTTGAAAGTTGTTGAGAATAAATCTTAAAAATTTCTCATCACAAGAAAAAATGTTTTAACTTTGTATGGTGACAGATGTTAACTAAACTCATAGTGGTGATCATTTTGCAGTGTATACAAATTTTGAATCATTATGCTGTACACCTGAAACTAGTATAATGTTAAATGTTAATTATACAGCATTTTTTTTAAGAAGAAAGATTTTTAATTCAGTTATCAAGTGTTTTTTGTGAATCACAAAGTAGACTGGAAAAAGGGCACTGGGATCAATTCTGAAGAGCATTAGCCATAAGCACAGTCCAGAAATATGTTGCTAAGCAAATAAAAGAGGTGGCACCCAAATGCCAAGCCACTCACTGCTTGATACGCTGATAACAGTTAGCAATCAGTAACATGTCCCTTGATCACATTCAGTATTGAAAAAAACCATAAAAATTGTGAATATAATCAAATTGTGGCCCCTAAGGGTATGTCTTCCCAGCATGCTGTACAAAGAAATGCAGCAAATACCAACTCCACTTTTCTACTCTAAGCATGCCAGCTGTTGAGAGAAATCACTTTCCTGCAAGTTATTAAAATAAGGGATGGTGGCAGGGGGGAAGACTCTGACATTGATAATGACACTAAGGATAATTTCTCAGATTTTAAATGCCTTGCTCAAGAGGTATTTCATAGCCATATATTCAGAATCTCGAAGAGGCTGCAAGTAATTACTTCAGTGATGAAATATCACTGTGCTTAATGTTAAAGATGAAATGAGCAGGATTTCTTTAAAAAGACGAAACTATGGGGCAGTTTTATCACTAAGAATTTGACTCTGCCCCAACATGTGGAGATTTCTTCACTTCTCACAGAAAGAAATAGACTACATATTGTTGGGGACATTTAAACATCACATCCAAGTCTTTCAGTAGAACTTGCTACCACACTTTGTAGAACAGAATCAATCAAAGAAGTGATCAGTGAATCCACACCCATCTACTTCCTGGTTTAACTATTCAGCCTTCCAGCCTTTGAGTATGATTTGTTCAAGGACTTTAGCATCTGATGGAGTGATTCAAAGTGTCAGCAGGGAGCTTTCATTGTAATTTCTGGGCCCATGTTTGTTCCAAACACCCAAAACTATACAAGGAAGCCACTAAATACTTAAGGCAGTTCCCAATGACCTATGATTCTGAGTTAGGATTTCTAACTTTTTATTATGAAAATTCTCGAACATATACAAAAGTAGGGTGGATAGGACTATGAGCTTCCATGTACCCACTACTCAGCTTCAGTATTAGTGCAAATGCCTCTGGGGCCCTACATCACAGTCCCTCCATCCACCTCTGATTTCAGCCAGAGCTGTGATGGACAGTTCTGTGTAAGCTCAGACTCATATCACCCCAAGAGCATCACACCTCAAGATCAAGCTTCTCTCTTTCTGCTTCTGCCCCAGTGCCTTCTCCAAAGCCAGTCCACATCAAAGCACAGCCTGGAAGAGTGGGAATGCTAATCCCTTTGGGGATAACCTTGAATGGCGGGAGGGGCGGGGATAGGAACGAGTGGATGAGAACTACCACCGCTCATCCATCAGGGGGACAGTTCTGGGAGATGTTCGGTATCCTTCTCAAGAAGCCCAACCAGAATCAAGCCCTTGTGGCGCAATGTAGCAACCTCACAATGCACCCTCACGTTGACTTTTCCTCCTTCTCTAATTCTCCCAAATACCTCACTCCTGCTTCCTGGGACAACACCCCAAATATACCCAACTACTCCCAAGTCCTTGCCTCAGACTCTGCTTTGGCGAAACCTAACTAAGACAAATAAGTTATCAAATTATATGATTTTTATTTCATCTATCCTGGGGTATTTTAAAGCATTTAAAGTATTTTAAAGTTTGGATTTTTTTTAATTTAGTAGAAATAGGAAGGAAGGAAACCAGTTCAATATAGAAGTTGATCTGTGGTCAAGCTGTGCATCACCAAGATAGACCTATACACCTTGGTGAAATATTGCCCCTAAATCTCATCCCTCTCCCTTATATTAAGTTATTATTAAATATATTATTCTAAATAATATTTTAATATAATGGTGATAAAAACGCGATAGGGTTTCTTTTCAATTTACCTCAACAGTGGTCTATGTGTAGGGGGGCTGCCCATTACGTGGCTCTTGAAAATCAACAATGAGAAACACTGACCATCCAAAGACTCCCCACAGTAGTTCACAGGAGTCTGTGAACGCCTATAAAAATGTAGGCTGACATGTGCACACACATGTGCGTTTCTGCAGGGAAAGGTCTTTCACCAGATCCTAAAGCAAGTCCTTGACCAAAAAAGGGCTAAGAATCACTGATGAAAGGCTATCAGGCATTATGAACCTGACTAGGGATGATTTTATGGGAGTGGGAGCCTTTCTGGAACTCTTTAAATCATTCTACATGGCTGATCATCATCTTTGCCAAACTGCATGGCTAACCCCATTATGTGAAACTAACTAGAATTGATATGATTACAATGAAAAGATTTTCCCCTCCTCAAGGTCTAGTTTATAAAGAAGAGATTTTTTTTTCCCTCAAGGCCTAGTTTATAATAAAAGGTTTCTTCCCTCCTCAAGGCCTGGTTTTCCACATCTGGATTAGATGATCTGGTCCCAATTTTCTTCTCAAAGCTATCTCTCCTAGCCTCAAAGAACTTTTGGGATTTTGCCAATGAACAGGAAAAGGATTTAGATTACAGTACGTGCTTTTTGCAGACTAGCCCTAGTTCTCCCAGATAGCTCTGTACCCTGAACTGGTGCACTTCCAGGAATGTGAGAGATTCAGGGCCAGCTGTCAGTGAAGAAATTCCTTCCACCTGCATCTTGTCCAGCCCTGAAATTACTAACTCAGAAAGGAAGTTGGAAAGTTAAAGAGGCACACTTTCTCTAAAGAGACTTAATTAGGTTTAGCATTTGGGTTTGGGTTTTTCTTTTTTTCTTTCCCTATTAACAAAGAACTATTTGTACATCATAAACACAAGTAGAGGAAGAAAATTACATCTTAAAATCATTTCCACTTAAGAACCAAGACAAAAATGGTACAGGTGGCTTTTTAAAAGGCGGGGGGAAAAACTCCTCCATATAAGCCCTTTTCTTGAATAGGCCTCTAACTAGCCCTCGTGCAGCTGCAAGGACGCATTTAATGTTCCTGTGATTTATTACTCTAAAGAGGATATTCTCAGTCATCATCTGCAGAAGAGGGCCTAGCAGGATGTAGAATGGGAGACTAAGAACACATTGGAAGGAGCTGAATTTTCCATGTGGTTTTCATTTTCTTTTTGATTGTACACTGAAAATCTCTTTTTTTAAGATTTTTTTAGACACCACAAATATCACAAAGGCACCCTGCTCCTAGGGCAGCTTGCAGCAGGCCTGAGCAAGGAACTGAGCCCACTACGAAGGGGAGGAGCCCAAAACAAGCTCCATATTGAAAGGTAAAGCTTCCTAAAGCCTCCTCTTGGCACAAAATGTCCTCCCTGACTCAAAGACTTATAACTGCTATGGTGTGTCTCCCGACCAAGTCACCATTGGTAGGTAGTAAAGAGCAGCTAACTACATGACAGGGAATGTTCTGGGCCATTTGCTTGGGTTATTTCATTTAACCTCAATTTATCATACCCATTTTACAGATAAGGAAACTTTAGCCGAGGGAAGTTTAATCACTTTACCCAAGGTCACAGAGCCTGTGAAAAGAGAGCCAGGATTTGATCCATGGTTTGTATGATTCCAACAGTAGTGCTTTTAATGACTACATAGTTTTCACCCCTTCCTTTTCTTCTAGGGTCCGTCCCTGACCACAAATGCCAGGCTTTATACTGGCTCCTGGCTACCTAGGAGCTCTAGCTACCGTAGCTATCTGGCCTGCCTTCAGGACTAATGCCTCATGCATGAAATTTCCCATTTATCCAAATATATCTAACCCCATTGAACTCTGGGTTTCCCATCAAATCTTTAAGAAAAACTATGGCACTTTATGTAATGAAAAGCACTTCGGATTCTCTTGGTATTATCTCTAAAATTGCTCTTGTGTATACCCCCCCACACACACACATCTTCTCATTGTACTAGTTCACATATATTGAGCATTCACTTTGTGCCAGACATCATGTTAATTACTTCACATGAATTTTCTCATTCAATTCCCCACAGTAACCTTATGAGGTAGCTACTATTATTACTCCTGCTTTACATATGAGAAAACTGAGGCCTAGAAAAATTCCGTCACTTACTCAGGCAACTGGAGGAGCCAGAATTTGAATTCAGTTGTGTTTGACTTGAGAGCCCAAACCTCGAAAGCACTACACTCTACTTACACTCTTCTTACCAGTAATAAGTCACTCTGATAGTATATACCTGTGATATAATGTGTTGAGACTTGCACTTTACTTCTGTATTGTTTCTCCCAAAATCCATAGCCCCAGCAAATCATGAGCAGAAACATCAGACAGATATCATTGGAGGGGCGTTTGAAAAAATACCTGACCAGTATTCCTCAAAACTGTCAAGGCCGTCAAAAACAAGGAAGAATCCAGGTGACATCTGCGAAAATGGTAGAGTAGGGAACTCCAAAAGTTCATCCCTCCACAAAAGCTATGAATAAACTGCCAAAAACCATCAGAATTAACTTTTTCAGAACTCTGGATACTAATCAAAAGCTTGCAGAAACAGGGGTATACTCAATCAAGAGAAAGCAGCTGGATCTTGCTAAGAGAGATTTGTGGCATTTTAATTTACCTTGGACCCATTCCTTGCTCCCCAGCTCAGCAGTGACCTTGAAGCCAACAGCAGCCCACATTCCTGGTATAAGTACCCAGTACCCAGGACAGCAGAACAGACTTTATTCTCAAAGAATTGTGTCTGTTTATTTTAATGTGCCTGGAGACTTCCTGAAAGACCAACTCAAAGGGCCTACCTTTATTTAGACTAACTCAGAACTCTCCCAGGGCTGAGGTGACTACCCAGGGGGGCAATTGTTAAAATCATCTGAAGGCAAACATTAGTAGCTGCCACCTGGGGTAAGGCATAACAGTTGGGGAAACAATAGACTAAGCAAAAATCTTGGGAGGAAAGGCTGGGCAATGAGATGCTTTGGGGAATAAGGGCTTTGAAAAGCTTCCACATATTCCTGGGAATCTAGAAGGCCACACGCATGCCCAGGACCGGGCGCATACTCAGAAGACAGCTGAGAAGGCCCTAAGTGCTATATCTGGTTGACAGTGTATACTTTTCTTCTTCTTTTTTTTTAATCTTTTGGCCGTGCCGCGCGGCCTGTGGGATCTTTGTTCCCCGACCAGGGATTGAACCCACACCCCCTGCATTGGAAGTGCAGAGTCTTAACCACAGAACCACTAGAGAAGTCCCCCAATGTATATATTTTCTTATATAACGTAAAGAAAATTAAACAACATGGATTGTTTGTGACATGAGAAAACATAGAAATGTATTTTCATATCACATTCAGTATACATTTTGGCCACTCACCTCCCCTATTTTTAGTATGCTACTCAGGCTCACAACTGTGCACTCTTACCTTCCATCATGATATGTACAACTGGAAGACAAAACCAAAATTGTCTTCTAGAATGAGTTCCAAAGTCACCTTGTAACCGAGCAGGACTGTATGGGACCTTCAGGAGACAGGACCCCCCATCACCACCACCACCAAGTCCTCTGCCTACCTCTTGTTTGTAGAAAAGCTGTAGTCTCCCAGGCCTCTCCTGAGTCACAAAAGCCTGGATCGAGAATTAATGATTGAAAGGATGTGAACATGTAGTGACAAAAGTAGCAGTTGGGCCAGGAGAATGGATAAGAATTTAAATGGTAAATCAGACATACGGCAGTCACAGAATCTTAAGTTCCTCCCTGAATACCTAGATAACAGTATCTGATGCACATTTCCTAAGTTGTTTTACAGATGCTAAAATCCTCACCAAATGGAAGAAGTTAACTACATGATGACCATGAGCACAAGCCCCCAGACCTACTGGAGCCTAAGGATTGATAATGTTAACCCCTGTGACACCAACCTGTTACCTCACCATCAACCAATCAGAGAATTGTACACAAGCTGGTCATACACCCTGCGACTCCCCTCCCTCACCTGGCCTTTAAAAATGCTTCCCTGAAACCCACCGGGGAGTTTGGGCGTTTTGAGCATGAGCCACCCATTCTCCTTGCTTTGCCCTGCAATAAACCTTTCTCTGCTCCAAACTCTGATGTTCCAGTTTGTTTGGCCTCACTGTGCGTTAGGCACATGAAGACTGTTCCATAAACAGACTTTTTATTTTTTTAACATCTTTATTGGAGTATAATTGCTTTACAACGTTGTGTTAGTTGCTGCTGTATAACAAAGTGAATCAGCTATATGTATACATATATCCCCATATCCCCTCCCTCTTGCGTCTCCCTCCCACCCTCCCTAGCCCACCCCTCTAGATGGTCACAAAGCACCAAGCTGACCTCCCTGTGCTATGCAGCAGCTTCCCACTAGCTATCTATTTTACATTTGGTAGTCATAAACAGACTTTTAAATTACCTCCAAGTTCTCAACCCTGTACTCACTGTCAAAGTTACATGGTTCCTCCAATTTCCAAGCCTATCTGGAATTTTGAAGGGAGAATCAACTTACTTTTCATTGGTCTTCTTTTGTGAGCACTTGGGATGAGACCTTCCTCCATTCTGTTCAGTCATTTACCAGTCATCCATATGCTTTTCCTCCTCATATACTGAGGTTAGGAGTTACTGATGAAGCCTGGTTTCATCAAACATGGAGAAGAAAGAGATAAAAAATAAAATCAATGCACCAGTCCATGATATCCAATATCTGACTATTAGGTGTACTAGAAAGAGACAACAGTATAAAGGAGAGAAGGAAAATATTAAAGAAAGAATACAAGATTATTCCCCAGAACTAAAGGACATGAGACTCCAGATGAGTCTCCAGCTAGAAAAGCCCACTGAGTGTCCAGCACAATGAATGAAAAAAATAGCCCCAGTAAGGCTTATCATCATTACATTTTGGAAAAATCAGTGCTAAAGATAAGTTATTCTAAGCTTCCAGAGGGGGAATAATCATAACAGGACACAAACAGAGATCAAGAATACTGATTGGGAATCAGAATCACATTCAATTCCTCAATAACAACACTGGAAATTAAACACTGGGGATTTTTTTTCCAACTTAGAAATACACACCCAGCCAAACAACAAGAAGTTCTAGAAAAGAATAAAGACATTTTCAGATATTCAAATTCTCAATTTACTTCCAATGCATCTTTTCTTAGGAAACATCTTGAGAGGAACGTATGAAATCCAGGAAACAGTGAACGGAACGTAGAAGAGATGCAGAGAGAGATCCCAGAATGCAATTGTGCATGAGGCCAGAGCAGGGCTACTCGAAACGTGGAAATAAAACCAATATATCATTTGCAGAAAAGTGTTGCAGATAGCTCACTGAAAGATCCTTTCCTATTGAACACCAGAAACAAAATGCAGAAATGAAAAAGAAAAAGATCAGTGGTTATTTTAAGGGAATTTCTGGAGAAAATGTATTAAAAGGAACTTTAGAATATAGTTAAATGTAGTTAACTATATATAGTTTAAATACAGTTCACATGATTATATGAACACATTCCTAGGGCCACACTCAGAGCTTCAGAAGGGGCTGGTGGAAATACAGGACCCTGTAGCTCAAGCTTCATTGGGGTCAAGGCAAATCTATCTTTAGCACAGGCATTGGCACTTTTCTGAGGGTACCATCAAAGAAGCTCCTTCAAGTAGCTTTTGGGACAGTTCCACCTCATTGTTTTTAGAGTCATACCATGTCTGTCTTAAAATGAGAAGTATGTTCTTTGCACACATAATTTTATTGAACGCTTGATCTTTGCCAGACACTGTTCTAGGAATTTTACAAATACTACTACAAGCATGAATTAATTCTCACCATAACTCTGTGGGCAGATACTATTATTATCTCTTTTACAGATATAGGAAGTGAGGTTCAGAAGATAAAACTATTTGCCCAAGGTCATGTAGATAAGTTGTAGAGGCAGGATTTAAAGTTAGGTCTCTATGATCCCAGAACTCTAACTTGTTTCACCACAGCCAAAACTCCAAAATTCTTTTCATTTACCTGATTCTTCCACTTTCCTTATGTCATTGAGCTTTTCCAGCTGCTTCTGACCATGGCATTCTTTGTTTAAAACCCTTGGTTGTCTTTGGCAGTAGCTATGGCTGCCATCAGCACAAACAATGTTATCACCGCTGTTATGCCAGCAAGGTGAGAAGGAGACTCCCACCTCTTGCAGTATTTACAGGATTTTTTCCAAGCATCCTGACTCAGATTCCTGGATCTGTGTATTCTAACTATAAGGGATGTAGTACTCTATATCAATCAGAGTATCAAGGCATATACTACATCCATATAATATACAGCAGCCAACCCTCTTTCTGGAACCTTAGCAGAGCCTTCAACAGCCCGTTCTATTGTTCTATCAGGCATTCTGTAAGCCCTCAGACAGTGGCGCCAGTGTGGGCAATGAGGGCAGAGAAGGTGAGTCTAGAGTAGAAAACCATTCAGCTGAGGAAGGATCACTGCCCTCTTCAGGACAGACGAGATCCAAGTAATTGATCTGACACCAGGTAGCTGGCTGGTCTCCCTGAAGAACGGTGCTGTATGAGGGCTGCCACACGTTTGGGCATCTCGCTGTGGCAGATGCTAGATCAGCTTTAGTGAAAGGAAGTCTACCCACTGGGTGTATTTCCTTCTCCACTGTCCTTCAGAGCCCCTGCTGATTGGAGCTAGAATGGGACAGCAATCCATTTCCACACGGTGCCAACATATTGCCCTGACCCATCTGCTAATCAGGCCAGAATCCATTCCTCCTCTGTCAGTTAATAGCAGCAGACAGCACACCACCACCACCACCAACAACAACATCAGGCCACACAGGTGTGGCTTGAAAGAGGGGTGGTGCCGCAGAAACAGGTGACACCTGTCTGGGCCATCTGCTCTGATGCTTTGTTCATGACTGCTGGACCTGCTTGAGCCCAGTCCCAACTGTATCACTTCCATCCACAATAGACTGTTGCTGTTCATGCCCAACCTTACAACTCGGTATGTCAGTTAACACCCATTTTACTATGAGGAGCTCGTTTTCACAGTCGGTGTCTGCGGTGGACATACCTAAGGTGACTCCCAATGAATCACATGCTTATATAATGCTTTCCCCTTATGTGTAGGCAGAACCTGTGACTTGCTTCTAGCCAACAGAAGATGGCCAAGGTGACAGGACAATCACTGCAGTGATTATGTTACATTATATAAACTCCACCTTGGCAGACTGGAGTGCTTCTCCTCCTGGCCTCTAAGAACTAAACTGCATGGCAACTATAGTTAATAATATGGTATTGTATACTTGAAAGTTGCTGAGAGTAGATCTTAAACATTCTCACCAAAAAAAAGAAAAAAGTTAACTATGTAAGGTAATGGATGTGTTAATTATCTTGATCTTGGCAATCATTCTACAATGTATATGAAGAAGAAGGAGAAAGAGGGGAAGAGGGAGGAGGAGAAGAAGAGAAAGAGGAAGAGGAGGAAGGACGAAACAGCAATGTTGTAGGAGGACCTGTGCGAGGGCCATGTGACAAGAAACCACGGGCAGTCCCTGAGACTAAGAGAGGTGCCTGGTCAACAACCAGCAAGCAAACAGAGACCTCAGTCCTACAGCTGAAAGGAGCTTAATTCTGTCAACAACCACATGAGCTTGAAAGAGGACCCTGAGCTCCAGAAAGGAATGCAGCCTGGCCAATACCTTGATTGCAGCCTTGTGAGACCCTGAGCAGAGGATTCAGCTAAGCCAAGACCAGACTCCCAACACATGGAAACTACCAGATAATAAATGTGTGGTGTTTTAAGTTGCTAAGTTTTTGACAGTTGTGTAACTCAGCAAGAGATAACTAATACAGTGCCCCATGATGAGCTGCTCAGTCTTACTAGCACACTAGATGATGTTTTTAAAAGAACAGTTTTCTGGTGGGAATGCAAATTGGTAGAGCCACTATGGAAAACAGTATGGAGGGTACTCAAAAAATTAAAAATTAGAATTACCACACAATATAGCAGTTCCACTCCTGGGTATTTATCCAAAGAAAATGAAAACACTAATTCAAAAAGATATATGTACCCCAATGTTCATTGCAGCATTATTTACAATAGCCAAGATATGGAAACAACCTAAATGTCCATTGGTAGATAAATGGATAAAGGAGATGTGGCATACACACACACACACACACACACACACACACACAGGAATATTATTTAGCCATAAAAAATGAAATCTTACGATTTGTGACAACATGGATGGGTCTAGAGGGTATTATGCTAAGCAAAATAAGACACAAAGAAAAATATCGTACGATCTCACTTATATGTGGAATCTGAAAAACAAAGCAAACAAAAACAAAATGAAAACAGACTCATAGATACAGAGAACAAACAAGTGGTTGCCAGAGGTGAGGGGGTGGGAATGGGGCAAAATAGGTGAAGGGGTTAAAAAGTATAAACCTCCAGTTATAAAATAAATAAACCATGGGGCTATAATATACAGCATAAGGAATATGGTCAATTACATTGTAATAATTTTATATGGGGACAGATGGATACTACTATTATCATGGTGATTATTTCATAATGCATGCAAATGTCAAATCACCATGTAGTATACCTGAAACTAACATAATATTGTACGCCAACCACCAAGGGCATGACCCTGCTCCAGAACCTTAGAGATCTGCACTGTGACTTTCCTAGGGTTTGCCAAAGGCTTAATCTAGCACCACTGGATCTGATACATCATAAGGCCCAGAAGGCTGATCAGCTTGTCAGGTGGTCTAGTCCTCCTGCAGAGCCCTCTCTTGCTCTGGGCCTCACGTGAACCCAGCAGCCTTCTAGATTACCAAATAAATGAGTCAGAGGTGTGTTCCATGTGTTGTATCCAAAATCCCAAAAGATCTATCAGTGCTGTGCCTCTTTCTTAGTGGTAGGAGGTATAAAGTACAGGGTTTTGTCCTTTACCTTTGAGAGTATATTCTGCCCCAGACCCTCAAACCTGCAGAAATTCATGATGTAAATATATTCATCAATATAGTGGGCTAGTGTGATATTCTTCAGTGTCAAGATGTATAAGCCCTGAATACAATATTATTATAGAAAGTATGAGAGCTAAAATAGCCCTGAGGTAAGACAGTGAGCATGTCCTTGCCATATAAAGGTGAACTGATTGTTAATTATTTATTGATGTATAATTTACATACAAAAACTATACAGTTCTTAGTTTTGACAGCTGTATATACTGATGTAACCACCACTCAAAATAAGATATGCAACATTTCCATCACCTTGGAAAGTTCCCTCCTGCCCTTTCCAGTTAATCCCGACACCCATCCAGAGGCAACCACTTTCTGATTTTCTTTCTCCATAGATTTGTATTGTCTGTTCTTGGAAGTCATTTAAATGGAATCATGCAGTATGTATTTTGGGGTATATCTGACTTCTTGCATGCAAATAATGTTTTTGAGATTGTGGACTGCTTTCAATTCTCCCTATGAATGAGCATAAAAAATTTCTAGAGCAGGGTGTGTACTTTTCTTTCAAAGCTGTGCCAAGATGTAATTCTGGTTATTAACTGCAGGTAGTGAGGATGGTGAGATGCATCTTGAGAAAAAAGGTCATCTCACAAGGCAGCTGCTTCAGGTGAAATCATTACATAATCTCCATGAAAAGGAAACTTACTCTCCTCTGGCAAGGGAAAAGCAGCTGCTTCTGCCAGCAAGAAAAGCTCGGGGAAACTGGAGGTTCATAATACTTGGATTCATCTATCCAAATAACCACCCCAGATCTCCATGTTCCAATTTTTCCCTATCTGATCTTGAAAAAATGCCCTGACAAGGTTGTACAATTAGTCTTTTTTGCACCTCTGCTACCCTTATTATCGGATCCTGAGCCTGATTTTTAGTATAGTCTGTCCTGCAGCTGCAGGAGATAAGGATCTCCTTTAAATCTTCCACAGAGGCAGAGTTACTCCTGCAGTCAAAAGCAACAATTCTACTCCAAGATCCTTATAAATAACATTGTCCATATATCGATTAAGTGCCACAGTCACTTGACCTCCGCATATCTTGCCTTGTGCCTACATATCATACCAATAAAATACCACATAGCACAGGTGAAAGCCCAAGAGATTGCAATGCCATTTCATGGCAGGGGTTATCTTCACACACTTAACACCAGCAATAGGGTCCCTACTGCTTTCATTTTTTTTAAAATTTATCCTTTGGGGGTTTTTTTTGATAATTTATCCTTTGTTTTTATTTTATATTAGAGCATAATTGATTAACAATGTTGTGTTAGTTTCAGGTGTACAGCAAGGTGATTCAGTTATACATATACATGCATCAATTCTTTTTCAAATTCTTTTGTGATTTAGATTATTACAGAATATTGAGCAGCGTTCCCTGTGCTATACAGTAGGTCCTTGTTGGTTATCTATTTTAAATATAGAAGTGTGTACATGTCGATCCCAAACTCCCAGTCTACCCCTCCCCCCAACCGTTCCCCCTGGTAACCATAAGTTCCTTCTCTAAATCTGTAAGTCTGTTTCTGTTTTGTAAATAAGCTCATTTGTATCATTTTTACAGCTCATGCGACTCAATATCCCCAAAACAAACAACCCAGTCAAAAAAGTGGGCAGAAGACCTAAATAGACATTTCTCCAAAGAAGACATACAGATGGCCAAGAGGCATGTGAAAAGATGCTCAACATCGCTAATTATTAGAGAAATGCAAATCAAAATTACAATGATGTACCAATTCACACTGGGCAGAATGGCCATCATTAAAAAGTCTATAAATAACAAATGCTGGAGAGGGCGTGGAGAAAAGGGAACCCTCCTACACTGTTGGTGGGAATGTAAATTGGTACAACCACTATGAAGAACAGTACGGAGGTTCCTTAAAAAACTAAAGCTAGTGGGAAGCAGCCGCATAGCACAGGGAAATCAGCTTGGTGCTTTGTGACCACTTAGAGGGGGTGGGATAGGGAGGGTGGGAGGGAGGGAGACACAAGAGGGAAAGAGATATGGGAACATATGTATATGTATAACTGATTCACTTTGTTATAAAGCAGAAACTAACACACCATTGTAAAGCAATTATACTCCAATAAAGATGTTAAAAAAAAATAGAGCTACCATATGATCCAGAGATCCCACTCCTGTGCATATATGGGGAGGAAAACATGGTTCGAAAGGATACATGTACCACAATATTCGTTGCAGCATTGTTTACAATAGCCAAGACATGGAAGCAACCTAAATGCCCATTAACAGATGAACAGATAAAGAAGTGGTACATATATACAATGGAATATTACTCAGCCATTAAAAAGAATTAAATAATGCCATTTGCAGTAACATGGATTGGACATGGAGATTATCATACTAAGTGAAGTAGGTCAGACAGAAAATGACAAATATCATATGATATCACTTATATGCAGAATTTAAAAAAAGAAATGATACCTACTGCTTTTAGACAGGAGAACAACACAGCTCCCAAACCCCATCCTGATAGTCTGTTTTCTAGAACCATTTCTAATATCAAATGTCTTAGCCAGGGTCTTATAAAACAGAACCTGAGGGCTTCCCTGGTGGCGCAGTGGTTAAGAATCCGCGTGCCTACTCAGCCATAAAAAGAAACGAAATTGAATTATTTGTAGTGAGGTGGATGGACCTAGAGTCTGTCATACAGAGTGAAGTAAGTCAGAAAGAGAAAAACAAATACCGTATGCTAACACATATATTAACACATATATATGGAATCTAAGAAAAAAAAAGTTCATGAAGAACCTAGGGGCAAGACGAGAATAAAGACGCAGACCTACTAGAGAATGGACTTGAGGACACGGGGAGGGGGAAGGGTAAGCTGGGACAAAGTGAGAGAGTGGCATGGACATATATACACCACCAAACGTAAAACCGATAGCTAGTGGGAGGCAGCCATGTAGCACAGGGAGATCAGCCCAGTGCTTTGTGACCACCTAGAGGGGTGGGATGGGGGGGTGGGAGGGAGGGAGATGCAAGAGGGAAGAGATATGGGGATATATGTATATGTATAGCTGATTCACTTTGTTATAAAGCAGAAACTAACACACCATTGTAAGGCAATTATACTCCAATAAAGATGTTAAAAAAAAAAAACAGAATCCGCCTGCCAATGCAGGGGACACGGGTTCGAGCCCTGGTCTGGGAAGATCCCACATGTCGTGGAGCACCTAAGCCCACGAGCCACAACTACTGAAGCCCGCACACCTAGAGCCCAAGTGCCGCAACTACTGAAGGGTGCATGCCTAGAGCCCGTGCTCCGCAACAAGAGAAGCCACCACAGTGAGAAGCCCGCGCACCGCAACGAAGAGTAGCCCCTGCTCGCCACAACTAGAGAAAGCCCGTGTGCAGCAACAAAGACCCAACTCAGCCAAAAATAAATAAATAAATAAATTTATTATTTTTTTAAAAGAAAAAACAGAGCCTCAGTCAGAAAATCAAGTACTAACCATATGGGAGTTGTGCAAGCCTAAGGCAACAAGGATGAGGAAAAAAGGCAAGTGAGGCAAGGAAAGATGTAAAACAATGTGACACAATGCATTACTTCACTGGCCATCATGTCAGAAACTGCAGGTCACTTGCCAGGTGTGTTTGCTCACAATGGTTGAAAGGAAAACACTCATACACGTTTCAGAGTTGTACACAACGGGAGAAATTAGGAGAAATTGATCTGCCTGGCTCCCTCCTGCCTCCTCATTTCCACTAGTCAGTCCCCTACCCCAGGGTACTCATTCCCCTTCACTTCCAGTTGCATCATCTGGTCCCTTGGCAGCTTCTCACGAAGCCAGATCCCATTCCCATGGTATGGCATTTTCCCCAGGTGTGGAAGTGGAGTGATAACTTGGCACTCACAGGTAAATGGGTAGAACATGAGGGTCATGCAGGTGTAGGGCATCAACTTAGACTACCTTGTAGCTCTGAAAGTTCAGGAGGGATGCTCCCAAAATGGAATGACGGCAGCACAATTTGGAAAGTGGGCAGCATCTCAGAAAAGAATCCAAGAAGGCACATAAACTTGTGTCCAATACAGGTTAGCCCAAGTAAGACCAAAGGTAGTCTGGACTAGAGTAGTGACATTGGGGATGGAGAAAAGAGGACAGATTTAGGGTACATTTTGAAGATAGAGTCAACAGTACTTTCTAATGAACTGGATGTGAAGGGTCAGGGAAAGGAAGGATTCATGGATGACCCTTACATGTTTTACTTGAATAACTGGATAGTACAAGATATCACCTCTGAGATATGGAATATGGAGAAGGAGTAGATTTGTCAGGGAGGGGAGTGATATTTCGTGTAATACTGTCGACATTTTGATCAAAAACATTTTGTGTTTATTTTTTAAAACTGAAGCATTAGACTTAACAACCACATCCCAGGACAATTCCATTCCATAATTCAAAGGCCAGCCCTACACATGGATAGGACCAGTCACAACTTGCATGATGTAGTTGGGAATACATGGACCCACCTGCCCCAGAAGATCTCCCCCACCTATTGGCCAGCTGCCCGCAATATATGTTCTGATTATCTATCGCTGTGTAACAAATCATCTCAAACTTAGTGGCTTAAAACGACAACATTCATGCTGGTCACAACAATGGACAAGGTTTGGCAAAGCGGGCTGATCTTTGCTTCATGTGACATCAGCTGGGGTGGATCAATGGGGAGCTAGAGGAACTACATCCCAGATGGCTCACTCACATTGATTGGCAAGTTCATGCTGGCTGTCAACTGAGAGCTCAACCAGGGCTGAGGGCCAGGAGCCTCATTTCCTCTCCACAAGGACCTTTAAATGGGCTGGTTGGCTTTTGTCACAGAATGTGTCCGAGTTCCAAGAGTGAACACCCCCAGAGATAGGAAGTGGAAGCTGCCAGTTTCTTGAGGCATAGGCCCAGAAACTTGTACAGTGCCACTTCTGCCATATTCTATTGGTCAATCATTCACAGAATGCAGATTCAAGGGGAGGGGATTAGACATCACTTCTCAATGGGAGGAATGTCAAAAATTTGGGGGCCATGTTTTAAAACGACACAGCTTAGAACCCATAAGCTGCCACTAGGTAATGGTGTCTTTGGTTTCATGGTGGTGGAGTAGGGGACACTTAAGCCATTAAGTGTCCACTTATATGATTTTGTCAGGTGAACTCTTGATACCCCTCAGGTTCCTGAGAGAATGGTAGCCAGGATGGAGAGAACAATATAGATAATAATATAGCTACCACTTTTTGAGCACTTACCATGTGTCAGACATTGTTCTGAGCACTATACATATATCAGCTCATTGAATCCTCCCAGCAATCTCATGAGATAACAATATTATTATTGCTATTTTATAGATAAGGAAAGCGTGTGTGGCACAGAAGGGTTAAATGATTTGTCCAAAGTTGTACATCAGGGAGTAGTTGAGCTGTAGATTCCAGCACAGATCTGTCCACACTCCAGAGCCCACACTCAAAACCATTATAACACATTTGAAAGGGTAAGAGGTGGGCTTGTCAAAGACAGAGGGGCTGCCAGGCCACAGCCCTGAGCAGAGACCAAGGGTTTATCAAGCCTTCACTGGTAGCTGCCTTATAGGAAGAAGTATGTATAAAATAACAGAGCACTTGGGATTTTCGACCACAAAAGATTCGTGGTCTGGAAAAGCATGAAAGGAAACAAATATTCGTTGTTGAGTACCTTTTTTTCAGGCAATACACTAAGTGCTTTATGTGCATTAATTTCATATAATTCTCTGAACAATCATGTGGTATTATTATTACTGACATTTTGTAGCTGAGGAAACAGAAGGAGATTAACTCAATCAAGGTCACATAGGTGATAAGGGGCCATGATGGGATTCTAGATCAGATCCAACTCCAAACCCAAACTCTTAATCATTACATGTGAAACCTTGGGGTTCTGTCTATAGTGGCATAGACCCAGGGTTGGAACTGCTGTGTACAGCCTTGGGGAAAAGATTGCTGAAAAAGTTGGTAGAAGGTGCAGGATACTCTGAATCCATCTAGTCCGTCATATTGCTCTTAGCCAAGCATCACCTCTAGCTGGTTGCCTCCCTTTGTGCCGACTTCATTTTATCCAAGATCTCATTAACAGCCAAGAATATTGACTCTACAAGGCACAAGCTAGTCTGAGCAAATCCATCTCCAATTACTCTCCTCTTTATTCCCAGTTAATAGCTAACTATTGAAGAAAGATTAAAATAATTGACTTCCCGATGACACTGAACAATTAAGTTCTCAGCTCTCTTCAGAAATCTAATCACTACCTAAGTGGAGATTAATAGAGATGGATCCTCTCTCCATCTAATTCCCATTTTGCAACCAACTACCCATTGCAGGCTTCTGACCCTTCCAAGATAGTTTCCCTGAAGCAAGTTTAAATCTTAGCTCAGTCAAGTAAACATTTCCAATCATCAATTAACCTGTTGTTAATTGCAAAATAACTAGTCCAGAAAAGTGGGGAGAGATGGTAACAAAAGGGGGTCTAGATTTCAGGATTCCAGTTGGGCCACTTAAATGCTTCTTGAAGCATGCCCAAAGAGATTTGGTTCAAGCCTACCTAGCTTCCTCCCTATAGATTTCTAAATCCTGGTAGCCTGGTCCCTTGACCTTCAGCTCTGACCCCTCTCTAGTCTGAGGCAACACAAAGTCTCTAGTCTAGAGAGCGATAAAGACCTAAGACTAGAAGACCATCACTCTGAGGCCTGTAATGGAGTCCTAACCTAAGTTTGCAGACTGATATCCCAGGGTTAACTTTAGATCCCCATCTCACTAACACTTTGAACATCTCTCATCCCAGCCTGACCTGGAGTTCAATGTGCTTCTACTCAGATGCTTCCTTCCAAAATGGTTCTCCTACCCAGCCTACCCAACTTTCACTGGCCAGACCTAGACATCAGTCTATGAGCCACTTGTCCTAGAGACACCTCCTGGAAGAGTTCACAGCAACTGTATCATTCTTAATCCTAGTTATCACAGGAGCTGAGGGAGGAAGCTACCACTTTCTGGTTGATGGCAGCAGACTGTTAAGTAGTTGGCAATGAACTTGGCAATGAACATTAACTAATGAACTTTAGTTAATAATATGTATCAATATCGGTTAGTTAATTGTAATAAACGTACTAGAGTAATGCAAGATGATAATAAAAGGGGAAACTGTGAAAGACGGGGAGAGGAGACATATGGGGACTCTGTACCTTGGACTCAGTTTTTCCGTAAACCCCAAAGTTCCCTAAAAAATAGTCTGTTTAAAAAACAAAAAAAAATTACTTATGCTGATTGCATTTTTCATTAAAAAGGATCCATGGGGGCTTCCCTGGTGGCGCAGTGGTTAAGAATCCGCCTGCCAATGCAGGGGACACAGGTTCAAGCCCTGGTCCAGGAAGATCCCACATGCTGTGGAGCAACTAAGCCCGTGTGCCACAACTACTGAGCCTGCACTCTAGAGCCCGCGAGCCACAACTACTGAAGCCCACGTGCCTAGAGCCCATGCTCTGCAACAAGAGAAGCCACCGCAATGAGAAGCTCAAGCACCACAACGAAGAGTAGCCCCCACTCGCCACAACTAAAGAAAGCCCGCGCTCAGCAACAAAGCCCCAATGCAGCCAAAAATAAATAAATAAAATAAGTAAATTAAAAAAAAAAAAAGGATCCATGGCTCCCTGGAGAAATGGCTGTTTCCAGATCTAAAGTAGAAAATGTTCAAGATGAGACTGGGGCATCTTGTCATACCAGAAAGCAAGGATGCTATCAAAGACTACTGAAGACACGTCAAAAAGACAGAGGAGCCAACTTGAAAGGGCTTCTACTGACCAAAGATTGTCAAATTAATTGAGCATTAAAAAAATGACTGCGGTTGATTCAAGCACATCAAATATATAAAATTCTACAACTTCATTATTATACTCAAGAAAAAAACTCATTGATTATCATTGGAGGTTTCTAGAGCAACAACTCATTAGCTAAAAATTAATAAAGGTAAAGAATTAAGCATTGATTCTGCATTTCCTGGTCAAACAGTATTTCAGGGTCACTAAAATAGTTGAGAAGGAAAGTTCTTCATCATGGAGAATGCCACTAATCAATGCAAAAGGAATGATAGGATGATAAAATCACCATTTCACAACTTCAAACGAAATAATGGCTTTAGACAAAGATCATCAATGAATTCTAAACCTATTAGGTGAAAACTTAACAAGGAACAGGCCAAACACACCTCATAATGAAATCAATCTCATGGCTAAAACTGGGACAGACACAATGTGCCTTCTGACTGATGCAATTAAATGTACACAGAATTACCTACAAAGTATTTTGCCAAAAGAAATGAACCTGAAACAAATCAATCCTCTAGTCTAGATCTAAATACCAGTATATAGGAAATAAAAGAGATAAGAGTAACAAGTTAAATGGTGCCAGGAGGTAATCAGCCAAATGCAGAAAGTAGAGCATTTTAAGGAACAAATGACCCAATTTCTCCAATAGTATAGTGTCTTAGCTGATTCAGGCTGCTGTAACAGAATATGTAACAGACTGGATGGCTTATAAACAACAGATATTTGTTTCTCACATTTCTGGGGCCTGGACATTCAAGATCAGGGTGAAAGCATGGTTGGGTTCTTGGTGAAGGCCTGCTCCCTGGTTGCAGACAGCTGTCTTCTTGCTGTGCCCTCGCATGGTGGGAGGGGTAAGAGAGCTCTGTGGGGCTTCTATAAAAGTGCTTCTATAAAAGCACTACTCCTATTCATGAGGGCTCCACCCTCATGACCTAATCACCTCCCAAAGGCCCAACCTGCAAAGACCATCACAGGGGAGGTTAGGATTTCAACATATGAATTTGGGGAGGGTGGGGACACAAACATTCAGCACATAACACATGGGAAGAAAATGAGGAGGGGAAATTGTTACAGAATAAAAAAGATTCAAGAAACACAGCCACAAAATGTAATGTGTGGCCCTTGTTTGGATCCTGATTCAAATTAACCATTTTTTAAGATAAACAGGGAAATTCGAATATGAGCTGGGTATTAATAAATTACTGTTAATTTTGTTAGAAGTAATAATATCATTGTGGTTATATATTAAATAAGTCCTTAGTTTTTAAAAAGTGGGGTAAATTATATGTTTCTGTGTGTATACATACACACACATACACACACATGTGTGTGTGTATACATATATATATGTAAGTAAACATTTGACTCTAAGAGTAGAGTCTCTAAACCTCTTTGACTCTAAGAGTAGAAAGGTTAAGTATTGGTTGAAAGAGCAGCTTTTTTTTTTCTTCGCTTGATTGCTAGAGCACATTAGTGTCATAACAGCAGAGACAGACACAGAAGCAACTAAAGACTTTGATATTGGGTTAAAGGAAATGGGTGACACAAAGCACTCTGCTTGCAAACCCACTGACTGGAAGGCCCCCACGAAATTAGCTGGCTACTAAGGCTGCCAATGGCTTAAAAGTCTTGTCTTACCAGCTGGAAATCAATAGAGCTCCTGAACCAAAAGCTTTCTTTCCAGAAGGTGGTAAGAGAAATTGTCCAGGACTTCGAAATAGGTTTGAGTTTCCAGAATACAGCCTTAGTGTACTTCGGAAAGCCAGTGAAGCATACAGGGTGGTTTTATTTGAAGATTTTAACCTGTGAGTCATCTGTGATAAGAGAGTCTCTGTCAGGCCCTAAGATGCCCTGTTAGCCTGCTGGATAGAGTGAGAAAGACCTTAAGTTAAGGCAGTTTTTATGTGTTTAATAGTAAATTATGCAAGATATTTTGTTTTCAACTTATGACTTTTTTTACAAAGAAATGTTTATACGTTGCATTTGAGCTTACATCATCCCATCATTCACTCAAGATGAGTGTGAAGAGTGACTATCCAGATTAATGAAGGGAGCACTATGGCTCAATGGTGGCAGACTGCTAATCTATAGAATGGATGCGTGGTAGTTCTTTCTCCTAATGATGAATGTTTCTGTATATTAATGAGTTGTTGGGTAGCAATTACAATACTAGAACATGTAGTGGGCTCTTTTGCAATAATATTGCTTATGATTTGATCCAAGTAGTTAATAGTTGAAACTGTTTTTTAAAAATTGAACTTGAATTCTGAGCATCATAAATGATTATGACTACAGACTTATTTACACAAGGTAAAGTTTATAAATCTTTGACTAGGAGTCAAATTTCTAACAAGGAGTCAATGACTGCTAATTTTTTATTTTGTACCACAACGGATGTCCAAAACCTAGTATTTCTGCTCTTGCTATGTCTCAATTCTATTAACTCCCTTTGGGGGAAAAAAAAAAAGACAATTCTACAGGAACTCAGAACAACTCCATGTAATAGCTTAAAATCATATTAATTCAAATTAATATTATTGGAGGAATGTATGACATTACTACCATAAAATAATAATGTGTAAATTATTAATATACTAAAATAAAATAATTTTCTTATTCCTAAAAAAAAAAAAATTGAACTTGAACCTGAGTAAGCATCTAGATCCAACTACTAAGTTATAGGAAATACAGAAGACAGAGGAACACGTTAAACACCGTGGGATAGCTTTCAGCAAAATCCAGGCTGTGGAAAACTCTACTGAACAAACAACCCAGTTTCTTCAATAAATAAATTGCAAAGAATAAAAAGGTATGAGAGGAACATATAAATTAAAAGAAATGTAAAAGACATATCAATCAATTACAGTGTATGGCCCTTATTTGCATCCTGATTCAAATAAACAGGAAAAACAAGACATTTATGAGACAACTGAAAATTTATACATGAACGAATATTTTATTATAATTAAAGACATTAATTTAGATGTATTATGAATATTTTGTGGGTTTTTATCCTTTTTCTTTTATAAATATACACAGTCATAGTTACAGATGAAATTATAAAATATCTTTTATTTGACTCAAAACAATACAGGAATGGATCTGCTCTCACCACTCCTATTCAACATTGTGTTGATAGTGCTAAATTAAAGAGAAGCTAAATAAATGGAGAGAGATACCATGGTAATGTGTTGAAATACTTAATTCATGGGAATTCCCTGGTGGTTCAGTGGTAAAGCATCCACCTTCCAATGCAGGGGACATGGGTTCGATCCCTGGTCAGGGAACTAGGATCCCACATGTCGTGGGGCAACTAAGCCCATGCACCACAACTACTGAGCTCATGCGCCTCAACTAGAGAGGCTGCATGCACCACAACTAGAGAAAAGAAAAAATCCCGTGCACCACAACTAGAGAAGAGAAAAACTCTGCATGCCACAACTAGAGAGAAGCCCGTGTGCCACAACGAAGAGATCTCATGCCGCAATGAAAGATCCTGTGTGCTGCAACTAAGACCTGATGCAGCCATAAATAAATAAATTTGTTAATATGTCAATTCTCTCCAAATCGATCTACACTTTAAACATAATTCCAATCAAAAGCCCAGCAGGATATTTTGTAGAGCTCAACAAGCTAATTCAAAAACTTATATGAAAAAGCACAAGAAATAGAAGAGCCAAAACAATTTTGAAAAAGAACAAAGTCATAGGACTCATGATACATGCTCTCAGGGCTTTCTATAAAGCAACAGTAATCAAGAGAAGTGTCAAGATAAACAGACAGATGAATGGGACAGAATATAGCCTAGAAGTAGACCAATACATAAGTGCTCAATTGATTTTTGACAAAGGTGCAGAGGCAATCCAAAGGAGAAAGTATAGTTGTCTCAACAAATGAAATTGGATCAAATAAACATCCATATGCAAAGAAAAACAAAACAAAATATTGACCTAAATCTCACACACTATACAAAATTAACTCAAAATGAATCTTAGAAAACATAGAAGAAAATCTTCTTGATCTGGTACTCAGTAAAGAATTCTTAGACATGACATAAAAAACATGATTCATAAAAGAAAAAAATGATTAATTAGAACATCAAAAATTTTAAATTCTGCTCTTGAAAAGACACTGTATTGAAATGAAAACACAATCCACAGACTGGGAGAAAATATTTGCAAACTGTATATCTGATAAAGGATTTGTATTCTACCTATCTGTCTATACCTCAAAACTCAACAGTAAGAAAAAAAACATTCCAGTGAAAAAAAATGGGCAAAAGGTATGAACAGACATTTCACCAAAGAGGAAATTGAAATTCGTTTCCACAGAAACCTGTACACAAATGTTCATATCAGCTTTTTTCATAACAGTCAAATTTGGCAACAACCCCAAAGTCCTTCAATGGGTGAATGGACAAATTGTGGTACATCCATACCATGTGATACTATATACTATAAAGTGTCATAAAGGAACATTTTAGGGTGATGCAAATGTCCTATATCTTGATCACAGTGATGCTTATACAACTGTATGAGTTTTTCAAAACTCATAGACCTGCACACTACAAGAAGGTAAATTATCCCTCAATAAATGTATTTTTAAATATTTATTTATTTGGCTGCACTGGGTCTTAGTTGCAGCATGCAGTACCTTTAGTTGCAGCATGCAGGATCTTTAGTTGCGGCATGCAGGATCTAGTTCCCTGACCAGGGATCAAACCTATGCCCCCTGAATTGGGAGCATGGAGTCTTAACCACTGGACCACCAGGGAAGTCCCCCAATAAATATATATTTTAAAGGAATAGAATTGCCAAGTTTCTATAGATTGAATGCTTGTGTCCCCCCAAAATTCATAATTCATACATTGAAATATAATCCCCAATGTGATGGTATTTGGAGGTGGGGCCTTTGGGAGGTGATTAGGTCATGAGGAAGGAGCCTTCGTGAACGGGATTAGTGCCCTTATAAAAGACCTCAAAGTGTTCCCTCGGCCCTTCTGCCACGTGAGGCCACAGTGAGAAGATGGCCATCTATGAACCAGGAAGCAGCCAGCTCTCACCAGACACAGAATCTATTAGCAACACCTTGATCTTGGACTCCCCAGCCTCTAGAACTGTGAGGAACAAATATTTCTTGTTCAAGCCACTCAGTCTATATGGTATTTGTGTTATAGCAGCCCAAACAGACTAAGACACAAGTATAGAGGGAGTAATGGGGATATAGATGTTACAAAATTGACCATGGGTTATTAATTATTTAAAATGTCTGATGGAAACATAGGGGTTATTTATACTGTTCTGTCTACTACTGTATCAAAATCTATAATATACCGACCCCAAAAAATGGAATCTGAGAAATCTGGCCATACACATTTGTGATAGAATATGGGCTTTTCCATAGGTGAAATTTACAGTTTCCTTAGATAGATGATGATGATGATGATGATGATAGATAGATAGATAGATAGATAGATAGATAAAATATTTTTAAGCAAAGGAAATCTGGCAGCTAAAGAAAATATTATAGGTGTTTATATAAGAGCTATTTTTAATATATTGTAGAGTAGCATTTTTAAATTAAATGTTTTGCAGTTTATAAAATATAAGTATGCTCTGTCCACACCTCAGAACAATTAAATCAGAATCCCTGGGGTTTGGGGCCTGGACATGGGCATATTTTTAAAGCTTCTCAGGTGATTCTAGTATATAGCCAGGGTTGACAACCATTGCTTTGGGAGAATTGTAATAAGAAAGTCAAGGCTCACACTTTAGTGTGAACAGCACTCAAAGTCCACTTGTTCCTTGAAGCAAGTACCACCACTATAATCACTCACCCAGCACAACAGCTTCATTCACACCCTGCCCTATCCTCACATACATCTAAATCTCCCTGTCTTAAAGCCTCTGGAGATCTTGATTTATACACCCCCTTGTCCTCTTTCATGTGTCTCCTTCTCTCCAGGATACTAAATGGACATGGAGGTATCTAAGCAACTCTGTGTGAGCATGTGTGTATGTGTGTTTCACAGATCGAAAGGTCACAGAGAATAGATTTCCCAGGGACATAGAAAACTGTAACAGAGAACAAGAGAACAACAGGTCACTGAATCAATTCCAGAAGTGGTATCAGTAAGTCAATAAGCAGAAGCAAAGTACAATTTGGTTGATGCCACGCGGCTAGCTTTTAAATTGGGGCTGCTTTGGAGAAATAAAGAAAAACACACCTAAGAGATCAGCCTGGGTAGCATCTCTGTTGTTTGGAAAGTTCTCTGTCTATCTCTATCTCTCCTCTTAAACATTAGATAAGATGGTTTCAGTAAACTTAGGCCCATGGATTTCAGAGTCTATGAAACCCCTAAAATTCTATGCAAAATTCTTTGTGTGTGTGCATTTTTCTAAGAAGTCTCATAACTTCCATCAGATTCTCAAAGAATATTAACAATCACTATCTTAAACAAAGGTGTGCACATGTGCACGTATGCACACACACACACACATTCACACACACATCCTGTCTTTAGGGATGTTTTAGTTTTTGATCCCATGCCGGCAGACCCCATAGCTATTTCTGCATATGAAAAATAGCTGACCTGATCTCACCACTGCTTCTTTTCTTTTCTTTCTTTCTTTTTTCTTTTTTTTTTTTTGGCACTTACTTTTAGAATCTGCCCTGTCCTGGTGTTCATTTCTCTGGCTATCAGGCCTTGCACTGCATGCTCAGGGTTATATCTCAAGTTGTAAGCCATTTTCAGCCATTAGTATTCCCACACATACTCATCCTGAACTCTACCTCCACTTCATCCTGCTTGAGTTGCCCCACTCCCAGGTTCCTGCTGTTGGGCCTTCCCTGCTCACAAATGATCACTATCTGAAGCCTCAGATCTTGGTCCCCACCCATTCTTGGCCTACTTCCTCCCTTGGTCCTTAATAGCTGAGGAGCACAGAATGATGAGCAGAGCAATCTATTGTTAGGGGGAATATAGTTAGGGGGAAATGGGCCACATAGGGAAGCAGTGGAAAATGAAATCAGGCTCAGTTAACTTAGGACCAGGTTGCAAAGGTCCTTGAAAGAAGGCTGGCAAGGTGGACATCCCTCCCCAAGGAGAAAATGGGGAACCACTGGAGATTTCTAAACTGGGAAAATGGCATGATCAAAGCAATGCTTCAGGGCAACATTTCTGAAGAAGTTTTGTATGTAATATTAACTGATGTTTCATGAAAAAGAAGTTTTGTGGTCAACTAAGCATGGGAAATGCTGGGTTAAAGAAAGTTAAAAATGTTTATCACAGAACTTCTCAGACCCTTTAACATGCTAATCATGTACATCGTGAATTTTCAAATTTGAACATTCCCTGGTTTCTAAACTTGCGTTAGCACAAAATCCTCTTTTTAATGGGGGCTAACGCTCCTCAAAGCACAATTTGGGAAACACGACTTTAGGAAGTCCTGTTAATCTGGCAACGGTGTACAGGTGAGGCGGAAGTGAGATGAAAGTGGGCTGGGAGACTATGGGCAGCAAAGCAGGTCTAGTGGAATAGCAGCCCACACTACCACCTGGGCAGTGAGAATTAAGTGGAACTGGTGAATCAAGAGACTATGTGAAGAAGAACAGGGGGGATTGGGGTTAAGCTTCTGGAGGAAGGCAGAAACTGTGTCTTATTCCTCTTTTATCGCCTACACTTTAGCATCTAGCAAAGAGCTTTGCATATGAGGGAAATATACATACTTGCTGATCATTACTATATTCCAAACACTAGAGATTTAATAAAATTACTTTTTTCTGTTCCACTTTAAAAGTAGTTTACCTGGTGTTTTTAAATATAATTAGCACAATTTGCAAAACTAATTTACTGTTCACATTGCAACTGAAGAGGGGATTGGGGTTATCTAAACAGAGTTTCTTTTTATCTACTTGCAAGACAGATTGTATATTTTGGTGAGAGTGTTGGACTGAGAGCTTTTGTATGAAAGAGAAGAGGGAGGAAGAAGATAAAGAAAGAATACTCTATCCCAGGGATCTTTTGATTTGTTACTCAGCCCACCTCCCCAAAGCTTTCATGGTATCTATATAGTTTACAGTGTTATGGTTACACGAAAAAGACTCAACATTAACAGTTAACAAGTTCACTAGCCAGAGAAATCTGACTGAGGTAAGAAATTCCAAAGCACAATTAGGGGAAATTTTGCTTGGTTAATCAAAGTTTACAGAGTTAGTCCCCATAATTTATTTTTCCTTTGGCCACACAGCTTGTGGGATCTTAGTTCTCCGACCAGGGATTGAACCTGCGCCCTCGGCAGTGAAAGCGTGGAGACGTAACCACTGGACCGCCAGGGAATTCAGTCCCCATGATTTTAAAATCCTCATGTCATGCAAATGTGAAATAGATAGCTAGTGGGAAGCTGCTGCAAAGCACAGGGAGATCAGCTCGGTGCTTTGTGACCACCTAGAGGAGTGGGATAGGGAGGGTGGGAGGGAGGCTCAAGAGAGAGGGAATATGGAGATATATGTATACATATAGCTGATTCACTTTGTTGTACAGCAGAAACTAACACAACACTGTAAAGCAATTATACTCCAATAAGGATGTATAAAAAAATCCTCATGTCATGGATCTCTCAGTTGATGTTAAGTCAGTTACAAGTTGTGGAGTTCCGATTGTTCTCCCAAGATTTGACATTAACATCACCTTTCTGGTCACATTTTAAAATTAACCAACATGTTTCTGACTTTTCATAGCCCCTTTTAGCAGAAGCAGTCCCTGGTGATGGCAGAAGAACGTGGTTTCCCAAGAGGGTTCCAGCAGCCTTCAGGACATCATCCATGCCAACAGTATCAACATGGTAGCCAGAGATTCTTAGGCAATAAATACAGCCCCAATTCCGGTGGAGCTTGACTGTACTGCCACCCCCTTGAAAGGAAACAGCTATCCCCAAGGCTGCTGCACTTTCTATATAAACCTATACACAGGGGTGGGGGGGGGACCTTCAAGATGGCAGAGGAGTAAGACGTGGAGATCACCTTCCTCCCCACAAATACATCAAAAATACATCTACATGTGGAACAACTCCTACAGAACACCTACTGAACGCTGGCTGAAGACCTCAGACCTCCCAAAAGGCAAGAAAGCCCCCACGTACCTGGGTAGGGCAAAAGAAAAAAGAATAAACAGAGGCAAAAGAATAGGGACGGGACCTGCAGTAGTGGGAGGGAGCTGTGAAGGAGGAAAGGTTCCCACACACCAGGAAGCCCCTTCGCGGGTGGAGACTGCGGGTGGCGGAGTGGGGGAGCTTCGGGGCCGCAGAGGAGAGCACAGCAACAGGGGTGCAGAGGGCAAAGCGGAGAGATCCCCGCACAGAGGATCAGGGCCGACCGGCACTCACCAGCCCGAGAGGCTTGTTTACTCACCCGACAGGGAGAGCGGGGCTGGGAGCTGAGGCTCGGGCTTTGGTTGGAGCGCAGGGAGAGGACTGGGGTTGGCGGCGTGAACACGGCCTGCAGGGGGTTAGTGCGCCACGGCTGGCCGGGAGGGAGTCCGGGGAAAAGTCTGGACCTTCCGAAGAGGCAAGAGACCATTGTTTCGGGGTGCACGAGGAGAGGGGATTTAGAGCACCACCTAAACGAGCTCCAGAGACAGGCGCCAGCCATAGCTATCAGCTCAGACAGTAGAGACGGGCATGAGACGCTAAGGCTGCTGCTGCAGCCACCAAGAAGCCTGTGTGCGAGCACAGGTCACTCTCCACACCCCCCTTCCGGGGAGCCTGTGCAGCCCGCCACTGCCAGAATGCCGTGATCCAGGGACAACTTCCCCAGGAGAACACACAGCGCACCTCATGCTGGTGGACCATCACGCCGAGCTCTGCCGCCGCAAGCTCGCCCGGCATTCCAATTATAACTACCATACCCCTCCCTGCCCCTGGCCTGAGTGAGCCAAAACCAAAGCTGAACCCCAGGAGCTGGGTGAACAAAGAAGAGAAAGGGAAATTTCTCCCAGCAGCCTCAGGAGCAGCGGATTAAATCCCCACAATCAACTTGATGTACCCTGCGCCTGTGGAATACCTGAATAGACAATGAATCAACCCAAAATTGAGGCAGTGGACTTTGGGAACAACTGTAGGGGGGTTTGCCATCTGAGAGTGACTTCTTTCTGATTTTTATGTTTATCTTAGTATAGTTTTTAGCACTTGTTGTCACTGGTGGATTTCTTGATTGGTTTGGTTGCTCTCTTCTTTTTTTCTTATTACTTTTTAAAAAATTTTTTTTTTATTATTATTTTTTAATTTTATTTTCTTTCTTATTTTTCTCCCTTTTCTTCTGAGCCATGTGGCTGACAGGGTCTTGGTGCTCCGGCCTTGTGTCAGGCCTGAGCCTCTGAGGTGAGAGAGCTGAGCTCAGGACATTGGACCACCAGAGACCTCCCGGCTCCACATAATATCAATCAGCAAGAGCTCTCCCAAAGATCTCTGTCTCAACGCTAAGACCCAGCTCCACTCAATGGCCAGCAAGCTCCAGGGCTGGACGCCCCATGCTAAACAACTAGCAAGACAGGAACACAACCACACCCATTAGCAGACAGGCTGCCCCAAATCATAATAAGTTCACAGACACCCCAAAATGCACCACTGGATGCAGCCCTGCACACCAGAAAGACAAGATCCAGCCTCACCCACCAGAACACAGGCACCAGTCCCCTCCACCAGGAAGCCTACACAAGCCACTGAACCAAACTCACCCACTGGGGGCAGACACCAAAAACAATGGGAACTACGAACCTGCAGCCTGCGAAAAGAACCTCAAACACAGTAAGTTAAACAAAACGAGAAGGCAGAGAAATATGCAGTAAATGAAGGAGCAACGTAAAAACTCACCAGACCGGGCTTCCCTGGTGGCGCAGTGGTTGAGAGTCCACCTGCCGATGCAGGGGACACGGGTTCGTGCCCCGGTACGGGAAGATCCCAAATGTCGCGGAGCGGCTGGGCCAGTGAGCCATGGCTGCTGGGCCTGCGCATCTGGAGCCTGTGCTCCGCAACGGGAGAGGCCACAACAGTGAGAGGCCCGCATAACGCAAAAAAAAAAAAAAACCCACCAGACCAAACATATGAAATGGAAATAGGCAATCTACCTGAAAAAGAATTCAGAGTAATAATAGTAAAGATGATCCAAAATCTTGGAAATAGAATGGAGAAAATACAAGAAATGTTTAACAAGGACCTATAAGAACTAAAGAGCAAACAAACAATGATGAACAACACAATAAATGAAATTAAAAATTCTCTAGAATGAATGAATAGCAGAATAACTGAGGCAGAAGAACAGATAAGTGACCTGGAAGATAAAATAGTGGAAATAACTACCACAGCAGAATAAAGCAAAAAGAATGAAAAGAATTGAGGACAGTCTCAGAGACCTCTGGGACAATGTTAAACGCACCAACATTCTAATTATAGGGGTCCCAGAAGAAGAAGAGAAAAAGAAAGGGTCTGAAAAAATATTTGAAGAGATTATAGTTGAAAACTTCCCTAACATGGGAAAGGAAATAGTCAATCAAGTCCAGGAAGTGCAGAGAGTCCCATACAGGATAAATCCAAGGAGAAACACGCCAAGACACATATTAATCAAACTATCAATAATTAAATACAAAGAAAAAATATTAAAAGCAGCAAGGGAAAAAAACAAATAACACACAAGGGAATCCCCATAAGGTTAACAGCTGATCTTTCAGCAGAAACTCTGCAAGCCAGAAGGGAGTGGCAGGACATATTTAAAGTGATGAAAGGAAAAAACCTACAACCAAGATTACTCTACCCAGCAAGGATCTCATTCAGGTTTGATGGGGAAATTAAAACTGTTACAGACAAGCAAAAGTTAAGAGAAGTCAGTACCAGCAAACCAGCTTTACAACAAATGCTAAATGAACTTCTCTAAGCAGGAAACACAAGAGAAGGAAAAGGCCTACAAAAACAACCCAAAACAATTAAGAAAATGGTAATAGGAACATACATATTGATAATTACCTTAAATGTAAATGGATTAAATGCTCCCACCAAAAGACACAGACTGGCTGAAAGGATACAAAAACAAGACCCATATATATGCTGTCTATAAGAGACTGACTTCAGACTTAGGAACACATACAGAAAGAAAGTGAGGGGATGCAAAAAGATATTCCATGCAAATGGAAATCAAAAGAAAGCTGGAGTAGCAATTCTCATATCAGACAAAATAGACTTAAAATAAAGAGTATTACAAGAGACAGAGAAGGACACTACATAATGATCAAGGGATAAATCCGAGAAGAAGATACAACAATTGTAAATATTTATGCACCCAACATAGGAGCACCTCAATACATAAGGCAAATGCTAACAGCCATAAAAGGGGAAATCGACAGTAACACAATAATAGTACAGAACTTTAACACCCCACTTTCACCCATGGACAGATCATCCAAAATGAAAATAAATAAGGAAACACAAGCTTTAAATGACACATTAAACAAGAGGGAGTTAACTGATATTTATAGGATATTCCATCCAAAAACAGCAGATTACACTTTCTTATCAAGTGCTCATGGAACATTCTCCAGGATACATCATATCTTGGGTCACAAATCAAGCCTTGGTAAATTTAAGAAAATTGAAATCATATCAAGTATCTTTTCCAACCACAATGCTATGAGACTAGATTTCAATTATAGGAAAAGATCTGTAAAAAATACAAACACATGGAGGCTAAACAGTACACTACTAAATAAACAAGAGATCACTGAAGAATTCAAAAAGGAAATCAAATAATACCTAGAAACAAATGACAATGAAAACAAGACAACCCAAAACCTGTGGGATGCAGCAAAGGCAGTTCTAAGAGGGAAGTTAATGGCAATACAATCCTACCTCAAGAAACAAGAAACAGTTCAAATAAAAAACCTAACCTTACATCTAAAGCAATTAGAGAAAGAAGAACAGAAGAACCCCAAAATTAGCAGAAGGAAAGAAATCATCAAGATCAGATCAGAAATAAATGAAGAAGAAATAAAGGAAATGATAGGAAAGATCAATAATACTAAAAGCTGGTTCTTTGAGAAGAGAAACACAATTGATAAACCATCAGCCAGACTCATCAAGAAACAAAGGTAGAATACTCAAATCATTAGAATTAGAAATGAAAAAGGAAAAGTAACAACTGACACTGCAGAAATATGAAATATCATGAGAGATTACTACAAGAAACTATATGCCAATAAAATGGACAACCTGGAAGAAATGGACAAATTCCTGAAAAAGCACAACCTACCGAGACTAAATCAGGAAGAAATAGAAAATATAAACAGACCAATCACAAGCACTGAAATTGAAACTGTGATTAAAAATCTTCCAACAAACAAAAGCCCAGGACCAGATGGCTTCACAGGCAAATTCTATCAAACATTTAGAGAAGAGCTAACACCTCTTCCAAAATATAGCAAAGGGAGGAACACTCCCAAACTCATTCTACGAGGCCACCATCACCCTGATGCCAAAACCAGACAAAGATGTCACCAAGAAAACTACAGACCAATAGCGCTGATGAACATAGATGTAAAAGTCCTCAAGAAAACGCTAGCAAACAGAATCCAACAGCACATAAAAGGATCATACACCATGATCAAGTGGGGTTTATCCCAGGGATGCAAGGATTCTTCAATATACACAAATCAATATGATCCACCATATTAACAAATTGAAAGATAAAAACAATATGATAATCTCAATAGATGAAGAAAAAGCTTTTGACAAAATTCAACACCCATTTATGATAAAAACTCTCCAGAAAGTGGGCATAGAGGGAACTTACCTCAACATAATAAAGGCCATATATGACAAACCCAGAGCCAACATCATTTCAATGGTGGAAAATTGAAAACATTTCCTCTAAAATCAGGAACAAGACAAGGATGTCCACTGTCACCACTATTATTCAACATAGTTTTGGAAGTTTTAGCCACAGCAATCAGAGAAGAAAAGGAAATAAAAGGAATCCAAATTGGAAAAGAAGAAGCAAAGCTATCACTGTTTGCAGATGACATGATACTATACATAGAGAATCCTAAAGATGCTACCAGAAAACTACTAGAGCTAATCGATGAATTTGGTAAAGTAGCAGGATATAAAATTAATGCACAGAAATCTCTTGGATTCCTATACACTAATGATGAAAAATCTGAAAGATAAATTAAGGAAACACTCCCAATTACCACTGCAACAAAAAGAATAAAATACCTAGGAATAAACCTACCTAAGGAGACAAAAGACCTGTATGCAGAAAACTATAAGACACTGATGAAAGAAATTAAAGATGATACAAACAGATGGAGAGATATACCATGTTCTTGGATTGGAAGAATCAGCTTTGTGAAAATGACTCTACTACCCAAAGCAATCTACAGATTCAATGAAATCCCTATCAAACTACCAATGGCATTTTTTACAGAGCTAGAACAAAAACTCTTAAAATTTGTATGGAAACACAAAAGACCCTGAATAGCCAAAGCAATCTTGAGAAAGAAAAACGGAGCTGGAGGAATCAGGCTCCCTGACGTCAGACTATACGACAAAGCTACAGTAATCAAGACAGTATGGTACTGGCACAAAAACAGAAATATAGGTCAATGGAACAGGATAGAAAGCCCAGAGATAAACCCACGCACATATGGTCACCTGATCTTTGATAAAGGAGGCAAGAATATACAATGGAGAAAAGACAGCCTCTTCAATAAGTGGTGCTGGGAAAACTGGACAGCTACATGTAAAAGAATGAAAGCAGAACACTTCCTAACACAATACACAAAAATAAACTCAAAATGGATTAAAGACCTAAATGTAAGGTCAGACACTATAAAACTCTTAGAGGAAAACATAGGCAGAACACTCTATGACATAAATCACAGTAAGATCCTTTCTGACCCACCTCCTAGAGAAATGGAAAGAAAAACAAAAATAAACAAATGGGACCTAATGAAACTTCAAAGCTTTGGCACAGCAAAGGAAACCATAAACAAGATGAATAAACCCTCAGAATGGGAGAAAATATTTGTAAATGAAGCAACTGACAAAGGATTAATCTCCAAAATTCACAAGCAGCTCATGCAGCTCAACATCAAAAAAACAAACAACCCAATCCAAAAATGGGCAGAAGACCTAAATAGACATTTCTCCAAAGAAGATATACAGATTGCCAACAAATACATGAAAGGATGCTCAACATCACTAATCATTAGAGAAATGCAAATCAAAACTACAGTGAGGTATCACCTCACACCAGTCAGAATGGCCATCATCAAAAAATCTAGAAACAATAAATGCTGGAGAGGGTGTGGAGAAAAGGGAACCCTCTTGCACTGTTGGTGGGAGTGTTAACTGATACAGCTACTATGGAGAACAGTATGGAGGTTCCTTAAAAAACTAAAAATAGAACTACCATACGACCCAGCAATCCCACTACTGGGCATATACCCTGAGAAAACCGTAATTCAAAGAGTCATGGGGCTTCCCTGGTGGCGCAGTGGTTGAGAGTCCGCCTGCCAATGCAGGGTGCATGGGTTCGTGCCCTGGTCCGGGAAGATCCCTCATGCTGCAGAGCGGCTAGGCCCATGAGCCATGGCCACTGAGCCTGCGCATCCGGAGCCTGTGCTCCGCAACGGGAGAGGCCACAACAGTGAGAGGCCCGCGTACCGCAAAAAGAAAAAAAAAAAAATGAGTCATGTACCACAATGTTCACTGCAGCAGTATTTACAATAGCCAAGACATGGAAGCAACCTAAGTGTCCTTCGACAGATGAATGGATGAAGAAGATGTGGCACATATATACAATGGAATATTACTCACCATAAAAAGAAACGAAATTGAGTTATTTGTGGCGAGGTGGATGGACCTAGAGAGTGTCATACAGAGTGAAGGAAGTCAGAAAGAGAAAAACAAATACCGTATGTTAACACATATATATGGAATCTAAAAAAAAAAAAAGGTTCTGATGAACCTAGGGGCAGGACAGGAATAAAGATGCAGACGTAGAGAATGGACTTGAGGATATGGGGAGGGAAAAGGGTAAGCTGGGACGAAGTGAGAGAGCAGCATTGACGTATGTACACTGCCAAACGGAAAATAGATAGCTAGTGGGAAGCAGCTACATAGTACAAGGAGATCAGATCGGTGCTTTGTGACCACCTAGAGGGGCGGGATAGGGAGGGTGGGAGGGAGACATGAGAGGGATGGGATATGGGGATATATGTATACATGTAGCTGATTCACTTTGTTATACAGCAGAAACTAACACAGCATTGCAAAGCAATTATACTCCAATAAAGATGTTAAAAATTAATTCATTAATTTTTTTAAAAACCTATACACAGCAAAACCAGCATATCAGCCTGTGCCTCTGTTTCTTCATCTATAAAATGGGGATAATAACAGCACCTACTTCATGTGATTGAGGCAAAGATTTAATGAGTTCATATATGTAAAATGCTTAGTACAATGCCTGACAACAGTAAGTGCTCACTGTTGACTATTTTTACCATTATTATTGTTGTTTTTGTTGTTAATGGAATATATTATCAAAGCCCAACAATCTATGAAGATCCAACCATACAGTGGTTGGCAGATGGAAGATTTTCTTATAGGAGCATGCCCTATTTCCTTCATTCAAATTTATACCTTTCTCACATGCATCCTCAAAGCCCATTTCCTCTGTGGAAACCTGAGCGTGAAATCTTGAGTTTCTTTGCCATGCAGGCCCCTTCAAATGTCCTCATTTACCAATATAGACCAAAGCACTCAAGTTTCCATAAAGTAATATGGCAAGGCAGCAATGAAACACGACTGTGATGAGAATGCTCCCAAGAATAAGAACCAAGTCTTTTTCATCTGTCAATCCTCAGTCCAGTGCAGAGCCTGGTCCGGAGTAGATGCTCAGTGAAATTTCATTGAATTGCACAAGAAGAGAAGGAAGAAGCAGTTCTCAACCTTCCCTAGCAGGTATCACAGCATTAGGCAGTAGACGAACTGAGAGGGAGATACTGTCACCCATAGCATGAGTGGGGACATGGCAAGACCTTCATTCCAGAGTCACTTTCTCTTACATTAGATGCAAATTCATTACTCTTTCGAGATGGCCTCAGCCTCCTGTGTTGTCACCATCAACCACTAGCAGCATGGTGTTGTGAACAGAAAGTGCAGCTCTGAAAGTGCTTCCTAACCAAAGTGATCCCGCACACTGGCCTGTCATGCTGCCTTATCTTCTCAGTACAGTCTTCACTCTTTACAGGGTTAAGATGTATACTTTATACTATCTTTTCTCCTATACTGTAGGGTATATACTTTATACTCTCAAGGATTAACATGCAGCAGAGGGACTTCCCTGGAGGTCCAGTGGTTAAGAATCCGCCTGCCGATGCAGGGGACACGGGTTCGATCCCTGGTCTGGGAAGATCCCACATGCCGCGGAGCACATGTGGCCCCAACTACTGAGCCTGCACTCTAGAGCCCCCGAGCCACAACTACTGAAGCCCAGGTGCCTAGAGCCATGCTCCGCAACAAGAGAAGCCACAGCAATGAGAAGCCCACACACTGCAACAAAGAGCAGCCCCCGCTCGTCGCAGCTAGAGAAAGCTCATGCACAGAAACGAAGACCCAATGCAGCCAATAAATAAATAAAAAATAAAATAAAATAAAATTCTAAAAAAAAAAAAAAAAGACTCTGAACTTCCACTGCAGGGGGCATGGGTCTATCCCTGGTCAGGGAACTAAGATCTCACATGCCACATGGCCAAATAAATAAATAATGTTTTTCTAAAAAACGCAGCAGAGATTGGGTCATCTGATTAACATGGAGAGAGCCAGATCTCAGCTCTTATAGCTCTTTTGCGGGCAACCTATGATGCTTCAAGCCTTCTGAATTCTGTATTATAATATCCTTCTATACTTTTAATAAATGATATTATTACACAATTATATATATTATACTCTTTATACTTTTATTCTTTTATATTTGATTAGGCATGTGGTAGGTACATGGTTCTCCTGCATAATAATGTAAGAAAGCATCCTTCTCCTAGAGTTGGTGACCAGTCTTCTGGTACTCTATGTTTATATCTGATATCTTTCTCTGACACAGTGGCATAGAGCACATAGGTTAAGTGACTCTTACTTGCAGAGACTTGACGGGGCCAATGTCCTAGCTGCGTAACCAATCCAACAGTGCAGATTTTTTAAAAATTTATTTATTTTTGGCTGTGTTGGGTCTTTGTTTCTGTGCGAGGGCTTTCTCTAGTTGCGGCAAGTGGAGGCCACTCTTCATTGCGATGTGCAGGCCTCTTCGCGGCCTCTCCTGTTGTGGAGCACAGGCTCCAGACGCGCAGGCTCAGTAGTTGTGGCTCACGGGCCTAGTTGCTCCACGGCATGTGGGATCTTCCCAGACCAGGGCTCAAACCCGTGTCCCCTGCATTAGCAGGCAGATCCTCAACCACTGCGCCACCAGGGAAGCCCCAGATTTTTTTAAATGGTAGGAACAATGGTATGAAGCCAAATTTGGAGAAGGAGCCAAAAGAGTTTATGAATCAAGACTGTCAAAAGCAGTAGAGACCTTAATATATACCATATACAAAAATTAACTCAAAATGGATCAAAGCCCTAAATTCATAGAAGAAAACGTAAGGGCAAATCTTCATTACCATGGTTTGAAGCATGTTTCCTTAAATATCACACCAAAAGCACAGGTAACAAAAGAAAAAAATTAATTAAATGCACTTCATTAAAATTGAAAGCTTTTGTGCATCAAAGGACACCAAGAGAGTGAAAAGACAAGCCACAGAATGGGAGAAAACTACTCGCAAATCATATATCTGATAAGGGTTTAATATCCAAAATATATAAAGAACTCCTACAACTCAATAACAGAAAGACAAACAACCCAATTTAAAAATGGGCAAAGGATTTGAAAAGACATTTGCCAAAGAAGATATACAAATGGCCAATAAGCACAAGATGCATCATTAGTCATTAGGGAGATGTAAAGCAAAACCAAAAAACGATACTACTTCACTCCTACTAGAACAGCTATCACCTTTTAAAAATCAGAAAATAACAAGTATTGATGAGAAGTTGGAGAAACTGGAGCCCTCATGCATTGCTTATGGGAATGTAAAATGGTGAGGTCACGGTGGAAAACAGTGTGGCAGTTCTTCAAAAAGTTAAACATAGAATTACTATATGATCCAGCAATTCCACTTCTAAATTGAAAGTAGGGTCTCAAAAAACAGATATCTGAATACCAATGTTCATAGCAACCTTATTCACAATAGCCAAGAGGTGGAAACAACCCAAGTGTCCATCAACAGATGAATGGATAAATAAAATGTGGTATACCCATACAATGGAATATTATTCAGCCACAAAAAGGAATTAAATACTGATACATGCTACAACGTGGATGAACCTAGAAAATATTATTCTGAGCAAAATACGCCAGGCACAAAGAACAAATTTTACATAATTCCATTTATATGAAATATCTTGAATAGGCAAATTCATAGGGACAGAAAATAGATTAGAGGTTACCAGGGGCGAGGAATGGGAGGGATGAAAGAGTGGGGAGTTATTGTTTAATGGGTACAGAATTTTTGGGGGGGGTGACAAAACTTTTTAGAAATAGTGGTGATGGTTGCACGACATTGTGAATGTAATTAATGCCACTAAATTGTACGCTTAAAACAGTTTAGGGCTTCCCTGGTGGTGCAGTGGTTGAGAATCTGCCTGCCAATGCAGGGGACACGGGTTTGAGCCCTGGTCTGGGAAGATCCCACATGCCGTGGAGCAACTAGGCCCGTGAGCCACAACTACTGAGCCTGCGCGTCTGGAGCCTGTGCTCCGCAACAAGAGAGGCCGCGATAGTGAGAGGCCCGCGCACCGCGATGAAGAGTGGCCCCCGCTTGCCGCAACTAGAGAAAGCCCTCGCACAGAAACGAAGACCCAACACAGCCAAAAATGAATAAATAAATAAATATTTTTTAAAAAGGTAAAAAATCTTAAAAAAAAAGTTTAAATGGCAATGTTTATATCATATATATTTTACGACAATTTTAAAAAAGCAATTGCTTTATTCATGTCACTGTTTATATTTGAAATGAGAAGCCATAACAGAAGCAGAAGCAGCTCAAGGGCACTTTGACAGGGGGCCTGAGAGGACCATGCCAGCAATTCCAACCTTGCTTTTGCACAAGGATGGTGGTAGTTCAGTGTGCTGGTTCAACCATCCCCATTCTCATCAGATGCTGCTTTGCTGAGCTTCAGGTAGGATGCATGATCCATGACTCTATACAAGAGATCTCTGGAGGCCCTGGAAATTGAATGATCTCAACACTTGTGTTACGCAGGGATGGGGTGGGGTGCTCCAACAACTGTGGGTGAAGCCAACATGTTTGCTGCCCAGGGTTACATGGCACAGAACCAAGGAGAAGATTCCAAATGTAGAGTCCTGAGGATGCCACGATGAAAGTTGATATAGAGCCCAAAACATAGATCACCCAGTCTGAGGGCCTAGCAGAAATGTAGAATCATGATATGAAAGCAAAAATGGGAGAGATGCCAGGAAGCTAACCCAGGAAGTGAGTTAGGGTGGGCCTAAATTAATCCTGAGCTGTCTGCCTCAGATTTTTTATAGGATTCTCATGCCTGATTTTGCATTTAAAGGCCTTAAAAGAACAGGAAGTTGAAGGTATTTTGACATTATAAACCACAATTATTAGATTCTTTTAAGAACATTCCCTTTTAAAAAGAGAGGTTACCTGGGAAACTGACAGGAGCTGTTAGCCTGAGAAGAGAAGAATCAGGGTATGTAAATCTTTTCTCCTCTGCAAATGATCTATAGAAATAGCGGCATCTTTCAGATGCAATAAAAGAACGTAGAGGACATTTCATTGTAGGCACAGGGACTTTAAAAATGGAAGAGATAACAATTGCCTATTGCATGACAATTGGATATTGGAAAGTGGATACTACATGAAACAGATGTTCCTGGGATGTTAGTACCTGCTATGGAAGCCCTACCCCCAGAGTGACCAAACCCACAAGCTAGTTGTCCAAGTCAGATCAGTGTGCTAAAGGCTAAGAGTGGTAAGAGGTAGAGAAAATGAGGACAGCTGAGTGGAGCTGAGGCAAAGAGGGAGACAAAACCTCTGGTAGAGGAGACTTATTACACAACTGGGAAGGCTGCCCCTTTCAACCTCAGCAGTGCTCCTACAGCCCATGCTTATCTATTCAGTGCAGGGACTATCAAATCATGAGGCTCACTAGATTCTTCTATTGCCACCTAGCAGAGATCTGGGCCCAGAAGGAATGAAAACGTCTTTGAATGTAGAGAGGAGGCAGAGAAGGTATAGAAAAGTGAGGGGAAGCATTGATAAAATAAAGTGTGGTGGGGTATAGAACCCAGCCTGCTTCTTCCGTTACAATTTCAAGGGCTGGGTTGGGGCTGGGGGCTGGGGGTGGGGGTGGCTTGCCAGAATCCCAGAAGAGTCAAGGATTAAATATTTACCCATCAGTCAGAGGCTAAAATAGATTATAATGTGAAACTAGCTGATTTATGAGAATTACTTGAGCAGTAGAAAACTGAAATATATTAAAGTCATCCATCAGGCCCTCCTATTGCTAGTAAATGATAATTGGCTGAATCCATTTTCTGGGCTTGCCAGCCAAGGTTGCTCAAGCTCCTCTTCTGACAGAGAGTAAAAGGAGCAGGCCCTAGGCAGTTAGCCCTGAGGGCAGGATTTGAAAGAGAGGTTCTTCTTTCCTGTATTAGGCATAAAACAATAAATAAACAGTATGGTGGCAAGGGGAGCGGGATGGGGTGGGGAGGAAGACAGCAAGTCAAAGTTAGAATAGGGAGTTCAAATATGCTGTCAGTCAAAGTATTTAGACCTGAGGTTCTTAACCTTTTTTGACCCATAGACTCCTGTGACAGTTTGGTGAAACCTATGGATTTCTTTTCAGAATAATATTTTTAAATGCGTGAAATAAAACATAATGAATTACAAAGGAAACCAAATATGCTGCTATACAATTGTAGAATATTTTATACATGATATAGTAATATGTGCATTTTCTTATTAACACATTAAATAATAAGATCTAGTGGTGGGTGTAATCACTACCATAATTTAAAAAGCAGTGATGGGCATAAAAAGTATTTGGAAATCTCTACAACTTCTGTCATATGATATAAAAGGATTCCTACTGGTTTCAAAGTTGCAGGTACTGTGAATATACTACTGTGGTTCATTGCTTACATTCATGACAGAAGAAAACGTTAAATATCAGTCAGAGGGACTTCCCTGGTGGTCCACTGGTTAAGCCTCCGTGCTTCCAACACAGGGTGTGGTGCGGGTCCGATCTCTGGTCGGGGAACTAAGATCCTCCCACATGCCGCGAGGTGCGGCCAAAAGATTAAAAAAAAAAATCAGTTAGAGGTTAGTGAAAACAAAACTGTATTCTTTTTCCCCATGCAAATTTAATGACCCCTTGATTTTCATCCATGGACTCCCTGGGAACTTGTGCACCCACATTAAGAACCCTTAGGAGGGGCTTCCCTGGTGGCACAGTGGTTGAGAGTCCGCCTGTCGATTCAGGGGACACAGGTTCGTGCCCCGGTCCGGGAAGATCCCACATGCCGCGGAGCGGCTGGGCCCGTGAGCCATGGCCGCTGAGCCTGCGTGTCCAGAGCCTGTGCTCCGCAGCGGGAGAGGCCACAGCAGTGAGAGGTCCGCGGACCGCAAAAAAAAAAAAAAGAACCCTTAGGAGAAGTGAAAAATAGGAGACCAAAGAAGAAATGGTGAAAAGTTAAGAACAAAGAGTCACAGAAGGGGCGAGAAGGAGTTCTAAATGAATTCAGATGATGAAGAGCAGATACCTATAGTGGCTTTTTAAGTGTTCCCATCTTGCACTTGTTTGGCTGAACTGCATTCAGTTAAAGGGCCTGGCAAAAGGTAGGTGGGGTGAAAATGAAAGAAGAGTGGCTACGTGTTGAAAACTACAGAAACTGGGTGATGAGTACATCAGAGTTCTTTATACTACTCCCTCCACTTTTCTGTATATTTGAAATTTTTCATACTAAAATGATTTCAAAGTAATAAATAAAATAGAGGATCTCACATGCTGTTTGGTATCACAATTCCTGAAATTCACTCATTTACCTATTCATTCAATAAATACTTATTGTTACCTCTGGCACAGTGTAGAGTCTACAGAGGCTAAAACCAGACTCACGTAGGGGTCAGACCAGGAGAAACAGTAAGGAGGCATCAGTTCCAGTCCAGAATAAAAGCCAGAGAATGGTAGGATGAAGCCAAGGGATGGAGTAAGAGGTCTTGAGGGAGGACATCTGGATGAGATTTAAGTTCTTAAAAGAGAGAGGGAGAAGAGGGTGGGCACACTACAATGGAGGTGGGGCTGAACAGTATCTGGGCACAAGCTGGCTGAGGCAGGAATGGAGGGAGTGGAGAAAAATGGCTGAAGAAGGGGGGGAGCCACCAACAGCAGCTTTTGCCTCCTCCTTCACAACTCTGCCTAGCCCTGCATGGAGGGATCTACATGGTAGCTATTTTCTGCCCCCAAAAACAAATTCAAGAATATACCACTTGGGTAAATCCAAAAAGGCAGGTCACATGAAAGCTCTCTCCTAGAAACATGAGTTTTAAAGTTTATTATCAATCTCAAAAGAAAAACATATATATTTAATTTTGTAAAACAGAGCTTTAAAAGGAACACAGTATAACTTGGAACTAATGCAAATCAAATGTCAGAGAGAAGAAATTAATTTCTGTGTATATTTCATTTCCTCTAACATTTGCCTAACTTGGAAAACAGCAACTGGGTTTTAATAACATTGGAGGAGTAAAAATTCCCAGGATATAACCCTTTAAATGTTTTCTTCCAAAGCCTGTTCCAATAACAGCTTAGTAATTATTGCGCTCACAGGAGAGCTCTGACTGATACCTTCCAATAGGGGCCTGAAGGACTCTGCTGGCAGCCAGGTGCCCGCATTCTAAACTTCTGACTCATTCAAGAAAAGAAGCAAAGTCCGGACAAGTTACATCAGGAAACCCTTTGGTAAGAAGCTTGGCAAATGAGAGGAACTCTGCTTCAATGTGTGCTTCTCCTTCACTCGCTACTAACTGTGCCTCCTTTAGCACTTCCAGTGGCTCTGTTGACCATGACACAGTGACTTGAACCTACCCAACAACAACTCCAATTCCCTTCAGATGCCCTAGTTACATCTGCCACGACATCTGAACAGTAGGTGGTCCAGCCCCTGTCCACAAAGGTACACGATTCGCAGGGGACAATAATACCTTTTATAAACCTTTTTACGCCCACAGTCAGCAGCAAAACAAACAAAAAAAGTCCTATTTGCCAGTAGCAGCGTTCAAATAGTTTACTGATTTAAAATCAAATTAACCTAACCTATCCTGGTCAAGAACACAGGCTCTGGAGACAAACGTGAGTTTTAATTTAAGACACCTCTTCTTACTCAGTAGCTGTGGGACCTTGGACAAGTTACTTAACTCCTCTGAGACTGTTTCATGATCGGGATAACGATAGTTATGTATCTCCTAGAGTTGTTGTAAGAATTAAATGAGAGATTCTGGTGCAGCTCCTCCCCTGGCATGCCACTCCCCCAGAATGCAGGCCCATCACTCCACTAGCAATGGACTCCCTCCGGGGCATGAACCTCAGTATGAGCACCCAGAGCTCTTAGGTGACCTAGGGCAATGTGAACACTTACTCTACCCCCACCCCACTACCAAGGCCAAAGAACAAGAGAATGGCCACCTGAAAAGCAATAAAGATTAACATCTATAGGCAAAGGGGAGTCTCCTCACTCTGAATAGGACAGAGGAGGCAGCCCAGACCACCAGAGGTGCCACTGAGTCAGTATCTCCCAGTCTTGAGTCCAGGAGAGAGCCCATAAGAGACTCAGAAGAAGGAAAGGAAGAGGATGAGGGGAAGAAGAAGGGAAGAGAGATGGAAAGGAGGAGGAAGAGAAGAAGAAATAATTTCCCTTACAGGAGCCTTTCAAATAGAGGCCCATCCTTCAAAAGAAACCAGAAGGGGTTGAAGATGTTGTGTCTCCTGCCTCACTCACCAAGGGGATTAAGAGAAGGAGGAGGTCAGGCTGGTAGTATTAAGCAGTCTTCCAGGAAGAAAAGCCTACCACCACCACTCCCATCCCAGGAATCCCAGGCAGAGGTGACCTCTGCCAGTAGTGGCAGAGACACAAAAAAAGAGACAGTGATCTAGGCCAAGAGCTGTCCAGGCTGGAGACCAGCACCGGCACCAAGAGCCAGGGAGCTGGGTGGGGGCACACAGTTGATTTCTAAGCTGCAACAATTTGTCCTATAGTTGTACAGTCACTGGCCAAACCTGGTGCTCTGGCTTTCTCCTCATGCTAAAAAAGGAACAGACTGCTGACCCCTCCCAGGCACGTTTACCCCCTTCTCCTTCCTGAGGCATCTCCCATTATCCATCTGGCCTTCCTTCCTCAAGGACAGTTGAAAATGGTCTCTCCCAGTTTCCCAAGTGAGTTTAGGGATGTAAAATTCTCCTGTCTGTGTCCCCACCTCCTTCTCTGGCTCTACACCTGCAGAGGTCAATTTCTGATTCTCCTCTCTACTTCTATTCCTGTTAAGTTTTGTTTACCCTGCCCACTAAGCCCCTGAACCAGTAGAGTGCCTAGACTCTGAGCATCCACACGCTCCACACCATGTCGAGTTTTTAGCCTCTTGTGCTATTCCCAGGGTCTCTGAGTTAGAGCACTGGCCACCACTAAGTTTATGCCTCCAGACTGTGAAAATCAACTCTGTGTTCCTTTTAGACATGATAGGGACATGGTTAGGCTTTGGGGAAGGGGCAAGAAAGTATCTAATGTAAAACAACTTCTTGTTATCTCTTTCCCCCCTTGTTGCAATTAACATATAATGGCAAACCCTGGATAGATACAGAAATAGATGGTACAGATATAGCTAGAAAGATGTAGATGTACAGATAGAAATGGATACAGAGATAGATATTTAATTGCTAAAACCATTCTATCCCACTTGACTTTACTGTAACTTTTTTTTTTTGCGGTACGCGGGCCTCTCTCTGTTGTGGCCTCTCCCATTGCGGAGCACAGGCTCCGGACGCGCAGGCTCAGCGGCCATGGCTCACGGGCCCAGCCGCTCCGCGACATGTGGGATCTTCCCGGACCAGGACAGGAACCCGCGTCCCCTGCATCGGCAGGCGGACTCTCAACCACTGCGCCACCAGGGAAGCCCTACTGTAACATTTTTAAAAGAAATAAATGCTGATCCCTTTAGGAATCAAATAATTAAATAAATAAATAAATAAATAAGTAGATAAATAACCAAGCTCATAGATAGAGAACAGATTGGTGGTGGGGGGTGGGGGCAGGCAAAGTGGGTGAAGGGAGTTAAAAGGTACAAACTTCCAGTTATAAGATAAATAAGTCAGAGGATGTAATGTACAGTATGGTGATTATAACTAATAATACTGTATTGTATATTCAAAAGTTGCTAAGAGAATATTAAAAGTTCTCATTACAATAAAAAAATTTTTGTAACTTTGTATGGTGATGGATGTTAACTAGATCTATTGTGTGATCATTTCAAAATGTATCCAAGAGGGATGGACTGGGAGTTTGGGGTTGGTAGATGCAAACTATTACATTTAGAATGGATAAACGACAAGGTCCTACTGTATAGCACAGGGAACTATATTCAATATCCTGTGATAAACCATATGGAAAAGAATATAAAAAAAGAATGTCTGTATGTGTATAACTGAGTCACTTCACTGTACAGCAGAGACTGCCACAACATTGTAAATCAACTATAATAAAAAAATAAAAATAAATAAAAACAAAATGTATACAAATATAAAAGCATTATGTTGTACACCTGAAACTAATATTATGTTGTATGTCAATTATACTTCAATAAAAAGGAAAGAAATGCTGATCCCTCTAAAAAAGAGAGAGAAATTCAATAAGATAGTCTATGTATGGTCCTTAGCAAAAACCTGGCACAGAGTCAGTGTTCAATAAATGTTGGCTTTTGTTATTATTCATTTTAAAGATTTCAGAGTGCTCTTTTATTTCTCCATTCATTTGCTCATTCAAAAAAATTATTGTTTGGGGGCTTACTTTACCATGAGCATAACAAAATACTAGATACTGGAGTTGGAGTACAAAGAAAGATAAGAACACCTCTAAAAAGTTTCTACTCGCCAGGAGTTTACATTGTAATTGTGGAGACAAGCTGTATGCATGAGCAATACTGTCAGGAACCCTGGCAAGGCATTAAGTCCCTAAGTGAATGATTCAGATTGAAAGGGTACACTTGATGGAGTTGAAGGCAAAGATGGCTGCGAGCAACTTGTGTTGACCTTTGAAGGATGGCCAAAAGTTGTGGTGGCAAAGGACACTGCAGAAAGTGGCTATAGCATGGGCATAGACTTGAAATTCCAAATGAGTAAAACATATTCCAAAGTCAGTGAGAAGCAGGACAGTGGCCATGGAAGTCGGAATCCGCTAAGGAGTGTGTAACAACTCACATGCCAAATCAACTAGCCCTGAAAATGGACAGTGCTGGAGCATTGGGCCCATACCCGGCCACTGCCAGCAGCCGGAGCATGCAGCTCAACATCAAAAAACAAACAACCCAATCAAAAAATGTGTGGAAGATCTAAACAGACATTTCTCCAAAGAAGATATACAGATTGCCAACAAATACATGAAAGGATGCTCAACATCACTAATCATTAGAGAAATGCAAATCAAAACTTCAATGAGGTATCACCTCACACCAGTCAGAATGGCCATCATCAAAAACTCTAGAAACAATAAATGCTGGAGAGGGTGTGGAGAAAAGGGAACCCTCTTGCACTGTTGGTGGGAGTGTTAATTGATACAGCCACTATGGAGAACAGTATGGAGGTTCCTTAAAAAACTAAAAATAGAACTACCATATGACCCAGCAATCCCACTACTGGGCATATACCCTGAGAACACCATAATTCAAAAAGAGTCATGGGCTTCCCTGGTGGCGCAGTGGTTGAGAGTCCGCCTGCCGATGCAGGGGACACGGGTTCGTGCCCCGGTCCGGGAAGATCCCACATGCCGCGGAGCGGCTAGGCTGTGAGCCATGGCCGCTGAGCCTGCGCGTCCGGAGCCTGTGCTCCACAACAGGAGAGGCCACAACAGTGAGAGGCCCGTGTACCGCTAAAAAAAAAAAAAAAAAAAAAAAAAAAAAGAGTCATGTACCACAATGTTCATTGCAGCTCTATTTACAATAGCCAGGATATGGAAGCAACCTAAGTGTCCATCGACAGATGAATGGATGAAGAAGATGTGGCACATATATACAATGGAATATTACTCAGCTATAAAAAGAAACAAAATTGGGTCATTTGTAGAGAGGTGGATGGACCTAGAGAGTGTCCTACAGAGTGAAGTAAGTCCAAAAGAGAAAAGCAAATACCGTATATTAATGCATATATGTGGAACCTAGAAAAATGGGATCGATGACCTTAACTCCCAAGCAGAAACTGAGACAAAGACATAGAAAACAAATGTATGGATACCAAGGGGAAAAGGGGTGGGGTGGGAGGAATTGGGAGATTGGGATTGACACATATATACTATTGATACTATGTATAAAATAGACAACTGATGGGAGCATCCTGTATAGCACAGGGAACTCTACTTAATGCAGTGTAGTGTCCTAGATGGAGGGAATATATGTATATGTATGGCTGATTCATTTTGCTATGCAGTAGAAGCTAACACAACATTGTAAAGCAACTATATTCCAATAAAAATTAATTAAAAAAAAGAAACTCAGTGAGAAAACCAGCCTGTAGAGGGACCATGGCAGAGGGCAGCATAAAGTACAGCTAGGGTTATATTAAGATTAATGCCTAACAGGAGTTGGGGATACATAGCTCAGCTTCTGACATGTTGGGGCCAGGAAAAAGTTGGTGTCTGTAGGGAAGGGGCACTGATGGTGAGGAAGAACAGTAGAGGGTAAGAAGCAACTGTATGTGGAGATGATAAACTAGGTAATAAATGTCAAGTACAGGAAAAGCCTGTACTAACTGGAAAGTTTGGAGCAATTCTTTTGGGCAATAGAATATTCTAGCAACTAAGTGTTAAGCAGAAACCCCTTTGGATTATTCTCCACAACCAAGCACACACCCCTTAGAAAGCCTTTTTATAAAATTGAGCTCATCCTTTCTTAGTAAGCAGACTCTGGGTGAGACACAGTATTTTTCTACTGGCCAAGAGCCTAAGGGTCATTGCTATCAATTATGAAAAATTAGGGACATCTAGGGCATATAGTTCTCAGATCAGCTGAGTGTGGACTGAGCCTAGGACATGCTGTACAAATTAATTTTTAAAATAAATTTCGGATACAGCCTATTTTTGTATTCTTTGCTTTGTTCTCCTAAAAGCTAAGCATAGCAAGGTAAGAAAAACAAAAGTTAAAATTGAGTTAATTAAATTCTGCTTCCAGCCAAGATGGATTAACAGGAACTGGATACCCTTCCACCTTAAAAACTACGAAATTGTATGAACACATGAAAGAATGTTTTTCGGACATTGGGCAACAAGCAGTGAAAGACTGCAAGTCCCAAGCGTGTAGAAACAAAGTGAGCCCTACAACTGCACCAGGTGACTGCACTGAGGCAGTTTCCAGGATGCAGTGCAAGGAGAAGGAACCCAAACAGAGCCCAGCAGTCTCACTGAGTTGAGTAGACAGAGAGACTGGTGTTCAGGGGGGCCAAGGCAGCTATAATTTTTAGGGTAGACTATCAGAAAAGAAGGAGCTACACAGAGAAAGAGCTCTAGAGATATGCAGAAGGGTCCCCTTAAGTCTTCGGCTGAGTATTGATCTGTACAGATGTGAGAGAAAAATACCCAGGGCCAGGGAAAGAAACCCACAGAAAAGAGTAATTAGAATAATTCCTGGAGCTCACATAAGGCTGGTAACACTCCATGTCCTAACCAGCCAGAATAGAAAGATCTCCTAATACACAGATCATCCAGTGGAATCCTCAAAAGGATGGTACCTTAGTAGGGGGACAAAATTAACCCTAGTCTAAAGGATGTTCTGAACCTGTCCTGACAAAGTTTAAAAGCAAGACTTGAAAGGATCAAACTAATTCTGAGTAGCTTAACTGTGTGTCAGAAAAATAAATCCAACACTATTTAAAGGAATGCAACAAAATCCAGCAACCAACAGCTAAAGTCTAACAATGTCTGGCGTTCAATATAAAGTTACTAGACATACAAAGAAGCAAGAAAATATGACCCCTAATGAGGAAAAAAGTCAATAGAAAGAGGTCAAGATATGACCAAGATGATGGAAATAGCAGACAAGGACATTAAAACAGCATTATAAATATGCTGCATATGTTTAAGAAGGTAGAGAAAAACATGAGCACAATAATAAGAGGAATAGAAGATATAAAAAAGACGCAAAAGGAGCTTCTAGAAATGAAAAATTACAGCATCTGAAATGAAAAGTACACTTGACAGATTAAAAGCAAATAAGACATTGTAGAAGAGGAGTAAATTTGAAGAAATAGCAATAGATTTTTTTCAAAACTGTATACTGAGAGAAAACAGATAGAAAATTTAACTAGGGTTACTAAATAATAAAACAATGAAAATGAAAGTAAAACATCAAAATTCTGCTAAAGTAATCCTTAGAGGGAAATTTATAGCATTGAATGCTTATATTAGAAAAGAGGAAAAGTCTCAAATCAATAATATGAGCTCCCAAGAAACTAGAAAAAATAAAATGAAACTAGAAAAAGAAACTAGAAAAAAAAAAGAATGAAATAAATCCAAAGCAAACAGAAGGAAGAAGAAACTAGAAAAAGAAGAATGAAATAAATCCAAAGCAAACAGAAGGAAGGAAATAATAAAGATAAGAGGAAAAACTAATGAAATTAAAAACAGAAAATAATAGAGAAGATAAATGAAAAAGCTAATTAATTTAAAATATTAATAGAACTAATAACCTGACAAAGACTGATAAAGGAAGGAAGATAAGACAAATTGTCAATACTAGAAATCAGAGAATGACTATCAGTAGAAATGCCTCACACATTAAAAGGAAAATAAGGGAGTACTACAAACAGCTCTATGTACATAAATTTGACAACTTAGATATAACAGGCAAATTCCACAAAAAACACAAACTATGGAAATTCATCCAAGATGAAATAACCTGAATATTTCTATAACTATTAAAGACATTAAAGTCATATTTTTAAAACCTTCCAAAAAAGAAATCTCTAGGCCCAGATGGTTGCACTGCTAAACATTTAAAGAATAAATAACATCAATTCTACACAATCTCTATCAGAAAGATAGTAGAGGAACAAACAATTGCCAGCGCATTTTATGAGGCCAGCATTACCTTGGTACCAAAACCAGACTATAACAGTATGAAAAAAGAAAATTACAGACCAATATTTCTCATGAACGTAGAGGCAAAAATCTCCATCATGGTAATAGAAAAACATGGACTTTAGAGGTACACAGGCCTGGGTTAGAGTCCAGAGTCTGCCATTTACTAGCTACACCATCTTCACCAACTTAACCTCTCTGATCTTGTTTCTCATCCATAAAATGGAGATGACTGTAACTAATTCCATAGCTGTATTGTAAAGATTAAATGAGATAATATAAAATTTTAACATAATTCCTGAAACATAGTAGCATTCAATAAATGTTGGATAGTAGTCCTATTCCTATTATTATTGATGTTCCCACACATGTAAAAATGTGAGTTCCATTTAAAGCAACTGAAACAGAGTGGACAGTAGTACCTGCCTCTGATCTTGTGGAAGTTGGACAAGATGATACATCCAGGGTTATAAAGCAGAGGTAGTGTGCATACCAGGAGCAAAGATCTGGGCCAAGTGGTTAATAGAAGTGGAATGAGAGAGTGGAATTCCTCCGTCCAAGGATTGATAGGAACAAAGGAGGAAGCGTGACTTCCCCTCAGACACAAGTACTTCGGTGAGGAGAGAATGTGAAGTCCTGCCAAACTGAGGGCTTCTGGAGTCAAACAACCCACGTGACCTCAGACTCATGATAAGTAGATTCTCAATCAGTGGATCTGGGATGGAGCACAGGATTCTTAACATTCTCAACAAGCATTACAGATGTTTCTAGTGCACATGGCTCATTGTTAGGGGCTGAATAATGCCCCCCCCAAAACCATATGCTGAAACCCTAACACCCAGTACCTCAGAATGTAAGAGTTATTTAGAGGTAAGGCCTTTAAAGAAGTGATTAAGATAAAATAAGGCTGCTAGAGTGGGCCCTAATCCAATCTGACTAGTGTCATATAAGAAGAGGAAATCTGGACACACAAAAAAGATACCAGGAATATGCACACACAGAGGAAAGGCCATATGAGGACGGCCATTTGCAAGCCAAGGAGCCAGGCCTCAGCAGAAACCAAACCTGCTGATACCTTGATCTTGGACTTCTAGCCTCTAGAACTATGAGAAAACAAATTTCTATTGTTTAAGCCATTCAATCTGTGGTATTTTGTTATAGCAGCCCTAGCAAACTAATACACTCCTGAATCATACTTCTTAATTCAAAAAAATACTAAAAATCACAGGTTTCAAAATTCAAAAACTATAAAGGATTATACAAAGAGAAGTCTCCTTCCCACCATGCCCCCAGCAACTCATTCTCTTCCCTGAAGGCAATCAATCTTATCAGTTCCTTACATTTCCTTCCAGAGATGTTTTATGCAAATGAAAGTAAATACATATATTTGAGCAGAGTCATGAGCCACACTTTAGAAACCCTGCTGTAGACAGTGGGAGAGCTGTTAGGGTTTTCTGAGCTGCAGGGTGACATGGTGATGGGATTGGCAGGCCTGCCAGCAGGGGAAAAATGACTGATGGGTCCCAGCTCAAGCACGTAATGGTTGGAAGATGGGTAGGGAGCATAGTGAGGGGACCATGATTCACATGTAGGTAGTAAGGGCCTAAACAAGGCCAGTAGCTGTGAGACTAGAATGGCAGAGACATGTAGGAAAAACACATCCAAGGGCAAATGAGCAGGACTTAATTAATAAAATGATTTTGTTTGTACTCCTCTAAATTTTAAAATTAATTGGCATGATTGAAAAATACACCTCTCCTCACTCCTATTGGTTTCAATATGGCCAGTGAGCCAGAGAAGAGTGGAGTTTTTTCCTAGACTTATTTTAGATCTCCTGAAAGACATATTGTCCACAGTTGTCAGAGATTTGTGATGAAATTATTATTTCTGATGAAAAAAATTTTTAAATCCTCTGTGGGAAAAACCTTTAGCTGCTTCAACCATAGAAAACAGTGAGAATGATAAGCTTTCTGTGGACAAGGACTCACTGCTGGGTGGCTGAAGCTAGTGTTAAAACAAAATTTGTATCATGGCGCATTTTGCTTAAAACCTGTTGGTGACTCTTGCTGCTCTGAAGACAAGATCCAGACTCCTTCCCACAGCGTCCAAGGCTGTGCAGTGGCCTCGTGGATGCTTCCAGCCTCATTGCCAGCCACTCTCCTCTCTGAAACAAGACCTTCTGTCAGGTCTTCGGTGGTGCCAAACTCCTGCCTGTTTTGTGGTATTTGCACATGCTGTTTCCTCTGTCTATAAAGCTCTATCCCCTCCTATTTGCCTAACTCCTGTTTACTTCAGGCCCCAATTTAAATGTCACTTACACAGGGAAACTTTCCCCTAGATTAGGAAAATTTTCCTTTTTTTAATTGAAATATATTTGACATACAACATTGTGTAAATTTAAGGTGTACAACATGTTAATTTAATACATTTATATATTGTAGTATGATTGCCATTGCAGCAAAAATTAGTACCTCTATCATGTCACATAATTATCCTTTCTTTTTAGTGGTTGGAATAATTAAGTTCGAGTCTCTTAGCATGTTTAATGATTATAATACAGTCTTGTTGTCTATATTCACTGTACTATGCATTAGATCTCCAGGCCTTATTTACTACTAGTTGCAAGTTTGTATCCTTAAACAACGTCTTTCCTGTCCTACCACCCTGACCCCAGCCCCTGGTAACCACCATTTTACTCTCTGTTTTTAAGAGTTTGGCTTTTTTAAAAACACAAACACTAATTTGAAACAATACGTGCACCCCAGTGTTCATAGCAGCATTATTTACAATTGCCAAGGTATGGAAACAACCTAAGTTTCCATTAACAGAGGAACAGATAAAGAAGATGTGGTATATACATACAATGGAATACTACTCAGACATTAAAAAGAATGTAATTTTGCCATTTACAACAACATGCATGCACTAAGTGAAGTAAGTCAGACAGAGAAAGACAAATACCATATGTTATCACTTATATGTGGAATCTAAAAAATACAACAAACTCGTAAATATAACAAAAAAGAAGCAGACTCACAAATATAGAGAACAAACTACTGGTTACCAGTGGGGAGAGGAAGAGGAGAGGGGCAATATAGGGGTGGGGGAGTAAGAGGTGCAAACAATTAGGTATAAAATAAGCTACAAGGATATATCGTACAACACTATACTTCAATTAAAAAGAACATCCACACCCTTGTGGTCGGCCATACAATTGATTAATTGAATCAAAAAAAAAAAAGAGAGAAGGGCTTCCCTGGTGGTCTAGTGGTTAAGACTCTGAGCTCCCAATGCAGGGGGCCTGGGTTTGATCCCTGGTCAGGAAACTAAGATCCCATATGCCTCACAGCGTGGCCAAAAAAAAAAAGAGTTTGACTTTTTTAGATTCCACATATAAGTGAGATCATACAGTATTTGTCTACAATATTTGTCTATCTCTGTCTGAATTCTCTCACTTAGCATAATGTCCTCAAGGATAAAGAAGATGTGCTATATATACACAAAAACACACATGCACATATGTGTATATATATACATACATATATACATACATACAATGGAGTGTATATATATATATATATACACACTCACACACACACACATATATATACATACATACAACAGTGTGTGCATACACACACACACACACACACACACACACACACACTGGAGTATTATTCATCCATGAAAAAGAAGGACATTTGTAACAACATGGATGGACCTTGAGGAAAAGTTTCTTTAGTGTTTGTTTTCTTAGCACCCTCTTATTTTCCCTCATAATATTTATTAACGTCTGGCTCCCCAAGTCGACGGTGAGCTCCAGGAGAGCAGGAGCTATGTGTCCTTTATTCATTACCATATCCCCAGTGCCTGGTAGCATGCAGGCACTCAATGAAAATTTCAGTTGAAGGCAGAGAAACAGTAAAATATGCCCTAGGAGTGGTTTCCCCATGAGAAGCCTGGTAAGAGAAGTGACTCAACTACCTTCTTCACTTTCTCCCTCTGCCATCTCAGCAGTTTTGTCCAAGTTCTCCATTCCTAGCCTAACCTAGTCTTCAGCCCACTTCTGTCCTTTATTTCTTGAATCAACAGTCCTCTCCCCTCTCAGTCTAGCTATTGTTTTCCCAATTTTTATAGAAACTGGATACAGAAAAAGATTTCACTTTCTTAATGTTGCTAGAAGAAAAACAATGCCAGTTCTGTTCTATAAAAAACAGTAACAGACTTTCAGATTCAATGTCAAGTTGATAATAAGGGCAGCCACTGCTCAGTTCCAGTCAGTTGTTGTCATGAGGAAATGGGGGCTCTATGTGCCAGATTCTGTTTTTGCAGAAGTAAGGAATCCATGTTTTTGTATGAACCCTCCTATTTTTGAAATATTGGCAACTATCTTTTTAAATGTGAACACATGTTAGCTTAATACAGCACATCTATGGGTCAAAGGTGTCCCATATGCCACCACTTCGTGACCTCAGAATAGTAAATAATTTAACTATAATGCAAATCAGAATGAAAACAGTGATATTATGGGAGTAAAAGCAGCATGTCATAGGAACACCATGACGTGGAACGACCACAAAATGGACATTGTCATATTAATGGATCCAGTTTTTAAAAAATAGGCCAGGTGACCCATTTGTGTGAGAGCATAGCCAAGGCAGGGTTTCTGTACTCCAACCTTTGTTTGGAGTCACACAGCTTGTCCTATGATCCATGACATGCTCTCTTGCCTATCTTTGCCTCCTGGATCTTGGCAATGACGGCAGGAAGTAAGGGAGGAACGATGATCAAAACAAAGAAAAAATAAGCTTAGAAAAGAGCATGGTGTTCTTTCAGAAAAGCACTACAGGAAATAAGTTCAAGAAAAACGATTCTTAGGCATTTGTATTCATTAATAGTTCATTCCTAGGTACACCTGTTCAGTTTAGCCATTTTGGTTGTAATTTCCAATACTGCACTTTAAGATCCTCACTTTAGTCCCTTGCCTCATCTCTTCAGTCTCCTAATTAACCAGAACATTCAACCATGTGTTTGCCACTTAATATTACCTAACCTCAATATTCTAATTTTCCTTTAGTAAGAGTACTCCTAAATGTTACTTAAATCTAACCACTTCCTCAAAGCTTATCTGGACTATTCTCACTAACTCAACTTATTTCTCCAGCCATCCTTCTTCCTTTTCATTTCCTTAATCTGTGATGCTTTGCGAATACCTTTGTGTAGCTCCATAATTCATGGACTCTTTTATGATTTACCTTAGGTAATTAGTTTCCTGGAATATAGCCATAGTCCACAAAACTAATGTTCATAGCTCTCTTGGGACTACCTGAAATCCTAGATGAGCATTTCTGAAGACAAGTTACATAAAGAGGTTTGAGAACATGTGGGACATATAGAGTCAAACGCAAGAATGTTCAGTGAAGAATTGTTTGTAATAGAAAAAGACTAGATAAATCCATCACTTGGAAAATGGTTAAATGTATCAGGGCACAACCCTCCTGTGGATTACTATGAATCTTTCCTGTATGAATGGACACAGTTTGTCTTAAGTTGGGTTTGCTAGAAGCAGGGCCTGAGACAAGGATTCTTGTGCACGTGATTCATTGGAGAGGTGCTCTCAGAAGGGAGTAAGGCAGTCAAGAGAGAACCATTGGGGAAAGCTAGGCAAGAATTTGGTCTTAGCTGGAGACTAGCTTCAACATGACCCCACAGAGATCCTCTGGAGTATACATTGCACTACAGAGCACCCCTCCCCTAACTCGAGGAAAGGGCCTTTTGTACCCCCATGCCCATCAGTCCAACAGTTCTCAAAATGTTTGAGTTCCCTTTTTCCAGTGTACCAAATGAATGGCCATGGGTCCCTTTGGGAAAGGACGGAAGGAATCATTACTACATATACTTGCAGTTTATGTATACCTTGTACTGGTATTGCAGGGTCCTTTCTACCTGGAAACTTGGACCCCCATTTAGTACATGGGTTCCAGGTCTGAAAACTGTCTCATATCCAGAAACTCAGCACGAGGGCATGACTTTGTATTGGAGCAACTGCTCTCAGCATCCTGATTATTCAAGCTTGATTGCTTTTGATTTTGCAGATTGAGCAGTGTCCTTGTTGCCTGCCCATCTATTTTGCCCCTAGGGATATCATATGATATGCACCACCTCCTCAACTCCCACTGGGTCAGGCCCCCTTGGCTGCCACTCTGACCTAGTTCCTTATTATGATTGTTGCATCCACCTAGCTTCTGGCAGTTGAGCATAACCACCTGGCCTCTATTACTTCAGTTTCCCCACCACCCCCTTTGCTAGTTATGAGCCTAACTCTGTGATTGCCTCTCCTGCTATCCACCCTGCATGTGGCCTGCACATGAACTTCTTAGTGATGTTGGTGCCCTCTCACCAGCACATTCCTCATGGCCTTGGTGAACATTGTGTTTGTTCCCTGAGCCCTCATGTGCAACATAATCCTCCAGTGGATCTTCTGGTCTCACATAACATATCCACTCCCAGGGTCCACTGAGCCTTCTAAGCCACTGTCTGTCATGGCAGTTCAGGCATTTCTACCCAAAGTTAACATCAACCAACATGTTTTCCATGCTTCTAGGATCCAACCTTCTAAGTGTGTTAGTATCGTTATACAGGGTCCTTGCCAGGGTGTTAAATCCTGTATCACAGGAGAATATTCCTATATTTATAAACTATCTTTTATCCAAACTTGTGTTCTACCCCTCCATGGTTTAGCAAAATCTTTGCACATACCTACTGTCCCAGCTCCCACTGATACATTTTGACAGATGCTGCAGTTTTATCAGGGTATTGTCCCTTTCCTATCTTAGCAGCATAGCACATCCCCAGTTGGATTACATGGTGATTTAACCCTTGTTATTGGAGGAGCAAGGTGGAGAGGTGGGGAGGCAAACCCTGAGGGGGGAAGGCACATATTGTCTTGTAATGGAGAGGCCTCTGTACTGTGTTCAAGCAAATGAGGAATGCTAGCTCTTAATAAGGAGGAATGGGCCACTTCTACAGGCTCAGAGGGTCAAGGCAATCTGGAAATTCAAGTTTTTCAAGGCCCAGAAGTCCCCTTCTCATATGTCAGTCTCATTCTTTCCCCACCAGAGCCCTGACCTTGGCATTGCAGACCTGCCTTAGTTGGGATTTTAACTACCTTTGGAGATTGACTACCCTTATGACTAAGTCTTGGGCCTGATCCTTCCCTTTCTCTCTCATCCTGCTGCAGGAGTGACAGCCTCTTTATATGCTACCAAAGAGGTTCTATGGCTTTCACACTTAACTTTAAATTGCCAACTAATCGCTTTCAGCTTTTTGTAATCTTTTTCCAGAGTGTCAATCAAACTTAGAATAACCACCAAATTCTATTATTTTACAGATTACTAGTCTCCCCATATTTCTAAAATATATATAAGCCAATAGCTAATATATTCCCTTGCACCAACGAAAGTTTTAACTGCACTGTGACCTTGTGTCAGGGAATATCCATGCTCCATCACTCACCAGTATGGCATCTTCAGTGCCAGCCAGGCAGTGGGTAATCCAGGTCCAAAATCCTGTAACATGTGCTTCCACAGACCACTCTGGGCACCAACTATCACAGAGTCTGGGTTCCCCAGGCAACAGACTCTGAGATAGGGACTAGTGCGTGAGATGTTAATTTGGGAGTGCCCTTCGGATCAACACCTGTGGAAAGGCAGTGGAGGAAACAGCATTGGTCAGTGAAGCTATAATGCAGTCCTAACAAAGGCCTCAGCCAACCCCATGGTAAGCTCTGGAAATAGAATAACTGGTTGTCCCAAACTGGGTTAAGAGGCCTGGGCCTCTGTACCCCTGCATTGATTAGTCATCGGATGTAGGCTTCCCTTGGGTGAGGCACTTTTCTTTAGCTGAGGTGATCCCTAAGGAAAGCTGACACCTGAGGGCCATCTTCTAGATGCGCTCCCAGCAGCTGAGGGAATAACATCTTCATTGCTGAAAGGAGATCTAGGCAGCACATTAGAGCATTCAGCACATGTGCTGATAGCCATACCATGTGAATGCAAACTTTCTGATCTGCTTTCTAATGGGTATAGAAAATAACACATTCATTAGATCAATAGCCACATATGTTAATCTGCTCTAGTGATGATACCACATTTGACACAGCAGTTGGTACTACTACTTAGTAAAATTTTTGGTACTTCATTTTGTCACCTGCCGTGATTCATCTGGTTTTTTTTCAGGGGCCACACAGTGAGTTAAATAGGAACCTGATGGGAACTGCACTGTATAAGTTGTTGAGAGCACTAAATTCTGCAATTCTCCCTGGGATGCAGTATGGTTTTTAAATTTTATTTACTTACTTAACTTACTATCTTGATATGCGGGAGTGAGGAATTTCTGAGGCTTCTATTTGGCTTTTCCTACCACAATAGTTCTTACTCTACTGGTCAGGGAACCAATGTGAGAGTTCTGCCAACTGTTGAACTTCTCCAGTCTAGTTATACAGTCTGGAACTAGGGAAATGACCATCAGGTAGGTCCATACACCCAGCAGACCCATGATGAACCATTCCTGGGCCAGGACTCCATTAGTTATCTGACCCCCAAATGTTCCCTCTCGAACGAACTAAGGGCGCTGGGTTTCTCCACTGTAAAGTTACTATTTTTCCCCTTGCAATCAGTAAGTATCTTGGGGGAGGTACTTTGAGACTACACAAATATCCTGTTTCTTCTCAAACTTTTGCCCACTGATGTTAGCATCTATCTTATCCACAACAATTATTATTATGATATTTGTCTAATGGTGATTTTGTATTTTTCTCATTTTTTCTACATTTCTTACTTGGAATTCATCTGTAAGGTTTGTCCCTTCTCCCCAATATTTAGGTGATTTCTAAGCTCACTTAGGAGTCATTGTATTCATCACAACTTGTAACTTTGTTTTTCTGTGTAATTGGTATGGGTCTGTCCCTACAATCAAGTAGTCAAGCAGTCCCTAAGCAGCAATGCATTGGCAGCTGCTAGGTTGACTTACTACACTTTCATGGATTCAGCCAATTGGAAGACAACGAGCCTAAATGGATACAGACAGTTTATTACTTACACAGGCAGCAAAAACAAGATCATCATGGTGTCGGCACCCCATGTCCCTAGTCCCACAGGATGACATTGAATTGGAGGGGCCACATGACAGATGACATGAGCAGTGGGTCACTGTTGCAGAGGAGCCAAATCTAAACTACAGCCAAGCAGCTTATACTGCAGCTATACTGAAAGGGCTTGTGTCCGTGATGGTGGAAAGCTCTATGCCTTACCAGAACCAGAGAGACAGATGAGAAACTGTTTCATGGTAGCCTCCCACAGGATAGGGAGGTGGATAAGAAATGGTCTTGTAACAGTTCCTCACAATGTTGCTTATCTTGCCATGTTCCAGAGAGGATTACAGGGCATTCCTCTAAGACTTGAGTCAGACGATTGTTGAGCCTTGGCTATGTGGCCTGTGTGGAGACATTCATGGTCACCAAGGCACCGTGGAGGAACTATTCTCCTGCACCCACAACTAGGGTGAAAGTTCCATGATTCTAAATTCTATATCTGGCTTGTTCACTGCTATAACCCCACTACCCAGAATAGTGCCTGACATATAGGAGGTGCTCAGTAAACACTTGATTTATGAATTAATTAATTACTAGGGACATAATGTCTGCTCTTCTGAAGTGAGGAAATGTCTGCCATCCCTCTCTCTACCTCAAAGTGGGATCCATGTCCTTCTCTTTCCTGGTTCTTCTTTAGCTCTAATGATTTACCTCTGTCACTGCTATTCAGTTTGCTTGCACTACTAAAATCAGACTCAACAAATGACATTTCTAAGATGTTTTTTTACTCCCCTTCCCTCTTCCCCATTGAATGCCCTGAGACCAGTCTCTGAGAAAGTTGGACTGACTCTTAGAATGTTGAGTCACTGACTTTCTGTTAGAGCAGTGTGGTTCTCAACCCAGGCTGCACCTTAGAATTAGCTTTAAAAGAGAAGAAAAAGGAAACTTTTTCCCAGGTTTCACCCTTAGACTCTGATGTATAATAATTACTCTGCTGTGGGGCCAGGACATGGGTAATTGCTTTAACTCTCCAGGTAGTGTTAATGTACAACCAGGGTGGAGCACCACTGCCTGAAGTAGAGGACAGTAACCCACACCAAGTGCTTTTGGGTGCACCTGCTTTTGAGACCTTAAATATTTTTAACAGGAAACAAAATGTTTCATTCCACAAAAGAGAGAGAACAATGAAATGCAAATGGCACCAGAGATGAATTAGACTGGACCGAAAGACAGTAGTGCTTGAGCGCTGGGTTCTGAAGTCAGATGACCTGGGTTGGAGCACAGACTCAGCCACTAACCAGCCAGGTGATCTTGGGCAATTCACTTAACTTCTCTAACTGAAGTTGGAAAGCACCGATCACCATGCCTGGCATGTAACAGGTCCTCAATATGTGTTTATTTACTCTGAACATGAATCTCTGAACTTCATCTTAAATTGAGGGCAATAATGCCCACCTGCCTGCCTACCTCCTAGACTGAAAATAAATAATGGCTGTAAAGGCACTTTACAGATGTTTAGGTGTTATACAAATGTAAAGTATAAACATTATTTTTCTTTTATGGAAATGTTAAACATATATATCACTTTTTGGAAACTTTTCTAAGAATTTTTCTGCCTGTAGTCTCACAGAGCCTCACAACAGCCCTAGGATTAAACTGGGCAGTAAATTAACTAATAAGAAAACTGAGACAAGAGAAGTTGTTGCTCAGCAGAACTAAGAACTGGATCCTAGAACGGTTAACTCCAAGGCAGAGACTCTCTTCACCAGATGACTGTTATGAAAGGTCTATTCATAGATCCCCTAAATAAGTAGGTTGGTCATCTGATCAGTGCTCTGGACTGTTGAACATGTTGGGACAGTTTCTATTACTTGTCCCTTTCAAAGCAGGGAGGAAATCCAATCACTATTCCCTGGGTCTGTGTTCAGTCCTTAGGTACACAGTTTATTTAGTTTTTGGTTTCCCTCCATCTCTGTTTTCTCATATAAAACATTTCAGTGACCATGCTGCTGATACATCGAGAAAAAAAAAAAGACACCTTCCCCACTTCGCCACCATCACCTTAGTTTCTTGCTATGTGCCACTTTTCTAATTTCAACACTGAAAAACACTGTGACAATGGCAACACTAAAGACCAATAGCCACAAGATGGCAGAGTTTACCATTTCATTTTTTTCTTGCTTACATCATTCATTCATTCATTCATTCAAGAATTATTCTTCGAATGTCCACTATGTGTCTAGTGCTTTTCTAGGAATCAAAAGGATTACAAAAGAGGCACACTATGTGATATGGTTCCTGTCCTTGATGAGCTTGGGGGAGGGCAGTCTGTGGGGAAGAAAAAACACACCTGAGAACATTTAAATGAAAATACACATTAATGTGTGATTACAGGCCAAATGAATGATACAGGCTGCTGTATGACTTTACAATGAGCCAGAATGGGCAGGAAAGTCTGCATGGAGGGGGTAAAAAATGAGCTGGGGCTTGAAGGATTAATAAAATAGATAGGTTGGAAAGAAAGAATAAATCCTAGGCAAAGGGACCAGTGTGGGTCATGCTACTGAGGTAGAAATGAGCAAAACATGTGCCCAGGTCAGTGATGAGACTAACCTGGTTATAACAAATGGATATTGGGTAAACAAGATTGAAATAAATTAGATCTCCATTGATTTTGCTAGAATGATGCTCACCATAAAAGCTAAAATTGTCTATTAAGTCTGCCAATAACCGTAGCCTTTGGGCAGGCAATTTGGTCTAGCTTCAGTTCTGTCGTTTGTGAAATGTGCAGGTTGGACAAGATGACCTCTAACAGCCCTTCCAAATATCCTACCACCTTTTTTCAGAGCCCCTATGTATTTAGATCTATTATTATTATGTAACTATAGTTACCACAGGCAGAGTTATGAGACTCTGAAGTCAGACTAGAACTAAGTCCTCATTCTGCTACTATCTTTGTGACTTTGAACAAGTTGGCCTTTTCTGGGACAGTGTTTGTTCTCAGACTCATGAGACTTTAATGAGATCACACATGGAAAGTGCTTAGTACAGTGTCTGGAATATAACATGCACTCAACAATATTACTGTTACATCTTACAGATGATTGATTAGTCTGAGCAAGTACCTATTAAAATGTACAGCAAAACCAGAATATCAAAGGGCCTGTGACAGTATGCTGTCTCAGCCTGCTGGGGAAAAAACTCCCTCATGATATACAAACATGATTGAATCTTCCTGTAACCTTGAGAAATAAAGGGAACTTTGAAGGAGGCAAGAAAAGCTACAGAAGGTTGAATTGGGGCCTCCGAGAATTAAAATGTATTGTTTACTTTATATGCTAATAACATCATCTGGAATGCAGAAACAATGGAGTAGGCCCCAAAGGATTGACTTTCGAAATGGTAGCAAACCTCTGAGGGTACCAATATAAAATTTATACTTGATCTAATCTATCCTACTTTGGATCCTTGTGTCCCTCATTCTCCAAAACTCCCTGATTACCTTGAGAAAACTGAATTAATTTCCCATGTCCTTTGTTTGGGGGAATTAGCTAACAGCCCATTTTCCTCCACTCCAGTGTTATCTGATGTGCTTAAGCCACTGCTGCTCCTTTGAATAGATATCATTCTAAAAGGGATCTTTGGGTAGGAAAAGCCTTCATGAGGCAAGGGATTGAATCTCCAAAGGTGGAATCTAAGAAAATAAGACATGCAATGGAGGAAATAGATTCAGGAAGAGCACATCACTCTGTGTGCTTCAAATCAGGCAGTGGCCAGGAGCAGGTGTTTAGAATCAGACAGATGGGATTTCAAATCCAATTTCAAGTCCTAGATCTACAACATACTAGCTGGGTGATCCAGGTAAATAAATTAAGTCCATTTCCGGAACTGTAAAATGAGGATAATAAGGATCTATCTTACCAGGTTAGAAAGATTAAATAAGATGACATAAAGTTATCCAAGAAGAATCTGGGTTTTTTTTGTTTTTTTGTGTGTTTTTTTTTGTTTTATTTGCGGTACGCGGGCCCCTCACTTTTGCGGCCTCTCCCGCTGCGGAGCACAGGCTCCGGACGCACAGGCTCAGCGGCCATGGCCAACGGGCCCAGCCGCTCCGCGGCATGTGGGATCTTCCCGGACCGGGGCACGAACCCGTGTCCCCTGCATCGGCAGGCGGACTCTCAACCACTGCGCCACCAGGGAAGTCCCAGGTATAATTTTTTGAATGCTTACATATTGTTATTATTTAATCACATCTGGTGATTAAATAGAACTGACCGTGTCCTAGTCTTTTCTGAAACCATGGTGGGCTCCTCCCAGAGAGCCCTGGGGCCTGTGAGGTGGTCTACCCTCTTTGTATTTCAGGCAGAGGGTGGAAGGAGCAGCAATGATGGGAAGCCCAGACCTCTCTCTGGCCACCGGTCCCACTGCATGAGTAATAGCCACATGCAAGACACAAAGAGGGAAACTTAGACAGATGAAACCCACACCTTCCTCACTACAAGTGAAAAATAAAAGCACAATTCAGAATAAATTATGCCCAGACTTCTGCTGGGAGAAGTTTGCCCACTGTTTTACATAAAGGCCACCAGGTCTATTAACACCCTGAGTGCTTAAAGGAGTGGAGTTGGGGGAAGCAGGTAACAGGCAAGAGCTTTCCTCTCTTCTACCCTCCCAACAACTACCCTTCCCAGCAAACCTCAAACCTCAGTTTTTCAGACCCCTTCAGTCTGCTCCCAGAAACCTCAGATGGTTTCTGCTTCCCACTTTGGAGACTCCAGGCTTTTCCCAAGTCGTTCCCCTCTATCAAAATGTACCTATTTGTTCCCTCAAGTCCTTACTCTTTACCAGATGTCAGGGATATAATTCGGGGTTAAAGCACACTAATATTTTGATGATTTTGTTTCCACTAACTGAAGATAAGAGTTTCAAAGAATGCATTATGAAGGATATTAAATCAACAAATATTTCTGAGGGCTTAGTGTGCACCCAGCATTGTGCTAGATCCTTTAACACTGTACCAAGGAACAGAAGATTTGCCACAGTGGGTCTACCCAGGCTACTACCCAGCTGCTAACATTAGCAACAAAGAATATGCTCAGGAAAAAACAGAGATGGAACGTTCATAAAACCTTTCTGGCTGGCAATTTAGCCAAACAAAGCAAAAGCTTTAAATTTTTATATAATCCTTGACCCAGTAATTTTGCTCCTAAGAATTTTTACTAAGGAAGTAACCAGAGATATATACAAAGATGCAAGCACAATGATGTGTATTGCAGGATTATTATTTATAATACCAAAAACTTGAAAACAATCTATCCAGAATAGAGGACTGGGTAAATAATTCATTCTGCATCCACACGATAGAATACTGTATATACATTAAGGTCATATTAATACAAAACTCTTTAAAAAGAGAAAAAAATTATTTATTGCTGAGTGTGAAATTTTTTCTTCTAATTTTATGCATAGAAAAAAGATTGAAAAGATATATACCCTAAATGTTGAAAAAAATGATTATCCCAAAATGATAGGATTACTAAAGACCTTTTTTTCAACTACATGTTTTAAATTTTCCTGAAGAAACATTCTTTTTTAATTGGAAAAAACAATAAAACTTATATATTTTTTAAATTTAATATTCCCTGAGGACTGTTTGTCTTCCTTATAACATCAAAGAGTAGCTAAAATCCCAGCTTCTCCTAATGTAGCCATTTATGGTTTTGCATTTATAAGTGTGTCTAACACTTTTAATCCTTTTGATTTCTGGTTAGTAACTTCTTATTATTTTTTAATCACTATACATTCAAAGAAAGTTGCAAGAAATGTATAGGGAAGTCCCATGCAATGTTTCCTTGGTATCCCCAATATTAGCATCTTATACAACTATAATGCAACATCAAAACCAAAAATTGACATTGGTACAATTCACAATGCTTATTCAGATTTCACTAGTTATACATGTATTCATTTGTGTCTGAGTATGTGTATGGGTGGGTGTTTAGCTCTATATAATTTTATCACATGTATAGCCTTGTGTAACCACCACAACAATGAAGATATAGAATATTTTCATTACCACAAGGATCTTTCATGTTGCCACACTTACCCACCTCCCTCTCCAATTCCCTAACCCCTAGGAACCACTACACATTCTTCCATCTCTATAATTTTGTTGCTTCAAACATGTTGTATAAATGGAATCACACAAGATGCAACCTTTTGGGAGTAGCCTTTCTCACTAAGCATAATTTGGCGATTCATCCAGGTTGTCGTATGTATTCATAGTTTGTTACTTTTTCTTGCTAAGTAGTATTCCAAGGTATGGATGTGCCAGTTTGTGCAACCATTCATCCACTGAAGGACAGTGGGCTGTTTCCAGTTTTTGGCTATTACAAATAAAATTTCTATGGGCATTCGTGTACATTTTAGTATTTTTTAATTCTCAATTTATGTCACCCAAGAACCCAAGAAAGCCTCCTTCTCCTGTATACTAGGACTTGTTGAAAAAATCCATGTTTACCTTACCCATACTGGCACAATTTTATGAGAAACAAGTTAGACTAAGAAAAGAACATGGAGTTACACTGTATTTTCTCACTGAATTTTTTAATTTATCTGTCTCTGTCCCTCGACTATGAACTATATGGAGGCAGGGATCATGACTGAATTGCTTCTACTCCTAAGGCAGGGCACAGGACCTAGCATAGAGTAGGTGTTTAGAAAATGTTAGGATCTCTAGGGTGGGTGGGGCCCAGGGATAGATGTTCTATGAGAAACTCCACGGATTATAATAGGCAGTCAAGGTTGAGAACTACTATTCAGCTGAATAAATTAATATATAAAGGAGAAGAAGGAAAGCTCATGATAGGAGAGGGCAGACTCAGGACAGAGGTGTGGACAATGATGTTCTATTATCCTTCTCCACCTTAAAGAGAGAGTTCTGTGTCCAGATTAACCTCTAGACTGCATGGTAGAGATCAGTAATTTCCAGTGCTGTGTTTGAGAAGTGCTATTGTTGAATTCCTACCTCTGACTAGGGCAAAGAAAAGCCAGCTTTTGTCTTCCCTGTGGTGTTTTCCCTATTTGAAAGGCTGCCCCACTCATCTCTGGAGGCCCAGACACCTTGAGGAGTTTGATGGAAAAAGCAACTGGTGATATGAATTACCTGGAGGCGCTTATTTGTTTAGATGGCATAATTACATTTGGCAGAGCTTTGGAGGAGAGGAACAATGGCTTCTTATATTACTGGATCGCCTGGAAAACACAGCCTAAAATTGTCCCTTGACAAATGCCAGTCCTGCCAGACCTCAATAAAATACATTGGACATATAAAATCACAACAGGGGCTGGGCACAGACTGGGGAAAGATGACTGAATGTCCAGGGCCCAACATTTAAAAACACTGGGGGGATTCTGTAGACACTACAGGACCTGATTGAAGGACTGTTCAAAGATTGCAAAACACCTCAGTGAGTTGGTTCCTGAGATCAGAAACAGAAGACAGAGCTGAAGAAGGAGGGGAAGGCTTGTAAAAATACCAGGGCCTGTCAGTCAGGAAGACTTGTTCTTGGGGCTCAACTGTGTTGCATATCAGAGTAAAGCTGCTGGGGGAGGCCTTCAAGATGGTGGAGGAGTAACACGTGGAGATCACCTTCCTCCCCACAAATACATGAAAAATACATCTTCATGTGGAACAACTCCTACAGAACACCTACTGAACGCTGGCAGAAGACCTCAGACTTCCCAAAAGGCAAATAAATCTACACGTACCTGGGTAGGGCAAAAGAAAAAACAGACAAAAGAATAGGGACGGGTCCTGCACCTCTGGGAGGGAGCTGTGAAGGAGGAAAAGTTTCCACACACTAGGAAGCCCCTTCACTGGCAGAGGCAGGGGGTGGGCACGGGGGAAGCTTCAGAGCCATGGAGGAGAGCACAGCAACAGGGCTGCAGAGGGCAAAGCAGAGAGATTCCCGCACAGAGGATCAGGGCAACCACCGCTCACCAGTCCAAGAGGCTTGTCTGCTCACCTGCGGGGGCGGGTCGGGGTGGGAGCTGAGGCTCGGACATCGGAGGTCAGATCCCAGGGAGAGGACTGGGGTTGCCTGCGTGAACACAGCCTGAAGGGGGCTAGTGCGCCACAGCTAGCCGGGAGGGAGTCCGGGAAAAAGCCTGGACCTGCCTAAGAAGCAAGAGACCATTGTTTCAGGGTGTGCGAGGAGAGGGGATTCCTTCCCTGTCTGCCCAAAGAAGGCAGAGCACCACCTAAAAGAGCTACAGAGATGGGCGCAAGCCGTGGCTATCAGCTTGGAACCCAGAGACAGGCATGAAAGGCTAACGCTCCTGCTGCAGCCACCAAGAAGCCTGTGTGCAAGCACAGGTCACTATCCACACCTCCCCTCCCGGGAGCCTGCCACTGCACTGTACCATTTTTCTAGGTTCCCATAAATGCATTAATACACAATATTTGTTTTTCTCTTTCTGACTTACTTCACTCTATATGACAGTCTCTAGATCCATCCACGTCTCTATAAATGACCCAATTTCGTTCCTTTTTATGGTTGAGTAATATCCCATTGTGTATATACACCACATCTTCTTTATCCATTCCTCTGTCAATGGCATTTAGGTTGCTTCCATGACCTGGCTATTGGAAATAGTGCTGCAACAAACATTGGGGTGCATGTATCTGGCTTTCTCTGGGTATATGCCCAGTAGTGGGATTGCTGGGTCACATGGTAATTCTATTTCTAGTTTTGTAAGGAACCTCCATACTGTTCTCCTTACCGGCTGTATCAATTTACATTCCCACCAACAGTGCAAGAGGGGTCCCTTTTCTCCACACCCTCTCCAGCATTTGTTGTTTGTAGATGTTCTGATGATGCCCATTCTAAATGGTGTGAGGTGATACCTCATTGTAGTTTTGATTTGCATTTCTCTAATAATTAGTGATATTGAGCAGCTTTTCATGTGCTTCTTGGCCATCTGTATGTGTTCTTTGGAGAAATGTCTATTTAGGTCTTCTTCCCATTTTTGGATTGGGTTGTTTGTTTTTTTAATATTGAGCTGCATGAGCTGTTTATATATTTTGGAGATTAATCCTTTGTTTGTTGATACATTTGCAAATATTTTCTCCCATTCTGAGGGTTGTCTTTTCTTCTTGTTTGTAGTTTCCTTTGCTTTGCAAAAGCTTTTAAGCTTCATTAGGTCCCATTTGTTTACTTTTGTTTTTATTTCCATTACTCTAGGAGGTGGATCAAAAAAGATCTTGCTGTGATTTATGTCAAAGAGTGTTCTTCCTATGTTTTTCTCTAAGAGTTTTATAGTGTCTGACCTTACATTTAGGTCTCTAATCCATTTTGAGTTTATTTTTGTGTATGGTGTTAGGGAGTGTTCTGATTTCATTCTTTTACATGTAGCTGTCCAGTTTTCCCAGCACCACTTATTGAAGAGACTGTCTTTTCTCCATGGTATACCCTTGCCTCTTTTGTCATACATTAGTCGACCATAGGTGCGTGGGTTTATCTCTGGGCTTTCTATCCTGTTCCATTGATCTATATTTCTGTTTTTGTGCCAGTACCATATTGTCTTGATTACTGTAGCTTTGTAGTATAGTCTGAAGTCAGGCAGTCTGCTTCCTCCAGCTGTTTTTTTCCCTCAAGACTGCTTTGGCTATTCGGGGTCTTTTGTGTCTCCATACAAATTTTAAGAGTTTTTGTTCTAGCTCTGTAAAAAATGCCATTGGTAACTTGATAGGGATTGCATTGAATCTGTAGATTGCTTTGGGTAGTATAGTCATTTTCACAATATTGATTCTTTCAATCCAAGAACATGGTATATCTCTCCATCTGTTGGTATCATCTTTAATTTCTTTCATCAGTGTGTTACAGTTTCTGCATACAGGTCTTCTGTCTCCCTAGGTAGGTTTATACCTAGGTATTTTATTCTTTTTGTTGCAATGGTAAATGGGAGTGTTTCCTTAATTTCTCTTTCAGATTTTTCAACATTAGTGTATAGGAACGCAAGAGATTTCTGTGCATTAATTTTGTATCCTGCAACTTTACCAAATTCATTTATTTGTTCTAGTAGTTTTCTGGTGGCATCTTTAGGATTCTCTATGTATAGTATCATGTCATCTGCAAACAGTGACAGTTTTACTTCTTCTTTTCCAATTTGTATTCCTTTTATTTCTTTTTCTTCTCTGATTGACGTGGCTAGGACTTCCAAAACTATGCTGAATAATAGTGGTGAGAGTGGACATCCTTGTCTCGTTCCTGATCTTAGAGGAAATGCTTTCAGTTTTTCACTGTTGAGAATGATGTTTGCTGTGGGTTTGTTGTATATGGCCTTTATTATGTTGAGGTAAGTTCCCTCAATGCCCACTTTCTGGAGAGTTTTTATCATAAACGGGTGTTGAATTTTGTCAAAGGCTTTTTCTGCATCTATTGAGATGATCATATGGTTTTTCTTCTTCAATTTGTTAATATGGTGTATCACATTGATTGATTTGCATATATTGAAGAATCCTTGCATCCCTGGGATAAATCCCACTTGATCATGGTGTATGATCCTTTTAATGTGTTGTTGGATTCTGTTTGCTAGTATTTTGTTGAGGATTTTTGCATCTGTATTCATCAGTGATATTGGTCTGTAATTTTCTTTTTTTGTAGTATCTTTGTCTGGTTTTGGTATCAGGGTGATGGTGGCCTCATAGAATGAGTTTGGGAGTGTTCTTTCCTCTGCAATTTTTTGGAAGAGTTTGAGAAGGATGGGTGTTAGCTCCTCTCTAAATTCTGATAGAATTCACCTGTGAAGCCATCTGGTCCTGGACTTTTGTTTGTTGAAAGATTTTTAATCACAGTTTCAATTTCATTACTTGTGATTGGTCTGTTCATATTTTCTATTTCTTCCTGGTTCAGTATTGGAAGGTTATACCTTTCTAAGAATTTGTCCATTTCTTCCAGGTTGTCCATTTTATTGGCATAGAGTTGCTTGTAGTAGTCTCTTAGGATGCTTTGTATTTCTGCAGTGTCTTTTGTAACTTCTCCTTTTTCGTCTCTAATTTTATCGATTTAAGTCCTCTCCCTCTTTTTCTTGATGAGTCTGGCTAATGGTTTATCAATTTTGTTTATCTTCTCAAAGAAGCAGCTTTTAGTTTTATTGATCTTTGCTATTGTCTTCTTTGTTTCTATTTCATTTATTTCTGCTCTGATCTTTATGATTTCTTTCCTTCTGCTAACTTTGGGTTTTGTTTGTTCTTCTTTCCCTAGTTCCTTTAGGTGTAAGGTTAGATAGTTCATTTGAGATTTTTCTTGTTTCTTGAGGTAGGCTTGTATAGCTATAAACTTCCCTCTTAGAACTACTTTTGCTGCATCCCATAGGTTTTGGATTGTCGTCTTTTCATTGTCATTTGTCTCTAGGTATTTTTGATTTCCTCTTTGATTTCTTCAGTGATCTCTTGGTTATTTAGTAACGTATTGTTTAGCCTGCATGTGTTCGTGTTTTTTACGTTTTTTTCCCTGTAATTGATTTCTAATCTCATAGTGTTGTGGTCAGAAAAGATGCTTGATATCATTTCAATTTTCTTAAATTTACTGAGGTTTGATTTGTGGCCATAGATGTGATCTGTCCTGGAGAATGTTCCATGCTCAGTTGAGAAGAAAGTGTAATCTGCTGTTTTTGGATGCTATGTCCTACAAATATCAATTAAATCTATCTGGTCTATTGTGTCATTTAAAGCTTGTGTTTCCATATTAATTTTCTGTTTGGATGATCTGTCCATTGGTGTAAGTGAGGTATTAAAGTCCCCCACTATTTTTGTGTTGCTGTCGATTTCCTCTTTTAGAGCTGTTAGCAGTTGCCTTATGTATTGAGGTGCTCCTATGTTGAGTGCATATATATTTATAATTGTTATATCTTCTTCTTGGATTGATCCCTTGAACATTATGTAGTGTCGTTCCTTGCCTCTTGTAACATTCTTTATTTTAAAGTCTATTTTATCTGATATGAGTATTGCTACTCCAGCTTTGATTTCCATTTGCATCGAATATCTTTTTCCATCCCCTCACTTTCAGTCTATATGTGTCCCTAGGTCTGAAGTGGGTCTCTTGTAGACAGCATATATATAGGTCTTGTTTTTGTATCCATTCAGTGAGTCTGTGTCTTTTGGTTGGGGCATTTAATCCATTCACGTTTAAGGTAATTATTGATAGGTATGTTCCTATGACCATTTTCTTAATTGTTTTGGGTTTGTTTTTGTAGGTCCTTTTCTTCTCTTGTGTTTCCCACTTAGAGAAGTTCCTTTAGCATTTGTTGTAGAACTGGTTTGGTGGTGCTGAGTTCTCTTATCTTTTGCTTGTCTGTAAAGCTTTTGATTTCTCCATCAAATCTGAATGAGATCCTTGCCAGGTAGTGTAATCTTGGTTGTAGGTTCTTCCCTTTCATCACTTTAAATATATACTTTTTTCCTATATTTTTTGGTTGCATGTCTTTTGATCACCTCTTCATCCAATACACCTTTTGTAGTACAATTTCTAAAGAGAGAACAGAAAAACAACTCGGTTTTTTCCTGAGAGTTTGAAAAGTATTTTGCAGCTTCACAAGTCACCACCACTGGTCAATGTCATGTAAATTTTTTGGATTGTTATAAAATTTGGGAAATCCTCCGTCATTTCTTTTATACGTAAGCTGTAAGATTTTACGATGTGTCACGGTTTTTAAGTAATAACTAATCTTAAATAAGCTTTAGATTTACCACTTCAGAAATGTTTCCACAAGTCATTCCTACACTCGTACAGCCAGCAATAACTTAACTATATGCAGAAGTGATAGCAAACCACATAAGTATATCCCACTAACTCCAAATAAATGTATATGCAATTCAATTTCTCTTTGGTTTGATCCCCAAAAGAATAGCTCTGATGAAGACAGAACTCTCCCTAGAAAACAAAGCAAGGTAGGGAATTCCCTGGTGGTCCAATGGTTAGGACTCCATGCTTTCACTGCCGAGGGCCCAAGTTCAATCCCTGGTCAGGGAACTAAGATCCCACAAGCCACTCAGTGCAGCCAAAAAAAAAAGAGAAGCAAAGCAAGGCAGAAAATATGAAAAGGCAGAAGTGTTTTCTGGGTAGGAAGAAGGTAGAAGACACTCATTCTTAATATACCTTGTATCATTCAAAGTTAATAAAAGTATTCCCTTCCCATGTACGTTTGAAAGTATTCTAGCGTTGTGAATTCTGTTGTAGAATTTGGAACACCACACCCCAGAAGAATGAAGCCTCAGAGGAAAGCTGGTGGACCTAACTTAAGGTAGGAGAGGTTTCACCCCCATTGAACTTCAAACCTATGCTGTGGCAAAAGATTTTCTAAAGGAAGACAACAAGGGAATTCCCTGGAGCTCCAATGGTTTGGACTCTGTGCTTCCACTGCAGGGGGCGCAGGTTCAATCCCTGGGCGGGGAACTAAGATCCCACAAGCTTCACAGCGTGGCCCCCCCCCAAAAAAAAGAAGAAGAAGAAGACAGCAAAGACCAAAATCCTAAAGGAAAAGATGGACAGATTTAACTGTATTAAACTTTAAAACATCTGTGTGGTTAAAGTAAACAAAATCAAACATCAAACAAAAAAACTAGAAGAAAAAGTACCTGTCATTCATATTACAAAGGCTTAATAGCCCCAGTATAGAAACTCATTAAAAATTTTAAAGCATGAGGAATCTAACAGGAGAACCATCAAAGAACATGAACAGGCCATTTACAGAGGAAGAAATACAAAAGGCAAAAGTTGAAAGAACTGGCCAAGATTTAGGGAAACTAAGCCCTCTCACCCTGTTATCAGGAATGTAAATTAGTTCGCCTTTATATGGGGCAATTTGACAATATAAAAATAACACTAACATTTATAAAGAGCTTACTATTTACCAAGTACTCTGTGAAGTGCTTTATACTGATTGAGCTATTCAATCCCCACTCAACTTGTATGGACATTCAATGTGCATCATGTGTAATAACGAAAAACTCGAGATTCCTCAGACACTGAACAATAGGGTTTGGTTAAATAGAACATGGAATCTCTATACAATGGATTGAAATAATTTCTATTTACCAACATGGAAAACCCTGTAAAATGTAGTAAGTTTTTAAAAAGGCGACAAAAGAGAATGTACAATATACCTGTTAAGTAACAAAATTCAACTAAGTTGTTTTTTAAAGATTTATTTATTATTTATTTATTTTTGGCTGTGTCAGGTCTTAGTTGTGGCACACAGGATCTTTGTTGAGGCATGCAGTATCCTTCGTTGCAGTGTGCAGGCTCTTCGTTGTGGTGCGTGGGCTTCTCTCTAGTTGTGGCATGTGGGTTTTCTCTTCTCTAGTTGTGGTGCACAGGCTCCAGGGCATGTGGGCTCTGTAGTTTGCAGCACATGGGCTCTAGTTGAGGCACGCAAGCTCAGTAGTTGTGACATGCGGGCTTAGTTGCCCCTCGGCACGTGGGATCTTAGTTCCCTCACCAGGGATCAAACCCACGTCCTCTACATTGCAAGGTGGGTTCTTTACCACTGGACCACCAGGGAAGTCCCTCAACTGAGTAAGCTTTAAAGATTTTATTGGCTTTATTCAACAATTCATGAATTGGGCAGCATCTCATCTAGCAAATAGAAAGGAACTCTGAAGAGCAGTACAAAATAGAAGACTTTTACAAGCAGAAGGTGGAGGGACAAGGAAATTACTAGCAACGAGTGGATTGTTTCAAGCAAGGTCACCTTCCTTTGGGGGACAGCAGGGGTCTATCAGGTGGATTACCTCACTACAGCTGACCAGACAATTCCAGACTGACTGGAATTACATTCCTGGGAGAGGCTGAAACTGCAATTAGGTTAGGTATTAAGTCTCAGTTTGGTGATGTGGGCTTAGCACAAGTGACTCCATTTGGGGCCTATTGTCTCTTTTTTAACAATTCCCCCCTTCTGATGAGACTCTCAGCTTAACTGGGAGATGTGATCAAAATGTAAGCATTAGTGGCACTTTCAGCTACCACTCTGAAGTTCCCACAGTTTTTGCTGATCCTCTGTGTAGTATTCACAGGTCATGACTTTTTAGCTGAACCTCTGTGTCATTCACGGGTCATAACTTCAGGTTTACAATTTTTTAGCTGGTCGTTCTCTTCGTTCTTTCCTGACATTCCAGTCTTAGAACATTTGCTTGGTGGTGAGCAGCTGCAACCATGCATTTAAAGCTTTTGAGAGAACACAGCACACCAGGGAGACTACTATGACTGTGGTAAGCAGGATATTTCCCAAAGTCTGGAGTGCACTTTGGAGTCATGGTCCCCAAGACCCAAACCAATCAACTACATCAAAGAAAGAACCCGTTGAAGGAGTTACTTTCTTAAGCCAGTGACTTATTCAGTGATCTTATACAGCTGAGTTTCAACTTCAGCAGTACTAATCCAGGTGCAGCAAATGGTGCTGGCCACAGCACAAACAACTCCTTGCTCAGCTAAAAGATAATCAAGGGTTATCTTTTTATCAAGAGCAATCTTGATCAGAGAGTGTAAGGATTTTTGTTGGGCAGCTATGGCTTTTGCAGTAGATTCTGTAGTATTTTCGAGAGTTAAGGAGAGGTTCCTGATCATAGCCTTACTTGTATTCACTCCTAACCAGGGAAGTAGGGACCTGCCAAAGGAAGTGAATCCTGAATCATGAACACCTCCTGGGAGGTCTTTTCTAACTGGACGATGTAAATTCAGGGGAGTTGACCAATGAGGTGTCTCAGTTTGATTGTGGACAGCTAGGGGCACAGTTAGATAACCTAAGAGGCATTGATTGCTCAGTTATGCACCAGCCATCTAGGCATTCATGGGCTCAAGGAGAATGACAAACACCACAGACAAAGATAAATCCTGTCAGGGCACAAACCATTCCCACCAAGGTGGTATTGTTAATGGATTGTTGCATTTGTCCATTCAAGCCAGGGGTCAGTTAGGTTTTCAGCACAATTGGAAAGTAAACCTCTAAGCCTGAAATGAAAAGTTGTTCTAATTCCTTGCAAAGATGAGTGCTGCTGGTGAGAGCTTTTCATGATTGGGGGAAGATCTGATTTAGATAATCATAAGAACATGGGGGTGCATATGTACTATGATTTATACAGGTATTTGTATCTAACTGGGCAAGTACAGTTATAATTGAAGAAAAGTCAAAGAAGGCACAGGATGTTCTGGCCATGAAAGTCAGACTCTAAGTGACTCCTGGTGGGGGCGGGGGGGCGTCAATTGGGAATAGAAGAGAAATTGGTCACAGGGAGGACCAGGGGGTCATCTGGCAACACAGATAGGCATTTTTGATGACAAATCCAGCAGTCTGAAAGGTTAACTCTATTAGCAATGGCCTGGAAGAGTAAAGGAAAGAAAGAGAAGGAGAGAGAGTTTCATGTTTAGCTAAAGTATGAAGTCTTGATCTGGCATCTTGGCAGTCTACATCAATGTTAGCTACTCCTCTTCCTCTGATTTGGAGTCTCCAGTGTCTACACAGGACCAGTTGTCGGGTGCAGCCTTCTTTAGCTGTGAGATGTGTACCCAAGGTTCAAGTCCCTGAAGTTTGGCTACCATCTGGATAAATGAGGAAGACCTGGTATAGTCCCTTCCAAGAAAATTTAACAGCAGCCTTTATTCTTAGTGATTCCAAATCAGAAGGGTGGGAGAAAATTGGAAACGTTAGTTTGGAGAGTTATAGCCAGATATTTGAGGAAACTAAAAGAATTGAGGATCCAGTCCAGTTTACAGGTATATAACAAAATTTCAAAGACAGTTAACAGGACTAAAATCTAGTATCTACAAAGGTGCAAACATAATTTTTCTCTCTACAATCACCCCCATTTTTTTACCAAGATAATCACAGTAAAACTAATTTGTTTGCATTAAAACTGGCCTTGTTATTTACATAAGTGCAGCAAAATAGTGATTGACCATATAAGTTCTTTTTAAGACAGCTTTGCTGGAACTTTTCATAAGAAATCTCAGCTTGAACTCTTAAAAGCCTCTGAGGACAGGAAACCTAGCCAAGATTTTGCCTATAGTTGTGTGAATTCCTCTCTTCTTCAGATCCCCAAAATATCCTGAGCTTTCTAAGCCTGCCAGGAAGTGACCTTCCTTACTTACCTGGTAAGGCTGCCGGGAATCCAGTAAGCAAAGTACCAGGTCGATGTTTCTGAGAGGCTTTATTGGCTCCATGAAGTCAACCTTAGTACCTTAAAGCTGTCTGGTCATATCTGAGTCTATGCATGTCTCTCTCAAATATGACTTTCCTGTCAAAGCCTTGGTATTGTAATATAGCCAGTGTTTCTAATTGTGTTCTGTTACAAGGAGAACAAACAAATCCTTATTGAACTTATTCAAATAACTAATTAGGGCTTCCCTGGTGGTGCAGTGGTTGAGGGTCCGCCTGCTGATGCAGGGGGCGCAGGTTCGTGCCCCGGTCCGGGAAGATCCCGCATGCCGCGGAGTGGCTGGGCCCGTGGCCCATGGTTGCTGAGCCTGCACGTCCGGAGCCTGTGCTCCGCAACGGGAGAGGCCACAACAGTGGGAGGCCCACGTACCGCAAAAAAAAAAAAAAACAAAAAACTAACTATATTACCATGAAAAGAATACTCAAGAGTTTCTAAATTATGGAGGGATTGGGTAGGGAGAAAAAGTACATGTTTCATCTTTGCTTACAAAGGTATACTTTACCAAATTGCTGCATGTCATAGCTAGCTTAAGAGAAAAAGTTTCCTTAAATCTGGAAAAACAAAACATTAAGGAACCAGCAATGTTTCAACCAAAAAGTCATTAAAAATTATAATCATCCTCCTCAGTTCATTCAGACCCATGTAATTAATACTTGTTCTGCTTGAATCCAATTTTTCCATTAGCTCTGGAAATTCTCACTGAGTTCAGCTTTATGATATTAAAGTTATCAGAAACCTGTACTTGTCAAAGTTCATTCCGTGAATCTCCTTGAAGATGGAAGTACTTTGCAGGAACATTTTTACAAAAGTATCAGAGTAAAAGAGTAACTGTCTGTAAAAAGACTTAAAAAATGCTCATTGTTAAAGATCTGATGAGAATTAATTACAATGGAATTGATGAAGAAATTTGGTTATTTCTGTGACATACAACATTTTAAGATAATAACTGGAATTATTACTGATAACATACCAGGACACTTCAAATTCCCAGGAATTTCATACAATTTCTGGATCACATATATCTATACAAATACAACATAAAGAAGGCTTAGTACTACTTATTTGACAATGCTTCCCATGTAATTTAGCATATCAAATATGCCTAATAAGTTTAACATCTCTCTTTTTCTAAGGAGAGTAATTCTGTTGTGATTTTCCAGGGGCTTCTGGAAAAATCTCAAAGTTACTTCCAGGTCAAAAAGACTTCATTTAGAATTTGATTTTTTTTTGGTGGGGGGGGTAGTTTTCAAAAATATCAAAAGGCTTTAAAAATATTTGGTCAAATAGGATCATAGGTCACTGAAACAATACTTAATTATCTATTTAGCCATAGTGACAATTAGACTTCACAGGCAAATACAGAAAATTAAATACTTGTAAACAAACAAACAAACAAAATACCTTAGCTCTTTTAATAGAGAAGACTCAATTTTCTTAAGTAATCAAAGACTTGATAAAGACAATGTGAAACAGGAAATTATTATTATTATTTTTTGCGGTACGCGGGCCTCTCACTGTTGTGGCCTCTCCAGTTGCGGAGCACAGGCTCTGGATGCGCAGGCTCAGCGGCCATGGCCCACGGGCCCAGCCGCTCCACAGCATGTGGGATCCTCCCGGACTGGGGTACGAACCCACGTCCCCTGCATCGGCAGGAGAACCCTCAACCACTGTGCCACCAGGGAAGCCCGAAACAGGAAATTATTTTGATAAGACACAAAATCTTTATCTTCTAGGCAAATTACTTAAAAGAAAGAAAAACCATTTACAATCTCTTACAAGAGCAGATCAATAGTGCACAAAATCTTTGTCCTTTTAACAGAGAGAAAACCAAATTCTAATATTGCACCAGCTACTTTTGATATTAAAACTCATTTTTCACTCAAATAAGTTCATTTTAATATTAGCCAGCTTAACCATGCATAAAATTATTTCCCAAGATTCCTTTCCCATAAACCTTTTAAAACTTTCTTTTTTTACATTTAGATTTTGTCCTATGTTTTCCTTCTTTTCCATTCTGAAATAACCAGCCTTAGGACAAAATTACTTCCCTTTCCCTCAACAAAAATGCATTTCCATTCCTCATACCTTCTTTTACTGAAAACATACATCCTACTTTCCTTGCATACGGAAACTTTCCCTTATTATTTCTAGTAGTTTTAATTACATATAACTTTTAACCCTTAAAAACTTTAATTTCTACTGAAAATAAATAAGTAAACAATTGTGAACTATTTTATACATTAGCATTTTGTGGCAAATTTATAAACATTTTATATTTTCTAGAAACATATGCTTTTTCATAGTGATTTTTTTTCAGTGTGGCACAAAACATGTTTACTAATAAACCCAAATATCTTTAGCTGCTCTGTAAAACAAAACCAAAAGTGGATAAACCTACATTCAGTAATTAGTGTTTCAGTATTTCATCTTATTTGGAAATTATCTAGATATTTAATGACTATCATTTAATTTAACTTAGCAAAACTTTAAGGTTTCAGGTTACCAAAAAGATTTGGGGAAACTGCTTAAGCAGATATACTGTAAAATATAATTATTGCTAAAAAGTTCACCTAAAAACTCTTATCTCACTTACATCTATTTAATTCACTTGTTTTCAACAATTATGCTTAGATTACTTCATCATACCAAGTTATGTTTCTTACTGACAAGTTTTATAACAGAGATATCATGAACTTATTTGACTAATAAACCTAGGTAGAATAAAAGTTGTATGTCTGCATTATATTCAATGTTGATAACTCTAAAGACATGTCTATTTTAATTAAACCAACAGATTTAAATTAGCTTTAATACCAAATATTTTCCTAGATCACACGAACCTGAAAAGCATTTGGGTTAGTTTCTATTATATTTTTTGAGAATTTTATAAATACTTAATTCATATAGGCATTCATTTTCTTTAAGCCAATTAAACAGAACTCTTTTACAAATTAATTTTGGCAATACCATCTGGAGGTAAAAAAAATACCACACATCTACAACATATATAGAGACACACATAAACATACAGATGCAAACTTTATAGTTGAGACTTTATAGTTCTTGTCCTAAAATTTTAACCATGAGACAGATATGATAATATAAAACTCACTAGCTTATAAAAGAACAGTTGAAATAAGTATACCTGCTCCAATGGCTATGGCTAAAGCTTCTTCTAATATTTGTGGAGAAGACACTGAAGATTTGTATTTGTCCTTAACAAGTAACCTTATAGAAGCTGTAGACCAGATTTGGGGCAAGAGAGCTTTTATAGCAGTTTGTATTTTTTAAAAGCCTTCCCCCCACTTTTTTCTTTCATTCTCAGGAATTGGCAATGGTCTAGATAAGAGTTCCCAGAGAAAGACTAGGTAAACCATTTACTTCTCAAAGGCTCAGGGAAAGAATGCAAGTTCCTCCAAGAAGGACTTTTGTTCTTTAAAGACCAGAATTTTTACAATACTTACAAGCTTTCTGAGATAAGTAGGGGAGGTTTTGGGGTAGGTAAAAAAGATAGGCGGACTTTGCATTTTTTCTGGAGCCACATTTCTGGTTTTGCAAAGATCTGTAAGATAAGGACAGTTGCTTTTAATTTCTCAAGAAATTGGGTTGCAACTTAAATGGCATCATAGGTTGTTCCACTCATCCAACCACATTATCTTCAATCTGCTTTTCTGTATCAGGGAGAAGATTCCCAACTAAGATGAAAACCAAAATATTTCTATGTTCTGGATTTAGAAATATTTGTCTTTGGAATGTTTTAGTAAATCCTTCCACAAAGGCTTCAGAAGGTTTTTCTTTCCCTCTGGGTGTATAGTTTTCATTTTAGCTTGGGGGGAAGGCCTTTAAAAAAGTTCCCAGGGCTTCCCTGGTGGCGCAGTGGTTGAGAGTCCGCCTGGCGATGCAGGGGACACGGGTTCGTGCCCCGGTCCGGAAAGATCCCACATGCCGCGGAGCGGCTGGGCCCGTGAGCCATGGCTGCTGAGCCTGCGCGTCCGGAGCCTGTGCTCCGCAACGGGAGAGGCCACAACAGTGAGAGGCCCGCGTACCACAAAAAAAAAAAAAAAAAAGTTCCCAATAGGCTTTGAATATCAGCTTCAATTTGGCCAACTTCTGACCACAGAGCTACTTTAAAAAAAACAAAATCCTTTCAAATATCTTGTCAGGTTTCATCCGGGAAAAACAGTAAATATTTCTGGCAGTATTGAACAATTCCTTGGACTAAAGAGGCGCCCCCAAAGAGGGTGCAAACGTATTTTATTTTCCTTTCTCTACAGGATACAACAGACAGAGATCTGGGAGAGCCAACTGTAGCAAGAATTATTACCCTTAGCCAGCTTCTGCCAGTTTTCCCAGGATCCCATCTGCAAGCTCTGAGTGGGGTTTAAAGTAGAGAGTGTAAGCTCTGGTATCTACCAGAATTTGGTAAAGTTTTTGATTGATTTTAACTTTAGTTTCCCCTTGGCTGCTTAAGGGAATAAAGTAGCAGTTTACTAGAAAAATCCCTCAGAGTCTCATCAACTCTGGCCCCTCCTTAGAAGGTAGATTTGGGGGCATTCAAGCTGATGTGAAGAATTTGCATAGGACCTTTGAGGATCTCTTTTCCAGTATCCTAGTTGATTACAATAGATATCAATCTCTAGGACAGCATTTTGATGATGGACCCCTAGGAGGGTGTAATTCAGGAGGCCTTGGTGTTGTTTTAGATACCTTTTGTGTCTTTGATTTTCCATTAGCCTTTTACAACAAAATTTTCACTGAAGCTATTTTGGAATCTAGAAGCCTTTTGGAAGCTTCTACATATCAATTAAAATAGGTATCCCATTCTGTTTGTTTGATTTGGGAACCTTTGCTTTTTAGTGAACCTCTTAACTGAACAATCTTGTCTAGTTGGAACATTCCCCATAATGGCCATTGTAATTCTAGGATTTTTTTTAGCAAGATTCTGCCATTTTTGTAGATATTTATAGCTTCCGGGACCATAGTTCTTACACATAAAATAAGCAGGTGTGCCAAAAGGTGGTGCATTCAACTCTTTGGAATTTAAGGATCCCATTTCTTTTAGCTAAGCCTTTTTGGTCTCTTGGAGCCAAACTACAGTAGTCTGTCCTTAATCACAGGGGAAACATTCCAAGAAAGACCCCTAGTGGATGCCTGAAACTAAGGATAGTACCAAACCCTATATATATTTTTTCCTATACGAACATACATACATATTGTAAAGTTTAATTTATAAATTAGGCACAGTAAGAGAGTTACAATAATAACTAATAACAAAATAGAACAATTATAACAATATACTGTAATAAAAATTATGTGAATGTGGTCTCTGTCACAAAATATTTTATTGTACTATACTCACCCTTCTTGTGATGATGTGAAATGATAAATGCCTATGTGATGACATGAAATGAGGTGAATGACGTAGGCATTGTGATGTAGCGTTAGGCTACTATTGACTTTCTTATGATATGTCAGAAGGATCATCTGCTTTGGGTGATCCTAGATCATCGAGCCATGATGATGTTGATGGCTGGATGTCAGGAGCGGACAATGTCACTGGTTGGGGATCCTGGGCAGGATGGAGCTGGAGGGCTCAAGGTTTCATCAAGCTACTCAGAATTGTGTGCAATTTAAAATTTATGAATTGTTTAATTCTAGAATTTTCCATTTAATACTTTCAGACGGGCTTCCCTGGTGGCGCAGTGGTTGGGAGTCCGCCTGCCGATGCGGGGGACACAGGTTCGTGCCCCGGTCCAGGAGGATCCCACATGCCGCGGAGCGGCTGGGCCCGTGAGCCACGGCCGCTGAGCCTGCGCGTCCGGAGCCTGTGCTGCGCAACGGGGGAGGCCGCGGCAGTGAGAGGCCCGCGTACCACAAAAAAAAAAAAAAAAAAAAAAACTTTCAGACCATGGTTGACTAGGGGTAACAGAAACTATGGAAGGTGAAACTGCAGATATGGTGGGACTACTGTAATACCTAAGAGGGTTGTGCTGCTGCATTGGGGATTGTGTGGTGTTTTACAGCATACCTCATTGCATGGAAATTTTCTTGAGGTTGGTGATCAACTTATCCTAACACAGGAATCTTAGAGTTAGGTGGTGAGTGCTCCATCAGTTTTTAAGTACTTGACTCATGCCCACCAATTTTGCGACTTTTGGCTTCCAAGAATCCCATTAGCAATATCCCTTATCTACACAAAACAAGACAAACATGTGCACCTTAACACACCAGCAGTAACCAAGAGATGTTACTGTGGCCTGGACAAGAAAAGGCCCTGTACACACCACCAGCAATTCCCAATGTGGAACCTGGGACTCGGGAAAGGACTGAACCAGCAGACCCAGCAAGTGGGGACTACAGACTGGGATTCTAAACAAATGGGGAACTATTGACAGAATCGCCAGCAGTTCCCAACGTGGAATCTGGGGACTAAACTAAGGGCTGGGGTTTTCCAGTCAAATAGGGGATTGTGGTCTAACTACCAGAAGGTCCCAATGTGGAACTGCAGAAAGCCAATTAGATTGGAAGCTCAAGGCAAAGAGAGTGGAGCTCAGAACCAAGAGGAACTTACCCACGGCCCTCGGAAATGGCAAGAAAGAGAACTCAAGGGGTTCACAAGGTATCACCCCTGTGTTTCTCATTGTCCCTGAAGCCATCAGAAGTCTCCTTCAGTCCCACTGCTGCCACCGAATCTGTTAAAGAACAAAGTTCAACTGAGTAAATTTTAAATATCTTATTGGCTTTATTAAACAATTCATGAATTGGGCAGCATACCGTCTACCAAATAGGAAAAAGCTCTGAGGAGCTGTACAAAATGGAAGACTTTTACAGGTAGAAGGATGCAGAACAGGAAGTTATTCTAACAAAGAGCTGGTTGTTTCAAGCAAGGTTACCTTCCTCTGGGGGACAGCAGGGGTCCATCAAGGAGATTACCTCTTTAGTGCTAACCAGGAAATTCCAGACTGACTGGTTAAGATTACATTCCTAGGAGAGGCTGAAACTGTAATTCGATTTCCTATGTATTAAGTCTCCATTTGGTGACATGGGCTTAGCACAAGTGACTCCATTTTGGGCCTTATCTCCTTTTTTTAAAAATAAATTTATTAATTTATTTGTTTATTTTTGGCTGTGTTGGGTCTTCGTTGCTGCACATGGGCTTTCTCTGGTTGCAGCGAGTGGGGGCTACTCTTCGTTGAGGTGCGTGGGTTTCTCATTCCGGTGGCTTCTCTTGTTACGGAGCACAGGCTCTAGGAGTGTGGGCTTCAGTAGTTGTGGCACGTGGGCTCAGTAGCTGTGGCTCGCGGGCTCTAGAGCACAGGCTCAGTAGTTGTGGCGCATGGGCTTAGTTGCTCCACGGCATATGGGATCTTCCTGGACCGGAGCTCGAACCCATGTCTCCTGCATTGGCAGGCGGATTCTTAACCACTGTGCCACCAGGGAAGCCCCCTTATCTCCTTTTTAACATACAATTTCTATAGCATAAAAAACTGTATGAATATGTGTCTATATATGTATATGTATACAGAAACATCTCTTGGATATGTACACCAAAATAACAAGGGTTGTTTCTACGTGGTGGGAGTTTTAGATGATCTTGATTTTCTGCTTTATACCTTTCTATTATGTCTTTGTTATCACTATTCCTGCTGCCCAGGAGTAAGGTCAGCTTGATGAGCATACAACCTGTGCTATCACACAGGGTCCCATGCTTAGAAGAGCCCATGTTTGGTTTAATATTCTGCTGTCACTATTTTGAAATTCTGAGTAATTCATGAACAAGGGGCCCCACATTTTCATTTTGCACTGAGCCCTACAAATTACATTGCTGGTCCTGTCAGGAGTATAGCTTGCCTCTTCAACTCTCATCCGGAAATGTGCTGTTCTACAACCACCACGTGAGAACTTGCTACTCTCATTTTTGTTCCTTCAAGTAGAAGGGTGATACCTCTCAACAAGGAGGCTTTTCACCTATTTTTTCCACTGTCAGCAAGACCATCAATCCTCTCCCTGAAGGGAAGGGAAAGCCTCTGAGGGCAGATTATTTTTTCTTCCCTACTAGATTTTAGTTTTACGCTCTCTCCCAGCCCCTGACAGGATGGATTGCAGGTGTCCATAATAGAGTACCTACGTTCCAACATGCCAATTCTAGGAGGAGAAAAATCTGTTCTCCTGTGATCCACAATCAATCCCAGCCACTACTCTAGCATCAAATGCATATGTGTACATTTACATATGTGAATTATTGTTAAGTCATTCTATAATGAGCCGTCGTGCCTAGAGCCTTGCCAAGCAAGGTTTTCATAATATCCCTAAGTAGTTTAGCAACAACTCAGAGCAACAACTAAAGCCAATCTTCATAGCTATCAGTGAATACACCCACGCCCATATTCATGAGATTTCCTTATAGTTTATTCCCATCAACTAAGCTTTTTATTGTCAGGAAGTTTTATGTAATTCTCCACCTGGAGATTTCACTGTGCATTCCTTCCTTTGGATCTTTTATAAAGATTTTTTTTTAAACTAGCCTCCCCACCAATCCCTAAGAAATCGTATTTTCAAAATGTCAAAATAATGTCCTTAACCTCCTTTAACTCTACGTCTGTTTCTTATTTCTAAGGTGATATCTACTGAGAGGAAAGAGGGTCAAGGTCCTATAGTGACTCAATTCCCTTACAAACAGTGGTCATGGGAATTCCCTGGTGGTCCAGTGGTTAGGACTCTGCGCTTTCACTACTGTGGGCCCGGGTTCAATCCCTGGTTGGGGAACTAAGATCCTGCAAGTGTGGCATGGCCCCAAAACAAACAAACAAAAACCTAAAAAACAGTGGTCGTAAGATCTTGTCAAAAACTTTTGGAGGTCAATTTATATTATATCCATCAAATGTCATATCTGCATGCTGTTTAATCCTTCAAATAAACCCACTTAGCGAGATAAGAATTATAGAAATCACCACATTTCCTCTAAGGAGTTCTTTTGGTTCAAATATCCTCTACTAGCTTTACTGACATGACATCAAACTCCCCAGTTTTTGAGTGACCTCCATTGTTCCATAACTGTCACATAAACAAAAAACTTTTAATTATGGATATTTTCAAACACACACAAAAGTATAGAAAATAGTGCAATGAAATTCCAGGTAGCTACTACTCAGCTTCAGCAATTACATTTGCCTATCTCAATCATCACTTTTAAATTTTGTTTCTCGATTTAGAGGAAATTTTGAGCATTAGATTCTAACTAGGAATACAGCCAAATTCATATTCTCACTTGAAATAAAGCTGTCACCTAAGTAGCAGTTATCTAGTTAAAATCAAAGAGCATCCCCATTTCCATCTCTAACCAACCTGCTTTCTAACTCCCTCTCCTCCTGCCCCTGAGCTGCAACTGGCACTTGTCCCAGCTAACTGGTCTAATCCTTTCAACTACTTAAATGTAGGACAGGAGGACTTTGAGAATAGATTTGCTTAGCATACTGCAGAAGAGGCAAAATTGCCCTCTGACCACTGCATCCCAGGGCAATTCCATTTCAATTCTTTAACTTCTGTAGAAGTGAACAAATAACAGCATTGGAATAAAGCTTATTTTTCAGAACTTTTGTTCAAAGCTCAGTGTAAAAGTATGCCCACGTCTATACATGTGAAAGTGGATATTACACAAAGTAGGCAAGAAGAGCAAGGCTCAGAGGGAATAAGATGGAAGATTAAGTTATGGATCAAGGGAAAGGAAGTAATGTTTCTAGGCTCCCTCTGGGAGACTTTATCTCCTTTATCTTCCCAGCAACTTCAGGTATAATCTAATTCCCATTTTACATATGAGGAAACTGAGGAAATTCAAACCTCAGAAGTCCTATGGCTCAAGACACCAGTTTGTTAATGTTGCAGGAGGAACTGAATCTGATCTATTTGACTCCAGAGCCATGCCTTTCTAAGTCAGGAGCGCTGGAAATTGGTTGGGATCCCCAGGACAATCCTTTCTGAGGCTTGAGCCTGCAAACGAATACCACTTTGTAATAAGACTTTCTCTCTTTCTCACCAGATGGTCCCCTAAATTAGTTGAAGCCTGTGGGCCTTAAATATAAAATAGGCAGATGCATCTTGATTATAATACAGCAGTTTGGTTTTAGTTGCAAGTGTTATGCTTAAAATGCAAGAATGTGATTGATTTACAGAATTTTTTTTAAAGGATAGGGGTTTTTTTGTGCTTGGCCAGCCCAGCTCCTGAATGCCTGGCTGCTCTCCAAAACAGACAGAACTACACCTAGGCAGGCCACCAAAAGTAAGGGTTCTATTTCTCTGGGACAGCCCTGAGCAACAGGACCTTCGCCCAATCCATACTGCTGATGCTGCCTCTATGAGACCCACCGGAGGCAGTTCTTGCTCTTCCTCCCTTAACCAGACTAGGCAAGAGGTATTTCATCAAGAAGTCCCCAGCTTGCTGGAATAATATCCATCCAGCTCCTTCTTTGCCATTGGCATTTACCCTAGCCTGCCTGGATCTAGAAGCTGATCCCTCTGGACTAAAGATCGTGCCTCTTCTTCTCCAATGAGTTGAGGGGACAAGAGGCAGCTTTAAAACTTGCTTCTCTTTTACTCACACTTAGTATGCCTGTTTCGTCTGTATATAAAGACTCCACTCACCTACAGCTATGAAAAACCCCGCTCTAACTTTGGAACTGAGAAATCATTCTTTATTCAGACACGTGCTTCCTCCACAAAGCATAGCAGCTGGGTGCATTGGAGGCAGCAGTGAGGGTGCAGGATCCAGGAGGGATGGGGAAGAAAGCAATTCTGAAAGGGAGTGAGGAGCAGTCTCAGGGAAGGGAGATGTCATCAGAGGGTTAAGCAGGCAGCAGGAAGGAAGAGGAATTCACTATTGAGGAGAAATGGAGAAGGGACTAAGTACCAAGCACTATGCTAGATGCTTCACATATACCAAGTGAGGAGGGACTGGAAATGGAGAGAAATTTATGAATGCTATTAAACTAGTGCAGGCAAGAAGTAATTAGGGACTTAAGAGAGTGGTGGCAGTTTGAATGGGAAAGAGAGGACAGAAGCAGGATTCACTGTGAAGTGAGGCTCGGCCCGACTTAGCAATTGATTGGGTGTAGAGGTCAGGGAGAAGGAAGAAACCAAGAGCTTTGGTTTTCATAATAAGTGACTGGGAAGATAAGAGGAAATGATTGTCAGGAGATGGATTTAGACAAGGTTAATCAATTCAGTTTGGGGCCTATTTAAGCTTTTAAAATTTTTTGTTATGCAAATTTCAAAACATAGACGAAAAGAGAGAATAGGATATTGAAGTCCCATATACCCACTACCTAACTCAACAATTATCAACTCACAGCCAATCAATACCCTTACCTATTCCTTCTCTCCCCAACGGGATTATTTTGAAGTAAATCCCGGACATCATATGATATTATCCATAAACACTTCAGTATGTATTTCTGAAAGATATTCCTAACATAGCCACATATAATTATCTCACCTAAAAAGGTAACATTAAGCCTTTAATGTCATCAAATACTTAATGTCATCAGTAATTATTCAAACTTCCTCAATCGGCCCCTTGTTTGTTTGATTTATATAGTTGATTGGTTAAAACCAGGATCCAGATAAACAGTCCCATTGAATGTAAGATTCTGTCTGAAACAGCCATATGGAGATATCAAGCAGGCAACTGAAATTTTGGGTCCAAAATTCAAGAGGTAGAGGCCAGAAATATAGATGTGGAAATCATCTTCCCAAAGAGAATCGTTGAAGCTATTTGAATAGATGAAGCTATTGAGTATGTATTAAAGGGGAAGAATATAACAATAAAAATGGCCCAAGGATAGAACCCTGGGGAAAAACTACATTTTGAAGAGAAGAAAGAGACTGAGGATGGGGACGAGGAGGGATTAGTCTGGGAAAGAAACAAGAAGCTGAAAAGTTGAAAAAGAAAACAAGATAGTGTTGTCCCCGGAACCAAGAAATGAAAGTGTTGCACAGAGGGAGGACCACACAATTTTCCTCACTCAATGTTTTCCCTCAAAAGAGCCTTGTACTAGGACTCAGTCCCTACTCTACTGTGTGACTTTCTAGCTGTGTTACAAGTTGAGCAAGTCACCTCCCTAAGTCCAAGATTCTTCAGATTTAAAAACAGATAAGACCAGTCCTGATTAACAGGCTGCTATGAGGATCAAATGAGAATGGAATCATGTGAAGAAGGCCTTTGTTAACTGCAAAGCACTGGACAAATAGGAGAGGCTGTTCGTTCAATACATCCTTATTGTTATTTTTATTAATTATGTGAAAATATAACTGCTGAGTGGAGGATTTAAAGTTTTTAATATTAGGAAATCCTGAATTTGAAAGGCCATGATTCTTCAAGAGTCTCATTAGATATAATAGCCGGCTCTTAGGAGCATCTATTGTGTGCTAGACACCGTTCTAAATCCTCCACATACCTTAACTCATTTGATCCTCAAAAAAAAATCTTATGAGATAGGTACTACTATTAACCTTGTTTTACAGATGAGGAAGCTAAGGCTGAGAGAAGTGACCTAACTTGCCCTAGGTCACACAACTAGGAAAGTAGCTGAGCCAGAGCTTAAGCCAAGTCTTTCCTATGCCAGAGCCTGACTTCTTAATCACTACACCAAACTTCCTCTTAAAAATATGCCTTGGAAAATTAGAAGACCACCATATTGCAACCCTAATGAATTATGGATCTAGGCATCAATGGCAGCTACCATCACAAAGACAACCAGACAGGGCTTCCCTGGTGGCACAGTGGTTAAGACTCCACCTGCCAATGCAGGGGACATGGGTTCGAGCCCTGGTCCAGAAGATCCCACATGCCGCGGAGCAACTAAGCCCATGTGCCACAACTACTGAGCCTGTGCTCTAGAGCCCATGACCCACAACTACTGAGCCTGCGTGCCACAACTACTGAAGCCTGCGCACCTGCAGCCCATGCACTAAAACGAAGAGCAGCCCCCACTCGCCGCAACTAGAAGCCCGTGCACAGCAACAAAGACCCAATGCAGCCAAAAATAAACAAAACAAAATAAATAAAACATAAAAAAAAGACAACCAGACATAATGTTCCTGAAGGAAGCACATGCCACCACCTATGAGGTAATTTTGCACCCCCTCCCTCCCCCGCAAAAAATTGAACCTGAATCAAACAAAGCTTTTAGATTAGGGTTATGGTTGCCAGATGAATTTCAGGATGCCCAGTTATAACTGAATTTCAGATAAACAACAAATAATATTTTTAGTGTAAGCATGTCCCATGCAATATTTAGTATGTCCCATACACTAAATTTGGGACACAGTTATACTAAAAAAGTATTCATTGTTTATCTGAAATTCAATTTTAACTGGGAACTCTGTATTTCTATTTGCTAAATCTGGCAACCCTACTTTAGATCCAACTACCCATTTATAAGGAACACAAACGGCAGAGAAACACATTAAAGGAACCAGAATAAGGCTATCTGCACCACACTGGGTAAATGTACAAGACAAACAACCAGACTTCTTTAACAAAGAAATGTCAAGAGCGAGAGAGAAAGAGAAACCTATAGACTAAAGAGACTTAAAAGACACAAAACTCCATCACTATGTGTAGACTATTTAGATTCTGCTTCAGATTATTAAAATACCACGACACTTGTGATATTATTGGTAATTTGATCACTGTCAAGTAATTCCATAAGTATATTAAGGAATTATTCATTTTTTAGTTTTCTAGTGGTATTGTGGGTTTTTTTTAAGAAGCCCTTATCTCTTATACATTTTGAAATGTTTATGGATGAAATGACATGTCCCAGAAGTGCTTCACAATAATATGGAAAGGAGGGAAGTGGAAAGAGTATAGATGTAATAAGATTGGCTTTGAATTGAGGATGTTGAAGCTTCCTTAAAAAGTACACGTGATTTCATTATACTTTTCTATTTCGGTATATGTTTGAAGTTCCCCATAATAAAAAAAGGCTTTTGAAAAAAACAATACCTAAAACAGAGCCTGACCTACTGTAAACACTTAATACATATTTGTTGGCAGGCAAATGGGTTTAATTTTAAAAAAGGAAAGCTTCCAGATGGTCATCAAATGGAAAAACATTTTAAAATGAGATTGCAAGCATGAATATGCCTGAAAACACAAATGAGATTCATTTAGGGACCAAACTATACTCAAATGGAACCAATAATGAATTTGCTCAGACAAGGGAATTTGTTTATTAAAGATGAACAGTTGTGAAATTCTGGGCAGAAGAGGTTCATATATTATAGCTATTAATTTTGGTAAACACAGAAGACATTTTTAACCCTTCAAAAAGACGTTATGCAGAAAACAATCCACCTTAGATTTTCTTCAATATTTATTATTCCACTGAACTGTTGTAGAAAGTCATGTTAATTTCCCAAAGGCCTTTGGACAGATTTCGAAAATTTGAATGTTCAAATGCAAGTGATCGCCAATTACTAAAAATTAATGACTTCTCATGCTGAATAATGCATGCACTTGGCAGGAGGACTTTACCAAAAATGCAGTGTTGTCAGTTTTTAATGCAATCTTGCCTTAGCTGCTGGGTACATGAAGGCAACCAAATTCAAAAGCAACCCTCAGCCCCCCACACACAAGGAGCAGGTTAGTGTGTTTACTGAAGTGTTTAGTGCAGGTAAGATAAGCTGTTTATTTTATGCTTAATGTTACACTATATGGATGCACCGTAATTAATTCAACCATTCTCTTATTGATGGATATTTCCCACTATTATCAACAACAATGCATTTGACCTTATACATTTAGCCTTACATTCTGGTGCTTTAATTTCTGGGGGAGAGATTACAAGAAATGGGTTAGCTGGGCCAAAGAATATTTATAAATATTTTTAATTTTAGCAGAAACTAATTGCATGTATTTTTAAAATTAGGGCTACGATGTGGAATGGCATTTTAAAAATGAATCACCTAACTACAAATCAACCATCTCACTAACCTCACTTCAAATGCAAAGTATGTTTAAGCTCTGATTTAAGTAGAGAACTGGGTTCTTAGACAATCTCTCATTGACAGCACTTTTGGTGTTGAAAATTCCATGGTTTATTCTGTTTCAGAGCATCTTGTATCAGTACTTCCAGTTTGGTATTCCTTCCTGTACTAGAAGGAAGCAGCATCTTAAACTGACTCCTTGCCACTGTCTCTGAATTCTGAGTGCCATTTCTGTCTTTCCTTGGTCCCTTTTTGCAAGGAGAGACTGGCTGTCCGCACTCTTTAAAAGGTATTTTTATTGGTATCTTTTCCTCTTATTCTTTTTGTCCCTCTAATTTTAAAGATCTTTTTATTTGCTGTTCTTCAAATTCAAAAATAACAAATGCTTGTTATAACCAGTGAAACAAGGCAATAGGAGGATGTATAAACACAAAGCTAATCATCACACGTCGACCTCCTGATGTGATCAATATTAATAGCCTGCTGAGCAGCCTTCCACAACTCCCCTTGCTCATACAAACAGATCAAACATATGTGCACATATGTAAAATTCTGTTTGTTTTCACCAAAGTATAATCATACTATACACATTATTCTGCAACTTGTTTCACTTAACTCTCTCTCTCTCTCTCTCTCTCTCTCTCTATATATATATATATACACACATATATTTATATATATGTGACAATAGACAATATATGTTATTTAAGAAAATATAGTGGAGATACTCTGCAGTCATAAGTTCTTTTCCAGTTCTAGAATTCATTTTTGTATTCCTTTGGAGAACATACAACCATGTATTTGTAATGAATTGTTTAATGTCTTTCTTCCCTGCTAGACTGAGAGCTCCTTGAAGGCAGGGGGCTAATTTTGTTCACCACTATATCTCCAGAATTTAGGGTAGTGCTGCCAGGACAGTAATTGCCTTTATAAAATCTATTTGTTCATTGTTTCACTGCTTCTTGAAACCTTCAGTCTACTTAAACTGGGTCATTGCCAATACTCAAATGTACGTGTCTTTAGGAACTCAGGCCTGAGTAAATCACCACTCAAAGTTATTTAGATGGAAACTGGTGACAGTACATTTTAAAAATTTGTAAGACTTCGTGCTTTTTAGCAAAAAACCCTTTCTGCCACAAAAAAAAATGAATTTTAAAGGACAGAGCACATGTTTAGCAGAAAAAGAGCTCTACACTTATAATTAGAGCTGAATTCTAGTCCCACCTCTGCCATTAATTACTGTGTGGCCTTTAGAAAGTTCCTTATCCTTTCTGGTCCTGGTTCATCTGTTGCTCTAACATTCATTAATTCCAAAACTATGTACTGTCCCCTGCGTGCGGCACTAGGTTAAGTGCTAGTGATACAGGGGTGAGTGATATAACAGCTAACAGTTAACGAATGCTTACTGCATGCTTGGCCTTTTGCTAATGGAGTCAAAGGCACTATCTCATTTAATCTTCCATGATAGCACTACCGTGATACTTTCTGTACTTTACAAAGGAGGAAACTGAGGCATAGCGAGGTAAAGTAACTTTCCCAGCATACCAAAGGACGCGGTGAAGACAGGATTGGAAGCCGGACAGTGAGGCTTCAGATGCCGTTCCAACAACCTTAGTGATCCTTGCCCTCATAATTCAACGACTATTGGCCTGCATTTAATCCCAGCCCAGTACTGGGTGGAGCGCCCTCTTGTCAATGGGAGGGTGCAGTGCCTCAGGTGCTCGTCAGAGAAACCATTGAGAGACCTGACACGATCTCAGTCAGGTGAAACACTACCTCGCTCTCGCGGTTTCCACAACCGGAAAATGAAGCGGTGGGACGTGTCAGCAGGTCGTACGCACGCACGCCTCTCTGGGCGTCCCATTGGGTACGGGTGAGCGTGCGGGTCACGCCAGCAGGACGCGCTTCTCTGAACTCGGCACGGGGCGGGGAGAAAGGGCGCGCTGCGTGCGCGCGGGCCCTTCCGACGTCGGCGCGGGCGGGCGGCTCCGCCTGGCCTAGGGCTCCTTTGCCCCGCCCCGCTGCCCGCGCCGTTGTGGCGTCTACTTCCGGGTCCTCACCACCTTTAGCGAAACCAACGAGAAGAAACCGCCTGCATGTAGAGCAGCCCGACCAGGAACGTATCCGAGTGGCGCGCGAACGTGAGAGGAAAGCCGTGCGCGGCTGCGCTTTACCGCCCCTGGGCCGCTCTAGACGCGGGTGAGTGCTGGGGCATCGGCTCGCACCTGGAGCTGCCCGCGGAGCAGCCCCCGGAGCGGCCTGACCCCGCCCCTCTCCGGGGAAGGCTTGGGCCCTGGCCCACTCCCAGCGTACTCCACGCGGTGTGTCCGGGCAGGTGCAGTGTGAGGAACAGTGAGGGGGCTAGTTAGAGCGCCTGCTTCCTAGAGGCGCTCCCTCGGCCCCTCCTTGGGGTGTTGAGATGACCATGTCTCTCCCTCACTTTTGTTCTCCATTTCATTCTCTTCCTTTTTCCATACTCCGCCCCAACCGCCTTCATCTAAAAGGATTCATCTCAAAAACCACTCCGGTCGTTTCTGCCTCGCTTGTGCTTGTGTGCGGTTTTAAGTTTCCCTTGCCTCTGCACCAAATATCCTATCATGTGCATCTCTAGATGCTACTCCTTAGAAAAATTTGTGCAAATGATTCATAAGTAGTATCCCCATCAGGAAGAATTCTGACATACATATACCATTATCAATCTAAGAGACACTAGTGAATTATTATATAATGGCCAGACATATTGAAAATTGTGTAATATGAAATGCCAAAATCCTATATAAAATAATTCATTTTGGAGTGCATCTGACAATTCTAAAACAAGCAGAGCTTGTTTCCTGTGAATTTTCTTTTCCTTATTAGAGCTGTGTTTGTTGACCAAGTTCTGTGAGTGACACAGGAAACCTGTCCTGCCTCTTTCCCACCCGACTTCCCACCCCTCCTTAGGAATTACATCTGTCAAGTTGTTCCACACGTTGTCCTTCTAAGGTAATGGAGGTCAAAGTCCATTTCCTCTAGAAGAAAACCAAGGGATGGTTTCCTTGTAGCAGTACGGTGATGCTGGATGCAAAATATCAATTATGGTTAACAGATCCTACATGTTTTTACATTTGTAGGAAAACAAGGTTATTCAGTAACTTTTTATTAAATTCTCAATAATATGGGTGGAAGCACTGTTGAAATCTTTATTCTGTAATAGAAAAACCATTAAACTGATGCCAGGATATCTGATTTCTAGTTCAGTTCTATTGCTGACTGTGACTTTGGGTCAGTTACCTAACCTCTGTGGACCCTCTGTTTCCCTATCTGTAAAATGAGAAAAGTGACATTAGATAGCTTCTAAGGCCACTTTCAACTTTAAGAAACAAAGGGAAAATCTAAGTAGCTCAGTAGAACATTCCTTGTGGAGATAGAAGGGAGATTGGGAAAATCTCAACAGTTGTATTTAATGTTGGGTTTTCTTTTAATTTCTAATTGAAATAAAAGTGTAGACTTTTCCCTTTTTACTTCCCCAAAGAATAAGAAAATGCCTTTGGAGGAAATAAAAATGTTCATTAATAGTCCCCAGATATGCCTATATTGACTCAGTTCTCATCCAAATAATTTAGCTATTTTCATTATGGGCTTTTATTATTATACATCAGTTAGTTGAGATACTGTATTGGAAACCATTTAGTCTTAGGAACAAAAGGGTAAATATTAACATATATGGTATCAATTCCAAGATGTACTCAAAACACCTAAGGACAGCAGCCATCAGTTAAATAAAGCACTAGGTTGAGAACAGAGGTCAGCACAGATACCATTGGTGATTTACCAATTGTATATGGTTTTATCTGTTCAATTTAAGGTTTTGTTGTAAAAGTCCGTTTATATCCACAGAGGTATTTAAATAATATAATGCAAGCTTGTGAAATGAAATTCCTTTAAAGAGAATGATGGACAGACAACCTCTGTAATATCAGTTTCTGGGGTTAGTGCTTTGGTTTAGTACTTGGTTAATTAAATCCCTATAGATGAAGTGCAAAAATAGCCTCCCAGAAAATTCTATGGCAGCAAGGTGTTGCTGCAAAGTTCCACTTTGTACTGAACAGTAATCAGGTATCATTGGAAGCAAAAAATTCTTAAGACTCTCTTGTGCTACTTGCACTGACTCGATTTCAAGCTTGGGAGCCTTTTTTTTTTTAACATTAAGAGCAAAATGTAAGTATAGGGGGAATATCAAATCAAATCACTAGACTCCTTTTCTATTAAGTATCCTAAGGATCTTTTTCTTCTTTATAGGAAAAATGCTTTCTGAAAGCAGTTCATTTTTGAAGGGTGTAATGCTTGGAAGCATTTTCTGTGCCTTGATCACTATGCTAGGACACATTAGGATTGGTCATGGAAATAGAATGCACCACCATGAGCATCATCACCTACAAGCTCCTAATAAAGAAGATATCTTGAAAATTTCAGAGGATGAACGCATGGAGCTCAGTAAGAGCTTTCGAGTATACTGTATCATCCTTGTCAAACCCAAAGATGTGAGTCTCTGGGCTGCAGTGAAGGAGACTTGGACCAAACACTGTGACAAAGCAGAGTTCTTCAGTTCTGAAAATGTTAAAGTGTTTGAGTCAATTAACATGGAAACAAATGACATGTGGTTAATGATGAGAAAAGCTTACAAATACGCCTTTGATAAATATAGAGACCAATACAACTGGTTCTTCCTTGCACGCCCCACTACGTTTGCTATTATTGAAAACTTAAAGTACTTTTTGTTAAAAAAGGATCCATCACAACCTTTCTATCTAGGCCACACTATAAAATCTGGAGACCTCGAGTATGTGAGTATGGAAGGAGGAATTGTCTTAAGTGTAGAATCAATGAAAAGACTTAACAGCCTTCTCAGTATTCCTGAAAAGTGTCCTGAACAGGGAGGGATGATTTGGAAGATATCTGAAGATAAGCAGCTAGCAGTCTGCCTGAAATACGCTGGAGTATTTGCAGAAAATGCAGAAGATGCTGAAGGAAAAGATGTATTTAACACCAAGTCTGTTGGGCTTTTTATTAAAGAGGCAATGACTAATCACCCCAACCAGGTAGTAGAAGGATGTTGTTCAGATATGGCTGTTACTTTTAATGGACTGACGCCTAATCAGATGCATGTAATGATGTACGGGGTATACCGTCTTAGGGCATTTGGGCATATTTTCAATGATGCATTGGTTTTCCTACCTCCAAATGGTTCTGATAATGACTGAGAAGAAATAAGAGCATGTATATGATCACCGTGTAGGACATGTGGTGTTATTTGTAGTAACAACTGCATATCCAACACAGCAGTATGTTTCTTTTCTTTTTTTTTTCGTTTTCAGTTTGGTGGCACTGGTTTATTCACACATTGAAGTTTAGTAATACATTTTAAAATAGGGTAGGGTTTTTTTCCTTAAAACACACATGAGAATTTCAACTGTGTTGGAAAGAAATGTTTTAATAATAATAATTTTACAAATAAAGAATATATTTATAAATAATATATTTATGTGATAAATTCTAAATTATGAACATTAAAAATCTGTGTGGCACATGTTTTTGCTGATTGGTTAAAAAATTTAACATGTCTTTTTAGCTTTCTAAGATACGCAAATGAAATCTCTAGTTGTGAATTTGTGATTAAAGTAAAACTTTTAGCTGTGTGTTTCTGTTACTTCTAACGTTGGTTTATGTTCTAAGCCTTCGCAAGTGCCATGGATTTGCTTTCTCAAAATGCACAACCAAGCAATAAAGGGAATGTTCCCAACCACTGTTAAAGTGAAAGTTGAAATCTATCCCTGAGAGAAAAAGTGAAAATTAATTATAAAGGTTAATAATTTTCCTGGGAGCTAATTTAGTGGCCTCCCTCAGCATACACAATTTCAGTGTAACCCTCTGTACTTCTCTATGCAGATATTGAAGTTGGAGTGGTGACTGTAAAGAATGTAATGTCATTTAACTGTATTGTTTCCCAGTTAATCAAGCTCTCAGCTGTGGCTTGGATAAAAATATATCAGTTGAGATTTATTTACTCCTGCAGAGCAAACGAGTTCTGTGGAAGTCTTCTTTGAAGAACTCCTTTCGGAAGTCTGGCAGTTTCACTTACTTGAATTGAGTCTGTCCTGGCTTTTGTTTACCTGTTCAAATTTTTAGATTTTTCCCATGTTCATGATTGCACCATATCCAACAGTTTTTGGTGTGGAGGTCTTAACCTCACCATTCACCTTGGATTACTCTGCCATTTGCCTGATTTCGGTGGCTACCCAAAAGCTTTATGGATGGTGGATACAACAGCTTCTGTGTTTATAAATGTGTGAAACACTTGGAGCTGACTTGTCCTAAAATCAGGCCTGCACATGCCATATTAAGTCAGATCCATAAGCCCCCATAGGGTGTGAAACCATGACATTTTAGAGGTTAATTTTTCTTATAACTGGCTTCATGATGTTAATGGTCTCCTACAGCTTTTGCAAGCCAGAAAGAATTTCCTCAAGAGGGCCTCGGGCTTCAAATTATTGATCATCAGAGTAGTGTGTAAAACCCTTTGTTTTAATTTATAGATTTTCCTCACTGGGGCTCTTGATTAAAATGAAAGGTTATTAATTTTGAAAAATAATAAAACCCTTTTATCAAGCACCAAAATATGTGGTCTCAGATGTAATTACTACAAACCAAATCATATTCAGTGTGAGTGCAATGATAAACAGTATCTCACTGAGTGTGACACCCAGTTTACAAGTGTCACATTGCCCCCAACACCAGTATCTTAAAATTTTTTCTACTTTATTTATCGCCTTCAATTACATTAGTGTATCGAGGTATAGTTGTAATAAATATATCAGAAAATGCATTCCATTGTTTGATTTCCTAGTGGGTACTAAAGTAACAAATTGATGCTCTTGATTGTATTTTTTTTTTTTTTTTTTTTTTTTTTTTTTTTTTTTTGCGGTACACGGGCCTCTCACTGTTGTAGCCTCTCCCGCTGCAGAGCACAGGCTCCGGACGCGCAGGCTCAGTGGCCATGGCTCACGGGCCCAGCCGTTCCGCGGCATGTGGGATCTTCCCGGACCGGGGCACGAACCCGTGTCCCCTGCATCGCCAGGCGGACTCTCAACCACTGCGCCACCAGGGAAGCCCTTGATAGTATTTTTATACATGAGTATTCCTTTATAAAATGTTAGTTGTCTTAAATAATATGCTGTCTCCTTGAACTTATTTGTACCTAGTCTTGTAGATAAATTTGGAATCAGTAACACAGAAAATTGTGCTACAGAAGTCATGGTTACAGATTTGATCATCATGCATTCAACAGCCAAAAACTATAACCCTAACTCCACTCTGTTATTGGGAAGAGAGTCGGGAAGAGTGGAGGTCTAATGGGAATTGATCATGATTGTGAATATATTTTACATATGGCTGGGTAATGCCTACTATATTGGACAACACAGGTCTAACCAGTTCTGGAAGTGTGAGGCCCACTGGCTGAGATGTGAATGAGAGAAAACTTCAAGTTTCTTCTAAAAGTTATATTTATCTTTCTGGTTTTCTTGAATGCAGGGAAACTGCAACCTGACTTTCAGCAGGCCCCAGGCCATCTCCTTGCACAAGTTCAATCGCTAGACCTTCTTTCTCAAAACATTGGATTTGGAGCAAAATATAGATTAGACCCCTTGGCTTTTTTTTAATGTAGCTATAATACTGCTTGTGTATCAAATCTGATTTATAATGCCCAGATTCAGGGAACACCTGTATTAGAAAAGTTACTGAAAGCACAGAGTTTAGTAATGGTGTACCACTAATTTTCCACTCAGTTAAAGTATTGTGTTCCTTTTAGTGCTAGCTGACTTGGATTGATGCATTCAATGCATGTCTGAGTGTTTATGTGAAGAGCCTGTTTGTAAAAGTTTAACTTTCTTTTGGCATTCAAAGAAATTCAGGGAAGGTTTTGCCAACCTTCCCACCAAGGAGTCCCCCAAAGTCTAATGAAAAAATAATCACTCAATTCCAGTATCATCAAAGATAAAATACTATAAAGTATTCAAAGGGTAATGGGGGAAATGACTTATTTAGAAAGTATGAAATAATGGTGTATGTCTGGGGTCTCTAGCATAATAGAAAGGAAAGTCCACTTTTATTAGTGTGGAATCTATATACTATACTACTCCTTGTATATATTGGGTATCTATGAGCTTAACACTAGACCTGGTATTTTGTGGAAAGCAAAAAGAGCCCAAACACATGATTCATACAGGGAGTCAAATAATCATTTCATGTAAGCTTTGCACGAGCAATAAAACAAGCCATTGTTTACTATTAGAATATGGTGGTCCTCTTTGCCTTAAAAGTCCTCAATTTGATAAGTGTTATTTCTCTTAACCCACATAATTCCCATTTCTTTGATAGTTTTCACTGATTCCATGCAAGAATGGCCACATTGGTTTTGCCATTGCTTTGGCAATTTAGTGAAAGCCCTGGCAGGAAGAGCAGGGCCTAAAAATAAGACTCAGATTTTCAATGAATGGATGGATGGATGGGAGCGAGGACGGATGCCATTAATTATGGGACAGGCTTGTGTTTGGAAAAAAGTAAGAAATGCTTCTAATGAGTGACTGATAAGAGACATCCACAAAGGTACTCAAAGTGCTGAATAAATGGGGATGTTCTAACAGTCAAAACACCAACCCCATACCATCTGAGGGGAAAAGGGGAAAAGTGGTCCTAACTTGATGAAGACTTTATTTTTTAATTAATTTTTACTGGAGTGTAGTTGATTACAATGTTGTGTTTCAGGTGTATGGCGAAGCGAATCACTTATACATATACATATATCCACTCTTTTTAAGATTCTTTCCCATATAGGCCATTACAGAGTATTGAGTAGAGTTTCCTGTGCTATACAGTAGATCTTTATTAGTTATCTATTTTATATATAGTAGTGTGTATATGTCCATCCCAATCTCCCAACTTATCCCTCCCCCCAATGGAAGACTTTAAATACTGGCACTGAGAATCTTCTTTTCCATATTTGCCACTCTAAGGTATTCACCTCCGGAAGGAAGCTTCAGGGAATACTGCCTGTTCTCCATCCCAATGCCATCCAACAGAAATATAATGGGAGCCGCATGTGTAGTTTAAAATTTTCTAGTAGCCACATTAAAAAAGACAGAGGTGAAATTACTTTTAGTATTATATTTTACTTAACCCAATATATCCAAAATATTGTCATTTCAACATGTAATCAACAGAAAAAATGAGATAGTTTACATTCTTTTTTTTATTAAGTCTTCAAAATCCAGTGTGTATTTTACAGTAACAGCACAGATCTAACCAATTCCATAAGTGTGAGACAACACCCCACCCCGGGGCTGTCATGTGAATGGGAGAAAACTTGAAGTTTCTTCTAAAAGGCCTGTTTATTTTTCTGGTTGTCTTGAAGGCTACGGAAATTGCAACCTGACTTTTAGCAGGCCCCAGGCCATCTCTTTGCATGAGTTCCATCACTGGATCTTCCTTCTCAAAATTAAGTCATTGGATCCTCCTTCTCAAAATTAACTCATTAGATCTGGAGTAAAATATTGATTAGACCCCTCAGCCTTTTTCCTTAGATTATAATTGAACCAAATTGCTCCTGTCAATTTTAATATTCACTAATCCTTTTCCCAACCTATCTTTTGGATGTATTGATAGTCACAAAGCAGCTGCTAGTTCTGCCTTTGCACTTACACTCTACCCTCATCTCCCCCACTTAACCAACCCTCCCCCTTGTATCCTTTTCTTTAAAAATCCAGGAAAGGCTTCTAAATGGTATAACCTTTAAATGGTCACAAATCACCTAGCCTGAAGGTGACAGAAAAAGTTCCGACCTCAGGACTAAGTTCAATTTCAAAAGATTCTCCCAGAATACCCTGCTAATGAAGAGGGAAACAGAACATTCCTCAGAAGCACACTGCAAGCAACCCAGTCTTACTGCATTCTAATCCTACCCATATTTTCCCACTGTGGAATAGAGGCTTGGCTAACTTACACTTCTCTCCAATAGCCCATAAACAAAGATGGTGATGCAACTGTGGGCCAAGATTAACATTTTATGAAACGTGAGGGGAGATTTTCTGCAAAATAGGCATTGCGGGAGGGAGGTAGGGAGGTTTAAGCAAATTCTGAGTGTAAATTCTTTATACGTGAAGTATGAATGGAAGGTAGAAAATGTCTCTTCTAGCATGTAATCTCTTTGTCAAAGAATATTTCTCTTGACTGTTTTAACACTTTACCACTCAAGTATTTTTACAAGTTCTGAATTAATTCCAAGTGTTTTATGTATTTTTTCATATTTACATACCATCTTGCCTGAAGTTCTTGCTATTTTTTTTTACATCTTTATTGGAGTATAATTGCTTTACAATGGTGTGTTAGTTTCTGCTTTATAACAAAGTGAATCAGTTATACATATACATATGTTCCCATATCTCTTCCATCTTGCGTCTCCCTCCCTCCCACCCTCCCTATCCCACCCCTCTAGGTGGTCACAAAGCACCGAGCTGATCTCCCTGAGCTGATCTCCCTGTGCTACGCGGCTGCTTCCCACAGCTATCTATTTTACATTTGGTAGTGTATATATGTCCATGCCACTCTCTCACTTTGTCACAGCTTACCCTTCCCCCTCCCCATATCCTCAAGTCCATGCTCTAGTAGGTCTGTGTCTTTATTCGTGTCTTACCCCTAGGTTCTTCATGACATTTTTTTTTTTAGTTCTTGCTATTTTATTCAACCATGGTTAAATTTTAGAAAAATTCCAGCTTGTTCTAAAAACTGTTTACTTGCATATCAGTGATACTTAGCTTTATTATCAATAAATTAAAAGCTTAATTTTGAAATTTTGGTGCATTTTCAGGTGGCCTCTCATCTTCCTGAAGGTTGATACTTATTTGCTAAAGGCCTTACAGATGTTGAGATACTTAGCTTTTAATGCATTTGTATAAGCACATTTATAGATTTCAGAAAAATTGTCTAGAATTATCCTACTTTTAATGGTGAGAAAAGGATGCTGTTTTTAATTTTATTTTAATATTAAAATATTAGATTTTTTAAAATAAAAAATATATGATAATGTAAAAATAAAAAAAACCAGGCTTTGCAATCAGGGACACTTAGGTTCAAATCCCAATTCTGCCATTTATTAGCAGTGTATCTTCAGGAAAGTTATATAACCCTTCTGGAGCCTTAGCTTCCTCACTTATCAAATGAGAATTAAAATCTACCTCATGGAATAGTCATAAAGATTAAGCAAGATATATAAGTAGAGCTTGTGCGTATAGGAATGTTATTTATTTCCCTTTCCCTCTGACCCATTTGAACAAGTTTAACTAGCACTTTACACAGTTAAATATGTATCAATCCTTTTATTAAGTATCTTTCTGGTAAAATATTAAAATATTGATGTGAATAACAGCTGGTATTGAATATTCAAAGTCACAAGGGAACTCCTTAATTAATAGTTCTAAGATAACATCTGTACATTGAATCTGTGCCATGCAATAAAACAGCTCTTCCTCAAGCAGCTTTTTAATAAAGTAAATATTTTTTAAGGAGAAATTTGGAAGTTGCTTTTAAGAACATTAACTTAGAACATATTCCCCCTTCACAGTAAATTAGACATTATTGGAGCCGAAATTGCCCAAATCAGTATGGTTTCTATCTCCTCACACTTTAATCAAGATGCTTCTATTTATATTGACAAAAACCACTGCTTAAGTGACACTCTTGCATCCCCAGTAAATGCATCTGGGCATTCGGTACTTGAGAGAGAATTGGATTTGACAACACCCAGAAGCTCACGAGGCCATGTGCCTTCTTTCAGACCTCTGCATTTGGGAGCAAGAAAGCAGAATTACTTTGTGGACTCCTTTCAAAACATTTTACAAAATATAAAATTTTTATCTTGTAAAGCACAAAATAAGTGCAGTGTAAGTTTCCAAGTTTTTACTGTATTTTAACCCCTACTTTTTTTAAAACAATAAAGCATTGCCAGTGAAAAATATCTTCCAGTCATGTGCATTTTTGAAAGCGATTTAGGAGATAGAGATTAATTTGATGGGTTAGAGACTGCTGTTATCCCACCAAATGAAGCTGTTTCTACTCTATATTCAGATACAATTCAGGTCGAACTTTTTGCAGGATCTTAGTTCTCCGACCAGGGATCGAACCCGTGCCCCCTGCAATGGAAGCACAGAGTCCTAACCACTGGACCACCAAGGAATTCCCAGGTTGAACTTTCTTAAATCCAAAATGTTTACACAAGCAAACTTTAGAAAGATCTCAGTCTCACAAAAGCATTCTTTTTCCTAATCCTGGATAAGTTAGCTCTCTAAGAAAGCTGTCCAGAGCCTACAGGGCAAAAAGGACTCTCCTCCCATCCTCCTCACCCTGCCCAATTTAATCCAGATGTTTAAGTGAACAGTGAATTTTGGCTTTAAAAAATGAATTCTGAATGGGGCAGCATTAGAACTGATGAGAACAGTGTCCAGACTAACGAGTACAAACCAAATCTTTCAGATCATGAAAAACTAAAAATTTGTTAAAACATTGGTATGAAGGGACTTCCCTGGTGGCGCAGTGGTTAAGAATCCGCCTGCCAATGCTGGGGACACAGGTTCAATTCCTTGTCCGGGAAGATCTCACATGCCACGGAGCAGCTAAGCCCGTGCGCCACAACTACTGAGCCTGCACTCTAGAGCCCGTGCTCCGCAACAAGAGAAGCCACCGCAATGAGAAGCCCACGCACTGCAATGAAGAGTAGCCCCTGCTCGCCGCAACTAGAGAAAACCCACGCACAGCAACGAAGACCCAACGTAGCCAAAATAAATAAATAAATTTAAAAATAAATTAGGGAACCTAGATAAACAAAGTTAAATATTTACTACATTTTGTTTGGGCATACATTCATTTCATATTCCCATTAATATATAATTGCTACATTATTAATATTCTCATGAACAAAAGAGTGAAATATTTACTATAATGAAATACATCTATAAATTTAGTCATTTGCCATTCTTGTATCTTCTGAAGTCCTATGCTTAGAAATATTGTATCCTCGGTAGTGGATTTCTACATGCTGGGGAAACTTGGCTGGATATAATCATTATTTGACAAATGCCATATGACTTTATGTTTGGGGATTATCAAATCCCTCAAATTAGAAATGTTCATAGCTGTCCTTTGGATAAATCCAGCTGCTTGTTTTGGGTCCAGAACATTAAAAAAAGGAAAAATGCAGCTGCCAACAGAACACCACCAAACCACTATAATAGTCTGCTAGAAGAGGGTTTTTCAGGCCTTTATATTACCACACAATGGGACAACAATCTGAGTTGGAATGCTGAATTGTTGCAACTCCAAGACATCTGGATTTTTTTTAACCTCACATTGGATATAATCTAGGAATATTTTTATATCTGGTTCATGTATAATTTGCAAATTTTAATGACTGAAATTGGAAATGTATTAGTAACTTCCTACTGGCTTTATAAGTTGCTATTGGGCTGTCACCATTACCCAGATTTTTTTAAACGTAAATTTACTCACTAGACTGGAAGCTCCTTAAGGATAAGGGCCACTTGTCTATTATTCATCTTTGTGCCACATGCCTAGAACCTAGTGGATATTCAATAAATGTCCATTGAGTTGAACTGACCTCGGCTGAGGAAAAGTGTGTCAGATGCACAAAAATGACTAGGTTGTAGGTTGGCTTGACACAAAATGTGTCAAGCTTGACACCCTAACTAAAAATGAACTGAAGACACATTGCCTGTGAGAAAAACAGGCTCTCCCTGTATTCCTACTCTCAGGAATATGGGAAAACTAAGTTGCCTTTAAGCATAGTGCATAAAGAGGCTGATAGTTAAACCTCTTTGAATTGGCTTCCTTGCATGACCTAATGTTTAGAAACAGACTGGGCTCCAACCTATGGAGTGACACCCCGGATTAACTCTATAACCTGAGGCCTCTCAGGGGGAGCAGGAAATATACATATTTAGTCCATATTACCAAGGCAACAAAGTCAATGTACCTGAACATAGTAGGAAAACAAGCACAGATGATGTTGAATATTTTAAAAGTGTTCCCCACACCCACCATAACAGTGGTTAGAAACATGGATAAATTATTTCTGAAACCACACAATTAAAACTTCTCTAATATATGTGTGTGCTTTGTTTTTCATTGCTAACACTCCATAGGCAATCTTGGTCAATTAACATTATCTTAGTACCAAAAATAAGGTTCAAAGTTTGGTTTTGACATAAATGACTTATTTTCTTTTTAAGCATATAAGGAGCTATAGACCTCGAATAGGCTGCCTCTCCCCCAAATGGGGAAACATCTGAATTTGAAACTAGTAAATCAGCATAAAATGAGACTATCTGTTGAAGAAACCTACCCTGAAAGATCATTTATAATTGTGCTACTGATGAGATTATTTACACTTTTATCCACCAGGAATAAATAATAAAATATAAAAATATAGTAAGCTGTAGAATATAACTGTCATAACAAAGAAAAATATTCTACATAGAACTAAAAAAGGATATAGGAAGAAAAGTTATCAGGGCACCTCTACAGGCTAGGAAAGAAAGATTTTGGCAGACATAAGCATTCTAATTAATGATGAAGCAGGAAAAATTCTCCAAGCCTTACCCTGGCCCAGATGAAATACTCCCCCAAATTATCAACCTTCCTTTACTCTTATCCATCTTCACCAAGAAACTTCCTGTTTACTAATTGTTTACCCTAAGCAGACTTACCACTATAAATTAATACATTTACATTCTAACGTGGGAATCTCCAAGTCTTATAGGTTTTGTTACTGGAAAATAGTTTCTCAATCTGAGTCAGACCCTGGATCTATACCCTTCACCCATGTTATATCTTAGGAGGCCCAGCTGCAACAGCCAGCCAAATGGTGTCTCTCTTTTTACTATCCACCCTCACCTTTCTCACCAACTTATAACCGTAACACAGGTCACCACAATCTTGTAAATGTCTGTATCCATCTGAAAAATAAAATCACATGTCATATATTTGTAAACAACCAAATGAAGATGGCTGAAACACAGTATTGGGTTGGCCAAAAAGTTCGTTCGGGTTTTTCTGAACAACAAACTTTTTTCCAAACAAACTTTTTGGCCAACCCAATATAACAGCAATGTTATTAGGAAGAAAGACCTGTTATCACTGTATAAATTCATAACTGCTGTTTAATTCTCAAAACAGCTTACTGTTCTCACTGAAGTAGGTCCATGGTCTTCATATGCCACTTATGATAGGAGATACGCATTCTTTGGGGAATACAGTGGGGACTCAAATCTGGAAGTTCTGGGCATCTGTGTAGTATGATTCAAGAGAGGGCATTAAATAAATTGAATTGGAATCTGATCAAGCCGATCTGTTTACAGGCTATACAGGGAGTACAAAAACAAGTTAAATTACTTTACAGTGATACAATCAACAAAATCCAGAATGTGGGAAGAAACGCTATATGACAAAACAACTAGATTTCTTACATAATTAATTTAAAGGGAAAACAGACGGAGAACTTAGAGATTAAAACAGACAAATAACAACCAAATGCAATATATGGACCTTGTCGGATACCAATTTCAAGCAAACCAATGGTTAAAAAAATAAAAAGAGAAACAATTGGGTCCATCTGTCACATAATTGAACACAGTTCAGATATTTGACCTTATTAAGAAATAGCTGAGACTTCCCTGGTGGTCCAGTGGTTAAGAATCTGCCTTCCAATGCAGAACATGGGTTCGATCCCTGGTCGGGAACTAAGATACCACATGCTGCGGAGCAACTAAGCCCGCATGCCGCAACTACTGAGCACGCAAGCCACAACTAGAGAGAAGCCCACGTGCCACAACGAAGATCCCGTGTGCCACAACTAAGACCCGATGCAGCCAAAAATAAAAAATGAATATATATATTTTTAAAAAGAAATAGCTAAAATTTTTAGGTGTGATAATGATATTATGGGTTTTTTTAAAAAATACATATTTCAAAGACATATTAAAGAAACTGGATGAAATGATATATCTGAGATTTGCTTCAAAATAATCAGAGAGTGGGGTGGGAAGGAGTGAGATAGAGATGAAATAATATTGGCCACGAATTGAAGCTGGGTGATGGATACAGAAAAGGTCCATTATACTATGCTACCCATACTTTTCTATATGCTCAAAATTTTCCATAATGAAAAGTTTAAAAACAGCAACAGCAAACAAAAAACACATACAAAAGAGAAGGGGAACTTCTAGGTGCCCTGGGGTAATGGGATAAAAATCCCAGTCTAGCTTCCAGCCCCATTAAGTAGTCAGATTCTCTGGGGGGTCAGCCATATACTAGCAAGTTCATTTACCAAATCTTGCCCTTCATCTTACATCATTAGCCTGAGAAAGGACATTAAGTTGTCTGAGTTTGGTTACTTACCAGACACCTTTTAATGTCCAAGTTTGTAACCCAAATTTAACTTGAGTTTAAGAAAAAATAAAATAATTTTTGAAGCTAACAGAATTTTAGCATCTGTTGAATTTATTCAGCATAACCACAGAGGTATTGTCTTCATGTTGTCACACATAGACACAAACACAGATACAACACAATATCCATTTTTAGCCCAAGTGCATTCCTTCTGAGGCTCATTTATATGTCTTCATATGCCACAGCCCATCATTTAAATAATGGATATTTTCAATGCCAATTCCTTTGTTGACTTTCTCACTGCAGAAGGAATAAAGCACATAAACATATTGTTAAGTATTTTTATAGGCTTACTCATGGTAAATATAATTCAGGGTGCATTGCTATCTTGAAATTATTGAGCCACATGTAGGGAATTTATTTATATTACACTAACATTATCATCTACATTAAACTACATTACTCTGCTGCAGTTCATGTCTTAAAGCGATTCTAGTGATCTAACTAGTGGGTCCACAGAAACAGAGTAATGATGTCACCAAACCAGGAGAACATCAAAGTGTTATAATTAACCCTGAAACAAAATTAATAGGAATATTTTGGTCATGAGTTCCAACGTTTTTAAGTATATTGACTATATTTTGGTAATATATCTTTAATATTTCCTTAATATTTTATACCACCATGTTAAAATATAAGATAAATACTGTGTGGTACTAAATTATGTCACCGTTTTTAAAAAGTAGCAGTAAAATATCTTTCCCCACACCTAATCTAAATCATACTAAATAAAAAAAATTCCTAAAATACCACACACATACATATAATACAGCTGTGTTGGCACACAGGTTCTTTTCAGAATGCTAAAGGAAGAATGCAATCCCAGAGACAAAATAGGTTTCAATGGCTTCCTAAGTGTTAGGAAAAATCAGAAATGAGGCTTCTGTGCTTAAATATTTATAAGATATGGTATGAATGAGAGCAAATTTCACCTGTAATTCTGATTCTTCCTGCATAGGTTACCTATATCTTAAAAGCTAAGGAGGCCTAACAGGAGACTTACATATCTTCTGCAGACATCTTCATGACTCCAACACACAGAGCATGCTGTTTTCCTTCTGCCATGATTGCCTGAAAACACACAGCTAAGAAAACTATTTATCTATCAAAATGCCTTGGGTGTCACATTACTACTTAAGCCACTGTGAACCCAACTTGCACCTTCGCCTAGTCCATTAACTCCTTGAGGGCAGGGACCTAGCAAAATTTATGGGCAGATTGCAAATACTCAATACATGCTAAATGAATGAATCTAATAATCATTCTCTGTTTTTAAGTCAAATGTTAATAATACCATAACCCAATGCCAACAAAAGAAGAAGAAAAAGAAGTCATGCAAAAAAGGAGACAAAATTTCTTGCATATAAATATTAAAAATGGAAATAAATATCAATTGTTCTAGTGCTTTAATCACTAAATGGTGGTTTTATATAAAGGATACATTAAAACAATAATTATATCCCCAATCAATCTTTAAGAGTCCAATGTAAGTTGCAATCTATCCAGAACAACCAGAATGTTCTTGGTTATCATTTGAAGTGTCTAGAATGTTAAACACTGCAGTACATATTTTAAAAAGTAAAGGTTCAAGGGTACACAGCCCCTCTCTGTACTAGTTTTGCAACTTTCCCAAAGTCTATAATTATTTCAAAATAAAAATTATTTTAAAAGTAAAGGCTAAGTACTAGGAAAATTTTCCATTTAGGGGAAACCCCAGAACTATAAACTTTAAAAACAGAAAAATCATAAACATAAAAGGGTAACCTGTCCTCACAGAATACTTTTCTCCCTTGGTTTTCAAGTCATTCATTCATTCAATGTTCCACAAATATTTGATCACCTATTATGTGACCAGTATCTATATCAACACAAGCTGTTCCTAAGATATAAATATATTGATACAACTTATACTACCCCTTAGATATAACTGCCACAAGAGAGAACACCCTCCTTTTGAGCACAGGACACACTCTTAAACCCACTCTAATGGCCTTTCCGCTCCAGTGATTTCCCCATTCCCACCAAGTATGGTTCCTTTTCTCAACCTGAGGCAAATGGCCACTTTATCTATGACAGAGGAGAAGATGTCCTCCTGTCCAGACTAGGTGATAAAAAACTAATCTGGAATATAGCTGAAACAGCACTGTAGAAATGGAAATAATGCAGAATTATTCAGCTCCATCATGAGTTGAATAGATTCTTAAGGACTATCTGGGACTTTATCATTTCTCTTTGAGAAAACATGTTCTGAGGCCCAAACAACCAACTTAAAAATGAACTTTAGGGGGCTTCCCTGGTGGCGCAGTGGTTGACAGTCCGCCTGCCGATGCAGGGGACACGGGTTCGTGCCCCGGTCCGAGAAGATCCCACATGCCGCTGAGCGGCTGGGCCCGTGAGCCATGGCCGCTGAGCCTGTGCATCCAGAGCCTGTGCTCCTCAACGGGAGAGGCCACAACAGTGAGAGGCCCACGTACCACAAAAAAAAAAAAAATGAAAAAAAATGAACTTTAGAATAAAAGTTCATTGGAACTTCAAAATAAAACCACTGGGATTGCCAATGGTTCCCACTACTCACTTCTAACATTCCACCTGGTGCTTAAGTTCTTTTCCCTTTTGAGTGCTTTTACTCCAGGGTATCTGGGGTAATTCAAACATAAAAGTAGCAAGATGATGTCCAAATAAGTGATCCAATCATATCATATACAACCTCTCTATTAATAATTAAGAGTTTTATACTGTGTCCTGAGTCTGATAACACTGGTCTCTAACTGAGCTGAAATGCAGCTGGGACTCTTTTGTTACTTGTTCTCATTTAATCTCTAAGATGGGACAGAATTTAGTCTCAAGAAATAATGTTGCTTCCCACATCTTCAAATGTAGCCAGAAAGGCATGAGATAACAGTAAGAGTAACCTCCAAAAAAGTACATCTAATGTTCTCCGGGATGACAGATCTTTCAGCAATAACAAGAATACAATGAACACATTTTTCAACAGTTACAGCCTGGGAAGGATACAACAATCGTATCTACTGCAGCAGGGTAAAGTTTAGCTCCAGGAGAAGTTAAGCCTGGACACATGATATTTGCTCCACTGAGTACAAATTTGATGGCTCCTTTATCAACCTGCTGGTGTGGCAGGATAAAAGGATCTAGAAGAAAAGAAATGCATTACATAAATTAGTAAGACTAATGACTCAACAGAAAAAGGCAAAGGACATGAACAAATATTTCCCCAAATTACAGTATTCTGTGACACATGCAAAATAAAACTGAAACACCCTCCTTCACTTATCAAATTGGTATATATTTTTAAGAAAAGTATTTCCCAGTGCTAGCAAGAGTGTAGGAAAACTGACATTCCCATATACTGCTAGAAGACTTATAAATGGGTACAAGCTTTCTTTAGGACTACCTGGCAACATGTATCAACAGCCTCGAAAAGGTTCAAACTCTGACTCAGTAATTCTACTTCTAGGACTTTATCCTAAGAAAAAAATGAGAGATGTACAATATATTTAGATAGAAAGATATTCATTATAGCACTAATATTTATATTAGAAATAAACTGGAATCAACCTAAATGTCCAGCAATAAAGTAAGAGATAAATGACTTAAAGTATGTCTATAATACCTATATAATAGGACCATGTTTTTGGAGAATACCCTGGGAAATATTCAAAATATATGATAAGTGAAAAAAGCAGAATAAAAACTGCCAGAAATGGGGCTTCCCTGGTGGCGCAGTGGTTGAAGAGTCCACCTGCCGATGCAGGGGACACGGGTTCGTGCCCCGGTCCGGGAGGATCCCACGTGCCGCGGAGTGGCTGGGCCCGTGAGCCATGGCCGCTGAGCCTGCGCGTCCGGAGCCTGTTGCTCCGCAACCGGAGAGGCCACAACAGTGAGAGGCCCGCTTACCGCAAAAAAAAAAAAACTGCCAGAAAGACCGGTGGTTGCTAGGGGTTGGAAGAGACGGGGAGGTGGGAAGGATGAATAGGTAGAGCACAGGGAATTTTTAGGGCAGTGAAACTATTCTGTAAGATACTGTAACAGTGCTGTATACATGATATATGCAATCGACAAAAACCACAGACCGTACAACACAAAGAATGAACCCTAATGTAAACTATGGACTTTCGTTAATTATAATAATGTATCAATATTGGTTCATCGATTGAAGCACGGCAATGCAGGATATTAATAAGAAAAGAAGGATGGGAAGGAAGTATATGGGAACTCTCTGTACTTTGTTCATTTTTTCTGTAAATCTAAAACTGCTCTAAAAAGAAAGTCTATTAATTAAAAAACAAAAACTATTTAACAGAGAGCCCAATTTAAAAAGGAAAAAAATATGCATTTACACATAACACACAGACACACACACAATACAGGAAATAATGGGATGGAAGTACACTGATATACTAACCATGGTTACCTCTAGGTCATGGGAATACAAGTGATTTTACTTCCGTATTTTACAAATCTCTAGAATGAACACATACTCCTTCTGTAATCTTAAAAAAATTTGTGTGTGTGTATGTGTGTCTATTAATAATTCATAACCTAAAAACTAAAGGATCCCCAAAGGATTTAAAACAATATCTATGGGAAAAACTTTTTAGGCCTCTCAGGGCTCTCCAGGAATAATAACAATAATTGGTAAAATGTATTCATTTTAATGTCTTACCACTAGCTCTCCCACTAGTCAGAGAACAAATAAGTCTTTTTCCTACCAAGACTAGAAATTAATTTAAACACAGCTCCAAATTAAACATCTTACTGAAAAAAAGGAAGCTGAATGAATGAATGTGTTTACTACTCAGAAGCCATAATTTGTTTTCTAGATCTCCATCCTCATTAATATCTGTCCTTTAATAATAATGATAATGATGATCCTGATCATGGGGATGATGACAAGTAGTAGTAGTGGATGGACATTTACTGAACAATTACTACATCATAATAATGGCTATTATATATTGAGCACTTACTATGTTCCAGGCATTGTGTTAGGTGCATTACATGTGTGTTACTATCTTATTTAATCCTCACAACCCTGGGAGATGTAACATAAAATTGCTTCCACTTTTAAAGATAAGGAAACAAAGCTTAAGTGACTTGACAAAAGTGACATGCACTGGGAATTGAGCCCAGACCTGCCTAACTCCAAGTTCACACTTTTAACCACCATATCATCCTGCTTCTTGCACAAGAATAACTTTAAGATGTTCTAAAAGGTTGGTTCCCAGCAAAATATTATTAAACAGGAACATCTTTTTCTTCCAACTTATTGTGAAAATGCTTAACATATAGAAAAACTGGAAGAATAGTTCAATGAGCACCTGGATACCATCCACTTAGTTTCAACAATCGTTCATTAGCACTTTGCTATATTTGCTTTATCTCTTTCTATTTATACACACATATTTTTTTCCTCTACCATTTGACACTTCAGACACAATGCTTCACCATAAATAAGCACACATGCCAGACACATACTGGCTTGAAAAGCAGAAATTTTACTTTGCAGTTGAAAAACTCTTGTACACTGGGATAGCATCTTCCTTTGGGTTTTCTTTTGTAATGTAATCAATCTAACAACATGCAAATGTGGGTACATAATAAACATTATTTTGTTTCTTAACACCTGACCTTGGCACTCAACTAACAATAACTGGGATTACATGCTTTCCCTTATACAGACTTACCTCTATGAGGCAAATCTGGATACAAATGTAAAAGAAAATGCTCACAGCACTTATTACAGTTTGTGAATATATATTCGTGTAATTATCTAATTGTTGTCTATTCTCCCAACTAGACTGTTAGCTTCCTAGGGACACGGACCATATCTATCTTTGCTTCCTATCACATTCTCAGTACCTAGCTCAGTGCCTGGCACAGAGTAAGTTTAAAAAATAGTTTTTGAATTAAGTAATGAATGAATGAATGCTCTTTCTTGGGCTTTCTGGAATGCATAATGAGAGAATTTGCATTTTTCAGATTTACCACAAGATGGGGAGGGGGGAAATCTTTTTAGTTTTATATTCCATATAGCCTAGTACTAATAAGTTAACTACCAGAAGTCACTTTCAACTCCTTTTGTGTCTTTCCATATGCCCAAATACATATTTTCTAACAAGACTTACATTTGTGAAGTAATCTTAGGGTTGGATAAAAAGGCCCTTCTCTTTGTCTAAAAAACAGTAACTCTCCATTTACTGTAAGGATCTCTATATGTTCATGGCTGTAAGACAAATGTCACAAAGTACCAAGTTAGATATTTTCTTTCAAAAATGAATGTGCCAAACATCCTTTAAATAATGTATAATATGAAGCATGCATATACAGAGATACAGTAAGCTTTAAAAAAAAATTTCAATAAAGATCCAGGGCAAAAAAAACATTTTTTTTAACGCATACCAGTCCAGTAGAGAAAAAGGAAAAATATGACCTGCTACAATTTTATTTCACATTTTATTATTTTAAATTCCTTTTCAGATAATTAATAAAACAAATCTCTAAAGCACAAACTGAAATAAATCCAACTCTGAATAAAAACATTTAATTAACTCTTTAATAAAACAATCAGTACACAAAGCCACATTTTCACAAACATAGAAAAACACTTGAAAATACAAATATTGATAAGTTTTAGAGTTATTTAGAGTAGATAAATAGTTAATGTGACGATAATTACATTTATTATGAGTGCAATCTAATCATTCAATATTCAGCTTCTCTGAACTTTACATAGAAAAAAATAAAGACTTACCATCGCACTATTTTGACAGGATCTTTCTTAGGCATGATTTGATTAAGCCATGGTTCAATACCTGGAAATTGTTCTAACAATTGGTTCTTAATACCCTTTATAACTGAGGTTTTCAACTGGATGCAGTTGGACACATTTTCTTTTTCATCAAATCTGCCAAATGATTTTTGCAAGGAAAAAAAAAGGCATTTCCAAGAAGACATATCAGAATAGCTAAAGGTATTGTTTTAATTAGTCATCTATTTCCAAGCAAATATTTAGACGTCTAAAATAATTATGAAATAAATTGTTTTTTTAAATACCATTTCCCTTTTATTGTGTCCAGCACAAAACCAAAGTCTTAATACAATATTAAAATAAACTGTCATAAAGTCACAATTAGCTGGGCGGGGGGGGCGAGGGGAGAAGGATATGAGGCATATTTCACATTATAATCTGTAATTAGCTACACAAATGCCTCTCCTGGAAAATCTTACTCAACTCTACCCAGGAAGAAACAGATTCCCACCTATAACAGAACCTGTGTAAAAAAACAAAAGCAAAACAAAACAAAATGAAAATACCCTCAAGCGTTGATATACAAAAGACCAACCCAAATATAACAGTGAAAATCGGCCCCTCCTAGGCTATGTAATCTGCTGAGATTCTTTTTTAAGTGATGATGACGACGGTATTTAACATCCCTATTTATTTTTGCTCAAAATGTCCTGCACAAAACCCACCTCCCTTTGCCCATGATCCCCCTTTGCTTTTTGCGTCTACCAAATCTGGAAGGCAAACCCACTAGGTAGGTTCCAAAGAATTTTTGTCTTCCTCACACTGAATAGCCTATGGGGCAGTCACGCTATTTTCAAGACAAGGTTCATCTGGCAGCTAGGCAATAGGTATCACAGTCCGCTAGCTTCCTGTCACCCAGACTCCTTCACTCCCAATGACCCAGGAAGTCAAGCCTTCCCTTATTCAGTTCATAACTAGTAACCACAAGGCAGTGAGTGCAGGGCTCTCCTCTCTGCTAAAGAGGATATGTCCCCAAATCACAGTACAAGGATGTGATTGGTAGAACCCTAGGAACGGAGATAGGACTAGGAAAGGGGGCAAAAGAGAAAGAGAGGTAAGGAGAAAGAAAATGAGGGTGGGAGGACCCAAACCCAACTGAGGATTAGGGACGAAAAGCTTAAAGAAGTGTTGCTAGTTGCCAGTTGAGAGAATAGTACTATAGAAAACCTTAGGGAGTAAGGATGGCAGGGGCGGGGGAGAGAGAAAGAGAATCTTTGCTCTCGCCCTCTTCCCCACCCCCACCCCCACCCCCTTTGTGAGCAGCCAACGGAGGCCACAGCATGTGCTTACTTCTTGAACATGATCCAAGGTGAAGGGGGCGACGATAGGGAAGGGCCCGGAATGGGGAAAAAATTGAATTAGCAAGGGTCCGGCAGATCCCCTTACACGAGGAAGGCCGGAACTGACAGTCGGAGCTGTTGTCGTTATCCGGAAAGGGAGACAGCCAGCCGCACTTTACGGTTCTCAGAGAAATTTGACTACTTCCGCTCCTTAAAATCGTCGGCTCTTTTGCCGGCCCTTTTTGGTTTACCGATCCCTATCCAGAGCGTGTAGCTGAAAAGGCGGGACTTGTGAAGGAAGAAGAGATAGAGCAATCATTGTAAGAGCAGGAAGAGAAGATGGAGGGGGCGGGGCAATCAATCAAGGCAGTATTTAAGGCCGTTGCGTCACTACGGGTTCCTCAAAGGGTCAAAATTCTTCCGTGTTTCATTGCTACCTACAGTTATTTTTTAGTGGGAATGGTTTTTGTTCCCTGAGACAACCGAATGGATTGGTGCTTACCGACCAGCTTGAAGCCAAGCAAGCCTCTTGACATCATGTTTATGTACTCGTGGGCTTGCCAAATTTAGCAAATAAAAATATAGGACGCCCTGTACAGGACATTTGGATTTCAGAAAAACAATGAATACTTTTTTTAGTATAACTATACCTCATCCAATATTTGGGACATACTTATACTAAAAAAAGAAAAAAGTACGTGCTATCTGAATTGAATTGGGCGTCCTGTATTTTAATCTGGCAACCATATTCACTGGCCACAGTGAGGTGCCCCCAAAGAATTATTCACTAGGCTGCTGTCCCCTGCCTCACCCCCATGGCTATAAGTTGAGCTATTATAAATATAAAGAGGTACCTTCCCTGAATGATAGAATGTCCTGTAGCCGATCGATACTAGACTAATCCGATTGAAGAGATAACAGCTAAAGAAACACGTTTTACTTACGTGATTTTAAAAAAGAGCAAATCAAGGGTTTTGATCAGCAAAGAAAGCATAGAAAAATGCAAAACCTAAACAGGCACTACCCAGGCGGTGGGATGGGTGTGCACTGATCTGTAAAACAAATACACCAGTCTCTCCAGGGAGCAAATACTCTATACTGGGGAGATGGGCCTTGGCAATGACAGCAAATGGTATTATGTGTTTGAATTGTACTGCTAACTCACCTTGCCTTGATTCTATGGTAGCAACAATCTTCTGATTATAATTTAGCTTCCCACGAAGATCTGCCCGGAAAGGACTTACTATTTTCAAGTCATATCTGCGTGAACAATTGTCTTTATAAATTAATAAATTGGCATTATGGTTTATACATCAATCTCTTGAGAACGTCCTTAGCGTGAATCCGCATTCCCAGCATCAGTCAACTCTGTGACATTTAAATATCGTTTATGAACATACAAAACTGAAGCCCAGACCCCAAGCTGTGGTTAGTGCTACACTGTTAGGCTTCTTACAAAACAGGAGAACTTTCCTCTACTAGCAACTCACATCGCCCTGGAAGCCTGCCATGTAACAGTAAATATATTATAACAACTATAAACAGTTATAATTAAGCGGTTGGAGGTAGGAGAAAATAAATATTTTGTGTTCAATCTAAACATAACACCTTAGTAATAACAATGTATTCCACTAGTAAATAAAATTTAACTTGATGAACTCCAAAATTAATAATACCTAGATGGACTTCCTAATTTCTTGAACTTCCTAATTTCTTGAACCTACTAATTTTAGACTTATTAAAAAGTATTATGCTGAGTATTTGCATTGCTAGAGATAAGAGCTAACTTTTAATTCTATAAAAATTATACATAAGGACTTCCCTGTTGGGCCAGTGGTTAAGACTCCACGCTTCCACTGCAGGGGGTGCCAGCTTGATCCCCGGTGGGGGAACTACGACCCCACATGCCGCGTGGGGCGGCCAAAAATAATAATAATAAGGTTTTAAAAAATAAAAATAGGACTTCCCTGGTGGCGCAGTGGTTGAGAGTCAACCTGCCGATGCAGGGCACACGGGTTCGTGCCCCGGTCCGGGAAGATCCCACATGCCGCGGAGCGGCTGGGCCCGTGAGCCATGGCCGCTGAGCCTGCGCGTCCGGAACCTGTGCTCCGCAATGGGAGAGGCCACAACAGTGAGAGGCCCGCATACCGCAAAAAAAATAAATAAAATTTATACATACTCTAAATTATGACAAATCCCACATGCATGGAATAGATATATAGCTACATGTGCATACATATTTTAATCCACTTTCATATACTCTGATAATCACAGAAACTGAATCTGAATTATGACAAATGCCAAGTTAGGTCATTAGTATTAACGAGGGAGATATTTAGTTCTGTATGTGTACATGAATACCTTTATTCATAACCCATCTACATAGATACATAAGCAGGGCCCACTTTTCACTGTAATGTGTTTCTGGTTTTGTGTTGTAAACAGGATTATTTTTCCAAGGTTATAATTGGGGGTTTACTCCTGACAGAACTCATCTTCAAATAAATCACTGCTACAACAAACGATATGTCATAAAAGAAGAAATACCTCAAAATAAACCTCTTCCAAAATTGAAATAATGAACTTCATTTATTCATGCAATAGTTATAAAGGACCTTTATGTTTTAGACATATATGCTGTCTATACTAGAATTCATGCATAGATGTTCTGTGCAATTTATTTTACAAGGGACATCAATGTACATGCAGCACAGGACACAAAAAACCCAAGTCTAGCATACAGTTTACTAAAATAAGTAACCTAGCTATAATAAGCATTAAACATTTAATGATTGTATTTGCTGTCTTAGAATTTTGAAACAATTTTATAGGATCATCTTGACATAAGACTCTAAAATGCTGCCCAAGGAAGTTTACAGTAAGGCCTCCTTTTCTTCTTCATAAGCTTCCTTGAGCAATAAGCATGGTACCAAAACCCTTCAGAGTGTCCAGTAAAAAATGGTTTCTTTAGGAGGTGGGCCATAGCTTTGAACACTGGAGGAGGTGCTTTCACTGCAAGAAAGAATTGGGCCACTGCCAGACCCCTACTGGGTCTCTCATCTCTCAGAATCTACAGCCTGTGAAGTCTTCCATTAAGGTCACTTTTCCCACAAACCGCCCCGCAGCCTTATACTTCAGAGCCACCTGCAGCATGACTTTATATCCCCCACAAGGTCAAGACATACCTAAGAATCACACCACTACCCCCACCACCAATCACTGTGCAGAGCACAGGTGAGAAAATGCATTGGCCACGGCCTGGATCTTTCCATACAGAGCAATATAAGGAACACCAACCAAACAGCATCATCCTCTAGTCCCAAATACAGCTAAATTTGGAGAAAGCTGAGAGACCCCTATTTATCAAAAGACTGTCAGAAGTAACCATCTTGACAAATTTATGATAAGCCAAACTCACTGTGCCTCACTTACATCCCTATTTTCTTTTGTCATCGCCCAATATGTAAGCACCAAGTTCAATCTATTATTATGTGACCTTGGGCAAGTCACTTAAACTCGTGTGCCTGTCTTCTCATCTGCAAAATAAAGGCTCTAAAAAAAATAAATAAAAAATAAAATAAAGGCTCTACTTTATGAGGTTGTTATGAGGATTAAATGAGAGAATACAGGCAACGCATTGTTAAATTATTAGTATTGTTATTATTAAATTACTATTGCTGTCATTGTTATTCCTCTCTTCTAACCTCATTCCCATATTCCTCTGTGCTTCTCCTGCCACCTGACCTCTCATTACTACCTTAATTTCCAGGTGCTTCTGCTATGCCTCCCTGGAACACAATTCCATGATTAACAAACTCTCCTACCCATCCTCCAACTTACCCCTGAATGTCCAGTGATATTCCTGGCTTTCCCATGAGATTGGAGCTTCCCTTACAGCCCTTTCAAGTGAAAGTGATTTACACCAAGACGCTGCATGTACTAGGGAGTCAGGAGGTGATGTGATGCCCTCTTCCAGCCACACTACAACTTCTAGACAATTCCTCCTTCACCCTCAGGTAAAAAAAAAAAAAAAACCCTGATTCTTCTTCCTCCAAGTTTCATACTATCTGGTTACACCTCGACTTCCTCTTTGCTGTCCTCTACTCATTCATTGAAGATCCTGGTTCATAGCCTTTCCTCTCCACCCTAGAGTCGTTAAGCACTGCAAGAGAAAAATCACAGTTAAATAAACAGGTACCACCCTGAATTCATAGTCACCAGCCTCAAATGGACCTTCAATATTCCTGGGGAAATCCTTTCATGTTTTCAGGTCACTCTCTCATTCTCCCCAGTGATTCTTTCAAAGCTTGCCCATTTTCCTCAAAACTCCAACACCTCAACAGCCCCTTCAATCTACCAAATAACTCACCTCTTAAAGATAAGATAGAAGTCTCCATATGGGAAACCAACTTCCTACTACCTACTACTACTAAACTAGGAATATATTCAGAGCCATCCTTCTACTGTTAAAATGAGAGAGAGCCCTCTTCCAAGCTAGGTCTAATTCCTCCATCTTCCAGATCCCTTTCATGTACAGGTCCTCAGTAACCTTACTCAAGCTGTCATTACCTCTGTCCTATACCTTCAACCTCTCCCTCTCTACTGGCTCCTTCCTCTCAGCTCTTTCAACGGAAATACGTGAATACACCCACATCGTATAACATTCAAACAACATGGAAGTATAATGACCATAATCATAGCTAGCATCTACTGACTACTTACGCTATGTCAGGCACTGTTGTGAGTGCTTTCATGTATTAACTTATTTAATTCTCAGAGTGACTTTATGAAATAGATACTATTATTATTTCCATTTTATAGATGAGAAAACTGAGGAAAAAAGAGGTAAAGTAGCTTGCCCAAGATTACCAAGCTATGAAGTAACAGAATCTGGAATATATATATATATATATATATATATATATATAAAGTCACTTTGCTATACACCAGAAACTAACACAACATTCTAAATCAACTATACTTCAATTAAAATTTTTTTTAAAAAACACACACAGGGCTTCCCTGGTGGCACAGTGGTTAAGAATCCACCTGCCAATGCAGGGGACATGGGTTCAAGCCCTGGTCCGGGAAGATCCCACATGCCCCAGAGCAACTAAGCCTGTGTGCCACAACTACTGAGCCCACGTGCCACAACTAGAAGCCACCGCAGTGAGAAGCCCACACACCGTGCAGCAACAAAGACCCAATGCAACCAAAATAAATAAATTAAAAAAACAAAAAACCAAAAAACACACACACACACAGCCATGCTAACCAGCTTCATTTTAAATTCATGATCACTAATCTCAAGTGGGCCCTTAATGCTGCCTGGCAATTATAGTATATATCCTTAGACTAGTGCTGTCCAATAGAACTCTCTGCAATGATGGAAATATTCTGTAATCTGTGCTCACCAAAACAGTAGCCATTAGCACATGTGGCTACTTATGTTTACATTTAAATAATTAAATTAGATAGACTTTGAAAAACCAGTTCCTTAGCCATATTAACCACATTTCAAGTACTCAGTAGTCACATGTGGCTAGTGGCTAAGTATTGGACAGCTCAGAATAAGCCATTCAGTCTCCCCTAGATGACTATTTCTCTCCTTCAACCCCCAACACCTTTCACAGACTCCCACCACCCCATCTACCCACTTCTACCAGCATCTCAAACACACGTCTAAAACTGTACTTCTAGACTCTCTCCATTCTGTCCCCTCATACACTCATCTGTCCCCAAACCTATTTTATCCACAGTCGTCAGTTATTGACAACTCCATCCTTTCATGTGCTCAGACCTGAAATCTTAGGAATTTCCTTCACTCCTCTTCCTCTCACACTCCACCCCCAAGTCATTGGTAAGTTCTATTGATTCTTCAAAATATATCAAAAATTCAACCACTTCTCATGACCTTCACAGCTACCATCCTAGTTCAAGCCATCATTATCTACTGCCTGGATTATTTCAATAACCCCCAAACTGGTCTTTTACCTCTGTCTCGCACCACAATCTGTTTTCAACACAAGCCAGATTTTCCTATTAAAAGTGAAATTCAAAGTAAAGTCTTTTCTCTGCTCAAACCTCTCCAACAGCTCTCCATCTCAACTAGAGTAAAACCGATATCTGTACAATAGCTTACAAGGTCTTTAATTGTCTAGGTTCCTGTTACCTCTTCAATTTCATTTTCTGCTACTCTTCCTTCCCTTTTCTTACTCTTCTCCAGTCACACTGACTGCCTTGCTATTTTCCAACACACCACATCTTAGGGTCTTTGCACTGGTTGGTCCTTCTACCTGGAAAGCTCTACCCCAGATCTCCACATGACCAATTCCCTCACCTCCTTCAGACCTTTGCTCAAATGTTACCTTCTCAGTAAGGTATTGCCATAGTCTCTCCTTTTAAAAACGCCATCTAGGGACTTCCCTGGTGGTCCAGTGGGTAAGACTCCACGCTCCCAATGCAGGGGGCCCGGGTTTGATCCCTGGTCTGGGAGCTAGATCCCCGCATGCATGTAAAGATCCCTCATGACGGGCTTCCCTGGTGGCGCAGTGGTTGAGAATCTGCCTGCCAATGCAGGGGATACAGGTTCGAGCCCTGGTCTGGGAAGATCCCACATGCCACGGAGCAACTGGGCCTGCGAGCCACAACTACTGAGCCTGCGCGTCTGGAGCCTGTGCTCCGCAACAAGAGAGGCCGCGACAGTGAGAGGCCCGCGCACCGCGATGAAGAGTGGCCCCCGCTTGCCACAAATAGAGAAAGCCCTCGCACAGAAACGAAGACCCCACACAGCCAAAAATAAATAAATAAATAAATTTATAAGATCCCGCATGCCACAACGAAAAGCCAGCGTGCTGCAACTAAGTCCCGGCGCAGCCAAAATAAATAAATAAATATTTTAAAATGCCATCTACCACCCACCCCCACCCCTTTACTCAGTTCGGTTAATAATGACCTCTGCCTTGCCAAAACCAAAAATCATACTCAGTTCTCATTTTACTCAAACTCTCAGTAGTATTTGAGTTGACCATGATCTCCTTCTTGAAACACTTTGGTACCTTGACTTCCTTAACACCACCCTCTCCTGATTCTCCTTAGCCAGGTTCATAGCTTTCCATACCATCTATATACCATGGACTTCCAATTTGAAATCTCCAGCCTGGATATCTCCTCTACACTTCAAACTATCCAAAGTTGACATCTCCACTTGAATAATAGACACTGCAAATGAAACATGTCCAAAATAGAATCCTTGATTTCAGCCCCTTCCCCAACATGCAATCTTCTTCATCTCAATAAATGGGAGTCCCACCCACCTATTTTCTTGGATCAAAAATCCCTGAAGCCCTCTCTTTCTCTTACATCCTTCATTTAGTCCATCATCAAATACTATCACCTTTACTTTCAAAATATATCCAAAATCTGATCGCTTCTCACATACCTCCAACACTATGACTCTAGTCAAATTCACTATCATCTGTCACCTTGACTACCAAACTCATCTCTTACTTATTTTGCTTCTTGCTTTCACTCTTATGTCTGCTGCCTTACAGTCTATTTTTTACACAGCAGGTAGGATGAACCTTTTAAAACATAAGTCAGATCATGTAACTCCCTTGCGCAAAACCCCCAGTGGCTTCCCATCTCAGTTATAATAAGATCCAAGGTCCTCATCCTGCCCTGAAGGCTCTACACAATCTGGCCCCCATCTACCCCTCCATCTCATCTACTACTACTCTCCCTTTCTCTGCTCCAGCCACATTGGCTTTCCTGCTATTCCACAAGCATGCCAAGCATGGTCCCTTGCTTCTCAGAGTCTTATTTTTTTTCATTGGTTCTTGGATGAATAGAATTAAATTAATCATAATCTTTGATTCATGGCACATTCTCTTTATTAATACAAGTATGGTTCATTTTTAATTAGTTTTTTAAATAACATAATAAGTATCCATGAACCTAATAACTAAATCTAACCATATGGCCCTAATCTCATTCCTCTGCCTCCCCCCACCCCCTGGCAAAGAATCATTATCCTGAATCCTGTGTTCATTGTTTTGTGGTGCTCCATTTAATACAATTTTATGTCATACATATATATGCACACACACATATATATATACACATACATATATAGATATGTACATATCTACATACATATATGGATATATATATATCTTTCTTAAAAGTATAATTTTTATTATAATGTATTTTAACTTTATACAGCTGTATGCTGTATGTACTCTTTGGGAACCTAATTTTTCCCCCTCCATATTTACTTTTCTAAGATTCACCCATGTATATTTGCATGTTGCTGTGGTTCATTCATCTTGATTGTTGTATAATATTTCATTGTATGGATAACACTTCAAGGCCTTGGCACTTTTGCCCTCTGCCTAGAATGTGCTTCTCTTAGATATCCACATGACTACCTCCTTCACTTCACTCACTCCATTATTCAAATGCCACCTCATCTTAACACTATCTAAAATAGTGCACCATTTTACACTCTCTCTTTTACTCTTCTTTACTTTTCCCCATAGCACTTATCACTACTGCTCTGAATATTCTCACTTTGCCTCTCCGGATCCACTCTCCCCCTTTCCACCCTGCTCTGTGCCCTGCAGCAGATCTTTATGATCTGCAATAATAGGCTTCCTTGCCCTCTGGTTTCCCCTTTGGTTTTGCCTGTGAGAGATACCCTCAAGAGACAGGAGGGTGGGAGAGACTGGAGTTGTAGCATTTATTCCCCAGCTCCCTCCCTGCTGTGATTTTCCAGCAGCTGTGACGCTCCTGTCCAGTGACTCTCTCCTATTGCCATACTCCTCTCCAGGTTGACTCAGGGCCAAGCTACGGTAATGTCTTCTCATTCCCCTCCCACCTGTGGCTGCTGAATCATTTCTTGTCCTTTCACTTACTATTGTTTACAACTTTGTAAATACTCCTTCATTAAATGGTTATCAATCCTTCTGTTTGAATGCACCTCTCTTTTCTGCCAGTACCCTGAGTGACAGGACTGCCTGACGTTAAAATTATTTATTTTTGTTGTTGTTGATTGTCTGTTTCCCCCAGTAGATAGTAAGCTTCAAGAAGGTAGGGGCTTCCCTGGTGGTGCAGTGGTTAAGAATCCGCCTGCCAATGCAGGGGACACGGGTTCGATCCCTGGCCCGGGAAGATCTCACATGCTACGGAGCAACTAAGCCTGTAGGACACAACTACTGAGCCTGCGCTCTAGAGCCCGTGAGCCACAACTATTGAGCCTGCATGCCACAACTACTGGAGCCCACGTGCCACAACTACTGACACCTGCACGCCTAGAGCCCGCGCTCCGCAACATGAGAAGCCACCGCAATGAGAAGCCTGCACACCACAATGAAGAGTAGCTCCCACTAGCCGCAACTAGAGAAAAGCCCACACATGGCAACAAAGACCCAATGCAGCCAAAAATAAAATAAATTAAAATAAAATAAATTTTTTAAAAAAGAAGGTAGGGACTTTGGGACTTCCCTGGTGGCACAGTGGTTAAGAATCTGCTTGCCAATGCAGGGGACACGGGTTCGAGCCCTGGTCTGGGAAGATCCCACATGCCACGGAGCAATTAAACCTGTGCGCCATAACTACTGAGCCTGTGCTCTAGAGCCTGCGAGCCACAAGTACTGAAGCCCGTGTGCCTAGAGCCCATGCTCCGCAACAAGAGAAGCCACCGCAATGAGAAGCTCACACACCACAACAAAGAGTAGCCCCCACTCGCCACACCTAGAGAAAGCCCACGTACAGCAATGAAGACCCAACACAGCCAAAAATAAATAATAAATAAATAAATAATTTTATTTTTAAAAAATAAAATAAAAGAAGAAGGTAGGGACTTTATCTGACTCCCTGCTATATCCCCAAGGCCTAGAATAGGCTGAACTCATAATAAGCATGCAATAAATATTTAAGTGAATTATCAATACATATAATACTGCATTTTAAATGCTTACACACAAAAAATTGCTTGCACATACCTCTTTCAAAACAAATGCCATTATTTCTTTAAGCTACATACGTAACAGAATTGCAGAGTTGAGGGTTAAGTGGATATTTCATTTAGTAGATAGCACCAAATTTTCCTCCATTCTCCTATAGAAGGAATCAGGGCTCCATGGAGAAATGGCTGACTCTAGGACTGGAGCATGGAAAATATAAAATGAGTCGGGAGCACCATAAAATTTTTTTTAATTATAAAAAACTGAACAAACATAAAAACAAAAACCGCCTGCAATTATAGAGGTATGTCAAAGGGATATAGGAGCCAACTGAAAGAGCTTCCAATGGCCAAATTTGAAACAATATGAGCAACAAAATTATCATTGGATTATAATTCAAAGTATAAAATAAATATCAACAAATCCATACTGATATTAATAAATGATTGAATAAATAAATTAAAGGAGAATACACAAATCTCTTGTACAGAAGAATTCCAAATAATTTATGTAGATACTTTCTCAAGCCAGTGGAGCATAACTGCCCACTCCTTAAGTGTAGGATGTGCATAATGACTTCCTTATAAACAGTGGAGTTTGGAAAGAGAGAAAGAGAGTAGTGTTGCAGTAGAGAAACAAGCCAAACACTGTCTCAGCCAGGCAGTCAAGGTTCACCTCATCAATGATAAATCATGTTGATAGCATGTACCCTTGGTATGATGTATGACTATGGAAAATGCATCAGACAAACTCAAATTGAAGGATATTCTACAAAATATCTGACCGGACTCCTTAGAACTGTCAAGGTAGTCAAAAACAAGGGAGGTCTAAGAAATGGTCACAGCCAAGAGGAGCCTAAAGAGATATGACTAAAGATGATGTGGTCTCCTGGATGGGACCCTGGAGGAGAAAAAAAGGGGCATTTAGGTAAAAACTAAGGAAATCTGAAGAAAATATGGACATTAGTTATGAATAGTGTATCGATATTGGTTCATTAGTTGTGATAAATGTACCATAGTAATACTAACAATAGGAAAAACTGGGTACAGGGTATATAGGAGCTCTCTGTAATATTCTTATATATTTTCGGTAAATGTAAAACTATCCTAAAAGAGTTTGTTAAATGTTTTTAAAATACCCTATCAGGATGGCTATAATTAAAAAGACAAATAATATCGTGTGTTGGCAAGGATGTGGAGACACTGGAACCCTCACACATTGCTGTGGGAAGATAAAACAGTACAACCTCTTTGGAAAACAGTTTGACAGTTCCATATAATGTTAAATATGGAGTTACCAAATGGTCCAGCAATTCCACTCCTAGGTATCTACCCAAGAAATGAAAACATATGCCCACACAAAAACTTGTACATGAATGTTCATAGCAGCATTATTCATAATAGCCAGAAAGCAGAAACAACAGAAATGTCCTTCAACTGGTGAAATAAATAAATATGGCTTACCCATACAATGGAATATGATTCAGCCATAAAAAGGAATGAAGTTCTGATGCATGCTACTACATGGATGAGCCTTGAGAATATTAGGCTAAGTAAAAGAAGCCAGTCACAAAAGACCACACATTGTATAGTTCCATTTATATGAAACGTCCAGAATAGGCAAATACATAGAGACAGAAAGCAGATTAGTGGTTGCCAGGGTATGGGGAAAGGTGGGAATAGGATGTGTCAGCTAATGAATACAAGATTTCTTTTTTTTTTTTTTGGTCAGCAAAGAGCTCTGCTCTTTATTGAACGTGTTACTAAAGAGGTTTAGTCAAAAAGACCAAAGCCCATGTCATCATCAGACTCTTCACATTCTTCTTTCTTTACTTCTACTTTCCTCAGCTGGGGCAGCAGTGGTGGAGGGGGCAGGACTTCCTGCTGGTGCAGGTCCACCAGCTGCTGGGGCAGGTCCACCAGCCCCCACATTGCAGATGAGGCTCCCAATGTTGACACTGACCAAAGCCTTTGCAAACAAGCCTGACCAGAAAGGTTCAACATTTACACCAGTTGCTTTAATGAGGGCATTGATTTTATCCTCCATGACCATCACCTCATCGTCGTTCAGGATGAGGATGGAGTAGATGCAGGCGAGCTCTAAGACGGAGGCCATGGTGCGGGGGAGTGCTAGGCAGGGGCTGCCCGGCGTGGTTCTAGTCACCCGATGATGTGAGGGCCTCACCCCAACGCGGCCTTAGACACCTAAGTGGCAGCTGAGGAAAGGGACAGGATTTCTTTATGGGGTGATGACAATGTTCTAAAATTAGAATGTGGAAATGGTTGCACAACTCTCTGAATATACTAAAATCATTGAACTGTATGCTTTAAAGGGGTGAATTTTATGGCATATAAATTCTATCTCAAGAAAGCTGTTATCTAAGGGACTTTAACCAGAAAAAAATTCTAAGTGTGTTGATTTTGGGGGCTCTTTCTGTTGCTAATTTGTAATGTTATTGCACTGTGATCAGAGACTGTTACTCCTATGATTTCTGCATTTTTGCAGACTAATAAATGAGTCATTTTGGAAAATGTTCTATGGGTATTTGCAAAGAAAACACAATCTATGTTTGGACAGGGTAATCTCATATATATTATATATATATGTATATATATATATTCAACCTTGTTGAGTAGTGTTATGATCTTCTGTATATCCTTACTTATTCACATGATCTGATGATTTCTTAGAGAAATATTTTACTTCAAATATGCCTGAAAGTCTGGCCAGCAACCCCAATCTTATCTCTTATTAAGTTATTCTGAACTATTTCAAACCTTCTCCACTTTTCTCAAATTTTTGCCACCCCTCCCCTAACCATCACATCCTACTTTATACATAAAAATGGAAAGGAAGATGGGATTGCCTTCATCTGCCTGGTACCAAACAAACAACTTACAACTGTCTACCTTCATCCCGTTCCATTTAACTTTTCTCATTCTTCTAACAATAGAAGAACTACCCCTCCTTCTGAGACCCATTTCTCCACCTGCCCTTGGTATTCCATTCTTTTCCATTTTCTCAGAAACCTTGCCTTATCAATTATCCTGTTTCTCTCTTGATTCTTCAGCACCTCTCTCTCTGGAGTCTAATTCTTCTCTCCTTGAATCTGGGCTTGTCTTAGTGACTTCTTTAACCAAAAGAATGCAGCAGAAGTGATATTCTGGAATGTATAAGGCTAGGACAAAAGAAGCCTTGCAGCTTCCACTTAGGCCTCTTGGAACACTTACTCTTGGACTCTTGAAGCACCATGTAATGTGTCTGCCTACCCTGAGTCCGTCCTTCTGTGAGAAGACCCAAGTTAGCCACGCAGAGAGGCTGTCTGGAGAAAAAGATGTCCAGCCCGCCCCCAAATATTCTAGTTCTCAGCTATTCAAGTCATCCCAGCTGAGGCCCCAGACATCATGAAGCCAAAATGAGCTTGATGTGCCTTGTCTAAATTCTTGACACAAATAATTATCAGATATAATAATAATTATTATTACATTTTTGTTTTAAGCCACTAAATTTTGCGATTGTGTGTTAAGAATAACTAGAAAAGAATAACTAGAATGGGGACTTCCCTGGTTGCACAGTGGTTAAGAATCCACCTACCAATGCAGGGGATGTGGGTTCGAGCCCTGGTCCAGGAAGATCCCACATGCCGCAGAGCAACTAAGCCCGTGCACCACAACTACTGAACCTGCACTCTAAAGCCCACAAGCCCGTGTGCCACAACTACTGAGCCCACATGCCTAGAGCCTGTGCTCCTCAACAAGAGGAGCCACCACAACAAGAAGCCTGCGCACCACAACGAAGAGTAGCCCCCACTCGCCGCAACTAGAGGAAGCCCGAAGACCCAATGCAGCCAAAAATAATTAATTAAAAAAAAAGAATAATTAGAACGGTCAAAAATGACCTTCGTGTTGCTAAATGTAATTGACATGTTTTCATCCTCATTTATTTGACCTGTCAGTAGCTCTTCTTTCAGGGAACCATTGCCTTTTTTGAAATACTCCCTTCCTTTGGTTTATCTGACACATCACTCTCCTGGCTTTCCTTATACCTCTCTACCCTCTACCTCCTTACCTTCCTTTACTCAACCACTGAATCTTAACATTTAACTCAGTTACAACCCTTCTTCTCACTTTACAATCTCTCTTTAAGTAATCACATCCATATCTGGGGCTTCAATTACCCCCTGTTCATATATCTCACAAATTGAAGTCCCCAGTTTTTCTCTGAACTACAAAGATTTTTATGCCCACTACACATCTCCTCTTACATGTCTCAAAACACCTCCAATTCAACATATTCAAAACCAAAGTCTTTTCTTCCACCTCCCCCTATAAACCAAAACCAATAACCTGGTCTTCTTGCAGTGTTCCCCATCTCCAAGAATGGCACCATCGTCCATCACTTGCCTTTTGCAAAGCCAGAAACCAGGAGTCACCTTTGCTATGTCCTCTCTCTCATCTTCATGTGCAACCCACCCTGAAGCCCTATCAGTTTTGCCTGTTAAATCTCTTGAAACTCTCTTCTTCTCTCTCAATGTTGACCACTTGCACCACCTCTAAGATATCTTCCGGCATATAGTTAGAGCCTTCTCGCCATGCCATGTGGCTTGTGGGTTCTTATTTCCCCAACGAGGGATTGAACCCCGGCCCTTGGCATTGAGAGCCTGGAGTTCTAACCACTGGGCTGCCAGAGAATTCCCACTTAGAGCCTTCTAATTGAGCTCCTTGCTTTGACTTTTATCCAGTCAATACCTTTTACAGTCAGAATTGTCTTTTTCACTTTTAATCTTTTCAATGATTCTTATTGTGCTTAGAATAAGGACACAATTAACATAGCCTCTGAGACCCTGAATATTTACTCCTTTAGTCTCATCTTATAAAATTCCCCACTTGCTGATTGTCTACAGCCGAACCAGCTCTTTTGTCCCTTGTATGCACTGGGCTTCCTCCTACCACAGGGCCTTTGCACAGACTTTTCCCTCTGCTTGAAATACTTTTTCTTCTTCTTCACTCAGTTAACTTCAAATCTCTGGGGAGGTTTCACTTGCTCAGGGAACCTTCCCTGACCTCTCACACCTCTGTGTACCTCTCCTACAGAGCACTCATCACGGTTGTAATTTTACATGTATTTGAATGAATATTTGAATAATGTCTATCTCCCTGACTAGACTGAAAACTTCATGTGGCAGGCACCAAGGCTGTTTTGCTTGCTACTATGCCCAAAGTACCCAATACAATGCCTGGCACATATTAGGTGCTAAATATATATTTGGGGGGGAAAGTAGGGGAGAAAGCAGGAAAGGGGATAAGGAGGGAAGAGGGAAAGGAGGAAAGGGAGAGCAAGAAAGGGGATCCTCCACCTATGATTGGTTATTTGTAAATTTGTATTCTGTTAGTATCCTAACAGTCTTTGTCACTAATTCATGTTGTTAGGTGCATAAAGGTACATGATTGTCACATGTTCTTAGTGGAGTGTACCTTTTTTTTTTTTGCGGTACGCAGGCCCCTCACTGTTGTGGCCTCTCCCATTGCCTCAACCACTGTGCCACCAGGGAAGCCCGGAGTGTACCTTTTAACAATATTAAATACCCTTTTGTCTCTTTTAATATTTTTGGCTCTGAATTCTATTTTTGTCTGATTCAAATAGTGGGGTTTTTTGTTTGTTTGTTTTTTGCTAGCATTTGGACAACTCAAAGTTTTACTGTTTCTTTGCTTACCACTATTTCTTATATTCCACATCGTCCTCTTTTTTGCATTCATTTCTTTCATTTTGCTGTAATACCTACCTGAGTAATTCACAAAGGTTCTGAATATACCTACAATGTGTTCTGAATATGTCAGAAAATTAGAATCTGAAAATTGGAGTTTTGTTCCTTGTATTACTTCACTCCTTCCCTTTCCCCACTCAGGGACAATTGTTCTATTTACAGTAGTCCCTCAGTCTCCACTGAGGATTGGTTCCAGGATCCCCCATGGATGCCAAAATCCTCAGATGCTCAAGTCTCATATAAAATGGCGTAGTAAGGCTTCCCTGGTGGTGCAGTGGTTGAGAGTCCGCCTGCCGATGCAGGGGACACGGGTTCGTGCCCCAGTCCAGGAAGATCCCACGTGCCGCGGAGCAGCTGGGCCCGTGAGCCAAGGCCACTGAGCCTGCGCGTCCGGAGCCTGTGCTCCGCAATGGGGCCACAGCAGTGAGAGGCCCGCGTACCGAAAAAAAAAAGGCATAGTACTTGCAAATAACCTATGTACATCCTCCCATATAGTTTATTATTATATTTTTTTATTTTCAGGTGTATTTATTTATTTTTATTGAGGTAATATTGGTTTATATTATATAAGTTTCATGTGTGTAACATTATATTTCTACTTCTGTATACCCTACAACGTGCTCACCACCAAAAATTCAGTTTCCATCCATAACCTTACAGTTGATCCCCTTCACCCATTTCATCCTCCCCACATTCCTCTGGTAACCACTACTTTATTCTCTGTATCTGTGTCTATGTTTTTGTTTGGTTTGGTATGTTCATTTATTTTGTTACAATGGAGTACTATTCAGCCATAAAAAGATGAAATCTTGCCATTTGCAATAACGTGGATGGACCCTGAGGGTATTATGCTAAGTGAAATAAGTCAGACCGAGAAATACAAATACTGTATGATTTTAATCATATGTGGAATATAAAAAACAAATAAACAAAAAGCAAAACAAAATAAATGAACTCCTGTATACTTTTTCTCAAATTGAAGTATGGTGGTTGTACAATATTATATGTTACAGTTGTACAATATAGTGAGTCACATTTTTTAAAGGTTATACTCTATTTATAGTTATTATTAAAACTCCCATATATTTGAAATCATCTCTAGATTGCTGATGATACCTAATACATGTCAATGCTTTGTAAATAATTGTAAATACAATGTAAATGCTATGTATATAGTTGCCAGCTCTGTAAATTCACTTTTGCTTTTTGGAACTTTTTAGAATATTTTTGATCTTTGGTTGGTTGAATTGCAACCCTCGTTCTTCTCTTTTTTTTTTTTTTTTTTTTCCTGCGGTACGCGGGCCTCTCACCGTTGTGGCCTCTCCCGTCGTGGAGCACAGGCTCCGGATGCGCAGGCTCAGCGTCCATGGCTCACGGGCCCAGCCGCTCCGCAGCATGTGGGATCCTCCCGGACTGGGGCACGAACCCGTGTCCCCTGCATCGGCAGGCGGACTCTCAATCACTGCGCCACCAGGGAAGCCCGGTTCTTCTCTTTTATGTTGTAGATTTTCTCCAACTATTTCTGGTAATCCTTTGCTGTCTATGCATATTAGTGAATAAGGGACACACTGATTAGCAAAGATAGCTTGCCTGGGTTCCCTTTGCAGTTGTGTGTCAGACTGCCCTGTCTCCTGAGCAGAAGGACTTTGTGTAAGTGGGTTGTGTGTGCTGACCTGTCAGGCTTCCCTTTAAGGTAAGTAACTATGAATGAGACAGAAAGGCCATTCTCCCTACTCCCCGCAAATTGCCAAAACAATTTTACTCTGGCAGTGGAGAACTTCAGTGTATTTCTCTCCTGTTTAAAGTTCCTTCTCTTTTTTTGTTTTTCCATATATTTTGTGGAAGTCCAGATTATACCACGGTCTGCTCTGTTTTCTTCTAGGATCCTACACTCACAGTAGCAAACTTTTGGAAGCAAATAGCTCACTTTCTTTAGTGTGAAATTTTAGGCTTTAACCTTGGAATGGGTTGGGGGAAGGAGATGTAGGACTGATCACAAAGGGGCCCAACTGATCCTTCTTTTCTGAATACAATTCTTTAACTGACCAGAGAGCCTCCCCTGCTCTTTGCATTTATTCATTCTGAGATTTTATTTACTCTGGATTTAATCCAGTAAATTTCTCTTGCACGTTTTGGACTGGGCTCCTCCTACTTTCTTATCAATATGATCATATCTGATTTCTATCCTCAACGGATTCTTCACAATTTCTGAACTGCTGATGATACACTTTCCTTTAATTATACCACTCTTGGTCCTTTTGCTATTCTGATGTTTTAAGACGTTTGGGGAGGGGAGGATGGGGACAAAGCACTTAGGCTGCCATCTTGATCTAATCTGACCAAAGTCATTTTCTTATGTCAATTTGACTGAGGCAAGGAGAGTGGCCAGTGCTCACTCTGAGAGGCCAGGGGAAAGGGCATCTTCCAGTGCTGGCTTCTGATTAGTCAGGACTTCTAATAAAGGTCCATTAGGATTGAGAAATCTAGTGTCTGAATATCAGTGCTTCTGAGAGAGACAAGGTGACAACTAGCAGGCATGATCCTCAAAGCAGAAAAATTGTACACAAAAAAGTGCCCCCATTGGGTGAGTTGATTAGAAAAAGGCACTCCTTTGGGTAGGCCAATTAGAAAAATGCTTGCCTTTCTCTGCTGACAGTGGCATCCCTGCATTAGGGCCCAAGGCTTGTGGACTAGCAGAGTATGGGCTAGATTTCATCCTCTCTCACCCCCAACACACATACCCCCTCAGTGGTACACCTTTGTGCAGGGCATACCCTGCAGAACCATATATAGGCAAATAGTAGTCTCTGCCAATGCTACATACAATGCCCAGAGACAAGGCCTCTGCCATCTGGGGCTTCTCCCAATTCCATGCACAGGGCTGAGAGGTCAGGTTCAAGCTCAGAGACTTTGCTCAAGTGGGCCTCCTATGGCAGCAACCTTTGCTCCCCACTAGCCACTGTCCCAAGAGACAGCCCTCTGACCTCCCTGAGCTCTTGCAGAGCCAACATTGAATTGCAGCTCAGAGATCCTGCCTCCAACAATTGCGGAGCTCTGGTTTTAGAGACTAGGCCCTTCTCACTGGAGACAGAGCCACCCTCAGCACCAAGAGCAAGGTCTTTAATGCAAATGCCAGCAACAACTCTCAGAGACCATCAACCACCACTAGGCCACTCTAAGAGCTGTCCTCAGGAACTAGGCACAAGGCCTGTACTGACCAGGCTACAGTGCCTCCTCCCACAGCCTACCCCACTCACCCGACCTGGGCCATCCGCTTATCTACCAGAAGTAATTATCGTGGCAACCCTGCAGGAATAAGGCATGGATGTCCACTACAGCGTTTTTTGTTTTTGTTTTTTATTTATTTATTTATTTTGTTTTTATTTTTGGCTGTGTTGGGTCTTCATTGCTGTGCGCAGGCTTTCTCTAGTTACGGTGAGTGGGGTCTACTCTTCGTTGCGGTGCACGGGCTTCTCATTGTCGTGGCTTCTCTTGTTGCGGAGCACGGGCTATAGGCATGCAGGCTCAGTAGTTGTGGCACAGGGGCTTAGTTGCTACGCGGCATGTGGGATCTTCCCAGGCCGCGGCTCGAACCCGTGTCCCCTGCATTGGCAGGCGGATTCTTAACCACTGCGCCACCAGGGAAGCCCCACTACAGCATTTTGAAGGTTCTGAAAATGTAATAAACCAAGAAAATAAAATAAGCTGTATAAAACTAAAAAGGGGGAAAGAGAAAAAAGTATAATTATTTGCAGATGATATGATTATAGGCATTGGGAATCCAAGAAATGCAATTTTAAAACTATTAAAACTGAGGAGTCTATGTAGTGGACATCTGTTGTTTTGGTTTGCCCAGCATTCCTTCCTCCCTGCTCTGGTAATAGCACTTCTCTTCCTTTGGAGATCTGTTACTCCTTCACTGTCCTTTCAATATAGTCCTGGTGGGACGAGCGATGTTAGTACTTTGCCCCATTCCCCCTTTGCACACACAGCTGGGCACCTAACCCAGGATGGACTAATCATAATATCAAACCCTGCTGGACACTGTGGCAGCTCCAAGAGGTAGGCATATGACCCAGACCAGAGATCTAATACCTTCCTTGGAATATTCCAAATCAGAGGTAAAGAAGTAGCCTTCTCTTTTCTTCAGATCTTAAACCATAAGTAGACCCCAGAGTAGTTGATAGCTGTGTCTCTACCATGTGGAAGAGTCTTAGAGAATGAGGCAATACAGAGAAGAGAGAGGCTGAGAAGACAGATGAAGAAATGAGTGCCTAGGTACTGGCTAGACTTGAGTCTCTGGATCAAGGTGTGGCTGGGATCTGCCCTGTCCTTCCCAGTTATATAAACCAATAAACTCCATTTTCCTCTTCAGCTTATTCAAGGTGGGTTTCTGCCACTTGGAAACAAGAGTCCTAACTAATAATACAAGCTGGATGTAAGATAAATGTACAGAATCCCATAGGTTTCATTTTTTGAAGCATTATAACGTGGTTCCATTTTGTTTTATTTTCCAACATTTAATATAAAATTTTTTTAACATACAGAAAAGTTTAAAGAATTTCACAATGAACACCAATATACCCACCACGTAGATTTTACAATTAACATTCTATTATTATATTCCAATAGCTTTCTTTTATTCTAGCAATACTAGAAATAGAAAGAGGAAAAAGAAGTATCCCATTCACAGTAGTGGAAAAAGGTATGTGTGAAATGTCAACCGGCACAGACAAATAAGGGCCCCCAAATTCTGCTCTCTCTAGACAAAGGATGAGGAAAGGACCAACCTAGCAAGACAGAAAATTTTAGACAACTCATGTACTCTAGCCAAACGCCACGGAAAAACTGTGCCCCGCCCCTCACCCATGCCACCCTGGGCAGGCTACCTCGAGGCGGCCATCCCACTTCTCCTACCCTGGCCCACTGAGTGGAGACCACGTGGGGAGCCTGGCGCCTCTCCCTCTCCGCGCTGGGATTGTGTCCGAGGAGACCCCGAGGAGAGTCAGAACTTTCACTACCACTCAGTGATGTTAGTGCAGGAATTGCACGAGTCTTGAAATAGAACAACTTTGGCTGACCTGCTGATGTCCCATAGGTGGTATTATTCAAGAGAGAATAACCCAGACTTTGGATAATGTATCCATTGATAGCATATCTTTTTGAGTGTTCGTTTTTTCGCTTTTGGCGCCAACTAGGCCTTCGTTAGGTGAGTGGGGTTTCCCCTGAAGGGATTGGTCAGATCTGCTGTTAATCATTGTTGAAAACCGTTAAATCCACAGGAAATCCAACCTCAGTGGGCAGAACTTAGCTCAGCGGTCTGGCCCTTGTCGCTAGCGTGTTTACCGAACGATTGTCTTCCGAGACCTGGGGCCTCTCACCGTTGTGGCCTCTCCCGTTGCGGAACACAGGCTCCGGACGCGCAGGCTCAGCGGCCATGGCTCACGGGCCCAGCCGCTCCGTGGCATGTGGGATCCTCCCGGACCGGGGCACGAACCCGTGTCCCCTGTATCGGCAGGCGGACTCTCAACCACTGCGCCACCAGGGAAGCCCGAGCCCTGAGGTTTTGAGATTGAACTAGATAGAACAACAAACAACAATCCATCCTGCTGATCCTCGTGGGACGGTGAGTTAAGCGGCTTCTCTGAGACTGTGTGACACGGGGAGGATTTCCTTTAGGAACTTATTGAACGTCGACCTGCTTTAGGGTCGAGAGACAGTGAGCGATGCCACATCTTTAGACAGTTTTTAAGTTATTCTTTATGTTGTACTTCCTTTCATTATTCTCAAACGTTTAGAAGAGGTATATTAGAAGTTACAGCCTTTATTCACCTGAGGTGTGGAGAATTTAGGGAAAAGTATGTGAGAGCTCAATTTATCTGTCGAGAAAACTGCCTCCGGCAAAGCGGTGACCACGGGAGGACCCTCAACAACCACAAGTCTGTAGCTTGCTGAAGAGGCCACAATAGAAGATAATTAGAGACCTGGTTCAGATCACAAGTGAACTCGTACTTTGGAGAACCCTCAAGATAGCTGCAAGACAGTTGGAGGGGAGTCTAGTTCTTGGCATTCCAGCCAGCAGGGGCTCAAGCCATCGAAATTCAAAATAGGATTTGATGGGCTACGTCAGACTTCCAGTTTAAGATGTTAGTCTGAACAAATGTGTTTTTTCTCCCCCCAAGTTAGCTTTAAATGAAAGACGAAAAATAAATATTAGAGCCATAGCCGTAAGGGATAACAGGGAACGGTATGATTAGTAGGCCGAAATTGTGAGGATTTTCTTTTTTTCTTTTAATAAATTTATTTATTATTTATTTTTGGCTGCATTGGGTCTTTGTTGCTGCGTGCAGCTTTCTCAAGTTGCGGTGAGCAGGGGCTACTTTTCATTGCGGTGCGCAGGCTTCTCACTGTGGTGGCGGGGCTTGGGCTCTAGGCGTGTGGGCTTCAGTAGTTGTGGTGCGCGGGCTCAGTAGTTGTGGCTCGCAGGCTCTAGAGCACAGGCTCAGTTGTGGCGCACGGGCTTAGTTGCTCCGTGGCATGTGGGATCTTCCCGGACCAGGGCTCGAACCCGTGTCCCCTGCATTGGCAGGTGGATTCTTAACCACTGTGCTACTAGGGAGGCCCTGTGAGGATTTTCTTGAAGGTACGAAACAAATAGGATAAAATTAGTTGGGAAACCAGTCAATGAATCCATAATACCATCCAGATATGGGAGAGGGCAGCTGTAAAAGTGAATTCTCTGTTTTCTCACATAGACCCCAACGATAGATGATGTCACAGTCATTTGCTTGGGATGGGAGTGCCAATGGAGCCGTCTCAGAAGGTACTGGTGGTAAATAAACTAATAAAACTTAAAGTTCAAATAATTGTTAAGAATATGTTGGGCTTCCCTGGTGGCACAGTGGTTAAGAATCTGCCTGCCAATGCAAGGGACACGGGTTCGAACCCTGGTCTGGGAAGATCCCACATGCCATGGAGCAACTAAGCCCGTGCACCACAACTACTGAGCCTGTGCTCTAGAGCCCACAAGCCACAACTACTGAGCCCACACGCCTAGAACCCGTGCTCCACAACAAGAGAAGCCACCGCAATAAGCCAGCGCACCACAACGAAGAGTAGCCCCCACTCACCACAACTAGAGAAAGCCTGCGCACAGCAATGAATACCCAACGCAGCCAAAAAGAAAGAAAGAAAGAAAAGAAAGAATATGTCTAAGAAGCTTGAGTAAATTATTAAGCTATTACTAAGAAGATCAAGCAGAATGAAACCATTATAAAAAATTAATAGCAAGGTGGAAATCAGTTTCCTGAGAGGGATCAGGGGATGGTGGTCAAGTGGGCACTTCTGCTTTTGCTTTGCTGTGGTTGTCTTATAGTGAGAATGAACTCATGTAGTATTTTGACAAAAACTTTTTAAAGTTTGATCATATTTAGTGTTGCTAATGGTGTGGGCAATCAGTGGTCATTCTGAAGGTGGGTGTGTATGTGCAACATTCCTTAAGGGTAATATGGCAGTCTATCGAAATTTAAATATACCTTCTTTTTTTTTTTTTTTTTTTTTGTGGTACGCGGGCCTCTCACTGTTGTGGCCTCTCCCGCGTTGCAGAGCACAGGCTCCGGATGCGCAGGCTCAGCGGCCATGGCTCACGGGCCCAGCCGCTCCGTGGCATGTGGGATCCTCCTGGACTGGGGCACAAACCCGTGTCCCCTGCATCGGCAGATGGACTCTCAACCACTGCGCCACCAGGGAAGCCCCCTTCTCTTTTTTTTAACATCTTTATTGGCATATAATTGCTTTACAATGGTGTGTTAGCTTCTGATTTATAACAAAGTGAATCAGTTATACATATACACATATCCCCATATCTCTTCCCTCTTGCGTCTCCCTCCCTCCCACCCTCCCTATCCCACGCTTCTAGCTGGTCACAAAGCACAGAGCTGATCTCCGTGTGCTATGTGGCTGCTTCCCACTAGCTATCTATTTTTCATTTGGTAGTGTATATATGTCCATGCCACTCTCTCACTTTGTCCCAGCTTACCCTTCCCCCTCCCCGTAACCTCAAGTCCATTCTCTAGTAGGTCTGCATCTTTACTCCCGTCTTGCCCCTAGGTTCTTCATGACCATTTCTTTTTTTAGATTCCATATATATGTGTCAGCATACAGTATTTGTTTTTCTCTTTCTGAATTACTTCACTGTGTGTGACAGACTCTAGGTCCATCCACCTCACTACAAATAACTCAATTTCGTTTCTTTTTATGGCTAATATTCCATTGTATATATGTGCCACATCTTCTTTATCCATTCATCTGTTGATGGACACTTAGGTTGCTTCCACGTCCTCGCTATTGTAAATAGAGCTGCAATGAACATTTCGGTACATGACTCTTCGAATTATGGTTTGCTCAGGGTGTATACCCAGTAGTGGGATTGCTGGGTTGTATGGTAGTTCTATGTTTAGTCTTTTACGGAACCTCCATACTGTTCTCCATATTGCCTGTATCAGTGTACATTCCCACCAACAGTGGGAATTTCAAGATTGCTTTGGCTATTCGGGGTCTTTTGTGTTTCCATAAAAATTGTGAAGTATTTTGTTCTAGTTCTGTGAAAAATGCCAGTGGTAGTTTGATAGGGATTGCATTGAATCTGTAGATTGCTTTGGGTAGTAGAGTCATTTTCACAAAGCTGATTCTTCCAATCCAAGAACATGGTATATCTCTCCATCTATTTGTATCATCTTTAATTTCTTTCATCAGTGTCTTATAATTTTCTGCATACAGGTCTTTTGTCTCCTTAGGTAGGTTTATTCCTAGATATTTTTTTCTTTTTGTTGCAGTGGTAATTGGGAGTGTTTTCTTAATTTCACTTTCAGATTTTTCATCATTAGTGTATAGGAATGCAAGAGATTTCTGTGCATTAATTTTGTATCCTGCTACTTTACCAAATTCATCAATTAGCTCTAGTAGTTTTCTGGTAGCATCTTTAGGATTCTCTATGTATAGTATCATGTCATCTGCAAACAGTGACAGCTTTACTTCTTCTTTTCCAATTTGGATTCCTTTTATTTCCTTTTCTTCTCTGATTGCTGTGGCTAAAACTTCCAAAACTATGTTGAATAATAGTGGTGACAGTGGACATCCTTGTCTTGTTCCTGATTTTAGAGGAAATGGTTTCAATTTTCCACCATTGAAATGATGTTGGCTCTGGCTTTGTCATATATGGCCTTTATTATGTTGAGGAAAGTTCCCTCTATGCCTACTTTCTGGAGGTTTTTTTATCATAAATTGCTGTTGAATTTTGTCGAAACCTTTCTCTGCATCTATTGAGATGATCATATGGTTTCTCAGAAATACTTTTACACATGCACAAAGATATATGTTACAGGATGTTCATTGCTGCATGTTTGTAGTAGCAAAAAATTGGAAGTACCAAACGTCCCAAAATAGGGGAATGGTTACATAAAATGTGGTATGTTTTTATTAGCAAATAGTACACAGTCTTTAAAAAGAATTAGATAGGGCTTCCCTGGTGGCACAGTGGTTGAGGTCCACCTGCTGATACAGGGGACACGGGTTCGTGCCCCGGTCCGGGAAGATCCCACATGCCGGGGAGCAGCTGGGCCCGTGAGCCATGGCTGCTGAGCCTGCGCATCCGGAGCCTGTGCTCCGCAACAGGAGAGGCCACAACGGTGAGAGGCCCGCGTACCGCAAAAAAAAAAAAAAAAAAGAATTAGATAGATCTCCATGTACTATCATGAAAAGATCTCCAATGTATATTAGGTTTAAAAAGCAAATTGTAGAACTTCATGTACAGTAATGATACCATTTTTTAAAAAGACAGTAAAGCTTATTTGTATAAATATAAATATATATGTACATAAATGCTGAGGAAGGCTGTGCACCAAACTTAACAGTGAAGGGACACTTCCACTTTTTATCCTGTGTTCTTCTATATTGTTTTTGTATTTATTTTTACAAAAATGTGTTTGTGTGTCATTTGTATAAGTAAACAAAACCGAAAGGTAACCATTAATAGAATATAAATAGTTCATAGAACTTCCCAGCCACTAATAGTTAAAAAAAAAGGAAATTCAGTCAGTCCAGCAAAAGTAAGGAAGGGGGAAAAGAAACAACAAGAAAGTGTGATAATTAGAATTTTTTAAAAATGACAGGAATATGTACATCCATATACAGTTGTCCCTTGGTATCCACGGTGGATTGGTTCCAGGACCCCCTCGCCCCACCCCCCTCCCCCTCCCACCACCTCCCCTCTTCCCCCCTCCCCCTTGCCCTCACGTCCCCCCCACCCCCTGCAGGAATAACAAAATACCTGATGTTCAAGTCCCTTACCTGAAATGGTATAGTACATTCCACCCTCCGGATCCACTGATGCAGAACTGGTGGATACAGAAGGCTAAATGTACTATGCTGCCCATAAAAATGGTGAGGTAAATCTATGAATACTGACACGGAAAGATGTCCATGATATAATATTAAGCGAAATAAAAGTCACAGAACAATTCACATAGTGTGAACTATTTTTTTAAAAAAACAAAAACTCTGTATATAGCTAACTATATAGAAAAAGATCTTTAATTAGCAAACTGTTAACTAAGGTTACCTTTGGGGATTGGGGGGAGCTGTCACCTCATTTTATAGTCAAAGGTTGTTGAGACCTGGACATCTCTAAATGTACAGCTGATCATATTACTCCCTTCACTGCTTGAAGCCCTTCAGTGGGTTACCCATGACCTAATGGAGTGAATCCAAACTCTGGAGCATGCCGTACAAAGTTCGTCATGGTCTGAACCCTGCCTGTCTTCGTCTCCCGCCATCCTCCCTGTAGGCCTATTGCACATCAGTCACACAGCATGGTCATGCTTGCATTTGCTTAAATGGGCCATGATTTTCCTCATACTTCCATGTCTTTGTACACATTGTTCCCTTTTCCAGGTAACTTGTAGATTTCCAGATCTCACCATCCTGATACTACAAATTAAGTTCAGATTTGTATAATTAGTATACAAATAACAATTCCAAGCCTCTATCTTGTGGACCATGGGAAGTCTATTCTTCCACCAGGTTGGAGGGCGATTCCTCCAGCTCCTGAGTAATTTCAGGGAATCCAGGAGAAATGTTCCAAAAATCAGTCCTAGTTGTCGTTTTCCATCTCTTCCAGGTATTCATTCTCCAAACTGCTATGCTCTAGCGTTCAACTGATCACCACTTGCTGTCTTTATACTTAAACTTTTTTTATTATATAATTTTAATATATACATAAGAATATGTGTGACATGTAATTTATGGAGCATAATAATAAAACAAAAATCCAAGAACCCATCATCAGCTTAAGAACTAGAACACTACCAATGCTTTTGAATCTACCTAAATTCTCCCCCTTTGCTTCCCCTAAAGCAGTCCCCTATCATGGATTTTGTGTTTATTATTTCCCTTCTATATTTTAAGTTTTATCACATTATATATCCATGAGTTTTCTTATCTTTGAGCTTTACAAAAAATTACCAAATTGTATGTATGTATTCTGTGATTTGCTTTTCTCATGTAACATTATTTCTGTGATTTATGCATGTAACTGCAATTTATTTTTCAATGCTGTGTAGTATTTTCTTGTGTGAATATACCACATTTAGTCATTCTGTCGAAGAATATTCTCTTGCCATTCTTTGAAGTCTGTGTCAAAGGTGATGCAGACTAGGAACAGAAAATCCTTAGTGTGTTTTGAATCACTTCGTCCTTTGTGCCACCACTAAACATTCTCCATGTATCTTTTTTTAGCACTTAGCATATTTAAGAGCAAGGGTCAGCAATTTTTTTTTCTGTAAACGACTAGGTAGGAAATATTTTACGCTCTGCGGGCCATATGGTCTGTTGCAGCTACTGAACTCTGTTGTTTTAGCACAAAAGCAGCCACAGAAAATATGTAGATGAATGAGTATGGCAGTGTTCCAATAAAACGTTCTTTATAAAGATAGGCAGCTGGCTGAGTTTGGTCCACTGGCCATTATTTCCCAAACCCTGCTCTAGTTCGTCTGAATTCCTGTAGCATTGTCCAATATTGTGGTCATACGTGCATCTGTATCATCTCATTTCTTTCTCATTATCTTATTTCCCATGCCTCATCACCCTCTCCTCCTGCCCTTTGTGATTCTGAGTTCCTGTATCTAATGATGAGCCCAACTTGTCCAATTCCTGAACCAGTGTGGCTCAAAGCAAGAATTATTATCAGTAGCCACAGCTCCAACAGCAAGTAGGGTATAGAAGTAAGGCTCAGTGCTAAGAGGCCTAGGAATTGCTGTACCAGATTTGAGACTGGGATGCTGCCTTGATTTCTGTCCTGAGCACTCCAGGGTTTCTGGTTAAGACTGAAACTACTCCTGAGAACTATCTCCTTGCAATTTCCTGAATATGCCTTATTCTCTCTCACCTTCAGGATTTAACTGTGCTCCCCATTTTCCCTTTTTGTGCCCCCCCATCCTTCCCACTCCCCTTTCCTGGCTAGTTCCCACTTACTCTCTGGGATTTAAATTTACTTTCTCTGGAAGCTATTCTTAACTCCCCACCCTTACCCTTTCTCCACCCCACCACACCCGACCTTCCTAGGCTGTGCAGGTGTCTCTCCTCTGTGTTCCTATTACCAGCCTTTATCTGCTCTGCCCTGTAGTTTTATGCCTCGCCCACTAGGCCAGTTGAGAACTGTTTGAGGGCAAGGATTGTCTTTGTATACTCAGTGACTGGATCATAATGGGTCCTCGGGCAAGGTTTGTTCAGTGTTTGCCTGGATTTGGCTAGGAGGAGCTGGATTCAACCTTTGGTGAAGATCAGCCACTGGCTGAGGGTCCAGCCAGGGAATGGACCGATTTTCTATAACCAAACTGCCACTCTGTCTTTGAAGGTACATTGCTTGGTGCTGTGTGCTGTGTGCTTGATGATGGCCTGAACTAAATCCAAGCTTGGGCTCCTTTTGGGCACTGTGATTTGGCTCATCTCCATAAAGGAGTTGTTTCATTATTCCTCATTTTTTCCTCCTGGTGAGTGGGGCTCTGAACGTTTTTTCCTAACTTGTCTATTACTTGAAACATTTTTATGGCATGTCTCCTTACTAAATTATAAACTATGGGAAGTACTGTATTTGGAGTTAGAGAAAAGCTGGGTTTGGTTTAAGTCTGTGCTTTGTGACTTTGGCAAGTCATTTTAACCTCCTGCCCTGAGCATGTTTCTCATCTGTAAAATGGGGATGGCACTTGACCTATTTCACAGTGTGGTTATGAGGATAAAATAAGATTGTGTGTGAAAGTGCTTTGAAAAACTGTAAAATCAACTGCAAATGGAATTTCGTATTAGTTCTGTATTCCCTTATGACATCTGTAGTCCCTTATGACATCTAGCACCATGCCTTGCCCAGAGTAGTTTGCTCAATACATTTTTATTGAATGACCAAATGAATTGGCAAGAGAGATAATGCTATCTGTGGGAATAAAGAACATTTAATAGAATCAGGAAAAACAGATCATTTGGCAATAGAAACATCCATATGGTGAGTGATAATTCAAAAGTTGGGCATTTATGGATAGCTCCAAACCTACATTCCCAATGTCTGCTCTTTGTTTTGCTTATTTAAAAAATTAAAATTTTCTTTTAACATGATTTTGGCAGCTGAGAGAAGCTGTCAAATTTGACTTGATGCTAAATATGCAGTCCTCTCAAAGCAGGGTTGGCCCCAGGCAATACTGTGAGGTCAGCAAAATGTACTCTCAGAAATCTTTCCTCCCTTGATGGTAACTGTCTTCCCCTACCCACATTGCAGTGCCTACACATAGTTCTGTTTACCTCCAGGCACTTAGGACTTTTGTATTATCCTTTGTTCCCAAGAAGCATTCACCTAAAAGGGTCAGGAACTAAGTCTTCCTGGCTAATTTGCATTTGAAAAAAGGATTCCTAGAGAAGGCGGCTATTTTTATCAAAAGGAATGAATAAATAATTGTGAAATTTCAGGCATTAAAAGGAATACAAAGGCTTATCAGCCTCATTCAAATCACAGTGGTACTTATTTCACCTACAGTTGTGGCCTCAACCCTGGAGTTATGTAGAATCACCCAGAGAGCTTCTTAAAAAAACTGGTAATTGAGGCCCTACTCACTGAGATTCTAATTCCGTTGGACTAGTTGCAGACCTGGGCAAAGGTGTTTTTTTTAAAAACTCCCCAGGCAATTCTGTTGTGCAGTTAGAGTTGGGAACCTCTGATTTAAACCTAAATTGGCCCTGCTCTTAAGAAAAGCTGAAGCCATTGGAAGATCAAACCTTAAAGCAGGGTGGGGGTGGAAGGGCTGTGAGAGTCATTGATAAAGTGAGCAGAAGGTTAAAAATAGGCCCAGCAACTCCAGAATAAGCAAGTGCTTGGCAGCACCAAAGGAAGAAGTAATCTGTGACTGATCCGTCCCCCACTCGCAAACCCCCAGGGGAAACTGCCTGCCCCTAACTGTTGCTTCTTAAAAATCTACTTTCCAGATGGTTCACAGGTTATAACAGTAGATAAAATCTCTTGAGATAAGGAGATAAGTACTCTAATGGTTGATGTACCCAAGTCAGTAAATATTCAGTTGATGAGATAACTTTACATAGAATGGATTTTGTTAAAAACAGGAGATCTGTGTCATTTATTTACATTTTACTGAACACCATAGGTTCAGCATTTGTTATTAAATTCCTTGCTTTATAAAGCAACTCCAGGATGGACAAAGGGTGAATTCACATTGTGTAGCTGGATCATCATTGCTTAAGCTTTGGCCTTGGTCATCCCCTATCAGTCCTTTGCTACTGATAGCATAACAAAACCCTTATTATGACATGTTTACTATGTCACCACTGCTAGGTCTGACTCCTCTGTATTTCCCTCCTTCAGAGATGGTCCTTCGGAAAAGTGGGTAGAGAACCTGCTTTTACCCAGCAGTTGTCTTTTCTGGACGCGTTCTTAATGCTTGCTGCGGGAACATCTTTCTGAGCAAGCAGTTATCTCCTGTTTTTAAGGAAGATCCCACCCATGGATAACAAGGCTTCACAGAGTGAGTATTCACTGACAAACCCCTCCTCAGAGATGTCTGGAGAAGACCCCAAACCACGCACCCAGGGGAATCTGCATGATCAAAAAAGGGAAACTGGTTACACTCTGCCTTTTTAGAGAGATGCCTATAAAAATAGGGGAATGGACATTAGATAGTCCTCTGTCTTTATTTGTATCTCTTCCTTTATGCATATACTTACCTTTATAAATAGCTACAGATTTATTTATTTACTTGATTAAAAGAAGGCCAATAATAACTGTACCTCATCTGGCAGCATTGTTAAGTTTTATTAATGTTTCTAAGATATGAGTTGAACTCACCAGATGAAAGATTCTGTATATGGAATATGTTAAGTGCCCAATCGGGTTTAGTCTGATAATGGCCATAATTGTATGGTGTCCTACATTGCACGACTTGATTATTGTGGTTTCATTGAGTTAACCTTGAAAAGTGTATTTTAATGCTGAGAATGTCTTTAATGTTGGTTGGCAAACATTTGGGTATATAGAATATAAGCTTATGTTTTAGTTAGCCCCAATTAGTCGATTCTTGATGTAAAAGATGTTTTACAAAGCAATGTGGGTTTTTCTTCCTTTTAAATTGGTCCGAAGTTCCAAAAAGACACAAAGTCCTGGCCTTCATACATCACATAGTAATATCTAAGTTGGTTTGTGCCACAAAATGTAAATGTTAAATTAAAAAAATTACATAAATTACGTATCCATATTAAGATGTGCTAAATATGTGAGAATTGACCTGGCACAAAATAAATTAAGACTGTAAAATGTTAAAAGGAAGTTTTTTTTAATTAATTATTTTATTTATATAAATTTATTTAGTTATTTTATTTTTGGCTGAGTTGGGTCTTTATTGCTGCGCACGGGCTTTCTCTAGTTGTGGCGAGCAGGGGTTACTCTTCGTTGCGGTGCAGCCTTCTCAATGTGGTGGCTTCTCTTGTTGTGGAGCACGGGATCTAGGGCGTGCGGGCTTCAGTCGTTGTGGCACACAGGCTTAGTTGCTCTGTGGCATATGGCATCTTCCCGGACCAGGGCTCGAACCCGTGTCCCCTGCATCGGCAGGCGGATTCTTAACCACTGCACCACCAGGGAAGTCCTCAAAAGGAAGATTTTTATTAACCACTAAGAAAAAAAAGAAAAAATATTTTCCTATGAAACTCACTTAAGGATATTTCATGGAAAACTTAACTAGTAGGTTAGACTACTGGGTCATTCAAAGTGAGCTAGAGCTCAAGAGTCAAGTATCTGTGCTTTTAGAGCTAACATGTAATGTGGAAGACTGAAGGGCTTAGATAACCGTGTCAGATTGGGAGCTATGATTACTACCACGTAGTTGAATATTAACAGGATTCAGCTATCCTGTATGTTAGTATAAAAGTTTATCTTTGTATGGCACTAATTTTTGTAATTTTTAAAATAGCTAGCACTTCCATACACCCTTCTGAGGAATATAATTACATGAATTAGAACAAGGCCTACTTTTTTTTTTCTTTTTTTTGGTCTTGAAAAGTCCTTGGTTAAAATACAAATCCTCCTAGAAAGGGTACCACTTTGGGCCATTATCAGCTGGCCCATCCATACACCCTTCTAAGGAATATAAGTACATGAATTAGAACGACCTTTATCATTGTCCTGAAAAGTAGCCAGTTAATCCTCCCTTATGAAGACATGGCATTATTTTATTCTCATTCAATGAAATACTCAATTCAGTAAGTATTTACTCTGAATTTACACAGTTGTTCAGCACCGTGTGAAATGTGAGACAGAATAAAAGAGGGTTTAATATTTTCAGATATCTTCCCTGGCCTTAAGAGTTTACAGTCTCATTTTGGACAGGAACAACAACACGGTTCATTCGAAACAGGTAGGAGTCCATCTTCCCCCTTTGAGGCCTCTTATCTCTCTTCTCTGTGGCCCTGGGGCCTTAGTTCCATTAGAGCCTTGCTTTCAGCCTGTTGTCATCAAACAGCACAAAGCTGATAGTGGCCCAAGTTGGTGTCTTTTCTAGGAGGATTTGCTTTTTAACCAAGGACTTTTCAAGACAATAAAAAATAAAAAGTGGACCTGTGTAAACAAAATTAAGAAAACTGATTTATTCTTAGGGTTCTGATTTGTCTATCTCAAACTGTACAATACAAACTGCTTTTACTCCATCCATAATCCTGTCACTACCCTGCTTTTAAAAGCCCAGTTTGGTCTCCATACCATCTACCCTACCCTACAGGGTAGACTCCAAAATTTTTGGCTTCATGTTCCAGGCATCCTTGAGCCTCATTTTTCTTACTTTCAACCAGACATACTACTTTCCAGCCTCACTGCACTTTCCATTTTTCCATAAACAGGCCAGGCCCTTTCACAACTCCCTGCTTTGCCCCTGTTTCCACTGCCCAGGATGGCTTTCACCCTCTCTCCTCTTGTCTTTTTGGAAACTTCCTCTTTGAGACCCAGCATAAACCTCAATTCCCCTGTGAAGCTCTTCCTGACTATTCCAGAATTCTCTCAAATGTCTGTTTCACCTGTTGCTGCAGCACTTTGTACGTTGGTTATAGTACTGTTATAGAAATTAGTTTTGAGACTCTTCTCCCTCTGGCTTCTTGATGGCAGGACCTGGTATAGTGTCTGGCATACAGAGTCTTTCAGTACATGCTCCTTGAATGTTTCCGCAGTTAGAAAGATCAACAGGTTGGCAAATTTAGTTTTATTTGACATTGTGTTCTCCTACATCTCCTCCCCCCCAATACCCTCAGGTTAAATAAAAACTCCCAACAGGGGATTTACACGGTTTATTGTTGCTAATTTAACCAAATTTAGAGGTTTGTTCTTAGGATTACTTCATTTTAAAATTTGCACTCATGTACTATATTGGTAGAAAAGATTGACTTTTGCCAATATTGTTGTCCTAAAACGTCTTGAGACAAAACGTATGAACCAGGATTTGGTAAAAGAAGTGGCTCTGTTTAGTCTGTAAATTACTGAGTTAATGATTGATGGGGCTTGGGGTTGGTCCTGGGAATTGTGTTAGGGAGAAGTGTTAGTTACCTTCCTGTTTCTTGGCCTTAGAATGCACCCTTAACTCGGGCTTCCCTGGTGGGACAGTGGTTAAGAATCCGCCTGCCAGTGCAGGGGACACTGGTTCGAGTCCTGGTCTGGGAAAATCCCACATGCCATAAAGCAACTAAGCCCGTGCACCACAACTACTGAGCCTGTGCTCTAGAGCCCGTGAGCCACAACTACTGAAGCCCGCGTGCCTAGAGCCCGTGCTCCGCAACAAGAGAAGCCACCGTCGATTAAGACCCAACGCAGCCAAAAAATAAATTAATTAAAAAAAAAAGAATGCACCCTTAACTCTAGCCAGCCATCTTAGAAAATGCTCCTGGTAGGAAGGTAAAAGGATTTGCAACTACATTACTGAGAAAGGTATCAAAACACTCAGTATTGGGTCAGCTGTGTCCTTGACATAAAAGAGAAACAATTTATAGCTCAACCGAATGAAAAACTCATTTTTCTTTCTATATAAGTTCTTTTTCTTTTCCTTTCCTATCTTAACATCATGACATTCCTCCCTAGCATTAGGCATAATGGCATGATTCTATTTTCCTCCATTTCGGGTTACTCCTCTCGGCTTGCAACCCCTCCTTATTCCTTTATCGCTTTCAAAGTTTCCATTCTCCGTTCCCTTACTTTTACTCCCTCCCTCTTTTTTCCCAGCTAGCTCACCCCGCCCCTCACCGTCACCACCTTCCCTCCCCTTCAGGCTCCTTCCCGCTCCTTCTCCCGCCACCACCCCTCCCTGCCCGCCTCGCGTTCAGGAAGCTCCAATCAGGAGCTCCGAAGGTGTCTCGAAGGCCCGCCCCCTCCTCCCTTTCCACTTCTCTGCCCCCCCTTCTCCCTCCCCCACCCCACCCCCACTCAAGTCCTGCGGACCTGGGGGCTTCGGGATCTGGGCGCTATGAAAAGTGTCTGCTCAGTCACTTCCGGTAAGGGCGTTGCGGCGCGAAGCTTCCCGCGGGACTGTTTAGGAGGGGGTGGAAGTAACCGGTGAGCCGGGGGAGGAGAGTGCTGCCTGGGAAGGGGAGCGAGAGAGGGAGGCGGAGGGAGAGCAAGCGCGAGCGTCTCGGGCGCCTCAGCGGCCCCTTTCCCGCCGCCTCCCCACAAGCCAGCTCCCCCGCTCCCCGGCCGCCTGCAGTGCTGCTCTCCACCCCCCACTCTCGCGGACTAACACCGCCCCTCCCTCGCCGCCGCGTGACCGGAAGTGGCGCCATCTTTAGCTTCTTGTGCTATTGACAATAACAAGCTCCGGTTCTCTCCCCCTCCCCCCTCCCCCCAACCACGGCATCTCCCCTCCCAGAGAGAGGGAGAAAAGGAGGAGGAGCTGCAGCCTCACAGACTTACTGAGTCGCTCCTGCAGAAAGGGGGGAGAGAGACCGAAAAGCAGGGGAGGGGGAACGGCACGGCCGTTTACCTGTCTGCCTCCTCATTCGCTCTCCCCCCTTGTTCTGCTCACTCCTGGTGTCAGCCTATCCTCCTTCCCAAACCCTCCCATTCCCCCGGTGGAGCCCCCCCTTCACTTTCCTTCTCGTCCTCTGTGTTTCTCCTCTCTTTCTTCCCTTCCCCCTCTAGCATTGCCACCTTCTCTCCTACACGCACTCAGGCATATAAACGTAGGTTTTTGATGCTCGTCTGCCTGTTGACCCCGCTATTTTCATGTTTCCAACAGGTTTTTCTTCCCCCAATCCCTCAGCTGCTGCTGCTGCTGCTCAGGAGGTCAGATCTGCCACTGATGGTAATACCAGCACCACTCCGCCCACCTCTGCCAAGAAGAGAAAGTTAAACAGCAGCAGCAGCAGCAGCGGCAGTAACAGTAGTAACGAGAGAGAAGACTTTGATTCCACCTCTCCCTCCTCTTCCACTCCTTTACAACCCAGGGATTCGGCATCCCCTTCAACCTCGTCCTTCTCCTGCCTGGGGGTTTCAGTGGCTGCTCCCAGCCACGTACCGATACAGAAGAAGCTGCGTTTTGAAGACACCCTGGAGTTTGTAGGGTTTGATGCGAAGATGGCTGAGGAATCCTCCTCCTCCTCCTCTTCATCTTCACCAACTGCTGCAACATCTCAGCAGCAGCAACTTAAAAATAAGAGTATATTAATCTCTTCTGTGGCTTCGGTGCATCACGCAAACGGCCTAGCCAAATCTTCTACCACCGTCTCTAGCTTTGCTAACAGCAAGCCTGGCTCTGCTAAGAAGTTAGTGATCAAGAATTTTAAAGGTAACCAAGGCCAAAATCCATAATCACCTAAGGATTTGACACTTGAGTGGTCACGTGCTCTATTTCTGTTAATATATTAAACAGTATAGAGGTGGCCTAATGTTTTATGCATAATCAATGAGGTGGAGGGAGGTCCTTTTTGGGTGGAGGGTTCATTTTCCGGGGGTGGTTAGTATCCTTGTGCTGAAGCAGACACCAGGTGTGTCTGTGCAGTATTTTGAGGTCTGTCTCAGCCTATTGTATCTAATCTGTTATGCCTTATAACACTGACAATCGATATGATTGAGCCGGATTTTACAGGTGAGAAATTTGTATTCTAAAAAGGTTTATTTATTTCAGGTGCATAGTGAACCTTGGCACTGCTGGGATTTTTATTTTTATCCTTCAGTAGGCCACGTTATCTAGTCCCTAGAAATGCAGGTAGGACTAGTGATTTTTTTCATGTTCAAAGAAGACTTATAGTTAGATTTATAATGTTGAATACTACACTCTTGAAACTCATTGTGGAAGCAATAGTTGGAGAAAAGTATTTATGATCTCTTCATTTCTTTCCAAAGGTAGGATTTGGAAGTGAAAATACCGTGTATACACAGTAGTAACTCTGTGTACCACTAGTCTAAAGATAGGAACAATTACTACATCTTTTTTGTTTTTAATCACTGAAATGGGTCCTAAAGTACTGACCTGCAGCTTTTAGGAAAATTTGTTCATTTCAAGTTTTTGAGATATGTGCTTGAGAATACTGTGAATGCATTGATGCAAATGTAAAATCAACAATTTTTTTTAAATGTAATTGAGCTGAATTACTTTATTAAATGGGCAAGTAAAATGAATGAACTAAAGTAATATTTACCAGAACAGTGCCTTGTGGCTAAATATTAGTATTGAGAAAATTAGATTCTCCATGCTTGTATTTTCAACATTAGTGTGGAAATCAGTAATATGCTCTATTTTGTTTTAAGCAGAGTATAGTGTTGTTTATTTTTAACCTTTTCTTTTTTCTATCACTCCTCTCCCACCTCCAGGCTCTCAAGTGTTGTAATCTTTCTGATTTAATAGTAGACTTTTCTGAAGTAAATATGAATTGTAATTGACTAATTTGTTCACTGTTTTATTTAAAATATATCAATTTAATAGCCAAGGATTTTTAAAGAGATGAGCTATGACCCTAATTGCATTGTATACCGGTTTCAGAGATTTTGTTTGGGTTTTTTTCTCCCCCTCCCAAAATAAAAACACATTATTAAGGTATCTGGATATTTTAATTTAAAAAAACCTCATTGCTGGTCAGTGAAGTTTAAAGCCTGGATTAAGATGTACCTTTCCATTCTGAAAGTGCTACATAGGTTCTGGAGTTGTTTGGATGTTTTAATTTTTTACTCTGCTCATAAATGCAGTTTAAATTAAAACATGAATTAAGATGTTTCTCTCCATTCCTGTAGATACTACATAAATAAGGGGGTCAAACAGACCTGAGTTAGAATCCCAGTTTTACCATTGACTAGCTATGGTGACCTTGGGCAAGCCTTACTAAATGAGTCTTCCAGCTTCAGTTGCCAAATAAGGATAATAATACTTTCCTTAGGACATTATTAGAAAAATTAAGATGTTTATAAAGTACCTTGTACGTAGTAGGCACTCAGTATTTTACGTTTCAGGTACAAAATTCATGTTGACTTTGGTTTACACATGATGGAATAGGATCAGGATTGTTAATTTTTTGTCATTCTTGAATTTTTATTTTTTGAAGCAATTCAGTCAATAGCAGGAAAAAACCCTCACCTTCAGTTTTAATAGGTGAGTCAAAATGACTTACACAGTATTCTGGCATTTCAAATTTTATTCTTTATACTAAGCCTAAATATAATGGTTACTTTAATAGTTAGATATAATACTTATAACAATTTACCCTTAAAGAGCAGTAATACTAGTATTTTGTGGATCTTTTCATTACTATATCCTACATATTATTCTGATTATCAACCTTTTACATATCATCTAGATAAGCCTAAATTACCAGAAAACTACACAGATGAAACATGGCAGAAACTGAAAGAAGCAGTGGAAGCTATCCAGAATAGTACTTCGATTAAGTACAATTTAGAAGAACTCTATCAGGTATGTATTAACTTGGATTACCAGATTTGGTTAGCGTAAATTGAGGTGAAATGTATATGGATTTTACTTTCTGAAATGGGCGCTTATGTAGATTTTTGGTTCCCTTCTAATTACAATTTCTTGATTAATATATGCACTCTGTTTTATAATCAGACCATATGTTCTGACATAAACTATGGGTACAGTCTTATTGGTATAAATTGGGCTTATCTTGGACCCTTCTAATTAGGATTTACAGTTAGGAGTACCTAGCTGTAATAAGTTTGACCTATAATAGAATCCTATAGCCTGGATCCCAAAGATGATTTCTGTTGACATGTCATTCTGTTGTGATACTTCTTGCTAAGTGGTGTTACCTATATAGGAAAGCCCTCAAGAAATGCAGATATTCTCCATATACTTTATTCTACGTCTTTGCTGTTAGCATACTTTTGCCATTTCTTTCTCTTGTTCTTTATGTTGTCTTTTCTCCTGGTCTACAAGACATACCTTAGCCCAAAAATGATCAGCAGGTTGTAGTTCAGCAACTTGGTCTGAGGTTCAGGTTTGTTTCTTTTGCTTAACAAATGGATCTGTATTTGAAGTGTTGAATGTAAATATACAATTAAGGGCAATTCCTGATTTAGACTTCTTGCTACCAAGATACTTTGACCTACTGTATTTTTGCCACAACCAATTCAAGAAGTTACTTTCCATTATAGAGTCAGCAGTTTCATATTAAAAAAAATCCAATGGCTTGAGTTTTTGTATTGATGAGTACTTTGTAAGAAATTATGTTCGTTCAGTTTATCAGAATTCGTAGTTTTCATCTATTCATTTTAGTTGTAGAGATAGTTTGGTGATGGACAAACAGTGGATTAGGAGTCAAAAGACAAAGGGATCTAGTTTTGGCTCTATTACCCTTGTGGTCTTGGGCAAGGTACTAAACCTCTCTCAGCTTCTGTTTCCTCCTTTGTAAATGGGGGAAGAACTCCTGCTCTATCTACCTCACAGCGTTGCTTATAAGACTCAAATAAGATGTTTGTGAAAAACACCTTGAAGCACTACGATAGAAATATAAGTTGATGTTATCACTAGTTAAACTTTTTCATAAGGCACAGTATGACTTTTTCACTTGTAATAGGTCAATTGAGATCACTAGTTTCTGTTGCTGTTTAAATTTAATGCGTCAATGCATGCCAAACAGAATGGTGCCGAATACATAGTAGTGATGCTGTGTAATATAAGCATTATAATGCTATGTAAGTGTCAGGGAGTAGTCAGTAGTAGTACTAAGGTATTAAGGATAAGCCCACCTCATTTGGCTCTGTTGGTATATTGCACATGTGGCTCCTGAGATGTACAGTAATAAAAGTAGAATTACAGTTGGAAAGGCCTTAAGCGATTATGTGGTCCAGTATCTTTTCTTTGTATAGTGTATGTGACAGCCTACAAAGTAGGATTATCTCATTTAAGCATTATAGAAACCCTTTGTGAAGTAGATAAGGTAGTAGTTATCATCCCTATTCTATTGAGGAAATGGAGTCTCAGGGACTCCAAAGTCTAGAGTCGTGTATTGGCAGAGCAGGGGACTTAAACCAAGATGCCCAGGTTTTTAGTCCAGTGCACTTTCACTAATACACCACAGCACTTCACATACCTCTGTAGTGCAGTGTTTGAAGCAAATAGTCTTACTTTAGGAAAAGAAACTTTGTCATCAAAGAAGGTAATTTTTTGGGGCTTCCCTGGTGGCGCAGTGGTTAAGAATCCGCCTGCCAGTGCAGGGGACACGGGTTTTTTTTTAAAGACAGTTGGGTCTTCTTACTTTTTAAAAAAATTTATTTATTTATTTACTTATTTTTGGCTGTGTTGGGTCTTTGTTTCTGTGCAAGGGCTTTCTCTAGTTGTGGCAAGCGGGGGCCACTCTTCATCGTGGTGCGCGGGCCTCTCACTATCGTGGCCTCTCTTGTTGCGGAGCGCAGGCTCAGTAGTTGTGGCGCACGGGCCTAGTTGCTCCGCGGCATGTGGGATCTTCCCAAACCAGGGCTCGAACCCATGTCCCCTGCATTGGCAGGCAGATTCTCAACCACTGCCCCACCAGGGAAACCCGGGGGACACGGGTTTGAGCCCTGGTCCAGGAAGATCCCACATGCCGCAGAGCGGCTAAGCCCATGCACCACAACTACTGAGACCCCGTGCCACAACTACTGAAGCCCGCGTGCCTGGATCCCATGCTACGCAACGGAAGAGGCCACAGCAATGAGAGGCCCACGCACTGCAGCGAAGAGTAGTCCCCACTCGCTGCAACTAGGAAGAAGCCCGCACGCAGCAATGAAGACCCAACGCAGCCAAAAATAAATAAATAAAATTTAAAAAAGAAGGTAATTTTTTTTCATTCGTGCTTGTATATGGTGTTTCTTTGGATTTGCTGGCATACAGCATCTTTAATTTAAGTAATGTGTTACTTTACATATTTCATATTTCTGACATTTTTAAAAAATTTATTTATTTATTTACTTATTTGGTTGCTCCAGGTCTTAGTTGCGGCAGGCAAGCTCCCTAGTTGCGGCTCACGGGCTCTTTAGTTGTGGCATGCTAACTCTTAGTTTCAGCCTGCGTGTGGGATCTAGTTCCCTGACCAGGGATCAAACCTGGGCCCCCTGCATTGGGAGCTCAGAGTCTTAACTGCTGCACCAACAGGGAAGTCCCCATATTTATAACATATTGATTGTAGTTGCTAATGAACCCTATTTACTTTACCTTGAATATTTTTCTAGAGCTTTTGGGTTAAAAAAAAATTTTTACTGGTAAGTTGATTCTGTTAAATCCCTTTGTGTTTCAAGAGCTCATAGCTCACATTTTTTGTGTTTTTCCTTTCTTGTACTTCAGAATTCTTTACCTGCTGTTGTTCAGTTGCATTTCTTTAGCCTAAAGTCAGTGTTACAACTTTTCACTCTTTGCATTTTTCATAATACTTTCCTACTTCTGTAATAATAAATTCAAAAGCATTTGTTTCTAGCTCTTTTGCTGTTTTTGACCTTAATTTTATAAATGCTCCTTGGGATTGTTCTCAGAAAGAGTATTTTGAGGTGTTCCAGTTCAAAAAAGAGGATAAAAGGATAAAGGGAGTAAAATTATTTCATACCATCTGGATTTCAGGTGCTTGTTGGATTTTTAACAGGTTGAAATGTAATTTAAAAGTACTCTTCTAAAATTGAAACAATATAGAAGTATGTAGTGTACCAAACAAAAGTTCTCCAAACTCCTCAGCACACACCCCCCACCCCCGTCCCTGAAGTAAACACTTACTTGGCATATGTCTATGCAGAACTTTTTTCTACGAATGAAAAACCATTTTGCTTTAAGGCTTAAGCATGGAAGTCTTCCCTAGTGTGGATTGTATATACTACCTCGTAAGTTTTTAATTTCTAGAAAAGAACGTGCTGTTCTGAGTATATTTGCAATAAGTAAACGTTGTCTTTTAAAAGTGATTTAAGTGTGACTTGTACCTGAGTTTAAAAATTATCTTTCCGGGCTTCCCTGGTGGTGCAGTGGTTGGGAGTCCGCCTGCCACTGCCGGGGGCGCGGGTTCGTGCCCCAGTCCTGGAGGATCCCGCGTTGCCGCGGAGCAGCTGGGCCCGTGGGCCATGGCCACTGGGCCTGCGCGTCCAGAGCCTGTGCTCTGAGGTGGGAGGGGCCACGGCCGTGAGGGCGGTGAGGGGCCCGGTACCGGTACCGCAAAAAAAAAAAAAAATTTATCTTTGCTCCACAACCTTGAAATCCTGTTAAGAGTGAGGCAGTGGTTCATGTTGTTTTGGTTTGGGTTTTTTTGTTTGTTTGCTTGTTTGTTTTTGATTGACTACAGATAGGAGTATGGTTAAATGCACTGACTTTTGAGTTGTTCAGCCTGCCTTAGATTTGAGATCTGCCACTCATGATAACTTTGGGTGAGTTACTTCTCTAAGCCTTGGTTTCCTCATTTGCAAAATGGGGAGACTACCTATATGGCAGGGTTGTTCAGTTGTAAATAAAATACTGCAAAAACGTACTTACTACACTGCCTGCTGTATGTCCGTGTCATCAGTGATGATGATGATAAATAGTATTTGAGTCTTTAAAAAAGGTATCTTTAAGATTATGTTTTATTATACATCTCTAAAGCCACACATGTTTTTAAATTCTAAATCCACACTGGGCCAGAACAGCTGGCTGATAAATAGATTACATCCCAAATATGCATCAGAAAACATCATTAGCCAAAGTGAAAAAATAATAGAAAAAGAGAACTCTCTAGGAACAGTGTCCCTCTGCACTGCTCAAGAATGTGTCTTGTTTTTATATGTAGTATCTTAATAGTTGGCATCTTGGTTTTGGTGTGTGACTTTTTTACTAAGTGATATTTTAAGTAATGGGATTATTTTCCTCATGTTCTCAGCCTTGTGTGAATAGCTGTGTAGTGTTTTTAAATCAGCTACCTTTTTTGGAGCTGGCTGGTTTCTGTATGAGTGTTACATTTATTCTTAGTATAAATTTTTAGCTATTATCTTTGAAGGTAAGCTTAGTCCATTCTTCAATTCCGATGAAAATGATTTCATCATTAATAAGGAGAACTCTTGTTTGGTTAGCTTTTTGTGAAATAAATTTTAAATAATGGAGCCTTTCAATTAATGATTCATTCATCAAGTACATGACCGCAAGACTGGAAGCAAATAGTGCATCCATCTGAGTATAGGTTATTTTCCATTGTAAAATTGGGTTTCTTAAGCAGTCAGTGGAGAGCAGGTAGTAGATTCTTAGCAGAAGTGACAAGCTATTATATTCTATGTTGATGACTAGGTATTATGTTCTGTAAGTTTAACCTTTGATGTGTTCAAGCTTAGTCTGTCACGTTACTATTACTCCTGTTTTTACTGAATTGTTAATACTATCCCTGCTATTTATCCCAACTACAAATTCTTAGTCCTTGATAATTTGTCTTATTTAAGCTCTTTTTACTAGATGTAAAAAGAGAAATAATTTAGGTTTCATTGTTCAGCTTCCTTTCTGCAAATTCTTAGTTTTTGATATATTTTGATTATCTTATATTAGGCATTTTTACTAGATGTAAAAAGAGAAATAATTTAGGTTTCATTGTTCGGCTTCCTTTCTGCAAATTCTTAGCTTTTGATATATTTTGATTATCTTATTTTAGGCATTTTTACTAGATGTAAAAAGACATAATTTTGAGTTTTATTGTTGTATCAGTTGTTGAACAGTTTTGTGGTATGCTTTTCTTTCTCTCTTTAAACATTATGGTTTGAAAAATAAGCCCCAACCTGTTAGGCCAGTGACCAAAGTTCAGCACCCTGGTGGGAATTTAATTTCTTAAGTGTCTGTTGTTGCTAAATCAGAAAATTTTCCAGATTTCCTCCCTTACCATTTATTTTTGCATTCTTTGTATTTTTATCCTTATTTTAATCCTCTTCATTTTTTTATTCTAGTCTTCTTACCCTCATTTCCACTCTTTTCCTCGTACCAAATGCAAGCTCCTGTGCCTTTGCTGTTTCTAAATCTTATATTCTGCAAATTTCAGGGACTATAGTTTTGCATTTCATTTGCTACACGTTTATATTTTCTTAGGAGTTTTTTTTTTTCTTCAGACAAACATGTGTTTGATGCAATGTATGAATTTTGGAGGAAAAGGGCTGGGATTTAGAGGAATAAAAGTTAAAACCTTATTAGAATGTTTTTATCTTATATCCAACTACCTGCAAAAAGGATTTAAGGCAGCATATTTAACCAGTAGTGATTGGGAGCTTAAGTAAAAAGATAGTTTTATTTAAGAGACTTATAGAATTATCCAGAATGTTTAATACAAATAGTTACCTGTGAAACAAGGTTATATTAGTAATAATTATACCAGATCAAACTTCTAGGGATTTCCAGAGTGTTTAGTGAAATGTAAAATGATACATGTCTAAACTAAAAGTGCTTTTCAAAGATCTGGAATAAAATAAAGTTTACCTCAAGCTCCTCAATAGTGATTTAACACTTATTCATGTTTCTATCCCAGCACCTAACAGGACAGAGTACTTAGTAAACACCCCATTCTTGTTGAATCAGTGACTGTGTGACTGCTTACTGTGTGCAAAGCTGGACAAATGCCATGGGCATATAGAGATCACTTAGTCCTTGCCCGTAAGGTGCTTATATTCTAGTAGGCTCATGAAATTAGTAGTTTGTGACCAGCATTTTTAAAAAAAGGTAAAATAGAAAATATCGGAGTACATCACACATAGTAATGGTAAGTACAGTTTCATGAAGACTTTGTTTCAGTTACATAAATTTTATGTATAATGGATTGTGACATAAAATGTATTTCTTACTGTGGCTTGTCAAAAACTTTTGGAAGCCACTGTTTTAGGCACACATGATTGCTCCAAACAAACCTTGCTTGAAAGTGAGCAAAGCAGAGTATTTAGATCACGGGGTGTATGGAAGATTATAGACAGACATGAGAGTAAAATAATGGTACTATTGAGCCTTGAATGCCATGCTAAAAAGTATGGTGGTGGGGAAGATAGGGTTTTATTGGGGGAGGCAAGTACTTAAGTTTTTTGAATAGTTAGAATATTCATCTGGTTCAAAGCCCCAAAAGTATTACAGAGCATGTAGTAAAGTTTCACTTCCACTCCATCTTCCAACCCTGATCCCCCAGCTAATAACCCTCTTGACAAACGTAACTGGGTGTATCATTCCAGAAATGGTTCATGTGTGTAAAAACAACTGTGTGGAGGTTTTTTTTTTGCGGTACGCGGGCCTCTCACCGTTGTGGCCTCTCCCGTTGCAGAGCACAGGCCCCGGATGCACAGGCCCAGTGGCCATGGCCCACGGGCCCAGCCGCTTCGTGGCACACGGGATCCCCCCGGACCAGGGCACGAACCCGCGTCCCCTGCATTGGCAGGCGGACTCTCAACCACTACGCCACCAGGGAAGCCCTGTGTGGAGGTTTTTTTAATTAATTTTCTTCCTTTTTTTAAATTTACATAAATGATAGTAGACCATGCACCATACCATTCAGTCCTTTGTATTTTTTATACCACTTATGGGATTTCTCCATAAATGGTACCTGAAGAGCTTGATGGAAAAGTTCTTAAGGAACGGAAATTACTAGATCTGGTCTATATGTTAAGCAGTCAAGGCTAAATTAGAGAAGCAGGATGTTCTCTTCCATCTTGACCTTCAAAACTCACCTTAGATCCTCCTGCCTTTCCCTTTCCTTCTGTTGTTGCTTCTCATATCTTAAACCATTCTCCAGCTAAACACAGCTGAAGCTGTATGCATATGAAGACCAGCTTAATTCTCTTATTTCTCACTATTCCCATAAGCTCTTTATCCATTTCCCACTGGGTCTTTGGGACTCCACCTCTTTACTTGTGCTCCAGAAGCCTTTCCTGACTTGCCTCTGCCCTAAAGATTGGGTTAGGGACCTCACCTCTATCTTATCCCCGTCATAGCACCCAACACAGTATCTTGTAATTATATGTTTTCTGACCAGTTTTCTCCTTACGCTGTAAGCCCCTTCTGTGTGCAGGACACATTGCTAGTTATAGGTACATTAGGGTTTTTTTTTGTTTTTTTGTTTGTTTTTTGGTTTTGGGGGTTTTTTTGCGGTACGCGGGCCTCTCACTGCTGTGGCCTCTCCCGTTGCGGAGCACAGGCTCTGGACGCGCAGGCTCAGCGGCCATGGCGCGCGGGCCCAGCTGCTCCGCGGCATGTGGGATCTTCCCGGACCGGGGCACGAACCCGTGTCCCCTGCATCGGCAGGCGGACTCTCAACCACTGCGCCACCAGGGAAGCCCTACATTAGTTTTTTGAATATTTACTATATTCACCTGGTTCAAAGCCCAAAAAGTATTAAAGAACATAAAGTACATGAGCACATGGTCTCTTTCTGTCATTAAGGAGAGTTGGGGGACAGGATATACACATTAAGAGATACAATATTGACTCAGGGACAAGTCAGTGTGGTATGATTGGTGATAGTGCCAAATGAGTCACTGGTAGCCAAGGCAATTAAGGAAAGCTTATTGGAAGAAGTGGAACCTAGCTGAGTAGTAAGGGAATATGGTATCTTGTGTAAGAAGATAAATAGATGCGATGAGAACTAATATATGGAAGAAAGAGTAACACAGCAGAAGGGAATGGTGAAGGAGGACTTGGAAAAGTACTGCAGGTGGGAAATGTGGAGAAGGTGAAATACAAAGACAGAATCTAAGCAGGAAAACGAGAAATGCTGAGAAAATTAGTCACTCAAAAGGAACACCAAGGTACAATGAGAAGACTACTAAAGGAGGAAGGAAGAGAGTCCATAGAGGACTAATGTGAACCAGTCAGGCACATGAAATAAACGTAAACACACACTTAGGCATTTGTGGCCTGACCCAAGGCCCCATGGAAAGTGGTGGCCAGCAGAGACTTAGCCTTCTTATTCCTCCTTAGCTGCTATATCTAAGTGGTCTGCTGTTTCCTGGTAAGGTGTAGTGCCTTTCCTCCTTTGGTATAAGTGGTTTCCTTTAAGCTTTCTTTTCATTTGCTAGTTTATTTGCTGGACGTGCATGCTGGGAATATGACTTCCAGCTACATATTTATAAAATTCCACTCCAACCAAGAGGACTTGGATGGTCCCTTAGAGTCAATTTTAATGGAATTTTTGCCTTGTGTTGTGGTGAGAAAAAAATCCTGGTGTTATACTTAAGTCATTAATAGTTGAAATTGTAGATTATATCAGAGTTCATCCAAAGAGTTTTACCATGCCTGTTGTATTAAATTTGAAAGTCTTTTGATGCACATAAGAAGAAACTCACTGAAATCTCAAGTTTGTCCTTTTGGATCTGAGTATAAAAGGCCAATTCAACTATTAGAATGAAGTAAAAATTCAGTATTTCTTTAGTAATTAATGTTTATCCCATTGTGCAAATTTTAAAACCTCTATTTATTTAAATATTCTTAAGCTGCAATGTTGGAGAAAAATCCCTGTGTATAATTATATCATACTCATTATAATACTGCTAGCAATAAATTCTGCATTGCTCTGTTCAGGAAAACCAAAGAAAGTATAAACAAATTTTATTTCAGTAGTGGTTGGACCACCCAGCCCATCTAATAAACAATTGGTGAAATTATTTTCAAACTCAAAATGGAATTCTGCTTATGAAAACAATTAACATTTTTAAGAACAAGACAGAATTTATATGTAGCAGTTGTTACAAATTGGTCTTCACAAGGTGAGAATTTGGCTTGATTCCCTCCATCCTTAACCTGTACTGCCACAATAAATGTATTAATTTGTGTGTGGGGGGGTTGGTATAGTACACTGGTTATGAAAAATGTTCACTACCCATGTTGATATTTTGCTATTTTACCTTGTGTTTTATTTTATTTATTTATTTATTTGCGGTACGAGGGCCTCTCACTGTTGTGGCCTCTCCCGTTGCAGAGCACAGGCTCTGGATGTGCAGGCTCAGCGGCCGTGGCTCACAGGCCCAGCCGCTCCGCGACATGTGGGATCTTCCCGGACCGGGGCACGAACCCGTGTCCCCTGCATCGGCAGGCGGACTCTCAACCACTGTGCCACCAGGGAAGCCCTTACCTTGTGTTTTAAATGGACGAATAATCCTTTTTAATAAGCCGACATGGTAGAAATAACAAATAATAGGAATTTGATGTAAATAATCAAGAAATCCCCCCTCCCCTCCCCATTCACTCCGTAAGAAAGTATGTGTTTAATTTTGCAGGCTGTGGAAAATCTCTGTTCTTACAAGATTTCTGCAAACTTGTACAAACAGCTGAGACAGATTTGTGAAGATCACATCAAAGCACAAATTCATCAGTTCAGAGAATATCCTTTTAAAAACAAAAAACCTTGTATTTTCATCTATCCCTCCCTCTCTGTCCCTCACTTTTAAACCCAGCTTGAAATGGAATGCCTGTGTTTTGTAGATTTATTTTTTGTTCATCTTGCCTCTGGAGTAAGAAGATGCAAAATTTGACTTTTTATCTCTAATTAGGGTCCAAATCTACATTGTGCTATTAATGTAAATAAATAAAATGTCTTTATGTCTTTACTCTTTTTGAGGAAAGATAATTGGGAAATAATAAACTGAAAACACAATGCTCAGTTATGTCTAAGACTTGTTTTTTGTTGTTTTGGCCTAGTGGCTTTCAGGATCTTAGTTCCCCGACAAGGGATTGAACCCGTGCCCCCTGCAGTGGAAGTGCAGAGTCTTAACCACTGGACCTCCAGGGAAGTCCCTAAGACTTGTTGTTTTTTGTTGTTGTTAGTTTGTTTGTTTCATTTTTTTCAAAGACAGTTTTTTGGTTTGGTTTGGTGTGTTTTTTTTTTTTTTTTTTTTGCTGCTTTGGGTCTTCGTTGCTGCGTGCGGGCTTTCTCTAGTTGTGGTGAGCGGGGGCTACTCCTCATTGCGGTGGCTTCTCTTGTTGCGGAGCATGGACTCTAGGCATGCACACTTCAGTAGTTGTGGCACGCAGGCTCAGTAGTTGTGGTGCATGGGCTTAGTTGCTCCATGGCATGTGGGATCTTCCAGAGCAGGGTTCGAACCCGTGTCCCCTGCATTGGCAGGTGGATTCTTTTTTTTTTTTTACATCTTTGTTGGAGTATAATTGCTTTACAATGGTGTGTTAGTTTATGCTTTGTAACAAAGTGAATCAGTCATACATATACATATGTTCCCATATCTCTTCCCTCTTGCGTCTCCCTCCCTCCCACCCTCCCTATCCCACCCCTCCAGGTGGTCACAAAGCACCAAGCTGATCTTCCTGTGCTAGGCGGCTGCTTCCCACTAGCTATCTACCTTACGTTTGGTAGTGTATATATGTCCATGCCTCTCTTTCACTTTGTCACAGCTTACTCTTCCCCCTCCCCATATCCTCAAGTCCATTCTCTAGTAGGTCTGTGTCTTTATTCCTGTCTTACCCCTAGGTTCTTCATGACATTTTTTTCCCTTAAATTCCATATGTAAGTGTTAGCATACGGTATTTGTCTTTCTCTTTCTGACTTACTTCACTCTTAACCATTATGTCACCAGGGAAGTCCCACTAAGACTTGTTTTTGGAGGTATTTTTTTTGTAGTGGGATCTAACATGTTTTTACAGTTTAAGAAGTAGTATTTTGTTTCATAATTAAGTGCTGTTTAGTTTCATTTAGTACCTAGGGCATTCCGTATTTAAGACAGATGTGCTCTTACGTTGCATATATTACTTGTACTAAGCGCTTTTAAAATATCCTTAACGTATATCTCACGGATTCATTGGATAGTGTTCTTTTTCTAAAGAAGATCGATAGATGTTGGCAGAACCATTGCAGACAGATGGTAAGATGGAAAAAGCATTACATTTCAGCTAAATATTGTAGTTAAAATAAGTTTCTTCAAATACAGGAATGCTAGTTTTAAAAGCTTTGCAATGGGGGGACTGAAACTAATTTTGGTTGAGTTTTCTATTTTAAAACTGCAAGTTACAGGTAAACCAGTATTTTAGAATGACTTGCACCTTACGATCATTTTTATTTTTGTAGCACTTAAGCAAAAAGTATTTATCTCATTAAAAAAGTTACATTTTGCCTGTCAGTCTTGATGGCTATCCCACTCGCTATTTGGTTACTTGTGAAGGTGCCTGATGGTTCTGCATTTTAGATTATTCAGATCACAACCTTTTCCTTTTTCCCTAATCTGGTATTATTTTAAACCTTATATTCTGCAAATTAAAAATCTTAAAATCCATCCCACCCACCCAAAATCCCACGTATACAATTTAAGGCAGTTTCACCCTGAGGACTGTTGCTGAGGAAAAATTGTATGCCCCTTTATTCTGTTTTTATTTTTAGTTGCTTCTCAGATTGCAAAGAAGTCATAGACCATTTTAAGTGTCTTTTTTTTTTTCTGGAAACTACAGCAAGAATTTAAGGTTTATTAATGGTTTAATAAAAATGGTGTGGGCATATTCTCAGGTAGATGTGTTTACCTGCATGTTTGATCCTAGTAGTCTGGTATATATACAAGCAAACCCTGCAATCTTGTTTTATAAAATATTTCAGCTTCACAAAATATAAAAAGTTGTTTGATTTCTTTTTTTCATTGGCAGATCATGATCAGGAGCATTTTTTTGTTTCTGGATAGGACTTACGTTCTTCAAAATTCAATGCTACCCTCCATTTGGTAAGGATACCAGAAAAAAATTATGAAAAGATTTGTAACAAATCATAGTCAAATCTTAATTACACTGATAGAAGAGAGTGATACTGTGAATATTCTCCTAAAAACTCATATTTGGCTTCTAGACTTCTGTTTATAGCAGTTTTACCTTGTTAATTATGTTTTGCCTATGCTAATATTGGAGATAGCTAACATTCCCTGGGCATATAATAACTTATGAAGAAGTTCCTTTGTTAGCCAAGGGGATTAAAGTTTGCTCTGGATTGTCTGAGTGTGCATCATTTTGTTGCTGATCAAGATTTCACTCATTATCTTTTAACATTATTGTGGAAAATTCCACGTATACACAAAAACAGAAGAGTATAATGAGCTCTTCCCCCCATCATGTGCCTAGCATCTACCTACAGCAATTATCAGAGTTTACTGATTTTTGAGTACTGAAGCCAGATGACAAATGAGCAATTAAGCCTTCATTACCAGTACAGTGAAGACCATTTTATAGCTTTGAACTAATTTTGCCTCTTGATTTGACCAAGGAAGAAATCCACCAAAGAAAATAATACAGTAAAACTTAGTTATGGAGGAAGATGGTAATTTAGCTTCAGTTTTCATTAAAGACAAAATGAGTTTCCTGTATGCTTTAATCTAATAATGTTATTTAAAATTAAATGTGTGGATTTTATACTTTTACAATTGCTGCTTCAAAGCCTGGAACCCTAACTAACATGTGGTGAGAAGTTAAGCCTCTCCAGAAGTGGTATTGTCGTCAATTAATTTAAATTATATATATTTTTTATTTTAGGGATATGGGACTGGAGTTATTTAGGGCTCATATTATAAGTGATCAAAAAGTCCAGAATAAGACAATTGATGGCATTCTTCTTTTGATTGAGAGGGAAAGGAATGGTGAAGCAATTGACAGAAGTTTACTGAGAAGCCTTTTAAGCATGCTCTCTGATTTGCAAGTAAGTCAACTACTTCACTTACTACAGAACTGATTGCTATCCCTAATTTGATGTTTAAAAAGCAAGCTCAGGGAAATTCCCTGGCGGTCCAGTAGTTAGGACTCCACGCTCTCACTGCTGAGGGCCCAGGCTCGATCCCTGGTTGGGGAACTAAGATCCCACAAGCCGCGAGGCATGGCCAAAAAATAGAAACCAAACTCATAGTGCTGTTCCCATTAAGGGCATTCAATAAACATTTATTGGATAATTGAACTCCTTTATTTTGTTATCCCTTCCCAGATTTATCAGGATTCTTTTGAACAACGATTTTTGGAAGAAACTAACCGACTTTATGCAGCCGAAGGCCAAAAATTAATGCAGGAAAGAGAGGTATTTAAAAATCATGATTAATAAATCCACTGTGTCTCACAATAGACCCTACTTTATTGAACATAAGCTTCCCTTTGCATATCTTCCCAACATTATGCTGCCTTTCTCTCACTTAGGTGCTCCTTTCTTTTCTCTCTTCTTAAAGGCCAGAATTCTGGATCATAAACTCTACCTATAATTTTACATATGATTCAACCCTGTCACATTTGACAGGGCTGCTTCCAGGATCTTTTGGAGTTGACATTTTCTGAATGATTTATGGGGAGGAAAACAATAATATAAAAAACTATCTTTGTAGGTTCCTGAATATCTTCATCATGTTAACAAACGTCTAGAAGAAGAAGCAGACAGACTTATTACTTACTTAGATCAGACCACCCAGTAAGTATTACATGCTCAGCCTAATAGCCTTAACCTGTGTTGTTGAATCACTTAAGGCACTTTGGGCATCCCCAAACATGTTAGTAACTGTTTTCAGGTATCTTGAGTCTTTAACAATTGTTTTCATAATGCAACCTTCGAGTTGTTATTTTCCCTACTTAATTAGATTTAATCAAGGATTTGATAATTGGTTGTCTGTATGTGTTTAGGATGTAATTAAAAAATAGTATTACAAGCTGATGTGATCTTTGAAATCTTCAGGCCGATTAAAATTCAGTGGGTGTTCATAGGAGAAAGTATTTCTGTGCTTTCCTAAATATTACCAACCAAGGAGTTCCTGTAAGCAGCACAGATAAATTCCTTACTTTCCTAGTGAAAGCAGAGAAATTTGGGAAAAGCCAGCCATAGCAAGGCCCTTAAAATATTTGTTTCGTGATGTAACAAATTCTGAAATATGCAATGTTTTCCTTCTAGTCATAAAGTAGAGTAACTCTGAGCACAATAAATTTATACATAGGAATAGGAATATTGAAATTAACATATAATGAGCTATTTGATTTTTTTTCCCCCCAGGAGAGACTATAAATTTTCAGGAAAGTCAAAGTCAATAGTTCTAAACTTTTTTTTTCCTTGTAGAAAGTCATTAATTGCTACTGTGGAAAAACAACTTCTAGGTGAACACTTAACAGCAATTCTTCAGAAAGGTAATTGGTAATTTACAAATAAGAGATTACTTTTAAAATGGTAGCAGCAAACAAGTAGAAAAATTTTTAAAGATTGCCCTTTTAAAAGTTTGGTAGCGTGTGGCTGCATTTCTGAGGAGGGACACAACCCCTTTTCCCTATTCATCACAGTAAACTTTCAGGAGGTGCCTGTTTCCTTAACTTAAAGATACAGGGAGTGAGATGAGAGGAGACTACCAACTCCAGTAAAGAAACAGTGGGAATTGGGGAATTCTTGATTTAATTTTTAAGACTGAAGTAATAAGGAAATGCATTCCTTTTTGCACTGAAATGTTTTTGTTTCTAGCATATAAAACCAAGCATTTCTATTAATCCTAAGTGATCTATGAGTATACCCTGAATTTTACTTTGACAATGCTACAAATAGGCAAAAAAGTCTTACCTTTCTCTCCAGCCATCTTTTCTTTTGTTTAAGGTATTTTAGTACATTAATGCAGTTACACTTTTATTTCATTCTGAAAATCAAATACTTTAGAACTTCATTTAAACTTGGCCTATTGATGCATGGTTTTTGATATACCACAGGCCATATCCAATACTCTGAAATATATATATGTGTATACTAATGCAAATATAATGTGGCTATTGCACATATGAGGTATTTATAATGTGTATTTATGTAAACCAATTTTTATAAGTTGGTTTATACATCTCATCTACTATGCTAAATGGTACAAACCATTACACAATTTTTGTTTTTATATAAAGTTCCCTATAGTTAGTTTTCACTTGGAAAGGTGATTGTTTCTTTGAGTTTAATTCAAAGCACATCTCTGTATTAAAATCACAGACTAGTCATAGTTCAGACCAGTATCACAATAACTTATTTTTCATTAAAATATCTGACATTTTTGTTCACTTTTTTAATACCAAATGTTTCAAAATTCAGGTTTAAATAGCCTCCTTGATGAAAACCGAATTCAAGATTTATCTCTCCTGTATCAGCTCTTCAGTAGAGTTCGAGGTGGCGTTCAGGTTCTCTTGCAGCAATGGATTGAATACATTAAGGTATTAACATTAACCTGTTTTTTTCTCTCTCATGGCTTATAATCTATACATCTAGAGTACATATCAGCAAGAATTTCTTATTTGTTAGATCCTTTTTTTTTTTAAGTAATGGGCATTTTGGGAACAGTCAACCTGAGAATGATAGCTGTGTGGCAAATTAGCAATAAAACAGTTCTCTTCTTGATGTCTAATGTGATTTCTAGCTCCAATAATTATAGCAGTGAATGTGGAAAAAGGAAGAGGGCTTTTTTTGGATCCAAATTTCTTTCCTTTCTTTGATCTTACACTGAAGGCAGATTGCTGTTTTTTAAAAATTCAACCCGACTTTTTTAAAAGTAGGAAAAAGACCCTAGAGACTTCTACAATAATGCCCCATTATGATATTACATAGCCAGTGGCCATTACTTATTTTATGACTATAGATGAATGGCATCAGTCTGGATGTTTTATAACTTTATTTTTTTATTTTATTGACTTCAAAGCCAGGTTTATCTTAATTTTTTGAGATTTTAAAGTATGTGTATCTACTTAAAATATGATTTGGGGGATTGTTTTCATTGTAGATAATTAAATTCTAATAGAAAGTCATTTTTGTTTCTTTAGGCATTTGGTAGCACTATTGTAATTAATCCTGAAAAGGATAAAACCATGGTTCAAGAATTGCTGGATTTTAAAGATAAGGTTGACCATATAATTGATATCTGTTTCCTGAAGAATGAAAAATTTATCAACGCCATGAAAGAAGCATTTGAAACATTCATTAACAAAAGACCAAACAAACCTGCTGAACTTATAGGTATTTCTCTAGTCCCTTTTCCCGGTTCTTTAATGTTCTTCTTTTACTCATAAAGTTCCAGTTAACCTGAAATTTTGACAAGGTTTTGTATATTAACACCTAATTTATTTGGAGTTGCATACTTGGTGGTTTCTAAGAAGCTGGATGCAAGTAATAAGTCCTTCATGCTAAAGAATATCTCAAAACCCACATGTCAAACATGGTCTTTCTTTGTAAGACCCTACTTACTTTTATTTATAAAAAGCTTGATAGCTGTTTTACAAGCCTCCTGCAATTTAGAGGTGAGGCAGGGTGCCATTTCTTGAGGCCCACACATAGGGCTCCAGGAAAGGGTAGCACAAAATTACAGTTGCCAGTGAGAAAGGTAGAATGTCCAGGATGAAAATAAACCTAATAATCTGGGCCCATTTAGAGTAAAAGGTGTGGTATACTTCAGTTCTCAGTTTTTCCCACCTGGGTACCACTTAATGTCGAGGAGGAGGTAGCTGAGAAGGTCCTTCGCCAAAAGGATGAAATTTTTTTTTTTTTAAATTTTTGACTACGTTGGGTTTTCGTTGCTGCGCGCGGGCTTTCTCTAGTTGTGGCGAGCGGGGGTTACTCTTCGTTGTTGTGCGCGGGCTTCTCATTGTGGTGGCTTCTCTTGTTGTGGAGCATGGGCTCTAGGCGCGCGGGCTTCAGTAGTTGTGGCACGTCGGCTCAGTAGTTGTGGCTCACGGGCTCTAGAGCGCAGGCTCAGTAGTTGTGGCACACGGGCTTAGTGGCTCCGTGGCGTGTGGGATCTTCCCGGACCAGGGATCGAACCCGTGTTCCCTGCATTGGCAGGTGGATTCTTAACCACTGCGCCACCAGGGAAGTCCCAAAAGGATGAAATTTTGTTGATTTACTACTTACCCTTAAAATTTTTGCAAAATTTGCCTCCTACTCTGTAATGTATCTGGTTTGTTTTAATAGAAAAGGGTTTAAGATTGCCTACCATCAGTGTAAAATGAATACTCCAGAAGATGTGCCATGTCTTTCAATGGCTTTGATGACCCCAGCACAGGGCTGTATACACCCCCTGCCCCCGGGGTACCCATATCCCGCATATCCCATTTTTAGTAAGCATCAGTATGGTAGAAAGTACATTAGATGTGGAGCCAGAAGACTTGGGTTTGAGTTGAGACTCTTGTATTTTTTAGCTCTGTGACATTGAACAAGTCACTTGGTCTCCCTGACTTTGGAGACTGTTTTAAAAATGCATGTATACATGTGAAACATTGAAAAAGTCAGTGTATCATACTCCTATTTGGTATTTATAGTGACCAGTACCTTATGGATACATGATCACTAAACAACAAACTTTCCCCCCATTTTAGCTAAGTATGTAGATTCAAAGCTTCGCGCAGGCAACAAAGAAGCTACAGATGAAGAACTTGAGAAAATGTTGGATAAGATTATGATTATATTTAGATTTATCTATGGTATGTATTTTTGTTTTAATATTTTTCTTTTAAAACAAAGCACTCAACAGAGAAACTAGCGAGTATAACCAACCTAGAAGGTATATTTATTTGGGGGTTAGCTATTTAAAATTCTGTTACATTCCTTGCATTTAATTTATTGGGGTACTTGAGGAATGTTACTTAATTGCCTTGTGCTTTGACTTTTCCACTATTAAGAGCCTTGAATTTTGCTACTTGTTTTAATCTCTAGAATATTGATGCTAAAGCTACTAGTTGACTAAAGCTTTTCTAAAGAAAAGTTAATTCAGTCTTAATTCTTTACAGCAAAGAACTTTTGAAAGGTTTGGCACAAAAACCTACCTCTAATGTTTCTTGCATTTAGCAAACTTGGATAAAATCTATAAATTTAAATAACTTGGAGTAATGGTGCGATTTATTAAGCACTTTGAGTCAATTTTGTCAAAACCTTATATTGGAGTATTATGAGAGTTGTGTTTTATTATTTAACATAGGCAAGGATGTTTTTGAAGCCTTCTATAAGAAAGATTTAGCCAAGCGCCTGTTAGTTGGGAAGAGTGCATCTGTGGATGCTGAAAAATCAATGCTGTCCAAACTTAAACATGGTATGTTTGTCATTCTTTCTGTTCCTTTTCTTCTTTGATTTCTGAGAGAAAATGTTAGCTTAGTTTTTAAAACTCTTTCAGTCAGTTGCCTCTTTTGTTAATCATTGTATGTTCGTATGATAAAAACGTAAATTGAGTAAGCTCATTAGGTTTCCAACCTATTTACATATCCAGAGCTGTTGTGATTTTTTTTTTTAAATAAAGCATTGTTCTTTTATTATTTGTATAAAAGTTTCCCATTTATCTTATGCCTAAGTAGTAGATAAGGTTACTACTTAAAGGATTAAAGGTTTGACTCTGAATTAGTGGGGCATACACTTTGGGGTAAGGATTTTTTGTTCTTATGAATAGTTACAGATCATATTTCATGCTAAAGTAAGTTTTATATTTCATGTTTTCAATTCTAAATTCTGTGTTTTTACCACTTTAAAATACTGTAAATGTACAAACATCTTTAATAGAATGTGGAGCTGCTTTCACCAGCAAACTTGAAGGAATGTTTAAAGACATGGAACTTTCTAAAGACATCATGATTCAGTTCAAACAGGTAAAAGTGAGTTAAACTCTTACTTAATTCCTCCAACTTAAATGTATTTAGTTATCTCCTTACTTTGGTTTGTACTGAAGAGGATAAATAGAAACATGTATTTGTTATAAATAATTCATAGCAACTTAGATGATAGTCACAGTAGAGGAAAAAAATCACGAATGAAATGTAAGTATATTTGACCTACTTCAAAATTTATTCTCAGTATACACCCAAGATAACACAAAAATAGAAATAAAATGTATTGAACAGAAGTAAGGACAAGAAAAGCTGTAGCTAGTGAGAACAGGGCTTCTAGCATCTAATCGCTGTTGGTGAGTTGCATATTCAAAGCTGATGATGGGGAGGGAGGAGAAGTGATAGAGTGGTTGTATAAGGCCTTTAGGGACATTGGGAATGAAAAGCTAGATCCATAGTTTTGCAGATGTTGGTAGAAGCTGGTTTTAAATTTTTGAGATTATAGGTAATAGTGATAGCAAAGTAGATTTTCCTCTCCTAGGGTTTTAATAATGACTTCTTTACCACTATATTGCTATGGTGGGAAATGAGAGTGGAAGACTCGAGAAAGATCAGGGTCAGTAGGATCATGGGCCCTGTAGTAGCTACAGAATAGGGTTTATTTGCTTTGCCCTTTCCCCTTCTTCCTTCCCCATTTCAGGCCACCCCCTGCAAACAGGCAGTGGAGCAGATGAAAAACCAGAGACTTGGGCTGGCTGGTGGGGTGAGGAATGGGGGTTGCTGCCAGGTTTTCTAAGCCACACAGGGGTCTCCAGAGATGGGGACTGCAGGTGGTATGGGGAAAGGAATGGAGAAGAAATCCTGTAACAGCCCAGTCATATGTGAGAAATTATTTATTTAAGTCGTTAATGCCTCTTAACAGTCACGTGATCTTTGTGTGCCATTGTAGCAAAATGTTACCCAGTGTACTTTTCTAGTGCACTTAATATCGGCTTCATTTATAATCCTTTTAATAGTTGCCTTTTATTTTAAAGATCGTCAGTATTCACATGTAGTTTTGTAATGGGGAACTTCTTAAATGGGTCATTATTATGGCATGAAATGTATGCACTTTTATTTTTTAAGATCTCAGTGTGTGTGTTGATCTTATTGTAGTATATGCAGAACCAGAATGTACCTGGGAATATTGAATTAACTGTGAATATCCTGACGATGGGTTATTGGCCAACATATGTGCCTATGGAAGTTCATTTACCACCAGAGGTAAGAGTTGCTGTTTAGGACTTGAGTTATAAGCATAGAAATACATGACATTTCTATTTTGCTTATCATTGAAAAATATGTAGTTTTTTAAAAGTTAGTTGTCAGTAAGCACGCCACCACCAAATGTCAACTGTTTTTAATACTTTACTCTTTTATTTATATTACTCTTGTACTTATATCATTAGAGCATAGCTAAAGATGCCAAGTTTCTGAGTTCAGGGCCAATTTGCTTGACTCTTCTTTCAGTTCCCCAGATTGTACCCATCACTCTGCCCAGCTCTCAAAAATTCTTGTCCGTATATCACCTGGGGGTTGGACTGCTGAGTGATGGATGCTTGAGTAAATCCAACCTAACTCCTGGGGAAATGTCTTAACCCAGGACTGAAGCTTAGAAAAGGGTTAAGGCTAGAGAGATAGATACTGAGAGTCCTCCATGGAGATAATCATGGAAGCCCAGGGAGCAGATCTCCCTCATTAAGAGGGAGAATGTGGAAACAGGAAGAACAGGCCTAAGGCAGAACTTTGAAAAAGGCTCACATTTGGTAGGTGGTAGGAAGAGGTACCTGTGAGGGAATCCAATGAAGAAGCAATGATGAGATAAAGGAACCAGCATGTTGCAGAGACACAGAAGACATTGGAGATGAATGTTTCAAAAGAGGGGATGATAAATTGTTGCAGACAGATCAGAGAGTGTAAAGACTGATTAATGCCATTAGATTTGGTGGTTATTACCTTACATCAAAGTGATCAGTGGACCTGCTCTGTATAGTCTTTAAAACTTCCAGAAATTTTTACACCAGATAAATATAAAAAGTGGTGAACGTGATATTGGATACAGAGCTTAAATAAAGTTTTGTTTTATTTATTGTAGATGGTAAAACTTCAGGAGATTTTCAAGACCTTTTACCTAGGCAAACATAGTGGCAGGAAACTTCAGTGGCAGTCAACCCTAGGACACTGTGTGCTAAAGGCAGAATTTAAAGAGGTAAGTGGATGTTCCCCAAACTTAGTTTTCACCTTCATCTTTGATATTGAGGTCATCCCTCTTAATTTGAAGGTTTAAGGTGTTTTATAAATTTGTCCTGAATATCTGCATGAGATAGTGATAGCTTGTCACAGCCCTGTGTATATTATAAGAATGTGGTCTTTTCCACTGTTGATTGGGCCTTGCTGCAAAACCAAAACCAATAACCCTTTTCTCCCACACCCTTTCCCCACCTGTGGATGCAAAATTCATGCTGCCTCTTCTTTTTTTAAAATTTTATTTATTAATTTATTTATCTATGGCTGTGTTGGCTCTTCGTTTCTGTGCGAGGGCTCTCTATAGTTGCGGCGAGCGGGGGCCACTCACTATCGTGGCCTCTCTTGTGGCGGAGCACAGGCTCTAGAGCGCAGGCTCAGTAGTTGTGGCACATGGGGCCAGTTGCTCCGCGGCATGTGGGATCTTCCCAGATCAGGGCTCGAACCCGTGTCTCCGGCATTGGCAGGCGGATTCTCAACCACTGCGCCACCAGGGAAGCCCCCACGCTGCCACTTCTTGACAGGAAACTTCTTTTCTTGTTGCTGGGAGCTAGAGAATAGAGTGGGCGTTAAGGGGAACAGTTCTTATATCAATTTCAAAAAATCCTACAGCTTTTCATGACTAATCTGAATCAGAAGAGTTGAAAATGCATTGAAATAGTGATTTCTTGTTGCTCATGATAAATATCTGTAATGACACATAAAACCGAGTTATTAATTTTCATTACTTTGTTGTTTTAATTATAAGGCTTAAAAAAAGACCTGTAGAAAGGTCACCCAATCCTTCCTCCTGTTTTAGGTAGGATCACACCTAAACCCTACACTGAACATACTGGCCTTTCTGGATAATGTTAATTCGAGTTTCTAAATCCACTAATTGAAAAATGCTTTTCCAGTAAGAGATTAGTTATTTGATTAATTTTCATGCAGTTTTTAAAAAAATGATGGCTAAACACTGTTGTTTCTCCAACAGGGTAAAAAGGAACTCCAGGTCTCTCTTTTTCAAACACTGGTGCTGCTAATGTTTAATGAGGGAGAAGAGTTCAGTTTAGAAGAGATCAAGCAGGCTACCGGAATAGGTTTGTGTTGAATCGTTCGATTAGCATGCATTTTTCGGTGTCCACTATGTACACTCCACTTGGTTAAGAGCTCTGGGGGACTATAAAGGGATAATCCCCCTCCTCAGCACTTACAACCATGGGGAAAGGGAGAAATGACAATTTCACAACCAATAAGTACCAATCTGTGGTGCCGACAGAGTGTGTTAGGAGTTCAGTGAAGCAAGAGATAACTCTGGACTGGCACAATTGGGAAAGCCTTCATGAAGGAGGTAGGACTTGGGCTGGGCCTTCAGATTTAAGTTAGGGAGAAGGCATATTTTGCAAGAGGAAATACCATGAGAAAAGGCGTGGAGGAAGGAATCAGCACAGTGTGGGCAGGAGTCATAAAAAGTTTAACTGCAGCATGGAGTAGTGAGATACAAAGTTAGATAGGTAAGCTATGGAGAGCCTTACAGATCTAGCAAGTGAAACATACATTGTAGGATCTCAAGTGTGTGACATATTGGAAGTGACTTATTTGGGCAGCTTGCCTATAATCAGTAGATAGTAGGGCAGCTTGAAGGATGAAGAGATTCCAGTCCAGAAGCTAATGGGGTAATTCAGGCGTAAAGTGATAACGAGCTTAGACTAGAATGAGGCCAATGAGAAGAGACGAAGCATCTCTAAGGAAGCAACTACTAGATATGTGGAGGATGCAGGAGAGGGAAGAGTTAAAAGATGATTCCAGGGTTTCTCAACAGAGGAGGTTGGTAGATTCATAACTAACAATTGGAAAGAAAACAGTTTTATGGGGAAGATGATGAATAAAACGTTGGACATACTAAAATTGATGATAGTAAAAGAGCCAGCTGGAGGTATCCTTTAAATGTAGGACTGGGGAAAATGAGATGTCATTTCTGAAGATGTGGTGGTTATTCACTCGGAATAACCTTTAGAGAAGCCTTTAGAGGACGACCAGGAAAAAAGCCATTGGATAGGACAAAGAGGAAGTTGTTCATGATCTTGGGGAAAAAAGGAAACAGTTTTATTAGACGGGTGGGGTAGAAGCTAGATTGAGGTTGAATGTAGCTGTGTGTGTTGATGAGTTAGTAACAAATAACTAAGCCACTCTTTCTTCTTCAGAGGATGGGGAGTTAAGAAGAACACTGCAGTCATTGGCTTGTGGCAAAGCTAGAGTTCTGGCGAAAAATCCAAAGGGTAAAGATATTGAAGATGGTGACAAGTTCATTTGTAACGATGATTTCAAGCACAAACTTTTCAGGATAAAGATCAATCAAATTCAGATGAAAGAAACGGTATTTCTTTTGCATTCTCCTCATTCTAATGTACTGGAATTATATATGTTCATAATAAATATTTATAAAGAAGGTTTTAGCCTAGAATACTACCACTAACATTAACATTATCTATGCCTATATCTAGCTCAGTGTATTTCAGTATTTGATTTTGCAGATTTTGAGGGGGCAGGGGTGTACACAATTGGGCCTGATAGTTTTATATCCTGCTTTTTGTGTGTTTAAATTAAGACTTTAGAATTTTTAAAATTTATTTATTTTATTTATTTTAGGCTGCATTGGATCTTCGTTGCTGCTCACAGGCATTCTCTAGTTGCAGTGGATGGGGGCTACTCTGCGTTGCGGTGCACAGACTTCTCATTGCGGTGGCTTCTCTTGTTGCGGAGCACGGGCTCTAGGCATGCGAGATTCAGTAGTTGTAGCACACAGGCTCAGTAGTTGTGGCTCGCGGGCTCTAGAGCACAGGCTCAGTAGTTGTGGCGCGTGGGCTTAGTTGCTCCGCGGCATGTGGGATCTTCCCAGACCAGGGCTCGAACCTGTGTCCCCTGCATTGGCAGGCAGATTCTTAACCACTGTGCTACCAGGGAAGCCCCAAGTCTTTAGAATTTTTCCATGCCATTAAGCATCTTTATAAAATGGCACATGGCCACACAATATTCTTTTACACAGCTATAATAATTTATTCAACCAATGTCCATTGTTGGGCACTTAAATTCATAACTTCTTAGTATTGTAAATAAAACAGCAAGATACATCTCTGTACCTAAATCTTAATCTCTCTGATCCTTTCCTTACGAATTTACCATGGAAGTAGATTTTTTGGGTTAAAGAGTGTGAACATTTTAAGAGTCTGAATACGTTATGCCATTTAGTGTTCTAGAAAGATTGGACCAATTTACACTGTCTAATGTGAGTGCCTGTCTTACTGTGCCCTTGCCAGCACTAAAGATTATATTTTCTTTTTTTAATCTTTGCCAGCTTGCTTGGTGAAAAATTGGAAGGTTTAGTTAGTGTTTCTTTGATCAACAGTGAATATTTTGTTTGTTTTTACCATTTGAATTTGTAAGAGATTTTTATTAAGGAAACCAACAACTGCAGCATTTCCTGAAACCAGTTGGTTTCAATTCCAACAAGGTTTAATGCAGTACTTGAGAAAAAGTTTTATAATAGGGATAGAAGTCAGGGTCGCAAACAAGTTCCCGTCTCGTTAACATTCACATCAAAGGCGTGATATTCCCTTAGATTACTGTGTTATTTTAAAACGTGTGCTGTATCAGAAAGAAACTAACTGCAAAAAGCCGAAACGAGGGACTTCCCTGGCAATCCAGTGGTTAAGACTCTGCGCTTCCACTGCAGAGGGCACAGGTTCGATCAGGGGAATAAAGATCCCGCATGCCGAGTGATGAGGCAACAAAAAAGAAAAGCCCAAACTACTCTTTTAATTTAGGTGCTAAAGAGGAACATTCTTGCTTTAGCATTAGAATTGGTTAACTGACTTTTTTTAAACTGTGCGTTTCTGATTTATATATTACAAAATAAAAATTAATGAAAAATAATTTGGGACTTCCCTGGTGGCACAGTGGTTAAGAATCTGCTTGCCAATGCAGGGGACACGGGTTCGATCCCTGGTCCGGGAAGATCCCACATGCCGCGGAGCAACTAAGCCTGCGCACCACAACTACTGAGCCTGTGCTGTAGAGCCCGCGAGCCGCAACTACTGAAGCCTGCGCTCCTAGAGCCCATGCTCTGCAACAAGAGAAGCCACTGCAATGAGAATCCCACACACCACAACAAAGAGCAGCCCCCGTTCGCCACAACTACAGAAAGCCTGCACAGCAACGAAAATGCAAGGCAGCCAAAAAAATAAAATACAATAAAATAAAATGTTAAAAAAAAAGTTTGACTACTGGTTAGCTTAGCTGGTTAGTATCATACTTTGAGTCAGATGTCAGAATCGGTCACTTTTACAGATAAGCTAATGTCGTACAGAAATCTGGTCAATAACCTCTTGTGGCACATTAAGATTTTGAGAAGAGAGTAAAAGAAAATGATAAATTCTGCATCAGCTGTTTCTCTTTCTAGAAAAGCAGCTCAAAGATGGTATTTTTCTATTAACTAATATTGGTGTTACTTCATTGATACAGGACATTAGGCCAGATAGGAGTTATGTTTGTAGGGTTTTTTCTGTCCTTGTCAGTATTTATAAGGTTTCTTTTGATAGTTCAGCATATTTAAAGCATTAACTGTGTCATGTCCCTAAAATGTACAATTTGTATAAGTAATCAAGTTTCACTTCAGGTACAGTTCCTAAGTTTAAAACTTTTTTGTTAGGTTGAGGAACAAGCAAGCACCACAGAAAGAGTATTTCAAGACAGACAGTATCAAATTGATGCTGCAATTGTTCGAATTATGAAGATGAGAAAGACACTTAGCCACAATCTCCTTGTTTCAGAAGTGTACAACCAGTTGAAATTTCCAGTAAAGGTAGGTACTTCTGTATTTTATTATTGAGCTGCTTATATATAAAAAATATTGAGTTTATTATATATAAAAATTAGATTTTTCAGACACAAGTCTTACAAACATAGAATAAAACCTCAAGACCATTTGGAGGGACAAAAGTTTTCATTTCTTATGCTCATATATATGATTCCAGAAAAACCTTTGTTGGCATATGTGGGCATCTGTGACAAAAGGGGAAAACAATTTATAAAAGCTCCTATACCTGAAAGTTTAGCTGCTAAGTGAGTCTTTGAAATTTTCAAGTTTATTCACGTTATTTTTTTGAGCTTCTTTGTTATTTTTGTTTCCTTTTTCTCCTTGAAATACCTAGCTATTTGACAGATTTGGTTATTTTAGTTAAGTTAAATCTATTTAGTTAGCTTGTGTAAGTGTCCATTAAAAACTATACAGATAACTAGTAATCATTAGGCATCTTTTTTAAAGCTTAGCGGTAGTTCTGGCAAACAAATTAGTCGTCACATGGACATGTTCCATTATAAATGCCCAGTAATAAAGCGCCTTAGACAATGTGGTGTTGTACTGGACTGTATCTCATGTTTTAGAAGATTCCCAAACTCTTATGATGATAAACACTTCGTAAAGTTTGGATAGACTCTTGGCTGTTAGGGTTCTCATGAGCTTTGGGCCTAGGTAAGTTATTTCACCTCTTGAGCTTGTTTCCTCTTTTGTAAAATGGAGATGATAATAGTACTTATCTCTTAGGATTATTGTGGAGCTTAAATGAGATAATATATGTAAAACTTAGCACTGGGCCTGGCACGTAAGTGCTCATTAGCTGTCACTGCTAATAAGGTAGGCTTTCTCTCTCCTCCAAACCTAATACTGCCTTCTCATTACCACACTCTCACCCTCATGTTCTGCCTTAACAATCATTTCACCTCTAGCCAGAGAGATCACTAATGCTAGCTAGCTAGGGAAGGTAGAGGATCACTGTAATAAATATTGTGCTGATATTCTAGGTCTTTCACCATAATTAAGAGAAAGTCATTTTGATTTTCAAATCTTGGAATTCAAACTTTGGTGAAATTTTGGCTGCCCCATCAAACTACTTTCCCTTTTTACCTTTCTTGATCAAGTAGCCATTTTACACAATCTAAAAAACTGTTAGCAAGCAAGATTATATTGTCTTTATAGGCTAGATACAAAAGACAGTGGAATTTTGTTACCCAAGAGCTAAGAATGCAATCATGAGAATAAGCTATAATCTTTCTCAATGATTTTTCAACAGATAGGATTCAAAAATTCAAATCATTTATAGCAGGTAACAGTTAAACCTTAAACCTGAAATACGAAGATCTGAATTAGATGATACTTCACTTATCAAACCATTTGTTGTAGTAGTCTTGTAAATAGTGATTTCCATAGTACATTTTTTATTTAATTTATAAATATGCAACCTGACTTTGAGAACCAGCTTTTGTCCAAATTTAGGGTCTACTTATTTTCTCAAACTATCTTGGCAAAACTAAATAGCATTCTGTTTCCTTAAACTATACTGTGTTCCTTTTGTGAAGTTATGGTAGTCTTTTGTATTTGTGCAGAGAATAGCTGGTTCTTAGAAGACCTTTTTAAAATAGAAAAGTAAAGTATTGTATAACAGTATGACAGGGGACTTCCCTGGTGGTCCAGTGGCTAAGACTCCCCGCTCCCAGTGCAGGGGGCCTGGGTTCAATCCCTGGTGACGGAACTAGATCCCACATGCCACAACTAAAGATCCTGCACTCAGCAACAAAGACCCCTCATGCTGCCGCAACTAAGACCCAGCACAGCCAGATAGATAGATATAGATAGATAGATAGGTAGATAAATAGATAAACAGGTAAATAAATAATATAAGATGTGACAATGTATGTATAGTGTAAAAACATCTTTTAACCTGGTTTATTTTCATTATACTTTCCTCTTTAAAAAATCAAGGAGATTTAAAAAATAAAAATTAAAAAATATTAAGGAGATTAAATACATTAAATCAATGAGCCAAAACTGTTCTTTTGGGGTATTGGTAAATGGGCTTGAGCTAGTGATTATGAGCTTTGCACTGAAAATTTGCCTTCTCTTACAGCCTGCTGATCTTAAGAAGAGAATAGAATCCTTAATTGACCGGGACTACATGGAAAGAGATAAAGAAAATCCAAACCAGTACAATTATATTGCATAAAATGTTGGCCTTGGAGCATTTGGTGTCATAAACAGTAACCAGTGGATAAACTAACCTGTTATTATTTGACTTCTTTTATACTACCAATGACCAAATGAAGCAGTGTAATGGAAATAGTTGAGTGACTTTTCAGTGGTTAACATGCCCATTTAAAGAGTAATACTTACCTTTAAGAAGAATGTTGTTGAACTCTTTGCATGTTATTTAGTATGATGTGCAGAAAACTCTTAAGAAAGTACCTGGTCTTCATGATTCCTATTTGGAACTGGGGAAGAGGTCCCTATGGCTATTAAAAAAAAGAGGAGGGGGGTTCTTATACACCATTAATTATGAAGCAAAAGGTTTATTTGCTTAAAATGTCATTTAAAGATACTTAAACTGCATGCAAACTTTATTTACTGTACAGAGTTCTGGATGTATTTATCAAATAGAAAAACCACCCTGGACTTGGTTGTTCACCTGTTTTGTGATTTCCCTTGAAGAGAAAAATAAGTTGTCATAGCTATTGATATTTTACTAAGTAATGTTCTGTTACACTGAAAGGGATGTTTTTAAAAATTTTATTTGGAAACAAGTTTTCAAGCAGAGGGACAGTTGCTTACATAGTCTTGTATACACACATCCTAAAATGTTCCCATGGGATGTGTGTATATGGTTCAGCCCTGAGTTTACTGTGCTGATTAACAGGTACTTATAAAAATAGCTGAAATAGAAAATTGCTGGTCAGTTGTACTAGAAGAACATGGTAGGAGAGAAAAATCCAACTCTTTCTTCATATTAAAAATGAATATAATATGAACATCGCAAAAGAGACCAAAACCCACGTGTTGTGTAACTTTTTACAAGAGCAAAAATTCATAAACTAGTTTTCAACTTCCCTAGACTTTAATGTTGTTTGGACAGTTTTGTCTTTAACTTGGACCAATTGTAGATTGTTACAGGCTTCCTGGGATTTAGCATTCCTATTTTCTCTACCAAAGTTTTTTTTTTGGAAGCACCTCAACTCTCCTTTTTGTTGGCATATAAGCATTTCCTTTCATCCTTATTTTAACTTCCTAAAGCCCTAGATAGAACTAGATCCTTCCTCATTTCCCCCATACACCCCCTAGTTGGGAATTTCAAATTCTGTATTATGCTGATCTTATTCCTTTCAAAATTGCTTGAAGATAAAGAGTTCTCATAGCCACTGGACACCTACCTTTCAGGGGAATGTCCTAGGATTGTTCATACATAGAAAATAGCAGAAGTATTGTTTTTCAAATTGATAATGTGAGTAAAAGTCTTCTCTTTTACCATCAGTGGTTTTTTGTTTTGGGGTTTGGGGTTCTGTTTTGCTTCCTTGTTTGTTTTTCCTTGAAGCTTTGAAGGGAATTGATCTTGGAGGAAAAGCAGAAATTTTGTTTTGATTTTTAAAAAAATCAGAACTGCTTTAATGCTTTTTCACCGCCATGGCCTCTCCCGTCGCGGAGCACAGGCTCCGGACGCGCAGGCTCAGCGGCCATGGCCCACGGGCCCAGCCACTCTGCGGCATGCGGGACCCTCCCGGACCGGGGCACGAACCTGCGTCCCCTGCATCGGCAGGCGGACTCTCAACCACTGCGCCACCAGGGAAGCCTGCTTTAATGCTTTTTTGCAGCAGTGTATTTCCTTGACTATTTGGAACCATTAAGAAGAATACCTAGGTCCTAACCCTCAACTGAGACTTTTGGCTCTTGTGTTTGCTATTGATTGTTTTCTTGAGTTCTCAAAGACCTGTGACCAGCTATTCTTTTTAAAGTTGCCTGTTTTCTTTATAACTACATCAAACTTACACACTGTTGTCCACAGTATGTGGTATTTAGAATGCCTTCCTAACTATTTTTGAGCAGCCATTGCCTGTATTTTCTTTTCTTTCTTTCTTTCTTTTTTTTTTTTTCGGTACGTGGGCTCTCACTGTTGTGGCCTCTCCCGTTGCGGAGCACAGGCTCCGGACGCGCAGGCTCAGCGGCCATGGCTCACGGGCCCAGCCGCTCCGCGGCATGTGGGATCTTCCCGGACCGGGGCACGAACCCATGTCCCCTGCATCGGCAGGCGGACTCTCAACCACTGCGCCACCAGGGAAGCCCTGCCTGTATTTTCTTAGAGCCTCCCTGGTTTCCTTAACTGAGCTTATCTGACAAGGAAATGCAGCTATTTTTTTGCCCTCTCTCCATACTGGACCATCTAAGTCAGTGTTCTAACTCATCCCTGATGGTCTGTGAGATACGTAGACTGTTCCACCAGACTCGATAATTACTCTTAAGGAATTTTTAGGTAGAATTGGTACCATTAGGAGACTCTTGGTGTTACCTTTGTTATCTTGAAAGCTGGTCCCTTCCCTGAGGCTCTTAATTTTTTGAAAACTTGATGCTATTTCCACTGAAAAAATTGGTGAGACTATTAAACAAATTGAGGGGAGCTGTTTAAGAAATTGAAAAGTAATCGCAAACAACATTGGATAATTGTGACTTTCAGTTCTGTATCAGTTGAATTTTTGTGCTCTTTTCCCTGTGTACGTGGTGGTTCTATTTTTCTCCAATAAAACTTTTATTTAAAAAAAGTTTCTGGAGAAGATCTTTAAAATTCAAATATTGTAAGAATATTATAAAACCACAGAACTTAACATCTTCTTCCTAATGATTTCTTTAATGAATTCACAGTTGTCAATTTTGTTATTTTTTAAGTTTCTCTTTAATTTTTGTGGTGGTTTGATAGTAATGCTGTAGGAATGTGGAGGGGAAGGTATGGTAACAGATGATTCCCAGGAATCCTCAAGGTGAGTATTTATTCTTAAATGTTCTATTTTAGAAAAATCAAGCACAAGTAGAAACATTGTTTTATCCAAATCCTCAGAATCAAGTAGTTTCATAAAGTCAGTATGAAACTAGTCTAGATTTAAGTTGAGAAGGATTGGTGTTAATTCTTTAAATACTTACTAGAATTCATGAAGCTATCTGGTCCTGGGCTTTCTTTTATGGGGAATTTTTTGATTATTGATTCAATCTTTTAATAGTTTTTTTCAGATTTTCTATTTCTTGAGTCAGTTTTAATATTTTGTCTTAAAATAACTACCCTGACTTTTGTCTAGTATTTGCTTGGTATATCTCTTCATTGCTTAACAGCCTTTTCTTATATTTTAGGTGTGTCTCTTCCATATTAGATGGATTTTCTCATCTTTCCCCTAATCTGACAGTTTCTGTCATTTTTTTCATAATACACATTTATTTTTTTATTGAGGTATAGTTGAAGACAATTTCTGTCCTTTAACTGGAAGATTATATCCATTTGCATTTGTTTCTAACATCTTACTGGTTGCTCTTTATCTCTTCTAATTTTCTTTGCTTTTTCTTCTTTCTCAGCTTTAAAAAATATATATTGAGTTTTGTTTATTTTTTTATTCCATTTTCCCCACTACTTATTTGGAAGTTATATATTCTATTTCTTTTCTTTTACTGATTACCCTTGATATGTTAGCATATATGCTTAACAAAGTCAAAAATATCTAAATTTTCCTCCCAATTAAAATAAAGATGTTAAAACACTTTAATACTGATCACCTCTCCCCCAACTTAACACAGTGTTGTTGTTCAGTGTTTTAGTTTTGTCCTCTTTTAAAAATGAACACCACAAATTAAAACATTAGTCTTTGCTCAAACACCACCTTCTCAGTGAAGCTTACCATAGCCATTCTATTTAAAATTTCAACTTGCCCACCAACGCCACCACACACACTACCAATTCCACACTCACCCTGCTCTTTTTCCTTTTTTACATATCATTTGTTACCTTTTACATACTATGCAATTTACTTGTTAACAATACTTACGGCATATTGTCTGTTTACTCCGCTAGTGTAAAGTTTAAGCTCCATTAGGGCAGAGACCTTTGTTTTGTTCATTGATGTATCTCAAACACTTAGGGAAGTTTCTAGCCATAGTAGGTGCATTAGGTTCCTGTGGCTGCTGTAACAAATTACCACAAATGTAGTGGCTTAAAACAACAGAAATTAATTCTCTCACATTTCTAGAGGCCAGAAGTCAGAAATCAGCTTTACTGGGCTGAAATCAAGGTGTTCACAGGGCCACACTCCCTCTAGAGCTACATTTCCTTGGCTCATGTCCCCTCCCTCCACTTTATTTTCTTTTTCTTTTTTTGTTTTCTTGTCCCTTCCTCCAAGTTAAAAGCTGGTTCCATAACATCTTTTTTTTTTACTGTTTTTTTTAATGTATTTATTTTTATTATTTATTTTATTTTTGGCTGTGTTGGGTCTTCGTTGCTGTGCGTGGGATTCCTCTAGTTGCGGGTAGCCGGGGCTACTCTTCGTTGCAGTGTGCGGGCTTCTCACTGCAGTGGCTTCTCTTGTTGTTCAGCATGGGCTCTAGGTGCTTGGGCTTCAGTAGTTGTGGCACATGGGCTCAGTAGTTGTGGCTTGTGGGCTCTAGAGCACAGGCTCAGTAGTTGTGGCACGTGGGCTTAGTTGCTCCACGGCATGTGGGATCTTCCTAGACCAAGGATCAAACCCATGTCCCCTGCATTGGCAGGCAGATTCTTAACCACTGCGCCACCAGGGAAGCCCTCAACCATTATTTTGTTTTTCAAATATTGCCTCTCCTCCATTCTTTCTCTTTTCTCCCCTTGGAACTAAGTCAGACATGTAGAGTTTCTTATTTTATCCTCTATCTCCATCATATTTTCCATCCCTAAGGCTGCATTCTTGGTAATTTCTTTAGAACTGTTTTCCAATAAACTAATTGTCTTCAGAGCCCAATCTTCTCTTTAATTCATTCACCAAACTTTTAACTTCAACAGTTTATATTTTTATTTCTAAAAGTCTTATTTGCTTCTTATATAAATCTGCCTAGTCATTTTGATAATCTGCTGTTGCTTGCTCATTTTTGTGGTTCTTTCTTTTAATTAAATATTTTTCTTGCACTAGTAACTTTGTATCCTGTATCAGGTAATTCCAATATCTAAAGCACTTGGGGGATATAAATTTGTTTCTTTTTTTACAGAAGTTCCTTATATATGTTAGATCATCAGTGGCCAATAGAAATATAATGTGAGCCACGTGTAATTTTAAATTTTCTAGTAGCCATTTTAAAAAAGTCAAAAATAAACAAGTGAAAATAATTTTAATATATTTTATTTAACTCAATCTATTAAGGTTCTCCAGAGACATAGAACAAGTAGTGAGTGTGTGTGTGTGTGTGTGTGTGTGTGTGTGTGTGTGTGGAGAGAGAGGGAGAGGTTTATCATAAGGAACTGGCTCACACAGTAATGAAGATTGAGAAGTCCCATGATCTGCAGTCAGTAGAGCCAATGGTGTAGTTCCAGTCCAAAAAACCAGCAGACTGGAGAAACAAGAAGAGCTGTTTCAGTTGGAGTTCAAAGGCAGAAAAAGACTGATGTCTCACCACAGCAGTCAGGCAGGAGGAAATTCCCACTCACTCATGGGAGGGTCAGCCTTTTTGTTCTATTCAAGCCTATGATTGGATGAGGCCCACCCACATTAGGAAGGGCGATCTGCTTTACTCAGTCTACCAATTCAAATATTAATCTCATCCAAAAACACCCTCAGAGACAACACCTGAAATAGTGTTTGACCAAATATCTGGGTACACTGTGACCTGGTCAAGTTGACACATGAAGTTAATCATCACAGCCATCATAGCCAAAGTATTTTTGTTTCAACATGAAATCAATATAAAAATTATTAGAGAGATTTTACATTTTATATGAAGTCTTCAAAACCCAGACTGTATTTTACACCTCCAGCCCATCTGAATTTGGATTAGTCACATTTCATGTACTCAATAACTGCATATGACTAGAGACAATTGTATGATACACTGTAGCTTGACTTTTTACACTTTTAAAAAAATAAATTTATTTTTTGGCTGCGTTGGGTCTTCGTTGCTGTGCGCAGGCTTTCTCCAGTTGTGGCGAGCAGGGGCCGCGCTACTCTTTGTTGCTGTGTGCAGGCTTCTCATTGCGGTGGCTTCTCTTTGTTGTGGAGCACAGGCTCTAGGCATGCAGGCTGCAGAAGTTGTGGCACATGGGCTCAGTAGTTGTGGCTCTCGGGCTCTAGAGCGCAGGCTCAGTAGTTGTGGCACATGGGCTTAGTTGCTTTGTGGCATGTGGGATCTTCCTGGACCAGGGTTCAGACCCGTATCCCCTGCATTGGCAGGCGGATTCTTAACCACTGTGCCACCAGGGAAGTCCCACTTTTTACACTCTTATAGATGACTTTTTATGTACAGAATTTCTTAATTTAGTCAAATTTATCAATCTTTTCCTTGATGTTTAGAACTTTTTTGTATCTCGTTGAAAAAGTATTTCCCTACCACAAGGTCTTAAGAATATTTTTTTCTTGGAAGCTTTATTTTCTTATGTTTATATTGAAGTATAGTTGATTTACAATATTATATTAGTTTTGGTGTACAGCATAGTGATTCAGTATTTTTACACATTATACTCCATTAAAATTATAAGACAATGGCTATAATTCTCTGTGCTATACAATATACCCTTGTCGCTTATGTAGTTTGTACATAATAGTTTGTATCTCTTAATCCCATACTCCAACTTGCCTGTCCTCCATTCCCTCTCCCCACTGGTAACCACAAGTTTGTTCTCTATCTTTTTCTGTTTTCGTTTTGCTATGTACATTCATTGTACTACTTTTTTAACTCTATACTGAAGTATTTGTCTTTCTCTGACTTATTGCACTAAGCATACTAATCTCTAGGTCCATCCATGTTGCTGCAAATGTCAGAATTTCATTCTTATGGCTGAGTAATATTTCCTTGTATATATATACCACATCTTCTTAATCCAATTGTCTGTTGATGGACACTTGGGTTGCTTTCATATTTTGACCATTGTAAATAATGCTGCTGTGAACACTGGGGTGCATGTATCTTTTTGAATTAGTGTTTTCGTTTTTTCTGGATATATACTCAGGAGTGGAATTGCTGAATCATATGGTAGTTCTATTTTTAGTCTTCTGAGGAACCTCCATACTGTTTTCAATTGTGGCTGTACCACTTTACATTCCCACCAACAGTGTAGAAGGATTCCCTTTTCTTCACATTCTCACCAGCAATTGTTATTTGTAGACTGATTGATGATAGTCATTTTGACAGGTGTGAGGTGATATCTCACTGTTTTGATTTGCACTTCTCTAATGGCGATGTTGAGCATCTTTTCATGTTCCTGTTAGCCATCTGTATGTCTTCTTTGGAAAAATGTCTATTCAGGTCTTCTGCCCATTTTTTATTGTTTTTTTTTGATATTGTATGAGTTGTTTATGTATATTTTGGATATTAATCACTTGTCGGTCATATCATTTGCAAATATTCTCCCAGTCCATAGGTCGTCTTTTCCTTTAGTTGATGGTTTCCTTTGCTCTGCAAAAGATTTTAAGTTTAATTAGGTCCCGTTTGTTTATATTTGCTTTTATTTCTTTTGCCTTTGGAGACAGATCTAAAAAAATATTGCTACAATTTATGTCAAAGACTGTTCTGCCTATGTTCTCTACTAGGAGTTTTATGGTTTCAGGTCTTACATTTAGGCTTTAATACATTTTGTGTTAATTTTTGTTTATGGTGTGAGTCTCTTGTAGGCAACATATTCAAGTGTATTGTTTTTTTTTATCAAATCAACCAGCCTCTGTCTTTTGATTGGAGCATTTAGTCCATTGCCATTTAAAGTAATTATTGATAGTTGTGTACTTACTGCCAGTTTATCACTTGACTTCCAGTTGTTTTTGTTAGTTCTTCTCTGTTCATTTCTTCTTTTTGTTTCTTCCCTTGTGGTTTGATGATTTTCCTTAGTAGTTTGCTTGTGTACCTATCTTTTTAGTTTTTGTGTATCTGTTGTTGGTTTTTTATTTGTGGTTACCATGGGGTTCATGTGTTGGTCTATAATTATATCTACTAATTTTTTATTTTATTTTATTTTATTTTTTGGCTGTGTTGGGTCTTCGTTGCTCTGTGTGGGCTCTCTCTAGTTGCGGCGAGTGGGGGCTACTCTTCGTTGCGGTGCGCGGGCTTCTCATTGTGGTGGCTTCTCTTGTTGCAGAGCATGGGCTCTAGGCGCGCGGGCATCAGTAGTTGTGGCATGTGGGCTCAGTAGTTGTGGCTCGCGGGCTCTGTAGCACACACTCAGTAGTTGTGGTGCACAGGCTTAGTTGCTCTACGGCATGTGGGATCTTCCCAGACTAGAGCTCGAACCTGTGTCCCCTTCATTGGCAGGTGGATTCTTAACCACTGCGCCACCAGGGAAGTCCTATATCTACTTATTTTAAACCAGTAGTCATTTAAGTTCAAAAACATTCTAAAAGGTCTACATTTTTTTACTCCCCTCCCCACATTTTGTGTTTTTGATGTCCTGTTTTATATCTTCATGCTTATCCCTTAACTGTTTATTTTAGTTATAGGTGCTTTTACCATTTTTTGTCTTTTTATGTTCATACTGGCTTAAGTGGTTGATTCTCAGTCCTTAGTATATATTTGCCTTTCCTAGTGGGATTTTCCCTTTCCTATACATTCTTCTTATCCACTTAGAGAAGACCCTTTAATGTTTCTTTCAGGGTAGGTTTAGTATTGATGAAATCTTTTAGTTTTTGCTTGTCTTGTTCTTTATCTCTTTTTCTTTTATAAATGGTAATCTTGCTGGGTACAGTATCCTAGGTTGTAGGTTTTTCCCTTTCAACACTTTGAACATATCATGCCACTCCCTACTGGCCTGCAAAGTGTCTGCAGAGAAACCAGCTGATAGCCTTATGGGGATTCCCTTGTATATGATTTTGTTTTTCTTTTGCTGCCTATAGAACTTCCGCCATGCAGCATGCAGGATTTTCCCTGACCAGGGATCCAACCCATGCCCCCTGCAGTGGAAGCCCGGAGTCTTAACCACTGGACCACCAGGGAAGTCCCAAGACCTCTTTAGTTATCTTTAACTTTTGCCATTTTAACTATGATATGTCTTGGTGTGGGTCTGTTCGGGTTCGTCTTGTTTGGGACCCTCTGTGCTTCCTGTATAGATATCTGTTTCCTTCTTCAGGTTTGGGAAATTTTCAGCCATAATTTCATTAAATACATTTTGAATCCCCTTCTCTCTCTCTTCTCCTGGGACCCTTACAATGCAAATGTTGGTACACTTAATGTTATCTCTTAAATTGGCTTCATGTTTCCAATTTTATCATGATCTTAAATGTAATACATAAAACTTCTAGAAAAAAACAGGGAAAAATCTATGGGGATTTATGATAAAAAGTTCTTAGATATCAAATCAAAAATATGATTCATAAATGGAAAAAGTGGTAAATTAGACATAAAGTTAATATTAATTGAGCATTGTTATGATTTTATTTTCTCACTTTTGTTTATTAACTATAGCTGTGTTTTGTTGTTTTAGATTTTATAGTTATACATCTTTAACCTGTCATATTCTACCTTTGGGTGATATTATACCATTTCACTTACGGTATAAGAATCACACAGTAGTGTTCTTCCATTTCTCCCTTCTGGATCTTTATTCGTTTTGTTTTTATATATGTTGGAAACTACACAAAACACTGTTCTTGTTTTTAAGTCACATATCTTATAAAGAGATTTAAATGATTTTTTTAAATCTTACATATTTACCCATGGAGTTATCACTTCCAAAGCTCTTCATTTCTTTGTATACATCCAGATTTCCATCTGGTATCACTTTTCTTCTGAAGGACCTCATTTAACATTTCTTTTACTGGGGGATTTACTGGTGATGAGTTCTTTCTGCTTTTTTACATCTGAACTTATTTCACCTTTGGTTCTTATAAGTTATCTATTTCATATAGTAGTGTATATATGTTGATCCTAATCTCCCAATTCATCCCACCACCATCACCCACACCGCCGCTTTCTTCCGTTGGTGTCCATACATTTGTTCTCTACATCTGTGTCTCTATTTCTGCCTTGCAAACCGATTCATCTGTACCATTTTTCTAGATTCCACACATATGCATTACTATATGATATTTGTTTTTCTCTTTCTGACTTACTTCACTCTGTATGACAGTCTCTAGGTCCATCCACATCTCTACAAATGACCCAGTTTCATTCCTTTTCATTGCTGAGTAATATTCCATTGTATATATGTATGACATCTTCTCTATCCATTTGTCCGTTGATGGGCATTTAGGTTACTTCCGTGACCTGGCTATTGTAGATAGTGCTGCAATGAACATTGGGGTGCATGTGTCTTTTTGAATTACGGTTTTCTCTGGGTATATGCCCAATAGTGGGATTGCTGGATCATATGGTAATTCTATTTGTAGTTTTTTAAGGAACCTCCATACTGTTCTCTAGTGGCTATATCAATTTACATTCCCACCAACAGTGCAAGAGGGTTCCCTTTTCTCCACACTCTCTCCAGCATTTGTTGTTGGTAGATTTTCTGATGATGCCCATTCTGACTGGTGTGAGGTGATAACCTCATTGTAGTTTTGATTTGCATTTCTCTAATAATTGGTGATGCTGAGCAGCTTTTCATGTGCTTCGTGGTCATCTGTATGTGTTCTTTGGAGACATGTCTATTTAGGTCTTCTGCCCATTTTTGGATTGGGTTTTTTTTAATATTGAGCATCATGAGCTGTTTATATATTTTGGAGATTAATCCTTTGTCCGTTGATTCGTTTATAAGTATTTTCTCCCATTCTGAGGGTTGTCTTTTTGTCTTGTTTGTAGTTTGCTTTGCTTTGCAAAAGCTTAGAGTTTCATTAGGTCCCATTTGTTTCTTTTTTTTTTAATTTCCATTTCTCTAGGAGGTGGATCAAAAAAGATCTTGCTGTGATTTATGTCAAAGTGTGTTCTTCCTCTGTTTTCCTCTAAGAGTTTTATAGTGTCTGGTCTTATATTTAGGTCTCTAATCCATTTTGAGTTTATTTTTGTGTATGGTGTTAGGAAGTGTTCTAATTTCATTCTTTTACATATATCTGTCCAGTTTTCCCAGCACCACTTACTGAAGAGACTGTCTTTTCTCCACTGTATATCCTTGCCTCTTTTGTCATAGATTAATTGACCATAGGTGCGTGGGTTTATCTCTGGGCTTTCTATCCTGTTCCATTGATCTATATTTCTGATTTTGTGCCAGTACCATACTGTCTTTTGATTACTGTAGCTTTGTAGTATAGTCTGAAGTCCGGGAGTGTGCTTCCTCCAGCTCTGTTTTTTTCCCACAAGACTGCTTTGGCTATTCGGGCTCTTTTGTGTCTCCATACGAATTTTAAGATTTTTTTGTTCTAGTTCTGTAAAAAATGCCATTGGTAATTTGATAGGGATTGCATTGAATCTGTAGATTGCTTTGGGTAGTATAGTCATTTTCACAATATTGATTCTTCCAATCCAAGAACATGGTATATCTCTCCATCTGTTGGTATCTAATCTTTCATTTCTTTCAGCAGTGTCTTATAGTTTTCTGCATACAGGTCTTTTGTCTCCCTAGGTAGTTTTATTCCTAGGTATTTTATTCTTTTTGTTGCAATGGTAAATGGGAGTGTTTCCTTAATTTCTGTTTCTGATTTTTTGTTGGTGGTGTATAGGAATGCCAGAGATTTCTGTGCATTAATTTTGTATCCTGCAACTTTACCAAATTCATTGATTAGTTCTAGTAGTTTTCTGGTGGCGTCTTTAGGATTTTCTATGTATAGTATCATGTCATCTGCAAACAGTGACAGTTTTACATCTTCTTTTCCAATTTGTATTTCTTTTTCTTCCCTAATTGCTGTGGCTAGGACTTCCAAAACTGTGTTGAATAATATGGTGAGAGTGGACATCCTTGTCTTGTTCCTGATCTTAGAGGAAATGCTTTCAGTTTTTCACCACTGACAATGATGTTTGCTGTTGGTTTGTTGTATATGGCCTTTATTACGTTGAGGTAGGTTCCCTCTGTGCCCACTTTCTGGAGAGTTTTTATCATAAATGGGTGTTGAATATTATCAAAAGCTTTTTCTGCATCTATTGAGATGATCATATGGTTTTTCTTCTTCAATTTGTTAATATGGTGTATCACATTGATTGATTTGCGTATATTAAAGAATCCTTACATTCCTGGGATAAGTCCCACTTGGTAATGGTGTCTGATCCATTTAATGTGTTGTTGGATTCTGTTTGCTAGTATTTTGTTGAGGATTTTTGAATCCATATTCATCAGTGATATTGGTCTGTAATTTTCTTTTTTTGTAGTATCTTTCTCTGGTTTTGGTATCAGGGTGATGGTGGCCGCATAGAATGAGTTTGGGAGTGTTCCTTCCTCTGCGATTTTTTGGATGAGTTTGAGAAGGATGGGTGTTAGCTCTTCTCTAAATGTTTGATAGAATTCACCTGTGAAGCCATCTGGTCCTGGGCTTTTGTTTGTTGGAAGATTTTTAATCACAGTTTCAATTTCAATCCTGGTGACTGGTCTGTGCATATTTTATGTTTCTTCCTGGTTCAGTTTTGGAATGTTATACCTTTCTAAGAACTTGTCCATTTCCTCCAGGTTGTCCATTTTATTGGCATAGAGTTGCTTGTAGTAGTCTCTTAGGATGCTTTGTATTTCTTCAGGGTCTGTTGTAACTTCTCCGTTTTCGTCTCTAACTTTATTAATTTGAGTCCTCTCCCTCTTTTTCTTGATGAGTTTGGCTAATGGTTTATCAATTTTGTTTATCTTCTCAAAGAAGCAGCTTTTAGTTTTATTGATCTTTGCTATTGTCTTCTTTGTTTCTATTTCATTTATTACTGCTCCGATCTTTATGATTTCTTTCCTTCTACTAACTTTGGGTTTTGTTTGTTCTTCTTTCTCTAGTTCTGTTAGGTATAAGGTTAGGTTGTTTATTTGAGATGTTTGTTGTTTCTTGAGATAGGATTGTATTACTATAAACTTTCTTCTTAGAACTGCTTTTGCTGCATCCCACAGGTATTGGATCATCGTGTTTTCATTGTCATTTGTCTTGGTATTTTTTGATTTCCTCTTTGGTTTCTTCAGTGATCTCTTGGTTATTTAGTAACGTATTGTTTAGCCTCCATGTGTTTGTGTTTTTTATGGTTTTTTACCTGTAATTCATTTCTAATCTCATAGCGTTGTGGTCAGAAAAGATGCTTGATATGATTTCAATTTTCTTAAATTTACTGAGACTTGATTTGTGACCCAAGATGTGATCTATCCTGGAGAATGTTCTGTGGGCACTTGAGAAGAAAGTGTAATCTGCTTTTTTTGGATGGACTGTCCTATAAATATCAATTAAATCTGTGTGGTTTATTGCATCATTTAAAGCTTGTGTTTCATTATTAATTTTCCTTTTGGGTGATCTGTCCATTGGTGTAAGTGAGGTGTTAACGTCGTCCCCCACTATTATTGTGTTACTGTCGGTTTCCTCTTTTATAGCTGTTAGCAGTTGCCGTATGTATTAAGGTGCTCCTATGTTGGGTGCATATATATTTATAATTGTTATACCTTCTTCTTGGATTGATCCCTTGATCATTATGTAGTATCCTTCCTTGTCTCTTGTAACATTCTTTTTTTTAAAGTCTATTTTATCTGATCTGAGTATTGCTACCCAAGCTTTTTTTGATTTCCATTTGCATGGAATATCTTTTTCCATCCCCTCACTTTCAGTCTTCAGACCCACCCTAGGTCTGAAGTGGGTCTCTTGTAAACAGCATATATATGGGTCTTGTTTTTGTATCCATTCAGTGAGCCTGTATCTTTTGGTTGGAGCATTTAGTCCATTCACGTTTAAGGTAATTATCAATATGTATGTTCCTATTACCATTTTCTTAATTGTTTTGGGTTTGTTTTTGTAGGTCCTTTTCTTGTCTTTTGTTTCCCACTTAGAGAAATTTTGTTGTAGAGCTGGTTTGGTCGTGCTGAATTCTGTTAGCTTTTGCTTGTCTGTGAAGCTTTTGATTTCTCCATTGAATCTGAATGAGATCCTTGCCGGGTAGAGTAATCTTGGTTGGAGGTTCTTCCCTTTCATCACATTAAGTATATCATGCCACTTGCTTCTGGCTTGTAGAGTTTCTGCTGAGAAATCAGCTGTTAACCTTATGGGAGTTCCCTTTTATGTTATTTGTCGTTTTTCCCTTGCTGCTTTCAATAATTTGTCTTTAATTTTTGCCAATTTGATTACTATGTGTTTCGGCATGTTTCTCCTTGGGTTTATCCTGTATGGGACTCTCTGCGCTTCCTGGACTTGGGTGGCTATTTCCTTTCACATGTTAGGGAAGTTTTTGACTATAATCTCTTCAGATATTTTCTCTGGTCCTTTCTCTCTCTCTCTTCTCCTTCTGGGACCCCTATAATGCGAATGTTGTTGTGTTTAATGTTGTCCCAGAGGTCTCCTAGGCTGTCTTCATTTCTTTTCATTCTTTTTTCTTTATTCTGTTGTGCAGCAGTGAATTCCACAATTCTGTATTCCAGGTCACTTATCCGTTCTTCTGCCCCAGTTATTCTGCTATTGATTCCTTCTAGTGTATTTTTCATTTCAGTCATTTTATTGTTCATCTCTGTTGTTCTTTAATTCTTCTAGGTCTTTGCTAAACATTTCTTGCATCTTCTCGATCTTTGCCTCCATTCTTTTTCCGAGGTCCTGGATCATCTTCACTATCATTATTCTGAATTCTTTTTCTGGAAGGTTGCGTATCTCCACTTTATTTAGTTGTTTTTCTGAGGTTTTATCTTGTTCCTTCATCTGGTACATAGCCCTCTGCCTTTTCATCTTGTCTATCTTTCTGTGAATGTGGCTTTTGTTCTACAGGTTGCAGGATTGTAGTTTTTCTTGCTTCTGCTGTTTGCCCTCTGGTGGATGAGGCTATCTCTGGGAGCATTGCCTCTTAATGTCTCCAGTTCACTTATTTTCTTCCAGATTACCAAACTTAGTAGAACCACAGGCGTTCACTCCTCTCCTGCAGTCTGCCAAACCTCCAAAATGCCTTTTTTCCTCTGGTTGCTTTTAAGTTTTTCTCTTTGCCACATGTTTTGAGCTCTTTCATTACGGTGTTCCTTAATGGTGTTGTTTCTTCTAATTGGGGTTCATTGAGCTTTTGGGATCTGTGGGTTTATAGTTTTCATAAAGTTTGGAAAGTTTTTTGCTATTTTTTTTCAAATATTTTTTTCTGCCCTCTCCCTCCTTTATGGACTCCAATTAGGCCATTTGAAATGGTCACACAGTTCATTAATGGTCTTTACATTTTTTGGTATTTTTCACTCTGTGTTTCCTTTTGGATAGTTTTGTTTGCTTGTTTGTTTTCAAAAGCAGTGTTTATTATTATTAGAAGTTTCAATTTATACCTAAAAATGGATCAAAAATAAATGAGCTCTTAAAGACTTGGGTTAAGCATCTCTGCTATCATTTACAAATTGATATATCTTAATATTAATGAAAACTAAATGATTTAGTGATCATATACATCTGATATTTAACTGTTATTATAAACTACCTTGTTCTGTACAAGTATTCAAGGACAGGGAAGATATTTAATAGAATAGATTATTTCCTTCTTTAAATCATTAATGCAAGTAGCATTTATCTAGGTCACAAACTAAACAGGTGATGACAAGAGAATAATATCCACAACTCAAGTTTAAGAGTTCTTACTTAATGGCTATATTTTTTATGTATAGTCCCTTGTCTCTTGTTACTGAGAAGAATGTTTCTGATATATGAACAATTATAAAATAAGCCAATAAGAGCTTCCCTGGTGGCGCAGTGATTAAGGATCCGCCTGCCAATGCAGGGGACCACGGGTTCGAGCCCTGATTCGGGAAGATCCCACATGCCGCGGAGCAACTAAGCCCGCGAGCCACAACTACTGAGCCCACGTGCCACAGCTAACCTGCCCATGCTCAGCAAGAAGAGAAGCCACTGCAATGAGAAATCCCCGCACCGCAGTGAAGAGTAGCCCTCGCTTGCAGAAGCTAGAGAAAGCCCGCATGCAGCAACGAGGACCCAACACAGACAAAAATTTTAAAAAGCCAATAAAATTAATTTTCTGGTTACAATTTTATACTGTTTTAAGTCTTTCAGTTAATAGTTTCAGTTCTCTAAGTAGTATATTATCAAGAAATCAGAAGTTATATATTAGGAACCATGAATAAATCATTGTATAAGATTTCTCAAGCTTTGGAACATGCAATGTTTATTGTTTTAATTTTTTCTGCTTTCTAGGATAAAGACACCAACAATAAGAGGGAGGGTACACTACATTAAATAATTTTTTGGTAAAAGAAAAGGCAAACCATATTAAATATGAACCAGTTTGATGTGTTTCAAGCAAGATATTAGTAAGCTACATATCTATAAAGTAACATAAATCTTCAATTTCCAGCGTTATAGCAAACATGATACTTAGAAATGTTAGATGAATGATATTTAATATATTTAGTATTATGACAATAAACTCTTCAAGTTCAGGTCAGTAAGAATGTAGCCATCTTTCTGTCACTTCTGCAATCAGAGAAAGTATATTTGCTTCCCACACAAATCCCTCCATCCTGTTGCCATAGCTCTCTTTAGTTTTCAGACATATGGCAGACACCTGGTCTAAGGGTGCTGAATTGCCCTAAACACACTTCAAACTTCCAAGTCATCTCAGTGGAAGTAACTATCCCAAGGAAACTTGAGGTGAAGGAGTTACCAACTCATCCACTTCTCCCCTCCCTACCCCAACCCCCTCCCTTCATGATACATAGCATGGCCACATACTTTACAAAGACGTCTTCAGGAAAATTCTAACCCTTTTTTTATTTGTGTGTATATATATATATATTTTTTTTTTTTTTTTTTTGCGGTACGGAGGCCTCTCACTGTTGTAGCCTCTCCCGTTGCGGAGCACAGGCTCCAGAGGCTCAGGCTCAGCGGCCATGGCTCATGGGCCCAGCCACTCCACGGCATGTGGGATCTTCCCAGACCGGGGCATGAACCTGTGTCCCCTGCATTGGCAGATGGACTCTCAACCACTGTGCCACCAGGGAAACCCTATTTGTATATTTTATACTGCAAATAGGATGAGAAATTTTAAAAGTTGTACAGTCAGCCTTGAAATGTTTGTTCGCTACACATGTGTTGATCTTCATATTCAGATTGGTCCTCAGTCAAATGAAAGACATATTCCCAAATGATATCCTCTTAAAATAACTAATTTTTAAAAATTAGGTATAGTTGGCAAAATTGTAAGATATTTAAAGTGCATTGTGGTGATTTGATATGGAGATATATATATATACATATACTGTGAAAGAATTTCCACCATCTAATTAACACATCCATCACCTCATTTATTTTTTCTGTGAGAACATTTAAGTTCTACCTTCTTAGCAAATTTTAATTATACAATACAGTGTTAACTATAGTGACCATGGTTTTGTTTGTTTGTTTATTATTTATTTTTGGCTGTGCTGGGTCTTTGCTGCTGCAAAGGTCTTTGCTGGCTGGGCTTTCTCTAGTTGCGGCAAGTGGGGGCTACTCTTCATTGCGGTGCGCAGGCTTCTCTTTGCAGTGACTTCTCTTGTTGCGGAGCATGGGCTCTAGGCACGCAGGTTTCAGTAGTTGCAGCATGCGGGCTCAGTAGTTGTGGTACACGGACTTTAGTAGTTATGGCGCACAGCTCAGTAGTTGCGTTGCACGGGCTTATTTGCTTTGCGGCATGTGGGGTCTTCCCAGACCAGGGATCAAACCTGTGTCCCCTGCATTGGCATGTGGATTCTTAACCACTGGACCCCACCAGGGAAGTACTATAGGGACCATGTTTTATATTAGATTCTCAGACCATATTCATCTTATAGCTAAAAGTTTGTATCCCTTTTCCAACCTGTCCCTATTTTCCCCACCCCTGTCCTAGCCCCTGGCAACAATTTTTCTGCTCTCTGTTTCTATGAGTTGGACTTTTTTTTTTATTCTACATGTTACTGATACAATACCGTATTTCTCTTTCTCTGGCTTATTTCTCATAGCATAATGCCTTCAGCTCCATCCATGTTTTCACAAATGGAAAGATTTACTTCTTAATCATAACTGTTTTGTTTGTTTATACACACACACACACACACACACACACACACACACGCACCACATCTTCTTTATCCATTCATCCGTTGATGGACACACCTATGTTGTTTCCATACCTTGGCTGTTGTGAGCAATGCTGCAATGAATATGGGAGGGCAGATATCTTCTCAAGATCCTGTTTTCATTTCCATTGGATGTAAACCCAGAAGTGGAATTGCTGAATCATATGGAAGGGCTATTTTAAAGTTTTTGAGGAACCTTTATACTGTTTTTCACAGTGGCTGCGCCAATTTACATAAGTGTTCCCTCTTCTCCACATCCTCACCAGCATTTGTTATTTGTAGACTTTTTGATGATAATCATTTTGACAGGTGTGAGGTGATATCTCATTGCTTTGATTTGTGTTTCCTTGATTAATGATGTTGAACATCTTTTAATGTACCTATTGGCCATTTGCATGTCTTTTGTAGAAAAATATCTGTTCAGTTCCTCTGGCCATTTTTTGATTGGATTTTTAAAATTTATTTTTTTTTTTATTTTTGGCTGCATTGGGTCTTTGTTGCTGCGTGTGGGCTTTCCCTAGTTGTGGCAAGCGGGGGCTACTCTTCGTTGCGGCGCACGGGCTTCTCATTGTGGTGGCTTCTCTTGTTGCAGAGCACCGGCTCTAGGCGCGCGGGCTTCAGTAGTTGTGGCTTGTGGGTTCCAGAGCACAGGCTCAGTAGTTGTGGTGCACAGGCTTAGTTGCTCCACAGCATGTGGGATCTTCCCACACCAGGGCTTGAACCCGTGTCCCCTGCATTGGCAGGCGGATTCTTAACCACTGCACCACCAGGGAAGTCCTGATTGGATTTTTAAAAAATATTTATTTATTTGGCTGCATCGGGTCTTAGTTGCGGCACATGGGTTCTTTGTTGCGGCATGCGGGATCTTTCATTGTGGCGCACGGGCTTCTCTCTAGTTGTGGTGTGTGGGCGCAGTAGTTGAGCGGCATACGGGCTTAGTTGCCCTGTGGCATGTGGGATCCTAGTTCCCCGCCCAGGGATCGAACCCACATTCCCTGCATTGGAAGGCAGACTCCAACTGCTGGACCACCAGGGAAGTCCCTTGATTGGATTTTTTGTTTGGTTTTTTTTTTTGTTTTGTTTCTATTGAGTTGTATGTGTTCTTTACATATTTTATGGTTCTAGGTCTTATGTTAAATTATTTAATCCATTTCGAGTTGATTTTTGTGCATGGTATAAGATAGGGGTCCAGTTTCATTGTTTTTTTTTTTTTTTGTCAGGTAGTTTCAATTGCTATGCCTTCCAAATCACTAATATGTTCTTTGGTAATGCCTAATTTGCTGTTAATTCCATCCAGTATATACTTCATATTACACATTGTAGTTTTTATCTCTGAGTTCATTTTGTGTCTTTTCTATATCTTCCATGTGTCTACTTAATTTTTTGAACATGTTGAATATATTTATAACTGGTTTAATATTCTCTGCTAATTCTAACATTTCTGCTTTGTTTTTGATCAATTGATTATTCTCCTTATTATGGGTTGTGTTGTGTTTCTTTGCCTATTTGCACATCTAGTTATTTTAATTGGATGCCAGGCACTGTCAGTTTTACCATTTGGGTCTTGGATATTTTTGTACTTCTGTGAATCTTCTTGAGCTTCCTAGTGTTGATTATTTTCTGCTACTCCAGCAAGACCTATCTGTCTACTCTACTCAATGCCCTGTGAATCATGAGGTTTTCTATTCTGGCTGGTGGGAACAGGCACTATTCCTGGCCTTATGTGAGCACCGGGCATTCTTCAAATTCTTTCAGATAGTTCTTTTCTGTGTGAGTTATTTTCCTCATGTGAATGCACTGCTTAGTTTTCTGCTTAACACTCGAGGGGCACCATCTGCAGATCTTTGGAGGTCTGCCTCTGTGCAATTCTCTCCTCTCTGGTATTCTTTTGTATGTGCTCCAGTTGCCTTGGAGTCTCCAGATGCTCAGCTGTGCCTACTCAATCTAGGAAGTCTGCCAGGCTGCCTTGGTTTCCCCTTTTTGGTAGACAGGCTCGATTCATGGACCTGTTACAGTAGTGCAGGGCCCCAAGCTCCAAAAGGGCCCATGTTTGGATTTAATGCTCTGTGGCCACCATCTTGAAATTCATAATAATCTTATATTTGTGTTTTGTAAGTGAAATCCTGTGGTGCAACAGAGCATACACTGGGGGCTTGGAGCCAGGGTTCACATGTGGCCCTTCCTCTCTCTGTCTCACTGCCTCTTTGGATAGGTTCTTGCTAACCACTCTCCTATCTCTGGCACCTCAGCTTCCTCCCTCGTCCCCCGCCCAGCAACTAATGATACCCTCTCTCTCCAGTGGGGGCTTGGGCATGGGCACAGGGAGAGTCAGAATCAGATGCCTATTTCTGTGGAATCTCAGGGTGGGGCATGGTGGCAACCATCCCTGCCCCAAGCTGGCAGTTCCACAGTACATTCAACAGGAGATTCAGCTGGGATGAACCTCTTGCCTACTTTCTTCCAGTTACCTACCCATCCTGGCACAGAAGTTGTAATACTCTTTGGGGCTGCCTAAACCACAGTGGTTTGGGGTGTCAGACCCATGGGAAGTGGAGATTTCTGGCTCGTCTTCCTGGGGGCACTGATTCAGCTGGTGGCATGAGGGAGAAGCCAACAGCTGGTTTGCTGCAAGCGTGTGTGTGCATGCCTTGTCAGAGGGCACAGCTTCTGGGTACCTCTGAGGGTCTGCACTTGCCCTTCAAGTATCCCATGTCTGAGGGAATGTAACATTAAATAGCACATAAAAACCACCATGATGGGTTAAGAGAGAGAATGTGGAAGAAAGGAAAACATTTTTCCTTTTTTCTTAAATTTATTTATTTATTTATTTTTGGCTGAGTTGGGTCTTTGTTGCTGCGTGCAGGCTTCCTCTAGCTGCGGTGAGTGGGGGCTACTCTTAGTTGCGGTGTGCGGGCTTCTCATTGCAGTGGCTTCTCTTGATGTGGAGCACAGGCTCTAGGCACATGGGCTTCAGTAGTTGCGGCTGGTGGGTTCTAGAGCTCAGGCTCAGTAGTTGTGGTGCACGGGCTTAGTTGCTCCGCGGCATGTGGGATCTTCCCACACCAGGGCTTGAACCCGTGTCCCCTGCATTGGCAGGCGGATTCTTAACCACTGCGCCACCAGGGAAGCCCTTTTCCTGCCTTTTGAATAAGGGCTTTTACTTTTTCATTTTGTACTGGGCTTTGCAGCTTATGTAGCCGCTCTCGATCAGAGGACTCACCTTATTTTTTAACCATCTTTCAGGGATCACTTTTTCTTCATTGCCTGATGTATCTTAAAAAATCATTGTTTCATGAATTTTGTACTTTTTTTCTCTCTCTTTTTTGCTTGTTTCAGGCAGAGGGTGAATTCAGTCCTTGTTACTCCACCTTGGCTGGAGGCAGAAGTCTTCTACATTTCCATACGTTTATCTTGAGTATTATGCATTAGTATTGTGCATAAGTATTATGCAACTGCATAAGAAAGAGTTCAATATCAGATTAATGGCAAGCTAAACTAATAGTAATATTTGGAATTCTTAGGGATAAACACATCAGAAATGGGTACAAATCTCATTAAAATGCAAAACATATAACTCAGGGAAATCATTTCAAAAAATTTGACCAGAATCTGTCCTCAGGCTTTAATATCTGCCCCAGTGCCCTGGGACCCTCCCAGCTAGCCCTGGGTTCCAGGATAGCATATAAAGAGTTAATCCACAAATGGGTCATTCTGTTCAATTTCCCTAAAGACACAAGCTGGCAATTAATCATATAAGACCAATTTGTCATCAGATCAATTGTCCGAAGGTCTCATAATCCAGAACACAGTGTTTTGAAAGGACACACGAAATCTATCATGCCCCCACATAGCCTAGCCAGGATTGCATTTGAGGAGTACAGGTCAGTGATGGACAGTTTTCGCTGGACAAATTAGGAATGTCACCAAAAGGCCAGTGCGGTGGGAAGTGCCTAGTAGCTGGGGGACAAAATCCAATGGCCAGGGCCTCTGCTGCTGCTGCTTCCCTTCCTCATCCCACCAAAAGAGCACACCAGCCCCTCCTCCACCTCCCCTCAGGCACACGCTCCTTGGCCATTAAGAATGTCCAACCCTTGCAAAGGCTCCAACCATTAGCGTTTAACCAATCTATGAAGAAGTAAAATTATGGTGAGCTGGAAAGAGCACTGCACTTAGAAATAAAAGATTTGAGTTTAGGGAGTTCCCTAGGGGTGGCCTAGTGGTTAGGATTCCAGGCTTTCACTGCCATGGCCTGGGTTCAATCCCTGGTCAGGGAACTGAGATCCCACAAGCTGTGAGGTGCAGCAAAAAAAGAAGATTTGAGTTTACTTCTCTATCACTACCTAATGGTGGGACCTTGAGCATTTCTGGGCTTCCCTGTCTTCATCTGAAGATGGGGAAAATAATTTTCTTACCTTCATTTGCATGATTGTTGTGAGGATGAAATTAGATAATAGGGAAAACTTGGTGTAGTGTAAAGAGCATGTTGGATTCAACAAAATTATGCTTCCAATTCCAATATAAACACTTTATAGTTGTGTGACTTTAGGGAAGTTACTTAACCTTTCAGAGCCATAGTTTCCGAATCTGTAGAATGGGATAATATCTGTCTCACAGAGACGTTGTGAGGATTAAGTGAGTTCCAAAGTGCCTGACCTCTAAAAAGCACTCAAGAAATTATAATAAATTATAAAATCTAGATAATATTTTGTAAAATTCTATACAAATGGAACAAGGAGATATGCAATGGGAGGAACTTGCTTTTTTTTTGTAAAGGCTGTAGCCCTTTTTCATAAAGATTGATTATCCTGGTTCTTTGCCATAACGTCTTTTTTTCCCATAACATCTTTAAATTCAAGATTTCACAATAATAGTTTTCAGAGAAGCTCTGATAGTAGTGTCATAAAAGGATTGAAAAATGACTTCCGGAAAGTGGGCAAAGACCTCTAGCTCTCCCCAAAATAAGGTGCTCTAGGAACTAGCTTAGGACACTGATTTCCTCAGACAAAATACATAGTTCTTGACTTTTTTGGCCTCCATAGACTCATCATTGTTCACATGTTACATGATCTAGTGTTTGCCCATCAGAATGTTTACTATTCTTCAACTATTCATGTATATTTTTGTGCAGCACTTGTAATTTTCATATTCTAATTTCCTTTCTATTGTAACCCTACGTCACTTATTACTAGGACTTTCAACACTCTCACTGCTTTTGTATGTATCAGATATATGTTAATAATGTTCATTAAACTGCTCAAACCTAGGCAAAATCACAGCAAACACATCCAATGAATGCCAATGCCAGAGACCAAAATGACAGTCAATAAGCTGCTGGCGGCAGACAGAGTTAATGCCATTTGCCCTCCATACAGCTTTGTGGCTCTAAGAAATGTCTCAAATAGAGGAGTTTCTGTGTGTATAGGGAACTTTACTATATGCCAGGCATTATGCCAGGAGCTGAAATGCAGTCGGGAGCAAGAGAGATCTAGTGTCTGCTCTCCCCAAATTCTCAATCTAACAGAGGGTACAGATCAGGAAAGGGCAGCTGCCATGCAGTGTGATGAAATGATGGGGAGCTATGGAAGCCCAGAGGAAGGTCACCTAAGCCAGACTTGCAGAGCAGAGAAGACTTGTGGAGGAAGTGAAGTCTAAGCTGAGACCAGAAAGAGAAGTAGGATTGAGTCAGGTAAAGATGGAGGAAAGAGGGTCCTATGCAAGGAACATGACCTGTTCAGGGAACTGTATTTCAGTCCTGCTGGATGCAAATTGTGATGAGAAAGGCTGCAGAGGGAAGCCAGAGCCAGGCCACACAGGGCCTTATAAACCATGGGGAGGGAGTGAGGAGTAGTTGGGTGCTCTGGAAGGAGACACTTGGAGTCTCAGCTGTTTATTCTATTGATACTTAGTAGTGTGAACTTGGACAAGTTATTTAAGATTTTAAGCCTCAGTTTCCACATGTGTAAAATGAGGACAATGCTCTAATAATACTTCATAGGCTTGGTTAAGTGTTCATGAGATAGCACACATACCTAACACATAGAATGTGCTTAATAAATATTAGCAATTATTATTTCTATCTTATTTCATCTAATATGAACTTGACATATATTGGCTGGTTGGAAAATTTCTGGTCTCATAGATTTGTATAGGATATATGTATGTATGTATATACATAAATACACACATACGTACACATATCTATTTTCAAATTATATTTTTTTCTTCATTTTGTTGATTATGAAACAAGTTTTATATATTGATATACTCCTATTTGGCCTCCCTTTCTTTTCTGATTTGTCTTCCATGGCTTTATATCTTAAACATTATCATGCCTTCAGCGATAGTATCTTCTGTCTGCCTCAGTCTTTTTGAAACTTGCTGCTTCTGTGTCTTCCTACTCTTTGCATCTAAATTGATAGCCTTGGGAACGAGCGCCCTCTGGCTTTCATCTTGTGTCAGTTCAAGAGACAATGTCCCATTAACTGTGATCTACAGTCCCTGTGATCTGCGGTTTCTGCTTATGTGCAGAAACCCTCAGTCCCAGAGAACGTGAAGGCTGTTAAAGCTGCAGGTTTCACAATACAAAACCTCTGGCTATTATAAAATTGTCCTTGGCCTTGAATTTTCAAAGGTATCACACAGCTACTTATTAACCTATATTTCACGTTATTGTATCCGTACACAAAGATTGTTACATATAAAGAGACTTTCCTAGAAGAAAAGGTAAAAAGATTTGGAGACCTGGAATCGAGACCTATGTATCAACTATTACTGTGTGGCCTTGGAAAAGTCCTTCTCCCAACTAGGCCTCCCATTTTTCAAATGAAAAAGTTAGACAAGATCCATGTTTCGCGGAATATGCTTTGTAGAATACTCTATTAATTTTGAGGTATCACATACACACAATCGAGAGAGGAGAGGCTACATTATCAAATAAATTTGGAAAATGGGGTGTTAAACAAAATAAAAGTGTTTCTTGACTGTAGGAGTTCTCACATTTTGCAGTGCTAATACAGTACGTGTTCTGAATTTGCAAGACATGACTATAGATTCCCACTGTCAGTTGACTGCAGAACCCTTTGCTGGAAGAGCATCTTGCAATGCCAATATTCTACGAAAAATATTCTTGAAAATGCTGGTCTATGCAGTAATTTAATTTGGTGAATCTTCCTGATCACCAAAGACAAGGTCAGGCAAGCAATGTGCTAATGTTAGGATGCCAAGTCAGTGATAAAGTCTGACAACAATCACGAACATAGCCTAATAATAATAAAAACGATAATGATATTTATCAATAATTCAATAATGGTTATTGAGTGCTAGATAAGCCAAGGCACTGTGCCAAGTGCCTTATACATGTTATCTCATTTTATCCTCACAACAACTCAAAGAGTTTCTGTTATTTTCCCATCCTAAAGATGAGGAAACTGAGTTTGAGAAAGATCAAATAAGTTACTTAAGGTCAGAAAGCTACTAAATTTCAGAGCTGGGATTGAAGCCCTGGCCAGCTGCTGCCAAAGGAAATGTGCTAAGTATGCTATACTTACGGTGATAATATAACTTCTTGTCCAAACCAAGACACTTTTGAGAGTGAAGGGAACTCTAAAAATAACCTTATAATTTTTGAAATATTAACTTTTCCACCAAACTGATTTAATTATATTGGAGTGCAAAACCCAGGGTCAAAAAGAAAATCCTTTTTTAAAAAATGAAAACTCTACTTGTGTATATTAAAGCAAGATGTAAGTTATTGATATTGATTATCTGAACATTTAAAAATAGCATAAGAAGACTTCCCTGGTGGTCCACTGGTTAAGACTCTGTGTTTCCACGGCAGGGGGCGCAAGTTTGATCCCTGGTGGGGGAACTAAGATCCCACATGCCACACAGCATGGCCAAAAAAAAAATCTTTTAACTCCCCTGGTGGCACAGTGGTTAAGAATCCACTTGCCAACGCAGGGGACACGGGTTCGATCCCTGGTCTGGGAAGATCCCACATGCCACGGAGCAACTAAGCCCATGCGCCACAACTACCGAGCCTGTGCTCCAGAGCCCACAAGCCACAACTACTGAGCCCACGTGCCACAATTACTGAAGCCTGCATGCCTAGAGCCTGTGGTCCACAACAAAAGAAGCCACCGCAATGAGAAGCCCACACACTGCAATGAAGACTAGTCCCCACTCGCAGCAACTAGAGAAACCCAGCACGCAGCAATGAAGACCCAACGCAGCCAAAAAATAAAATAAATAAAAAAAAATAAAAATAGTGTAAGTAGAGTAATTAATATTGGTTCATGTTCAAATAGTCTGATCAGTTTCTTAGTCCTGCCTTTTATAATGCATCATTGGTATCTTCGTGAAGAATGTATTTTTTCAATATGGTATTATTATTTTTAAATTTTTTAAAGTGTCTGCAATAATTTTCAAACTTGCATTTGATGGTTAAGAAATTTCAAATTGTTCATGCTTTCAACTGGCTCATTTCTGTAAACCACCCTATTTTTCCTTTTTTAACATACTATCTAATTTTTTATTTTTTTATTGAAGTATAGTTGATTTACAATATTATGTTAGTTTCAGGTGTACAGCACACATAGTGATTTGGTATTTTTATAGGTTATACTCCATTAAAAGCTATTACAAAATGATGGCTATAATTCCCTGTATTGTACAATATATCCTTGTTGTTTATTTTATACATAATAGTTTATACCTCTTAATCCCATACCTCTGTCTTGCCCCTCCCCCCTTCCCTCTTCCCACTGGTAACCACTAGTTTGTTCTCTATATCTGTGAGTCTATTTCTGTTTTGCTATATACATTCTTTTATTGATTCATTTCCACATATAAGTGATATCATACAGTATTTGTCTTTGAGTTATTTCACTAAGCATAATAATCTCTAGGTCCGAGGAAACTTACACAAGCCTCTTAGATAGCCTCATCCACCAGAGGGCAGACAGCAGAAGCAAGAAGAAAAACAATCCTGCAGCCTGTAGAACAAAATCCACATTCACAGAAAGATAGACAAGATGAAAAGGCAGCAGGCTATGTACGAGATAAAGGAACAAGATAAACCCCAGAAAAACAACTAAATGAAGTGGAGATAGGCAACCTTCCAGAAAAAGAATTCAGAATAATGATAGTGAAGATGATCCAGGACCCCGAAAAAAGAATGGAGGCAAAGATCGAGAAGATGCAAGAAATGTTTAACAAAGACCTAAAAGAATTAAAGAAAAAACAAACAGAGATGAACAATAAAATGACTGAAATGAAAACTACACTAGAAGGAATCAAAAGCAGAATAACTGAGGCAGAAGAACGGATAAGTGACCTGGAATACAGAATTGTGGAATTCACTGCTGCACAACAGAATAAAGAAAAAAAGAATGAAAAGAAATGAAGACAGCCTAAGAGACCTCTGGGACAACATTAAACGCAACAACAGTCTCATTATAGTGGTCCCAGAAGGAGAAGAGAGAGAGAAAGGACCAGAGAAAATATTTGAAGAGATTATAGTCGAAAACTTCCCTAACATGGGAAAGGAAATAGCCACCCAAGTCCAGGAAGCTCAGAGAGTCCCATACAGGATAAACCCAAGGAGAAACACACCAAGACACATAGTAGTCAAATTGGCAAAAATTAAAGACAAAGAAAAATTATTGAAAGCAGCAAGGGAAAAACGACAAATAACATACAAGGGAACTCCCATAAGGTTGTTCAGCTGATTTCTCAGCAGAAACTCTACAAGCCAGGAGGGAGTAGCATGATATACTTAAAGTGATGAAAGGAAAGGACCTACAACCAAGATTACTCTACCCGGCAATGATCTCATTCAGATTCAATGGAGAAATCAAAAGTTTAACAGACAAGCAAAAGATAAGAGAATTCAGCACCATCAAACCAGCTCTACAACAAATGCTACAGGAACTTCTTTAAGTAGGAAACAAAAGACAAGAAAAGGACCTACAAAAACAAACCCAAAACAGTTAAGAAAATGGTAATAGGAACATACATATTGATAATTACCTTAAACGTGAATGAATTAAATGCTCCAACCAAAAGACACAGACTCACTGAATGGATACAAAAACAAGACCCATATATATGCTGTCTATAAGAGACTCACTTCAGACCTAGAGAAACATACAGACTGAAAGTGAGGGGTTGGAAAAAGATATTCCATGCAAATGGAAATCAGAAGAAAGCTTGGGTAGCAATACTCATATCAGATAAAATAGACTTTAAAAAAAAGAATGTTACAAGAGACAAGGAAGGATACTACATAATGATCAAGGGATCAATCCAAGAAGAAGGTATAACAATTATAAATATATATGCACCCAACATAGGAGCACCTCAATACATAAGGCAACTGCTAACAGCTATAAAAGAGGAAATCAACAGTAACACAATAATAGTGGGGGACTTTAACACCTCACTTATACCAATGGACAGATCATTCAAAATGAAAATAAATAAGGAAACAGAAGCTTTAAATGACACAATAGACCAGATAGATTTAATTGATATTTATAGGACATTCCATCCAAAAACAGCAGATTACACTTTCTTCTCAAGTGCGCACGGAATATTCTCCAGGATAGATCGCATCTTGGGTCACAAATCAAGACTCAGTAAATTTAAGAAAATTGAAATGATATCAAGCATATTTTCTGACCACAATGCTATGAGATTAGAAATGAATTAGAGGTAAAAAAAAAAACGGAAAAAGCACAAACACATGGAGGCTAAACAATACGTTACTAAATAACCAAGAGATCACTGAAGAAATCAAAGAGGAAATCAGAAAATACCTAGAGACAAATGACATGAAAACACGAAGATCCAAAACCTATGGGATGCAGCAAAATCAGTTCTAAGAGAGAAGTTTATAGCTATACAAGTCTACCTCAAGTAACAAGAAAAATCTCAAATAAACAATCTAACCTTACACCTAAAGAAACTAGAGAAAGAAGAACAAACAAAACCCAAAGTTAGCAGAAGGAAAGAAATCATAAAGATCAGAGCAGAAATAAATGAAATAGAAACAAAGAAAACAATAGCAAAGATCAATAAAACTAAAAGCTGGTTCTTTGAGAAGATAAACAAAATTGATAAACCATTAGCCAGACTCATCAAGAAAAAGAGGGAGAGGACTGAAAGCAGTAAAATTAGAAATGAAGGGCTTCCCTGGTGGCACAGTGGTTGAGAGTCCACCTGCTGATGCAGGGGACACGGGTTCATGCCCCAGTTCGGGAAGATCCCACATGCCGTGGAGCGGCTGGGCCCGTGAGCCATGGCCACTGAGCCTGCGCGTCCGGAGCCTGTGCTCCGCAACGGGAGAGGCCACGACAGTGAGAGGCCCGCGTACCGCAAAAAAAAAAAAAAAAAAAAAATTAGAAATGAAAAAGGAGAAGTTACAACAGACACTGCAGAAATACAAACCATCCTAAGAGACTACTAAAAGCAATTCTATGCCAATAAAATGGACAACCTGGAAGAAATGGACAAATTCTTAGAAAGGTATAACCTTCCAATACTGAACCAGGAAGAAATAGAAAATATGAACAGACCAATCACAAGTAATAAAATTGAAACTGTGATTAAAAATCTTCGAACAAACAAAAGTCCAGGACCAGATGGCTTCACAGGTGAATTCTATCAAACATTTAGAATGTTTGATAGAATGTTTGATAGAATCCAAAACAATCCTTCTCAAACTCCTCCAAAAAATTGCAGAGTAAGGAACACTCCCAAACTTATTCTATGAGGCCACCATCGCCCTGATACCAAAACCAGAGAAAGATACTGCAAAAAGGAAAATTACATACCAATATCACTGCTGAATATAGATGCAAAAATCCTCAACAAAATACTAGCAAACAGAATACAATGTACATTAAAAGCATCAGACACCATGATCAAGTGGGATTTATCCCAGTGATGCAAGGATTCTTCAATATACACAAATCAATCAGTGCGATACACCATATTAACAAATTGAAGAATAAAGACCATATGATCATCTCAATAGATGCAGAAAAAGTTTTTGACAAAATTCAACACCCATTTATGATAAAAACTCTCCAGAAAGTGGGCATAGAGGGCACCTACCTCAACATAATAAAGGCCATATACGACAGACCCACAGCAAACATCATTCTCAATGGTGAAAAACTGAAAGCATTTCCTCTAAGATCAGGAACAAGACAAGGATGTCCACTCTCACCACCATTATTCAACATAGTATTGGAAGTCCTAGCCACGGCAATCAGAGAAGAAAAAGAAATAAAAGGAATCCAAATTGGAAAAGAAGTAAAACTGTCACTGTTTGCAGGTGACATGATACTATACATAGAGTATCCTAAAAATGCCACCAGAAAACTACTAGAGCTAATCAATGAATTTGGTAAAGTTGCAGGATACAAAATTAATGCACAAAAATCTCTTGCATTCCTATACACTAATCATGAAAAATCTGGAAGAGAAATTAAGGAAACACTCCCACTTACCATTGCAACAAAAAGAATAAAATACCTAGGAATAAACCTACCTAGGTAGATAAAAGACCTGTATGCAGAAAACTATAAGACACTGATGAAAGAAATTAAAGATGATACCAACAGATGGAGAGATATACCATGTTCTTGGATTGGAAGAATAAATATTGTGAAAATGACTATACTACCCAAAGCAATCTACAGATTCAATGCAATCCCTATCAAATTACCAATGGCATTTTTTACGGAACTAGAACAAAAATCTTAAAATTTGCATGGAGACACAAAAGACCCTGAATAGCCAAAGCAGTCTTGAGGGAAAAAAACGGAGCTGGAGGAATCAGACTCCCTGACTTCAGACTATACTACAGAGCTACAGTAATCAAGACAATATGGTACTGGCACAAAAACAGAAACATAGATCAATGGAACAAGATAAAAATCCCAGAGATAAACCCACACACCTATGGTCGACTAATCTATGACAAAGGAGGTAAGGATATTAAATGTAGAAAAGACAGTCTCTTCAATAAGTGGTGCTGGGAAAACTGGACAGCTCCATGTAAAAGAATGAAATTAGAACACTCCTTAACACCATACACAAAAATAATCTCAAAATGGATTCGAAACCTAAATGTAAGACCGGACACTATAAAACTCTTAGTGGAAAACAGAGGAAGAACACTCCTTGACATAAATCACAGCAAGATCTTTTTTGGCCCACCTCCTAGAGTAATGGAAATAAAAACAAAAATAAACAAATGGGACCTAATGAAACTTAAAAGCTTTTGCACAGCAAAGGAAACCATAAACAAGACGAAAAGACAATCCTCAGAATCGGAGAAAATATTTGCAAATGAAGCAAGTGACAAAGGATTAATCTCCAAAATATATAAACAGCTCATGCAGCTCAATATTAAATAAACAAACAACCCAATCCAAAAATGGACAGAAGACCTAAATAGACATATCTCCAAAGAAGACATACAGATGGTCAAGAAGCACATGAAAAGCTGCTCAACATCACTAATTATTAGAGAAATGCAAATCAAAACTACAATGAGGTATCACCTCACACCAGTTAGAATGGGCATCATCAGAAAATCTACAAACAACAAATGCTGGAGAGGGTGTGGAGAAAAGGGAACCCTCTTGCACTGTTGGTGGGAATGTAAATTGATACAGTCACTATGGAGAACAGTATGGAGGTTCCTTAAAAAACTACAAATAGAATTACCATATGATCCAGCAATCCCACTATTGGGCATATACCCAGAGAAAACCGTAATTCAAAAAGACACACACACCCCAATGTTCCTTGCAGCAGTATTTACAATAGCCAGGTCATGGAAGCAACCTAAATGCCCATTGACAGACGAATGGATAAAGAAGATGTGGTACATATATACAGTGGAATATTACTCAGCCATAAAAAGGAACGAAATTGAGTCATTTGTTGAGACGTGGATGGATCTAGAGACTGTCATACAGAGTGAAGTAAGTCAGAAAGAGAAAAACAAATATCGTATATTAACACATGTAGGTGGAACCTAGAAAAATGGTACAGATGAACCAGTTTGCAGGGCAGAAGCTGAGACGAACAAACGTATGGACACCAAGGGGGGAAAGCCGCGGGGGGGTGGGGTTGGTGGTGGGCTGAATTGGGCGATTGGGATTCACATGTATACACTGATGTGTATAAAACTGATGACTAATAAGAACCTGCTGTATAAAAAAATCAATAAAATTCAAAAAAAATTATGAAAATCGGAGCACAAAATTGTATTTAGGGTATTGGCCCAGTTGATATTATATGCATTTTCTGGGCATTATATGTTGAAGAAAGTCTGAAGGGACATAAAGGTTATTAATAGCTGTGTGATGAAATTATAGATCTTTTCCCCTTCTTTGAAACTGTATGTATTTTCCAATTTTTCTTTAATAAACATGTATTACTTTTGTAATTAGGATTCAAACTTTTAATAGCATTTTGTTGGAACACAGCAGATATCTTCTTTCTGGTGTTTCATTGGCATATCTGTCTCTACAGAAAAAAAATAATCTCTAGGTCCATCCATGTTACTGCAAATGGAACCTACTCCCCCACCTGCAATATACACATCCATGCTCACCCTTGGTTTTTTGGGGTTTTTTATGCGATACGCGGGCCTCTCACTGTTGTGGCCTCTCCCGTTGCAGAGCACAGTCTCCGGATGTGCAGGCTCAGCGGCCATGGCTCACAGGCCCAGCCGCTCCGTGGCATGTGGGATCTTCCCGGACTGGGGCACGAACCCACGTCCCCTGCATCGGCAGGCAGACTCTCAACCACTGCGCCACCAGGGAAGCCCCCAATCCTTTTTTAGGGATACATTCCAATGCCTTCCTGTTTTTGCTGTTATTTGCTGAGAGCTTCAAAAGCCAAAGAGATTGTTTTTTAGGACTCTATTTGTTGAATATTTTCATTAAATATTTCCAACTGATGTTGAATAAAATAACCCCAAATTCAGAGAACTCTGTAAAAAGTTCAATACCACTGTAGGACACTTAGGTGGACTGACAAAGTGGTTCTTCAAAAGCACAAACATTTCTAACGTCTGACTGACGATGGAGGGCAAAGCGAGAAAGCATATGCTGGGTTTTTATTTCTTATTTTGGGTATTCAACATTAACTTTGTCACATACAAAACCAAGTTTGGACCCTAGTAGTATATGTAGAAAAAACTATATTTGGAAATTTGACACTACAGCTTCTCTTTCAATAGGTATAATATTGCAGCTTATTTAGATGCAGTTGTCAATTGTATGTGCAGTATAACCAACCCCAAAGATGTTCCTGCTCTATAGATTTCTTAATTGATTCAGAACACTATTTTTACCATGACATTTTCCTCTGTTAAAATTTGCAGGAGGGGTGGGATAGGGAGGGTGGGAAGGAGGAAGATGCAAGAGGGAAGAGATATGGGAACATATGTATATGTATAACTGATTCACTTTGTTATAAAGCAGAAACTAACACACCATTGTAAAGCAATTATACCCCAATGAAGATGTTAAAATAAAAATTTGTGTTCATCTTGGGGACTTCCCTGGTGGCACAGTGGTTAAGATTCCACACTCCCAATGCAGGGGGCCCGGGGTTCGATCCCTGGCCAGGGACCTAGAGCCCACATGCATGCTGCAACTAAGAGTTCGCATGCCACAACTAAGGAGCCCATGTGCTGCAACTAAGGAGCTGGCGAGCTACAACTAAGGAGCCTGCCTGCTACAGCTAAGGCACCCACGTGCCACAACTAAGGAGCCCTTGAGCTGCAACTAAAGGAGCCCACCTGCTGCAACTAAAGGAGCCCACCTGCCGCAACTAAGACTCAGCACAAGCAAATTAATTGATTAATTAATTTAAAAAGTTGTGTTCATCTTATCACTGAGAAAAAAACTTTACCTTCAATGTTACACTTTGTTACTAAACTTACAGTAGCATTTATAATGCTGACAAATGTCTAACCTTCATCAAAATTAACTTCCAAAATTGTTATTTGATTCCATGCATTGGAGGAAATAACTGAACCATTATTATTATTATTTATAAATTTATTTATTTATTTTTGGCTTCGTTGGGTCTTTGTTGCTGCACGCGGGCTTTCTCTAGTTGCAGAGAGCATGGGCTACTCTTCGTTGCGGTTCGTGGGCTTCTCATTGCGGTGGCTTCTCTTGTTGCAGAGCATGGGCTTCAGTAGTTGTGGCACACCGGTTTAGTTGCTCCACGGCATGTGGGATCTTCCTGGACCATGGATTGAACCCATGTTCCCTGCATTGGCAGGCAGATTCTTAACCACTGCGCCACAAGGGAAGTCCTTGAACGATTATTAATTTAGCTTCTCTTCCATTTGAAGCACCTGAAGGCACTGATATAAAGTTGATATCACTGAACCATTTGTTTGGCTAATTCAGCCAACACCGAGCCTGTTATTAGAATAACTATGTACTGACTTCTGAAGTAGATGGTGATGCTTCTTCTGGTTTCTGTGCGGTAAGTTATATCACTGCAGCCTCCATGGATGGTAAACATCAATAGACATTTTGTGTGAGCTACATATATAACATCAAACTCGGTGCCTAGATTTTTTTTTTTTTTTTTTTTTTGCGGTACGCGGGCCTCTCACTGCTGTGGCCTCTCCTGCTGCGGAGCACAGGCCCCGGACGCGCAGGCCCAGCGGCCATGGCCCACGGGCCCAGCCACTCCGCGGCATGCAGGATCCTCCCGGACCGGGGCACGAACCCGTGTCCCCTGCATCGGCAGGCGGACTCTCAACCACTGCGCCACCAGGGAAGCCCCAGGTGCCTAGATTTTTATAAACACATACTTTCATTTACTGGTACTCATTACTTCTAAGAGGATTTACTGTAAAATAGAAAAGCATTATCAATCAATAAAATATAGTTGTAGATTTATACCATGCATAAATTACACAACCACTGTTGCAAGAATGTTCAGACTGCTCTATATACTGTCTGGCAGGACTGCTTAGCTTCTATTTCCGACACATCCTTCATGTACACCTAACCTGTATTTTCGAACATCTCCCATTGACCCTGCTAACTAGTGACCTGGCAGCTTCTGCAACTCATATCTGGAACTCACAGGCAAGGGAACAACTGGCCAGTGTACAGGTGGCAGGCAGCTGGACAGTGTCAAATACATCCTTCACCACTACCTGAAACCTGAGGTTGAGAGCTGTCCCTGGCTGCTGTGATCTGGGCATGTTTCCTTTTATCCCTCATGGGGAGGTTAATTATGCTTATCTGGAAAGGGTTAGAAAGAGAGATTATCACTGGTTGTTGTTCAGATTTGCAGGGTTTGAAAATTGTAACTTGCAGAAGAAGCAACGTGGATGCCTATTAAACATGCTGATTCCTGGGTCTAACCTGAGAGATTCTGATTGAGTAGAATGGTGTAGAGGCGGTGGGTCTGGGAATTTAACATGCATCCCAAGTGATGAGAAACATTGTCGTGAGGCCTGATCGATTTCTGGGGCAGCCCTCGGCTAAGAGTTACTCTGCCTCTAGCCCTTACGGTTCCTCATCCTAACTTACCCTGCTCCCATGCTATATAAAACCCTACCAATAGCACAGGACCCGTTTGGCAATAGTCTGGTCTCCTTTCCTCTTGGGGAGAGCAAACTTTGCTCTTACGGCACATGTAGAAGTGTCTGGTGCACAGACATTTCAACTCACTTTTCCTCTATCAAGGGATGACTGCCAATCCTCTTCCTTAACATGTTGAGATACGCTTGGAATTCAGTGTTCTGAACAATCAGCAATTTGGTATGTGTTACTGCGTTGTTGGTTTACCCCCCCGATGTGGTGGACACAAAGAACACACCCTCCCGATCCCCGTTCAAGGAAGGACCTGCTGCCCAGCTGCGGAGACTGTGCTGAGACCCCAGCGGTCAGCCACTTCAGGGTTGGCTTCCACGTCAGGTCACGAGGTCATGCTCTTGCCAGGGCAGCCTGCTTCCGGTGATTGAGAGAGAGAGGAGAATAAAGGCCTGGACTTGTCAGCCCCTTGAGGGACACTCTGCCAGGCAACACTCGCTCCAGACCTCCCCGTGGGGTGGCCACGGCTTTGTGACGCTAGCATCACTGTTCGACTTTTCCCTCTGCCCAGTCCCACCTCCCACGCCTTCCTTTCGCAGATATTGATCTCTAAACATCTTGCAACCCCAATTCCACTTCAGCATACGCTTCTGGAAAACCCAAGCCGTGACACTCCACTTCTTGCCCTCACAGCAGCTACGCTAAAGAACATAAAGTCCAGGGCAGCTCAGCACCAGGTGACACAATCCAGGTCCCCCTCACGATGCTTCCGTGTCCTGGCCCACAGCCACAGGAAAGGCCGCAGGCATTGCATTGCAGGACGTGAGGCAGGGAAAGCTTCATGGAGTGAGCTGAATTTGAGGTGAACAAGGAGAAGTAAGGAGAGAAAAGGGGGAAGAGAACTAATACCCACTGAGTATGCCTTACGACTCGGGCTCTCTGCTAGGAATTTTACTTGCTTTATTTCATTAACGCTCTGCTCACGATACTATGGGGTAGGTGGTTCCTCCACCAATAATAACAAAATAAAAATAGGTACCATTGATTAAGTGCAGTCCTTACTATGTATCAGGTACTGTTTTGAGCCTTCACATTCATTATTATCTCATTTATGCCTTAAAGGTCTTCAAGGCCTGGGAAGCTTTCAGATTTTTTTAATATAAATTTATTTACTTATTTTATTTTATTTTGGCTGTGTTGGGTCTTCGTTGCTGCATGCGGGCTTTCTCTAGTTGCGGTGAGCAGGGGCTACTCTTCGTTGCGGTGCACAGGCTTCTCACCGCGGTGGCTTCTCTTGTTGCAGAGCATGGGCTCTAGGCGCGTGGGCTTCAGTAGTTGTGGCACGTGGGCTCAGTAGCTGTGGCTTACAGGCTCTACAGCACAGGCTCAGCAAGTTGTGGCGCGCAGGCTCAGTTGCTCCGCGGCATGTGGGATCTTCGTGAACCAGGGCTCGAACCCATGTCCCCTGCATTGGCAGGCAGATTCTCAACCACTGCGCCACCAGGGAAGCCCCAAGCTTCCAGATTTTGAAGACATTCATCAGACTCCCAGCCTCTAGCACCAGAGTTCCATGGATTTCACTTAGGATCAACACCTGTGTGATAGTCATTCTCCCATCTAGAGTAGGGGTTCCAGCCAAATGATCCCACTTTCTGCTCCTCCTCTGCTGACCCTGATTCACTCAGGACTCTGTGAGGGAGCTGAGGCTTAGAGAAAATAAGGGACTCACTTCTACTCACACAGCTAGCAGAGTCTGAGTAGCAGAGTTTGAGTTCAGACCTAGGTCAGCCTGACTCCCTAGCCGGATTCCTGACTCTGGTCCTGTTACATCCTACTGGTCTGTGATGTTTTCTTTTCTTTCTGTTTTTATTTGGTTTTGAGGCATGGTGGCTTTGTGTTTTCTTAGGTGTCACAGCCCTTATAAATAAAACACTAACGAAATATCCTCATCTAGGAAAAACTGTGCAAATAAAACCATGTGCCTATATTTACAGAAATTGAAGGTTTTAAAATAAGTAATAATTAAGTCACCCAAAAAGGGCAATTGATATTAATTTTTTTACCACTCAGTGACAGATAAAAGAAATGTAGTTTTGCATTTTATCAGCTACAGGCATACCTCATTTTATTGTACTTCTCAGATACTGCATTTTTTACAAATTGAAGGTTTGTGACAACCCTACATCAAGAAATTTATTGGTGCCATTTTTCCAAAAGTAATTACTCACTTGGTGTTTTTGTCACATTTTGGTAATTGTCACAATATTTCAATTTTTTCATTATTATTATATTTGTTATGGTGATGTGTGATCAGTGATCTTTGACATTACTATTGTAACTGTTTTGGGGCAGCACAAACAGTGCCCATATAAGACAGAGAACTTAATGGATTGTTGAAATGACGACAAAGGATTTAGAATATTACATAAACTTAGTTGATAAAGCAGCAGGGTTTGAGACGATTCACTCAGTGGACAAAGAATGTCATCTGCCATTTCAGTAAACAAAGGAGACGGTGGTCATCAAGGCATCAGTCACTGCAGCCACCCCCAACGGTGCACACTGAAGGGATTCAGGATGGAGAAAAACTGGATACTGGCCCTAGATAGTTGAGGTGCACATCAAAGGGATAATTTCAATGACTCTTGCATCTTCCCACACATAGAAAAGCACTAAAATCATTAACGAGATGGCTGTTTTTTTGTGGCTGGTAGTACTCTTTTACTGTTCGACTACATTTTTTTTTTACGGCAAAAACTCACACACACACACACACACACACACACACACACACACACCTCCTCCCTTATCTCTTTGGAACAGTCCCTCAGAGCTATCTGAGAGGCTGTATCCTGGGCTATAGTCCTCAGTAAGTCCACCAAATAAAACATAATTCTCAACTTTTACATTGTGCTTTTTTTTTTTCAGTTGACAACTCCAATTTTGAAAGAAGTTCTATGTGGGTAAAATGCTATCAAACAGGGCTTCCCTGGTGGTGCAGTGGTTAAGAATCCGCCTGCTAATGCAGGGGACATGGGTTCGAGCCCTGGTCCAGGAAGATCCCACATGCTTCGGAGCAACTAAGCCTGTGCACCACAACTCCTGAGCCTGTGCTCTAGAGCCCGCGAGCCACAACTCCTGAGTCCACGTGCCACAACTCCTGAAGCCCACGTGCCTAGAGCCCGTGCTCCGCAACAAGAGAAAACACTGCAATGAGAGGCCTGCGCACCGCAACGAAGAGTAGCCCCAGCTCGCCGCAACTAGAGAAAGCCCACTCGCAGCAACAAAGACCCAACACAGCCAAAATAAATAAAATAAAAAAATTTATTTAAAAAATGCTACTAAACTGCACTGCGTGTTATAGAGAAATCGTTGGTGAAAGGAAGAGTCAATCAATTTGGCAAACTTCATTTTTGCTTATTTTAAGAAATTGCCACAGCCACTCCAGGCTTCAGAAACCACCACCCTGATCAGTCAGCGGCCATCAACGTGGAAGCAAGACCCTCCCTCCACCAGCAAAGAGATTATGACTTGCTAAAGGCTCTGATGATGGTTAGCATTTTTTAGCAATAAAGTATTTTAAAATAAGGTATGTACGTTTTTTCATACATGATGCTATTGCATACTTAATAGACTACAATATAATGTAAATGTAACTTTTATATGAACTGGGAAACCAAAAAATTCGTGTCACTCACTGTGTTGCTGTGGTCTGGAACCGAACCCGCAATATCTCTGAGGTATTCCCATACTTACATAGTCTTGATTACCGTTTATTAGTTAATCCTCTGTGTTCCTTTTAAACAGCTTTATTGAAGCATAACTGACATTCAATAAACTACACATATTTAAAAGGTACAATTTCATGAGCTTTGAAATATGCATATGAACGAAACAGTTGTGGTGTCTCTTTCTATCCAAGTCATCTACAGCCAACCCAGGAGAGGCGCCAGGCTTTGGTACAGATTCTTGCGCCATAAAGGATACCAGGTGACTAAGTGCGCTGGAGAAAGACTTCAAAGCAACTACTGTCAGTGAACTCAGAATCACCAACGTTAGACATAAAGGACCGCCACACTTTTTTGTTCTTTTCTCCGAGAGGCCGTGACTAACTGGTCAGAATTGCAGGCTACTCTTGGCGCCAAGGCCAAGAATAAAGCTGCATCGCACTGCAAAAACAAACTGCGTTTAAAGGCTAGGCCTCCAGGGGGAGAAAGCTCCTGGAGGAATGCCTGGAAAGCGGCAAAGCCTCCGGAGTCACTAGCTCAAAGTACAATAGTCGCTTTGCTGAGCAAGGTCGCCTTGACCGCTGGCAGCAATCGCGGCCGCCCACAGCTGCAACGGGCCCTCCGAAGGTACCAAACGCAGGAGACACAAAAAGCCAATGTTTCGCCCAGATCGATCTGTTCCTGTTCCCGAAACGCTGACCCACATGTCCAAAGGCGCGACAGGCGGGCCAAGATCCCTCTCCTTCCGCCACCTCTCTCGGCCTGGCCCGTCCGGGTCCGCCCCGCCGAGGAACCAAAGCACGGAAACCCCTGTTCCCAGCTCCTGTAACAATACCAAGAGGGGGTGGAGAGGGCAGGGAGCCAACCACTTCTGGTTAAGTTTCGTTTTTATTAAAATCTTCACGTGACTGCCCGACTCTTGACTCAGCGATTTCTCCGAACAGCCTCCTTTAATGTATTGGTTTGTCATCACCGCCTTCACCTTTTTTTGTATAGTCCTATCTACCAGTTTTGAACTTTTATGGGGAATTCTCCCATTGGATACAAAGAGCAAATAAATCACGGGTTAAATTCATTTAACCAATTCATTTCAAGCCTGCAAAATGATAAGATACGGGTTTTAAATGATCACTTGACAGTTTCCTCCCTCATTCTCCACGGAAGCAACTGCCACACATTTTCTCGAAAAGATCTTAAAAGGTTTTTTTTTTCTTCCCACTCCTCTCCCTTAGTTATTGGATCATTATAGACCTATTTTTAAACAAATGGGAAAATTATATAAAGACTTCATAAACAGATGTCCTGGAATCCACCCCCCCTCACCAGACACACTCCAGCAGTGACAATTCTGAAAAGTTTTGTGTGAATTGAATTTTTAAAACTCAAACCTTGATTTTTATTTTTAAAAGTTTATTTTAATCTTTATGATAAAAATACTACAGCTATTATAGAAAATGTGGACAATCAGACAATTCAAAAGACAAAAGGAGATTTACCTGGTGGTCCGGTGGTAAAGAATCCACCTTCCAATGCAGGGGGATGCGGGCTCGACCCCTGGTCAGAGAACTAAGATCCCACATGCCGTGGGGCAACTAAGCCCGCGCGCCACAACTACTGAGCTCATGTGCCTCGAGGAGAGAGCCCGCGTGCTACAAACTACAGAGCCCACGCACCCTGGAGCCCGTGCACCACAACTAGAGAGAGAACCCGCATTCCACAACTAGAGAGAAGCCCATGTGCTGCAACTAGAAAGAAGCCTGCAGGCCACAACTAGAGAGAAGCCCGCATGCCCCCATGAAATTCCCATGTGCCACAACAAAAGATCCTGCATGCCGCAACTAAGACCTGATGCAGCCAAAAAAATAAATTAAATAAACCAATATATTTTTTAAAAAGACAAAAAGGAAGTTATTTACAATCTCAACACTCAGAAACAATCCCTGTTAATAATTTGGAGTCTTTCCTTCCAGGCTTTTTATTATGTATTTTAAAAAATCATTGTAGGGCTTCCCTGGTGGTGCAGTGGTTGAGAGTCTGCCTGCAGATGCAGGGGACATGGGTTCGTGCCCCTGTCCGGGAAGATCCCACGTGCCGCGGAGCGGCTGGGCCCGTGAGCCATGGCCGTTGAGCCTGCGCGTCCGGAGCCTGTGCTCCGCAACGGGAGAGGCCACAACAGTGAGAGGCCCACGTAATGCAAAAAAAAAAAAAAAAAAAAAAAAAAAAAATCATTGTAATTATACAATTTTGTTTATTTCCAGTTTTTTCTCCCTTATTACAATGTTTGCATTTTCCCATTGTATAACTTTTAATGACCCTTTGATAGTCCATTGTATGAATGTAACATGCTTCACTTAATCCTCCATTTTGAGACATTCAGTTTCAGTATTTTCAATTGAGTAAACTATTTGAAATAGCCCTGTGGTAAATTCTTTCTGTGAAGTGAGGCATCCTTTGAAATGCAAATAACCACTCCCAGATCAAATCTACCTTTATAAGTGTAAGGGCGGAAAACTTTTCTTACCCTTCTAGATTCTTTGGCTGATCTAATAATTAAATTGACATAAGGCAGATTAACAGGAGAAAAACAATTTTAATTATATTTAATTACATATGTATAGAAGACCCACAAAGAAAATGACGAGTCCCTGGCAGTCAGGTACTTAAGGCTTCTGTACCTTCCTGAGCTAAGGAGAAGGGGGTAGGGGTCTGGGGCTTCAAAGGGGAGGAAAACAATTCACAGGAAGATGGGAAGAGGAAATGTTTAGTAAACAAATGTTTGCCATGCCTTGCAAGGGAGTCTTTGTGATATAAAAGTTCTCTCTGGGAATAGCTCTCTTCCTCGTACTGGCCCCCTACCTCAATTCTTCTAGGCAGTTAAGGGGGGGGTAAAAAGCTTTTCCTGAGTCTGCTGGGGTTTAATTGCCTTCATCTCAAAACAATACACATGGCAAAGTGTTACATCTTGGGCTGATCTGTTCTGCTGCCCCTCAGCAGTTTTTGAGTTCTCATTTATTGGGTTTGCTTAAGGTAATACACACCTGAACTTTTTTTTTTTTTTTTTTAGTTTGGGAGTTGTTTGAGGTTTTCCTACAAATATATGTTTGAAAAAAAAACCCAAAACTATTGTTCTAAGCATCCTTTGTGTTTTATCCACAGCGCTTCAACACCATGTATATCCATAAGTATCTAGATCAGGGACAGGAGTGATGTGACTCCCTTCCCACTCTTTTCCACTGAGTAGAGGCGAGAAACTTGGAGAGAATAGGCAAGCACCGGCACAGTGATTAGGCGTGGGGAGGAGGGGGAGATAGGGACTGAGCGCCTGGGGACTAGAGGGAAGTAAGAGTGTACTTGTCCCCAGGTGTTTATAGCCTGGCGGGTCAAACTAAATCAAACCTGGGACTTCCCTGGTGTTGCAGTGGCCAATGCAGGGGACACGGGTTCGAGCCCTGGTCCGGGAGGATCCCACATGCCTCGGAGCAACAAAGCCCGCGGGTGCCACAACTACTTAAGCCCGTGCACCAAGAGCCCGTGCTCTGCAACAAAGAGTAGCCCCCGCTCTCCGCAACTAGAGAAAGCCCGCGCACGGCAATGAAGACCCAACGCAGCCAAAAATAAATAAATAAATAAATTTATTTTTTTAAAAAATCAAACCTGTGTGTAATATTGGGCAGGCCGATTCTAGGTCACACAACGTCTTATTCTTTCATAGCTGTACCCTCTGATCTGGCCTAGTGTCAGCACAGGGAGGAGAATAAATCCATTCCTTCAACAATGGTTACTGAGTATCTTTTACGTACCCGGCACTGTACCTGATGCTTAGGATCTATCAGTGAACAGCAAAGGCACAAATCCTGCACTTTGTGTCATTAGCATTTTAGTGGGGGAAGACAGACCCTAAACAATAAACATAATAATTAATAAATTATATTTTATGTTAGGAGGAGATAGGGGCTGTGAAAAAAAATGGGCAGGAAAAGGGAGTTTGAAAGTGTTTGTGTGTGGGTATGTGTGTGTGGGTGTGTGTGGGTGTAGGGGGGTGTTTCAGTATTAAATAGAGTAGTCAAGACAGGCTCCATTAAGAAAGTGACAGGTAAGCAAAGACTTGGAAGAAGTGAGAGAGCCATCTGGATATCTGAGGGAAGACTATTCGGGGCAGGGTGGGGGAGGGATAAATTAGGAGTTTGGGATTAGCAGATACACACTACTCTATATAAAATAAATAAACAACAGGGACCTACTGTATAGCACAGGAACAATATTCAATATCTTGTAATAACCTATAATGGAAAAGAATCTGAAAAAGAAAAAAAATATATATATATGAATCACTTTGCTGTTCACCTGAAACATTGTCAATCAACTGTACTTCGATAAAAAATAAATTAAAAAAAAAAAAGAATGTTCCAGGCAGAGAAAACAGCCAGTGTTAAGGCCCGGGGGTGTGACTGTACATGAAGAACAGAAAGGCCGCTAATGCGGATGGAGAGGGGCAGAGCGTCTTGCTTAAGTGAGTAAATGGCTAGATACTAGATTACAAAGCAAGATGTTAGCAAGGATGCAAGTTGAAGGTATGAGTGCTTGAGCAGCCCCTGAGTTGGAAAGAAGTCATCAGATGAAGATGGTTCTAGGTAGATTTCCTGGAACTTGAGTGGCAGAGGGGAGGGAAGGGTGGGGAGGGCACGGAAAACGAAGACAGGGCCTCACACTGCCCCACAATTGTTGTCCAGATGTGCAGGTTTCTAGAGGGCTAGATGAGAAACCAAACTCTTTATTGAGACCATTGAAAACTGGCATGTGCTCTTATTCTGAGACTTTTAAGTGGCAAAGGAAGCAAGCAAACCAACCAAAAAAACAAAAACAACATTTTCCATCAAAATCTTATAAATGCCAACTTTGGGGGCAAAATGCTCAGGGCTCTTAGTCCCTAAAACTTGCTAGTCTTTCATACAGGGGTTGTTGTGTTAGTTTTCTGTTGCTGCTTTAACAGATCACCACAAACTTGGTGACTTAAAACAACACAAACTTATTATCTTACAGTTATGGAGGTCAGAAGTCCGAAAATCGAGGTGTCAGCAGGGCTGCATTCCTTCCGGAGGCTCTGGGGGGAGATGAGTTTCCTTGCTTTTTCCAGTTTCTATAGGCTGCTTGCATTCTTTATCACGTGGTCCCTTTCCTTTTATAACATCGCCGTCCTTTGTATTTTCATTCACTGTAAATTCCCTCCTTTAACAACTACTGAGGCACGAGGAATTTCAGAAAGCTGTGGGATCTAAGTTGATAGAGTGCTTAGAAGTCATCTTATCTAACTTTTCTTTTAGTGCTGAAATGCATTTTGCATTTTCTGGATAAATGCTCCTTCAGCTTCTTTGTAATACACTTTAAGTGACTCAGAACAAGTCAGTGCGAGTTCTTACTTTTTAAGATCTTATGGTTAGAAACTCTTCCTTCCTACTGAACTGAATCCTGGCTGCTGACTTCAAACTAATCTTCCTATGTCCTCTCCAGTTCAACCTGTAGGACTTTGAAGACAGCTACCCCGTTAGGACTTCTGTTCTCCAGCATGAGCAAGTCCCCGTGGGGAGATCTCGCAGTTCCTCTCCATTCTGGTCTCCCTTTCCTGGAGGCTTTCTGGTTTAATGTCCCAAAACTGTGGTAACCCACCCAGAACTGGATCTATGACTCCGGGGCAGAGTCCATGGGGATATCACCTCTTTTGACTCGAGTTTTCTACCTAAGTGGTCCAAGCTTGCACTTTACACCTTTTTTTTTTTTTTAAGAGTCACACTGTTGACTCACATTGAGTTTGTCAGTAACAAGCACCTGCAGATCTTTTTCGCCAAGTATGGTCTCTTCCATCCTGTACCTGTGAAACACTAAAAACAAACAAACAAAAAAGTCAAAGCAGACTTTATGTTGATCTCTGTTTAGTTTTATCTCACTGGTTTGGACCCACTGTACCGGTCTGTTCCACATTGTTAGAAATCTTGATGCATTTGAATCTGAATCATCAGAATAGCTCGAGCTCCTAGATTTGGATCATTTGCAAAGTTTATGACCACTTAATTTTAAGGAAAATATTCCTATCATTTAAAACACAATTTTCTTCTTTCTTTTCCATACTTATACTCACTTCTAACGCATTGGAAATTAGCATTGTCCTTCGGTGTGATTCATTAAACACTGAACAAATCTTGGGTTTTTTTTTTTTCTTTAGAGCAGAGAACCATAATTGCTTTTCCCATATCTGACTTACAACAGCGACAGATTAATTTTCTGCCAAAACTATATTTTTAAGCAAGTAAATGGACCACAGACTTTTCTAGATATGTTTTCATTTAGGATAGAGTTTCTCAAAATGTATCCCACAGACCAAATACACCTGAATCACCTGGCTATTTTCTAAAAATGCAGATCCCTGGGCCCCAACCAGACTCTTAGATTCTCTGGTAGTGAGGCTCAGAAATTATCATTTGACATAAAGCACAGGTTATTCTTATGGACACTAGAGTTTAAGAACCCTGCTTTAGGACTTCCACACAGTGATCTATAGCAGTGGGTCTGAACCCTGACTGTACAGGAGAATCATGCAGAGACCTTTTAAAACCTTTGACAAACAGACCACACCTGGCATTGAGTCAGAATCTCTGGAGGTGGGATCCTGACATCTGTATGTTTTAAAAAATTCCTCAGGTGATTCTACTGTGCAGTCATTATTGAGAAACACAGATTTTTTTAAAGTATAGTTGACTGAGAAACACGAATTTATATGTTCCACAATATAGATTTTTTTCACATCTTTAGGTAAAATCTGTATTTTATATATAAAATTGTATACCTAAAGTTCTGTTTTCTTTTTTAAAATTTTATTGAAGTATAGTTGATTTACAATGTGTGTTAATTTTCACTGTACAGCAAAATGATTCAGTTATACATATATATATATATATATATACCTTCTTTTTCATATTCTTTTCCATTATGGTTTATCACAGGGTATTGAATATAGTTTTGTGCTATACAGTAGGACCTTGTTGTTTATCCATCCTATATATACTAGTTTGCATCAGCTAATCCCAAACTCCCCATCCATCCCTCCCCCACACCCCTCTCCCTTGGCAACCACGAGTCTGTTCTCTATGTCTATGAGTCTGTTTTGTTCCACAGTATAGATTTCGGGGTTAAATAATATTTAACAACGTGTCAAATCTCAAAAAAAAACGCTTTGAGCTCATAAAATGTCACCTGCTTACTTTGGACTTTGAATTATTTGTGCTGGAGTAAAAAAAGAACTTATTGCAAAAAAAAAAGAACTTATTGAGAGGAGAGACATAAGGTGCCTCTTATTCAGCACTAAACATTCCAATAGTTTACAGACACCATTATTATTCAGACAAGGAAGGTTGATGACTGCAGCACCATGTTAAGCACTGCTGGCAGCGCTGGGGGAAAATATGCTAGTAGAAGGCACACTCCTCAAGGAACTTAGTCTAGTTGGAAAGTCAAAATGGACCTCGGAGAAGCTAGAGTGAAAAGCTATACAAAACATCGTAATGAAGTACCGAACTGTAGGACACATGTTAAATGCTAGTTTATAAGCTCACCAGAGAAGGAGGGTTTGAACTGCATCTTGAAAGCATTTCAGGATTTGAATTGTTGGTGGAACAAATGGACAGCTTCATGGATGAAGGATATTAGCTCTGATGACTTCAAGTGCAAGCAACAAAGTTCCCCAACTAACAGTGACTTAAGGTTATACAGACTTTTATTATCCCACTTAACAAGAAGTTGTGATGTGGGCAGTCCCAGGGTTTGTGTAGCAACTCAACCATATCATTGACATTTTTGTCTTTTTGCTCTGACATCCTCAGTGCAACAATGATGTCTCCCCTCATGGTTCCAAGATAGCTGCCACAGCACCAAACATCGCATCCTAATTCTAGTACCTCAGGCAAGAGGTTGATGGAGTGTTTTTCCAATTCATCTCATTTTGTGAGAGGAAAAATCTCTCCCAGAAGCTCCCTCAGAGTCCTCCTCATGTCTCATTAGCCAGAACTAGGTCACTTGGTCATTCCTATATCCATCACTACCAAAGGCTTGCATGAGTGGTTTAGAGCAATTGTGACTCATCTCTTGGAGCTGTGCACATTTTCACCTGTAACATAATCAAGGTTCTGTCACTAAGGAAGTAGGGGGAATGACTCTTTGGTAAGCAACAAGTCGTGTCTGCCACAGATGTAATGTCAATGAAAACTTATGTAGCAATAAGGAGACCAACAAAGCTAGAGAAGAGAATGTATAATGTGAAGATAAGATTGGCTTGGTAGAGAGGAACTAGATTGTGGAGGCCTTAAAAGCCAAGCAGAAAAATCTAGAGTTAATATAGTCAGAAAGAGAAGCTAGTGAAAGGGTTTTGAGTAGTAAGAGGATGTGGTAAGAGCAATATCTGAGAGAGATCAATGTGACATTGGTGCGTAAGAAGGATTAGAGTCAAGGAGAGCAGCTAGACAATGACGGCCTGGTCTAGGGTGGGAATAGAGTGCTAAGGATAGATTCAAGAGAAATAGTAAAAGAAACATCAACAGCATTTGGTGAGTGGCTAGTTTGGGTACGGAGGAGCTGGATTAAAGATGAAGTTAAGACATTAAAAACAAAGTCTAGAAATCTTTATGAGGACAAAGGAAATGGGAAGGCTCACCTGGCTTGGGGAACAAGAGAAATGATGAGTTTGGTTTAGGAGAAATTAAGTTTGAGGTGACAATGAGCTGTTTGAGTGGGTATGTCCAATGGGCAGATGGATTTTCAGAGATTAGAAACAGCACCTGGTGCTGGAGACTTTGTACAACCAGGGTAATGGTTAGGAACATGGACACTGGAGCTAGACTGCCAGGGTTTGCACTTAATAGACATGTGACCATGGGCAGTGCTATGATCAAATGTTTGTGTCCCCCCTAAATTCATATGTTGAAGCCCTAATGCCCAACGTAATGATGTTTGGAGGTGGGGCCTATGGGAGGTAATTAGGTCATGAGGGTGGATTGGTGCCCTTATGAGAAGAAACATGAGAGAGATGATGTCTCCACCGTGCGGGGACACAGAAAGAAGGTAGCTGTCTGTCAACCAGCTCTGGCTCTCACCAGACACTGAATCTGCCAGCACCTTGATCTTGGACTTCCCAGCCTCCAGAATTATGAGAAATAAATATTTGTTGCTTACGCCACCCAGTCTATGGTAATTTGTTATAGCAGCCCGAGCTGACAAAGACAGGCAGGTTATTTAACCTTTCTGTGCTTCTGTTTCCTCATCTGTAAAACAGAGACAATAATACCTACTTTATAGAGTTGTGAGAATTCCATGTGAAAGGATTACAACAATCTCTGGCATATAGGACACGTGTAGCTATTACTATCTTTTTGGTGCCACCAGCTTAGAGGTGACCCTAGAGGCCTGCCATGGATGTGCTCTTCAAGTCTTCTCATTTTAGCTGCTCTTTTTAGAACAAAAGATACCAGAATCTTTCATTATCAGACAGGCCTATCTTGGAAACCCAGAAAGAAGCTAGGATTTTAGACTGTTACAGCTGAAAGTGACCATGGCGATTTTCTAGTCCAAAGTTTCTTGCAGTTTTTTTTAGCCACAGAGCCCTTTGTTCAAGCAAAATTTCCCACAAAAACCCACGATCTAAAACAGAGAAAACTGGGGACTTCCCTGGTGGCGTGGTGGTTAAGAATCCACCTGCCAATGCAGGGGACACAGGTTCAAGCCCTGGTCTGGGAAGATCCCACATGCCAGAGCAACCAAGCCCATGCGCCACAACTACTGAGCCCACGTGCCACAGCTATTGAAGCCTGCACGCCTAGAGCCCGTGCTCTGCAACAAGAGAAGCCACTGCAATGAGGAAGCCCGCGCACTGCAACGAAGAGTAACCCCCGCTCGCCGCAACTAGAGAAAGTCTGCATGCAGCAACGAAGACCCAACACAGCCAAAAATAAATAAATAAAATAAATAAGTAAAGATCTAGCAGTAATTTAAAAAAAATACATAAAACAGAGAAAACTGGAGCCATTCTTGTTGGTGTGGAGTGCAAGTCAGGACGTCCTGCCCATCTGCTCTGAGAAACCTCCTCTGAGCCCATGGACTCCCTGGAACACACTTTGAGAAACACTGCTGTTGTCCAAACCCTTAGACAGTAGAGGAAATTGTGATTAAGTGGCTAAAGAGATTAAGTGACCTGAACAGGCCACGGAGTGAGTAGTGGCCAAACTGGGCTCAGAAACCAGCTTTCCTGGGTTTTATGCTGAGGAGCGTGAGCAAGTGTTAGGTGCGAGCCCTGTGCTGGATGCGGCAGGAAGGTTGGTGTCTGAATCCTGGTTTCACAGGTCTGCAGGTTGGCTGTGTCTACCCTGGAAGCCACCCTGGCTCTCAGAAATCACTGTGTCTGGAGAAAAAGGGGGGAGGAATATGGATGGAAGGAAAGGGATGGAATCAAGTGAAGTGTACTTATTGTTCATGCCTCCTATTACACCCCTAATGAAGGAGTTGACCAGATGGACTGTCTTCCTCAAAGCCCATTGTAAAGCCAACAAGGACTTCCATGAACAGTCAGCCGGAAAAGGGAATAAATAACATCTGGAAGAGTGAAGTTGCTAGGAAACTTACACATTTCAATTCATAAGAGCGCTAAGGTCTCCATTTAATAAATTCCGGAACTGAACAGGGCCCTCAGTGTTTTCCTGGCCTTTCTCAATGACATGAAATTTTAATGAAGGGGGCCTCTTAGAGCACAGGGTCTGAGCTAACTGAGAATAGAGCACTAGGCAACAAATACAGAGGTAAGAGTTCTATTCCCAGCTCTGCTGCCTACTTGGCCAAGTAACTTGACCTCCCTGGGCAAAATGAAGGGGTTGAAGCAGACAAGAGCTCTTCTGATTTTAAATGTCTATCATTCCCTATCAGGAGCCTGCAGTAAGTGGCTGCCATCTTACTCCAAAGAGCTGGCAGCAGCCTTCTCAGTTACACTTGAAGCCTCAGGTTATTGTCACCATCAACAATGTCATAAAGTGGGGAGGTAAGAACCTCTGACTCTGAACCCTCTCCTCCAAACCCCAACTGCAAAGGAAGGGAATGATATGACATTATTGCCTAAGCAACACGCAGTCTCACAGTTTTGTGGGTCCTAATGTCCTGGGATCCCTCTCCTTCATAATCTATTCAGTTGAAAGAGAATGTGGAGATTCCAGTGAAGAGCTAAGGGAGGGGTGTGTGTGTGTGTGTGAGAGAGAGAGCGAGACAGAGACAGAGAGACAGAAAGAAAGAAAGAAAGAGAGAGTGCGACAGAGAGACATATAGACGAAGAGAAAGTGGTAGAAGTGGAAGTTAGCAGTTTGTCCTCGGTCAGCGGGCTGGTCTAGTGGAAAGAAGGCATGTATCTTGCCACTTTCCCTGATGTGACACAGATGGAAAAAACTTGGGAAATATTCTGCTGGGGAGACCATTCCGCCAGCTCAGCACTTAGGCCATATGATCTCCAAAAGCGAGAACCTATTCTGAGACTTGCCATTCATTCGTGAATTTGATAAGCATTTACTGAGCACTTACTATGAGCATAGATTGGTGAAAAAAATGGCCATGTCCCACTTGCTGTACAGCATAAATTATTGCGACATTGTAAATCAACTATATTTCAATAAAAAATAAATTAAACAAAAAATGGCCATGTCTTTAGGCCTCTGCCCTAAAGAAGCTCACAGGCTCCGGTGGGGTCTGGGCCAGTGAACAGACAATTACAGTGTGCTGAACGCCATGATGAGGGAAGTCCAGAGCTTTAGGGGAGCACGTTGGTGAAACCCCCTTAACTCAGCCTTGACTGGTTAAAGTAGATTTCTTGGGAGAGAGTCATGTCACCTGAAGGAGAAGCAGAAGCCAGCCTGGTGTTGGAGGAGGTGGGAGGAGAAGGAATGTTCTAGGCAGAAGTAGGACCACAGGTTATTTTAATCTTCCTCTTGGTGTTTAGCAATGTTTTACAAGCGTTCTTCATTGGACATGTATGCATTTATATAGAAAAAAGTTTTAAATATGAAGGATAGCAATGGCCCTTCCTTAATCAGTGAGCACCAGTGAGAAGTCATTAGGTCTATGACACACTGGCAGAGAGAAGGGAACCCTACAATTACTACGACTAATAACAGTAACAGGAATGTTTGTCAAGTGCTTACTACTTGTCAGCGTTTTTCATGTACCTCATTCAATCCTTGCCATAATCCTACGTCATAGGTACTACTATTATTGTCTCCATTTTATGGATGAGGAAACTGAGGCCCAGAGGTCACACAATTAATAAGTAGTAGAGGCAGGAGTCAAATCGATGCAGTACAATGCCAGAGCCCCGCTCTCAACTACTGCACTATACCACCCCTCTTTAAATGATTAAAGTGAAACACACACACACACACACACAAACGAGACCAACTAGTGTTTAAAGTTGTCCCTCTTCTAAGAAGTAACTTCCTTCCATCAGCTATGTCCCTTCTCCTCCAAGTCGGGAGGGGGGTGTGTGGCGAGGAATATCAGATGCACACAGAGCATGGAATGACCTTCCTAATGTTGCATGATAATCAGATGGCTGAATGGGTTCCAAAGATCCACTTCAGCATCACAATGGCTGGACCTCACTCTGCTCCGGCCACACCAGCGGTGCTTACCTTGCGGCAAGTTTCCACTTTTCAAAACAGTGACATAAGTCTAAGTAATTTATTAAAATTCCCTTATTATTAATGGTGTTGTTATGTGATGCAATTCCTATGTTAACCACAGGGTGATGCTGCAGACAGATCTAGGGATTTGTTTGGGGAAGAGGGGTTTAAGAATATTCGCGTTTTATAAATTATGGTACAGGAACTTCCCTGGGGGCGCAGTGGTTAAGAATACGCCTGCCAATGCAGGGTACATGGGTTCGAGCCCTGGTCCATGAAGATCCCACATGTCGCGGAGCAACTAAGCCCATTCAACACAACTACTGAGCCTGCGCTCTAGAGCCCACAAGCCACAACTACTGAGCCTGTGTGCCACAACTACTGAGCCTGCGTGCCACTACTACTGAAGCCTGTGCACGTAGAGCCCGTGCACAACAACAAAGAGAAGCCACCGCAATGAGACGCCCGTGCACCGCAATGAAGTGTAGCCCCCACTCGCTGCAACTAGAGAAAGCCCGCATGCAGCAACAAAAACCCAACACAGACAAAATTAAATAAATAAATATAAATTATGGTACAGCTACGCAATGAAAGCTAGTTAGAAGAATGAGGCAAAGCTATACGACTTTTAAAGACCATCTTCAAGATATGCCACTAAGTGAGAAAAGCAAGTCAGTAAACAATATGTAGAGCATGCTCATATTTATCTAATTTAAAAAATGTAAATATATATGCAGGTACATGCATAATTTTTTCCCGAGAGTTGAGAAAAAGAGACTGTTACCAGTTATTACTTCGAGGAGTGGGACTGGAGTCCAGGAGCTAGTGGGAAGCAGCCGCATAGCACAGGGAGATCAGCCCGGTGCTTTGTGACCACCTAGAGGGGTGGGATAGGGAGGGTGGGAGGGAGACGCAAGAGGGAGGAGATATGGGGATATATGTATATGTATAGCTGATTCACTTTGTTATAAAGCAGAAACTAACACACCACTGTAAAGCAATTATACTCCAATAAAGATGTTAAAAATTTTTTTAGAAAGTGTGTTTCCCTTAAATTTCATACTTTAAAAAATTATTTGATTTCTTAAAATGATTTGCACTCATTAATTTAAAAACCATTATTACAAAAAAATCTGATTGCTGTAAAAATTGAAATACTGTAGAAGTTAATGAAAGTCTCTTCTCCCCCACCTCTTAACCCCATTCCCCAGAGGACAGGTGACCTCGGTTTGGGGTCTCTTTACTCAGAGTGTGGTTTCCAGAATGGCAACATCAGGATCACCTGGGAAGTTGCCAGAAATGCAGATTCTCGTGCCCCACCCCAGACTGGCTCAAACTCCACAGTAGGGCCCAGTAATCTGTGTTTTCAGAAGCCTTTTTGGTGATTGTGATGCATGCTGCAAGTTGAGAATCATTAGCAGGTTAGACCAGATCTTTGGGGGACAGGTCGAGAAGAATCCTGCTGGGGGAAACAAATAACTCCAATGGCCTGTTTCCACTCACCCAGCGCACTCTAGCTCGAGGCTGGCAGCCCTTTGAGCCCACTGTGACCTTTCCGTTGGGGCTGAGTGATGACCGTACAGTCACATTTTGGAGGCTTATCCAGAAAAGGGGGCCATGCCAGAGGGGAAAGGAAAAAGGAGTGTAGGAGAAACTAAAAAAAAATGAGTAGGGAAAGGAAAAATGGCAGAGAAAGAATGCAAATAAAATAATTGCATGATGTGGGGAGAAAAAAATGTAGCCTGCCATTTCAGTAAACAAAGAATGTCGCCCGCCACCAAGCCAGCAGCCTCCGCAGCCACCCCCGACAGTGCGCCCCAGGGGCATTCAGGATGGAGGAAAACAGGATAGTGGTCCTAGATAGGGAAGATGCATATCTAAGGAATAATTGCAATGAGCCCAGATTCTTGCATCTTCCCATACAGAGAAAAGCACTAAAATCATTAACTTGAGATGTCTGGTTTTTTTTGTGATTAGCAGTAATTTTTCATGTTCGACCACATTTTTTTTTTTCCAGCAAGAAACTCCTCTATATCGCGGCTCCTCCCTTGCCTCTTTGGAACACTTCCTCAGAGCTCTCTGAGAGGCTGTCTCAGGTGCGGGCTATAGTGCTCAGTAAACTCCCCCAATAAAACAGAACTCCCAACTTTTAGACAGTGGGTTTTTCTTCGTTCAACAGATGGCACCAGTACCTCAGGGTCGCTCGTTTATTTAATAAGCATTTGTCATTTTTTTCATTCTAAATCTGTATCTTTTTGTTCATTTCCTCCCTCGGACCCACACATCTCATTGTTTTGTCATTTACCAACTCTGAGAGGGTCATTATTTCTGCCACCATTCAGTGTGTTCACATTTAGGGCAGTGTTTGCCGGTGACTCCCTGCTGCCTGGCTAAAAAGTCATGAGCTCTCAGAGCTGCTCCAAAGAGTCAGAATCTACGTATGGTGGTGGGGGACTGAGGAGTTTTGCCCTAGGTGGGGGTACGAGGTCGGGTAGGAGAGGAAGTGCACGTAAAAGCGCTCTGTTTACAGCAGTATCAATAATCAAGTCCACAGATGTGAAGCTCAGATCCCAGGGGATCTCACAAAGTTCCTCAAACCATGGACCCTAGTCCCACATACGGATCTGCCTCTCCTGCAGAAGAGCTCTGGTCAAATTCTTTCAACTGGGTGGGGGTGATGGGAGACAGTGCACAAAAAAGGGAGTAGTTCTCACAGTGTTGGAGGAGGGGACATTAAACAACTGGAAGTATGGACACTCAGACCAAACAAAGGTTTGAGAATTTTTTGCTTGTTTCTTCTGACAAAATAACCCAACCTTTACTCACCACCCCCAAAACATTGTTCTGTCTCCTGAAGGAGGCTGTCCCAGTCAAGGAATGAGCATTTGTTTTTGTCAGGGGAAAAGGTGGTGATGGTGGTGGATTTCGCTTGTAAGGCCGCTGATATCTCTCTGTGTTCCATGCTTTCATTTGATGACATCTGCAAGAAGTTCAGGACAACAATTTGTTAAATGGAATGTTTGACTCATTGGGACACTTTGTTTTCTTTTTACTCTCATAGAATCCTAGAATTGTAAAGCTGGGGCTACCTTAGAGAGATCATGTCTGGCCCATTAATATTGCCTTGGGGAGTTTTGAGAAAAACATAATGCCCAGGCCCAACTCCATATCAACTGAATCAGAATCTCAAGGGGCGGGACCAAGGGGCATCTCTAGTTTTTAAGCCCTACAAGTGATCCCAATGTGCAGCCAGGATTGAGAAACAGCTCTAGTCACACTATGTTATTTTTGGATAAAGATATAGAAGCTCAAAGAGATGAATTGACTCACCCAAAGTCATGCTGCCAGTAAGTTGTATCTCATACCCAACTCTTCTGACTGCCCATCCAATGTTCTTTCCATCATCCTCTTTTGTCTCTTCTTCTGGAACTTACAGTTTCACTGAACATTAAAGTTAGGCAGTTTACAGCTGAGGGAGAAGGGAGAGAGTTGCTTCATTAAGAATGGGGGGGCAACTTCTGAGTGCTCAACTCAATTGTGGGTTCTTCAGGACATAGCTGTTGCCTAGGCTTATTGATGGTGTGGCAGTCAAATGACCTTGTTTTGCTAAAGGTAGTGCCTAATACTGTAGTGTATGTCAGTCCCTCTTAGAGGAAGTCACTTGCTCATGACTCAGTTTCACCCACGACAGAACACATTCATTGCTAAGTGTTCTCACTTTCAGGAATTAATCACATTAAAGCAAAAGACAGTGGGGGGTAGATCTTAATATTTGAGCAGGGGCCGGTGTTAGGGTGAGGAGTCACAGGTCCCACTTAAGAACCAGTAAAAGCTATAAACTTCCCCAGAAAAATACACATACAGAAACCTAGCATGTAATTTTTGGGGATTCACAGACACCCCCCGACCCCAAGTTCATCCATTGGAACCAGATTAAGATCTCCTGGACTAGGTGATTTTGAAGCTCTATTTTAGTGTTGCTCAAAATGTAGTCTGGGGACCATAGGAATCAGAATTACTTGGGGTTCCTGTTAAAAAAATAAAAACAGATTCCTAGGACTGCCAAAGATCTACTGTTTCAGAATCTCTGGGGAATGAGGTTGAGGAGTTAATATGTTATTAAAAATCCCCATATAATTCTTTTGGAAACTAATATTTGAGAATCAGTGCTTTATCCCAACTTGAGATTTTTATAGTTTTTGAATGCTTTCGTTTGTTGAATATTTTAGGTTTCATCTGTCCAATTGTCAACTATACCAAGTAGTATGTTTAGTATGAATTATAATTAAAGAATATTTACATGTGTATAGGCAGAGGAAAAACAACCTGAAGGATGGACAGATAGATAACAGTGTCTTTCTGTGTAGTAGGAATATGGATGATCTTTGTTTTTTTCCCTTTGTCCTTCTATTTTATTTCTCTCTTTCTCATTTTCTTTCTTTCTATGTTTAAATAAGACTCTTCCTCTTTCTGAGTTCAGTTTCCCCATCTGAAAAACAGGGTGTTGTAACTAGGTGAACTTCAAGGCCAAGCCCTGCTCTGGCGTTCAGTGACTCTGTATCACCCTCTAGCTCCCTTGTCCTTTTAATGACATGAACTGCATGGGCATCAGTGTTTGGAGAATAATCATGTATTATTTTTGTATGTATTCCGTTGCGATGCCTAGCAACCATTTTTACTCCAGCAAAAGTATCCTCTCCTTCCTCAAGGAGTCGGAACTGAAATAATCTCTGCTATCTAGCCCCCCTGCCCCCCCAAAAAAGTTCGTTTCTCTTTAGCCTTAGAAACGGCCGTCCGCACCCATCTCCTAGGAGCGCAAGAATGAGTGTGAACCAAAAAGCCAGGGCGTGGTCACCCCGCCCACCGGGCCATGCATCACCACCCCTCTGGCCGCCTTCAAGCGCGGTGACTGGCTGAAGGCAAGAAAGAGTCCCGCCCCTGGTCTTATGACCGGTGCTGAAGCGCCGAGTCCTGGGTTTTGCAGCGTTGTGGTCGGTGGTCAGCGGCGCTCTTGACCCGGTTCCGCGAGGCTTTTCTCTGCTGTCGCTGCACTTCTCGCCGCAGCAGCCTGCCCTGCGGGATCATGGTGTGCTTCCGCCTCGCCCCGGTTCCGGGATCCGGGCTCCTTCTGCTCTGCCTCGTCCTGGGTGAGTTGTCGGGCCCTCCTGCTTAGTCCCTGAGCCTGGGCCCGGGGCGCCCAGTTCAGAGGCCACAACCTGAAAGACTGGTCCGGGGAGAGGGGGTTGAGAAGCTGAACGACTGACACTGGGCCTCGGCGCTTGGCCCGAGGTGACGAGCGATGACCTAGAGAAGGCCCGACCGAGGGATGGCAGGGGAGAAGGGCCCATAACGGGGCAAGTAAGGGGGGGGGGGTGGACGCCGAGGGAGTAGGTAGGGAAGAGAGAGGACTGGAGCACATCGGGTTAGAAAGAGTAACTTGGGGGAGATACTAAGGAGTGATGAGCATAGGAGGGCGGTACGTGCAGATTCTGGGTGTCATAGACATTTAGAATCTTGGTCCTAGTATCAGGCAAGAGTTTTGAAGATGGTGGAAAACTGTGGGGCGGGAGAGAAAACTGAGCGAAGAGACTGCCTGCGTGGAGAAAAGCTTGGGGTAAGTGGGGGGAACAGATACGAGTAGATTCTGAGAGGCAGTGAGAGGCTTGGGTGGTGGGGGGTAGGAATTTGACGCTGTGGAGGAAGGGTGATTAAAGAGGTGAAGAATGATGATGGATTGGAGTTTGGTACTTGGGGTTTTGATGGGGAAGGGATCTAAGGTGGCTGGGGCAGTTTCCAGGGGAGAAAACTTGGACCCAACCTCTGGAGACTAAAAGGGATGAGTAGGAACTTTGGTGGGGAGTGAATATCTGACTTGGAGGTGCTGAAGACATCGTGGGGTTTTTTTTCTTCTTCCCTTTTTTTTTTTTTTTTTACCAGTTTTGTTACTTCCTCCCAGCTAGACCCTGACAAAAATGTCCCCAGATGTTGAGGTTTTAGAGGGATGCTATATCTGAGTCTTGTATACTGCCTCTTTGCCTTCAGAAGCTCCATTTCTTCTTCCCTCTCACACAACTGGCCTATTACCTCGTTTTCGGAGGAGGAGGAGGGTAGGTAATTTCCTAAGGATTGGGTTGTTACCAGGTCCTAAGAATGACTGGCTGAATGTTGGCTGATGGTGCTATGATGCACCCCACCCCCAAGCATTGGGTCCCTGAGGCCTTTTAATGCCTGAAAGGTGAACTTTGACCAGAATATCTCTTCCTGAACTGATAAATCCTGTGCTTGTTGCTACCACTGACTCTTGCTGTTTGTGACCTAATAAAAGATCAGAAGGAATAGATCCAGATGGGAGTAGAGAGGAAGTAGATATATTAGGGGCTTGAGAAGGCAGTGAGAGGTGCACATTTTGTAATTCACATTTCAGTAGAATAAAATCAACACCCTGGAATGGTGGATTCTCAACCAGGGGACATTTGGCAATATCTGGAGACATTTTTGGTTGTCACAATTGGGGATTGCTTTTGGCATCTAGTGGGAAGAGGCCAGGGGTGCTTCTAAACATCCCACAATGCACAGGACAGCACTCCCCCACCCCCGTCAAAGTATTATCCACCTCAAAACGTCAGTAGTGCCAAAAGATGAGAAATCTCGCTCCAGATCCATGGCGTTGGAAGGGGTCTTGATGATCTAATCTAGTGATTCTCAAGGATCTTTCCGGGGGAGGGGGTTCTGTCAGGTCAAAACTATTTCTAGAATAATATTAAGACATTTGTCTTTTTCACTTTCATCCTCTCATCAGTACAGTGGAGTTTTCCAGAGGCTATAGAATGAATGTGTGATGACATCACCACTCTCATGGGTCTGATGTGTTTTATTCACTTCTTAGTTTTAATTTCTAGTACAGCAAATACCAATAGATGTAACTCACATAAACCAAAGCTCTTTGAGTTCTTCAGTAGATAGAGTAAAGGGGTCCTGATGCCAAAAGAGGGTCCAGCTGTGCACACAGTGCAGGAAACTCTTCTGTAGCCCTTCTTGAAAGTGGGCCACAGAGGCTTTGCTCAAACACAGTTCGAAGCCTTAACTCCCCTGTGAAGTACTCAGTGAGGGCCAAGCGACCCTAAGAGAGGATTGTTTACAACGAAAAGCACCTTATCACTGACTAGAACACATCTGACCAAGGCATCTGGTAATCAGTAGTTCACTGCCAATTGGATCTGCACAAACAACACTGTTATTGTTTAGAGAAAGTGAAAAAAAATAATCATTGTCTTGTTGGCTTTCATGTCATTAAATTTTTTTTTAATGAAAGCTTTTTTTTGTTTTGTTTTTACAAAAGCAGTGCTTGCTCATTGCAGAAAATAAACAGGCAAAAAGAAGCACATAAAAGAAGCCATCAGCTCATCTGATAGTTTGCCATTTATTGATTGGGACTAACTAGATTCATTCTCTTGGAAGATTTCCAAGATTGATTCCCTCCACTTTCAAGTTCAGAACAGGGTTTGGAGAAGTAAAAGTTAATAATGTAGGTAGGTCAGATTTTTCAGAGGTACCGGGATGAAATGGAAACTCCCTTTTCTCTACAGCTGCTTGTGCTCCCAGCTATTGGTTCAATGTGGAGCTCAAAACTCCTTCCATGTGTTCTTTTTTTCCTTAAGAATTTAGCAATTCTTCAGTTGCGTGGTGGGTTTTGCATGTTACTTTTATATATCAAAATGGATACCAAGAATAGTTTTTTGAAAAGTCAAGAAATATTTGTAAAGTACCTGCTATGAATTTCATGCTGTTCCTGACTACTGCAGAGGGTACCAACGAAGGAGGATCTGTTCCTGAATTTATGGTCTCATTCGCTTCCAGCTGGGCCGTTTTCACTTTGTAACTTTATAACACTATCCCAGCTGCAGCAGGTAGCTTTTAAAAATAGTTGCTCTAGAGTAAATATAGAAAAGAATTCTCAGAGCTTATGTATTTGTCTTTTTCACAGAGATTGTTATGCTGGTATTTATTTGAATGAATTATAACTGACTAGAGACCTTTATGAAGAAAAGCTGTATAGAGGCATTACAAAGAGAGTAGTGGATGAAAAACTTTTCGTAGCATCACTGCTTATGTTCCCTTTGTGACATAGATTTCAGATTTCTGTGGTTATTGATTGCTGTAACTAGTCTGACGTCTGGTTTTTATAGGGTTGAGGCTTTTCTGGGTGGGAAAAAAACCTGATATAAGTGTCCTGAGTGTGTACTTCACTGGTAGGAGTCCCTCCTTTCCACAGTTGTTTAAGGAATGACTTTTGTGTACCAGCCACTAGGTGAAAGGGATAGATAGAGCAGTGGAGAAGACAGATCAGGTTCCTGCTCTCACGGAGCTTACATTTTAGTGGGGGAAGACAGCCCAACAGGTAAATAATAGAATTTCAGTGATAAGCACTGTGAAGAAAATGAGGCAGGTAATGAGGAAGAAGAGCAGACGACAGGGAGTGGGTGGTGGGGTTGACCCTCCTTGACATTTTGTGGTCAGAAGGCCTTCACTGTTGGCTGACATTTGAGCAGAGACCTGAGTGTTGGAAGGAGGCCAGCAGGTGACTTATTTGGAGGAATAGGAGTAAATCTTGTCTTTCCCAAACTCTTAGGTTATTAGGCTAGCCTATTTTCCACTCTTTTTTTCCCCCAGTAATAGTCAAGTCTCCCCTGTGGTCTTAGTCTCTGAGAGTGGAGACTGTCTTCTGTACTGTTACTTCCCATTGCCTCCCTAGCACAGGGCCAGGTGGCACATGGTTACCTCTCAGTAAATTTTTGTTGAGGGTCTTCATTGGTGGGCACTGGGGATATGACGGTGAACTAGACCAACTCAGTCTCCTTTTTCTTCTGTGAACCTTAAATTAGGTCTTGCAAGATATTTTGTGTGTGTTTTCCGTTGGAGAACTTCAAGATCAGTGCTAAGCAGTACAGATAGCAACTTATTAAACTATAATCCCATACAATAATGCTAGTATCTTACCTGTACCCCTTCACATACACCTACATAGTAGTGGAGGTTCACCTGGGGAGCTAGGAAGTCCTAGGTGAAAAGGAGAATAAGGTTTCCACAAAGAACCAATCTCTATCTTTTGGAGGTGATCAAAAAGCAAGAAAGTAAGCACTGAGATTTTTCTGTAGCCTTACCACTGACAACTTTGATTTCAAGTTTCTGCTGAAATTATTCTAGCTTTAATAAAGATACTTGAAAGGACAGGCTTATTATTCATCCATTAGTCGTTGGTTATCACATCTGATAGGATTTATAGATATTCACATCTGACTTCAGTGCTCCATGGTGCAGGAAGACTGCTCTTCCTCCTGTAGTGACAAAAGCATTCCAATCATAATTTCAGATTAAAATGATCAGAGATCCCATCAGATCCAAAAGTGTACTTTATAAGTACTTGTTGGTATCCTGCTGTGCATAGCAAAAGAATTCTGGAGGTCTGCCAAACAGCACTCAGCAATAAGCCCTTTCCATTAGTTGAATGGTGTTGAGTCTTATTTCCTTACCCACTCTCTGACCTTAAAAAAATTATTTCATAGCTTAAAATCTATTATTACTTTTAGTTTTTAAGAGATTTACCAGAAATCCAGAGTATCAGAAACCGAAACGGTAATCGTACTTATATTAGGAATTGAGGAACAGTCAATTTGACTTAACAGACCTATGAGTTGAAAAGAAAGAGTAAATAGATATTGTTGCCTATGTCCTGATTTTTTTTTTTTGGCTTGTTTTGTTTTTAAGACCCTTTGCTCAGCCTCATTCTGAATTGATGAGTTTGAGGACAAGAGTCCATAACTAAGTATGATGAAAGTAGACATACCTAAAATTAGGGAAGGATCCCTTTAGGTGCTGTGTTTACTAGAAGGGAAACTTTTTTTTTTTTGCGGTACGCGGGCCTCTCCCTGCTGTGGCATCTCCCATCGTGGAGCACAGGCTCCCGACGCGCAGGCCCAGCGTCCATGGCTCACGGGCCCAGCTGCTCCGCGGCATGTGGGATCCTCCCGGGCCGGGGCACGAACCCGTGTCCCCTGCATCGGCAGGCGGACTCTCAACCACTGCGCCACCAGGGAAGCCCCTAGAAGGGAAACTTTTAAGCTGGAATCTCTAACTTGCTTGGCAAAGTTCTCTTAGCTCTGAAGGGCTTTCATGCTTTCGAAGAATGTATTGGAGAAGTGAAGTACACACTACAATTCTTAGCAAGGTTAACTTGCCCAGAGTCTCACAGCTAGTAAATTGGACTGCCTGATTTGAATTCTAGCTCTTCAATGCCAGTGATGGGACTCCTAATCGTCCCATTATATTGCCTCTTAGATCATTGTTTTTTATTGGTTTTGTTTTACCACTAGTGTTATGTTCCCACCCCACCCCCGTATTATTTACAAATGTATGTTTTTCAACTACACTTTGGGTCAAATAGACTTATAAAAACCTAGCCACTTTTTGCAGTGTGCCATGCTTGGAGAACAGAGTTTGTTCTGAGTTCTAAAAGAACCTATAAATGATCTCTTTGGAAACAAGATTAAGAGGATATTTGAATTTGAGAAAGTTGATTTTGCCTTTTTCTTCTCTTTGGAGAATAAACTGTCAGCTCTATAATTACACACTCTAGGATATATTCAGCTGTGGTTTTTTAATGTCAAAGCCTTTTAGACAAAAATGGTTTGGCTATTCGAAACTCAAACACTTCAATAAGGATGGAAATGGCTTGCTGAAGATTTTTTTACCAAAGTGTAAATGTTTCAACTATAAACTTAACTTCTGGGAAAAGGATTATTCCTAGCTTGAAATCCATGTCAAAATTTATTGCGAAAAATGGACATGGGGGTTGAGGGAGTACCCAGAAGCCTGATAGAGGTTGGGTTCATGATTTGGAAGAGCTAAAGGCTCTTCCTGTAATTAGATTAAGCTGTGTTCTGGGTCGTTATTGCATGGTATTTTCACCTTGATCTAATCAATCAGTATTTATTGAGAATCTAATACGTATTCTGCACTGCTAGGAATGATAGGAGATAGAGGGAGGTAATAAACATGACACTTGTGATGGATGACATTCATATAAAAGACACACGCCTGGGGGCTGTGGCATAGATAAGATCATCTGTTTAAGGGAGCATATTGAAATTCAAATGAGTGGCAGAGACCTTATGAAAAGGGAATCTTGAATCTATCCATGTGTATCATTCATTCATGGACTTTGTTACTTTTTTATTAGTTAACAAATTACTTGCTGTATACTATAACTTACCATGGCACATCAGTTTGTTGCGAAGTAACAGTTGAAAACTGTTGTTTTGGAGCTTATGACTGTAGGGGAGACAGGATTTACAGGCATAAAATAAATGAATAATTCATGATAGTGTAAAATACACTCAGGTGTGGGGCTATGCACTATGACTGCTCCTTGAGGGCTTTTGTAGTCAAGGAAATCTTTATGGAGAAAATAGCTGCTGAAAAGTGGACAGCATATCAGTTTGGGTTCTTAATTGTAAGAAACAAATAAAATCTCACTGTTTTTTTTTAAGCAGAAAAGGAATTTATTAAAAAGATATTGGGACATGTGCAAACCCTCTGACCCTGCAATTTCATTCCTAGACACATACCCAATAGACACACATACACCTGTGTTCACCTGTGTTCACCGATGTGTCCATTTGTAATAGAACCAAACTGGAAACTATCCAAATGCCCATCAGCAGTAGCATAGACAAGTAGTGAAAGAAGGCTATACACAGAGAGAAATGACAAACTGCAGTTACACACAACAGCATGGGTGACTGTCACAGACATAATATTGAGTGAAAGAAGCCAGATACAAAAGAGAGCATAGTGAATGATTTCATTTACACCAAGTTGAAAAACAGGCAAAAGTAAACTATACTGTTAGAAGACAGGATGGCAGCTGCCCTTGGGAGGGAAATCGTAACTGGAAGGGGGAACCGGGGGACTTTGAGGAGTACTTGGAATGTTCCTGACACAATGTTTCCTGACACAGGCGGGTTCAGTTTGTGAAAATTCTTTGAGCTGTATACTTTGTGCACTTTAAATCCCTTCCGAATGTATGCTGTGTACTTTTCTGTATGTAACACATCAGTAAATTTTTACTTTATAAAAAAATGTTCGTTAGGTAACTCAGAATTACTGGAGCTCTTGACTATATACCCCAAAGCCTAGTTCAGTACCCTAACACATGCCACTGAACTGCACTGCCATCACCAAGCATTAACCTGCAGCTTGCACTGCTGGCCACTGCCATTAGCTGTTCTGGCCTTGTTGCCTGGGACCCTGATCCTGCTGTAGCTACTTCCATCTGAGTGTGATAGTTCCCTTCTTGGCTGCATTTCACCGCCCTCTTATTCAGAATCTGGGGTGGATGCCTTTGCTGGGTGGAGCCTAGTATAAGTAAGTGCCATCCTTACCACAAGGGAGGCTGGGAAAGCAAGTATCTAACATTTTCAGCTGTTGTAGTGGGTGGGGATATTTGCCAGAAATTGTAACAAAAAGGCAGGGTGGCGGGTGTTTCAGATTTTGGGACCGCGAGAAAGAGTGAAATCCCTCCTGAGGTGAACAAGTAGATTTCAAATGTTAGGAGCAGTAGAAGCCTGGGAGGTTGACTAGAGCATGGCGAATGGGACCAGTGGAACAAGTTCAGGCAAATTAAAGGGTGTGTTCTGGGAACATGGCTTGAGAGAAGTTGAACGAATAGGTTGGGACAAGATTAAAGATTACTTTGAAAGTCAGGCAGAGGAATTTAAATTTAATGTGGGAATTTTGGAGCCAGTAAAAGGTTTTGATCAAGAAAGTATCCTGAGAGAAGAGGTATTTAATTTAAAAAAAAGTTTTTATTTTATTTATTTTTGGCTATGTTGGGTCTTCGTTGCTATGTGCAGGCTTTCTCTAGTTGCGGTTCGTTGCGATGCTCAGGCTTCTCATTGCAGTGGCCTCTCGTTGTGGAGCACAGGCTCCAGGCACGCAGATCTCAGTAGTTGTGGCTCGTGGGCTCTAGAGCACAGGCTCAGTAGTTGTGGCGCATGGGCTTAGTTGCTTCGTGGCATGTGGGATCTTCCCGGACTAGGGCTCGAACCCCTGTCCCCTGCATTGGCAGGCGGATTCTTAACCACTGCGCCACCAGGGAAGCCCCAGGAAGAGGTATTTAAGGACCATTAATCTGACAGCAGTTCTAGGGGTAGCTAGGAGGTATCTATAGTAAGTTAGGGGTGTGGTGGTGGAGTTGGAATAGAAATAAAAGGCAAGGGGCCTTCCCTGGTGGCGCAGTGGTTGAGAGTCCGCCTGCCGATGCAGGGGGCACGGGTTCGTGCCCCGGTCTGGGAAGATCCCACATGCCGCGGAGCGGCTGGGCCCATGAGCCATGGCCGCTGAGCCTGCGCGTCCGGGGCCTGTGCTCCGCAACAGGAGAGACCACAGCAGTGAGAGGCCTGCGTACCGCAAAAAAAAAAAAAAAAAAAGAAATAAAAGGCAAGGGATTGGATTTCAGAGGGGATTTGAAGGGAAAAAAATCAATAGGACTTAACAAAGAGAATGAAGTAGAAGCTAATTCCCAAAACCTTTTGAGCCTGAGTGTCGGGACAAGGTCCTGCCTTTCCTTTCAAGCCAGTGAGGCTGAGAAGGCGGGCTCCGATTGGAGGAAGTCGAAGAGTAGATTTTCATTGTGGAATTGTTGAGTTTGAGGTGATAGGCATTGAGTAAAAGTGGCTCCTGTGCAGCTGGAGATGTAGACTGGGATGCCAAGGAAGCCCTGTGAAGGCATAGCTCTCACAGCGACAAGGACTATGAAGGCATGAGAACAGAATGTTTTGGACCCTCAGAGCATTTCTCAGTTCTCATTTATGGGTTGGCAGATAGGCTGTTTTGATATTAATGTAGTGGCAAATGTGAACCACAACCTGTGCCTTCTGCTCCATGGCGTGGAGTTCTCCACCCCAGCACACGTTGATACTAATCATTGTTTTACACTGTTTTGTTTGTTACTCTAATATCTTTGGAAAGAAAATGATTAATACGTGCCAGGCTTTTTCTTGGTTGTTTCTGATAGTTTTGAATGCTTTGAATATTCACAAGGAGAATATGTTAAAACGAGGGACTTTAAACAAGACCAAGAGAGATTGTGTATGGAAAGCAGGCCTCCAGGTGATTAGAAGAATTCTAAGCTGCAGTTCTCAACACCACTGCAGGGTAGCCTTGGATCAGTGATGCCAGCTCCATTCCAGATTGTTCTGAGAAAAGAAAGCCTGTAAAACCTACTTGGGCCTCACAAGGTCTTATTGGGGCCTTAGCCAATACATTTAGGCATTGTCAGCAACCACAAGCTTTAGCATATCAGATTCAGGCTTGGTGAGGCAGCCCGGTCTCCAGAGCATGCAGAGCATGACGGGAGCTTTGTGTACAGCTTGAAAGCTGTTGCTGAGGCATGCCTTCTTGGTATTCCTCTTAGGACTTTATTCTCTGTAGTCTATAGCATGTCCCCACTTGTAGGTGACGCTGGTGTGCTCAGGTATCATTCAAGGCTATGCAGCTATCTTAACAGGAAACAGCTCACCCCTTGGGTATATGTGTGAGACAGTGAAGAAAATCCTTAGATGATGGCCCATCATTTCTGCTGCTGGTAAGTGTGCTGGCGTATCGTATTTTGAGTCCTTGGGCTCTTCAGTGCAATAGGTAATGTCCCCATGTTTAACCTAGTGTAGAAGATCAGAGTCAAGTTAGCTGAAAAGTCCCAAGGCTCTTTTGTCCCTGAAAGGTTTCTCTGCTAAAAGAGAGGTAGCAGGTTGAGAATGTAGGAAGGGACTTTAAGTCCGTGTCAAAAGATTTTTTTAATTAATCAATTAATTTATTTACTTATTAGTTTTGGCTGTGTTGAGTCTTCATTGCTGCGCGCGGGCTTTCTCTAGTTGCGGCGAGAGGGGGCTACTCTTCCTTGTGGTGCATGGGCTTCTTATTGCGGTGGCTTCTCTTGTTGCGGAGCACGGGCTCAGTAGTTGTGGTTTGCCGGCTCTAGAGCGCAGGCTCAGTAGTTGTGGCGCACAGGCATAGTTGCTCCGTGGCATGTGGGATCTTCCTGGACCAGGGCTCAAACCCATGTCCCCTGCATTGGCAGGTGGATTTCTGAACCACTGCGCCACCAGGGAAGTCCCATGTCAAAAGATTAATTAGGCTTTCTAATCAATTGGATTTTATTATGAAACAAAAATGATGAACGCTGCATTTATAAAAATTAACCTTTTGCTTATGGATCTAACAACCTTTGCAGTACTGTTCCTTTGGTCATATGGTACACACGCTTAGCCCTGGCCCACATCATCATTTTTTCACGTTGGAATAAAATAGTTTGCCAAGACTTCTAAGTGTCATAGGTCACATAGCTTGTGACAGGATTTAAAGCAGCAAGACCACAGAAATCAGATCTATCATTATTTATGTAGAGAAAGTTCCACCAGCTGATTTGAGAAAAGCAGGAGTTTAACACCCCTCCCACGCTTCCCCTTCACCTCATTTACCTTAAAAAACAAAAGTCCTAACAAGTAAACTATAATTGCCCAAAACAAAACTAGCAAAGCACAGAGTGTGGAAACGATTATTAGGAGGTAAAAGGCAAACGTCACCAGTCTGTGCCATTACCTGAGCATCCTATGTTGAGTAAACTTTTTGGGGAAGGGGTATTGCTAACTTTATCAACAGGATTTCGATAAAAAGATAATCACCAAGTTACCATATATATTAAAAATACTTTGTTTCATTTTAGAGCTGGTTGAACTTCAGTGCTGGATAGAGCTTGTTTTTATTTTATGTATGTTTTTGTAGTCCAATTTAAAAATCTTACTCTTTTTAATCTAGGAGCTGTCTCGTCTTATGCATTGGAACTTAATTTGACAGATTCAGAAAACGCCACTTGCCTTTATGCAAAATGGCAGATGAATTTCACAATACGCTATGAGACCACAGACAAACATAATGTAAGTATTTTTATTTGTCTTTGAGTTTTATAGTAGGAATTTACTTCTACTCTTTTTTTAGCCTTTGTATTCATTTATACAAATAAGATTTCATATGTTAACTGACTTAACGTGTAAATTCTGTGGAGCTATTTCACTTGAAGAGCTATATACACTTGAAGGTATTCTATTTAGTGTTGGAATGAATATTTTTTATTTAATTTATTTATTTAGGAATGAATATTTTAATTCATCAGTTCTTCAGAGGTTTTTTGGAGTTGGTTAAGGGCAAATAATCTGAAGACTGTATGGTGTTTCTGTATGGTCTAACTACTTCTATCGTGTTTGTAACATGTACTAACATCAAAGCTTGTCCTTTTTTTAATAGCTTGCTATTAAAGTCTCCTTTGGGGGGGTGGGGTATCCTCTCAATCCTTTTTGCCTTCTTATTTCTTTTGGTTAAGGTCCTGCCTGCTTACAATCTGATTTTTTTAAAAAACTCAACTTAATAACAGAGGTTCAGGTCGGTTTTCCTTTTCCTTTTAGACTTGCATGGATTTGTCCAGAGGGACTGGTGTGTAGCTGAAGAATATGAGACTGGTCAGCACAGACGGGCCAGGCTGGCCACGGGGGGTGTGAAGTCAACTGCAGTGGCACCCCACTTGGAAATGCTTGTACTCATTGCTGCCTGTTTGGGCCTAACTCCCAGATTTTTTTTTCTTTTAGAAAACTGTAACCATTTCAGACCTTGGTCCTGCAACGTACAGTGGAAGCTCTTGTGGGGATGACCAGAATGGTCCCAAAATCGCAGTGCAGTTTGGATCTGGTTTTTCCTGGATTGTGAATTTTACAGAGGAGAAGTCTTTTTATTCAATCGACAGTATCTCATTTTCCTACAACACGAATGATAACACAACATTTCCTGATGCGAAAGAAAAAGGTAACCTTAAGAATTGGATTGTGTTGTGTTCTCTTGCTCTTGATTAATAATAAAAAGAAATATAAATAATTTAAAAGCCATCCTTATGCAAGTCTGTCCTCCTGTTTGTAATGGAAACATCATGTCTTTGTATTCCCTTGCATGGCATAGTGTTGGACACAGTAAGGATATTTGCTGTCATTGCTTGGTGCTTTACTATGTACCATGTATCAATAGTATCCTAAGTGTGTTGCCAGCAGCATCTCACTTAATCTTTAACAGCAACCCTGGGAAGTAGATGTTATCTCAATTTTACAGGTAAAGGGAATGAGGCTTGATGAGATTAGATGTCTTTCCCAAAGGTCACACAAGCTAGTAAGTGCATGAGCTGGTGTTTGAACCAAAGTGTGTTGAGCTTACAGAGTCCATGCACTTAACTACTATTATTTATTTCATTCAATAGTGGGCATTCAACAAATGTTGAATGAATGAGAAAATCCTTTACTAATAACTATTTTATTTTATTTTATTTTTTATTTTTTTCTTTTTAACATCTTTATTGGGGTATAATTGCTTTACAATGGTGTGTTAGTTTCTGCTTTATAACAAAGTGAATCGGTTATACATGTACATATGTTCCCTTATCTCTTCCCTCTGGCGTCTCCCTCCCTCCCACCCTCCCTATCCCACCCCTCCAGGCAGTCACAAAGCATCCGAGCTGATCTTCCTGTGCTATGCGGCTGCTTCCCACTAGCTATCTACCTTATGTTTGGTAGTGTATATATGTCTATGCCTCTCTCTCGCTTTGTCATAGCTCACCCTTCCCCCTCCCCATATCCTCAAGTCCGTTCTCCAGTAGGTCTGTGTCTTTATTCCTGTCTTACGCCTAGGTTCTTCATGACATTTTTTTCCTTAAATTCCATATATATGTGTTAGCATACGGTATTTGTCTTTCTCTTTCTGACTTACTTCACTCTGTTTGACAGACTCTAGGTCTATCCACCTCATTACAAATAGCTCAATTTCGTTTCTTTTTATGGCTGAGTAATATTCCATTGTATATATGTGCCACATCTTCTTTATCCATTCATCTGATGATGGGCACTTAGGTTGTTTCCATCTCTGGGCTATTGTAAATAGAGCTGCAACTATTTTAAATGTGTACAAGTTTAGTAACCTGAGACCAGCAGAAATAGTTCATCTTCAAATCTTTTTTACCATTTAGGTAGGATTTTGGCTGAAAAGTAAAAAGGGTAAGGGAAAAAAGTTTTAAAAAAATGTAAGATGACTGAAATCAACATTTGCTGCTATTTTGAGAGAATTTTAGGTCAAAATGAACTTGGGAAGGCATTGGGAATTAGGCCGTTGTTGTGACTACTAGAACTGAAATGTGTGTTAAAATGTTTTGAAGGCATGGATAATGGAGATTTCAGTCTTTTTTTTTTTTTTTTTTTGCATTACGCGGGCCTCTCACTGTTGTGGCCTCTCCCGTTGCGGACGCACAGGCTCAGCGGCCATGGCTCATGGGCCCAGCCGCTCCGCAGCATGTGGGATCTTCCCGGACCAGGGCACGAACCCGTGTCCCCTGCATCGGCAGGCGGACTCTCAACCACTGTGCCACCAGGGAAGCCCCCAGAGATTTCAGTCTTGTTAGGGATATAATTCTCTCCTTTCTACCCCCTCCACTGAGATTGGGATATTAACACGGTGTTTGTAGTAGCTTAGCATTTCTCACAGATAGTATTTCATCCTGACCCCAGAAGCACAGGTAGATGGGCTTTAGTTTCCTGGACTTGGGGATGAGTGATTCATTTGGATTTATGGGATATCAAAAGATCATACTTTAAAGATCCAGAAGTGAATGAGCTCGTGTAAAACTTGGGAGGTATCACTAACTGAGACTTGGAAATTAAATCCTAGTTTTCTTTTTACTGATATCTTCGCTTGAGAGGATAACTAAAGAAAGTTTATTATTGGGTATCTTGGTATTTAGCTTTCTGCCATATATTGTCTTTCAGAACTAGTATTAGGATTTGCCCCTGACTTTCACCGAGCTTAAAAACTAGTTGGAGAGACAAAGTGAAGTTGTTTACCCAAGTTACATGGATAAATTGGAAAGCATTGAGATCCTTGTGAATTTGTTATTGTTTGTGTTTTGGGCATGGAGGGTTCATAAATCTTTCTGACAATGTGAGGAAAGCTCTAGACCCTCTCAAAGTACAGAGTAAACTGCATATGGTACACAGTCCCTGAGCCCATCAGTGGATGCCTGTGGACAAGAGGTCCTGATGAGGAGCAGAGGTCAGCGTGCATTGAAGGAGTGAGAAAGCTTGGTGTAGAGAAGGAGGGCCTGAGCTGAAACTCGGCCTAATGGTAGATTTTGAATAAGTGGAGAATTTTGAGCAGAATATTTCCAGCAGGGGGAAGCATAGTCTGCACAGCAGTAATTGGAGAGCTGCCTGATTAAAGTAGAGGCTGTGTGTGTAGTAGAAGGAAAATCAAGTTGGCTAGGTGCAGTGAGTCTAAATTATAGGGGGCCTTGGAAGCCAAGGAAAGGCATTTATAGCTTGATGGGGTAGGCACTGGGGAACCATTTTAGGTTTTTAAGCAGGAGAATGATGTAACAAAAGCAGAGACAGTAGTTTATAAAGAATGTTCTGCAGGATTAATTGGAAGTGAGGAGACTACAGGCAGAGATTCCAGTTTAAGAGGCTGTTATAGGAATCAAGTGATGATGTAATGAGTAGCCAGACCAAGGGGGGTGGCAGTAAAAGCAGATGGGGTTTAATTTGACAGATTTGATGGAAAAACTGTGGACTCTGAAAGGTTAATGCCAGTCTCTCCCCCCTTTATTTATTTATTTATTTTAATTTAATTTTTTTTGGCCACGCCGTGCAGCTTGTGGGATCTTAGTTCCCTGACCAGGGATTGAACCTGTGCCCTCAGCAGTGAAAGCATGGAGTCGTAACCACTAGACCATCAGGGAATTCCTCATCCCTTTTATTTTAAACAGGGAAAGATGCAATTTTTATTGCTAGCTTCTGTGTAATATTTGCGACTATTTGAGATTTTTAAATGGTTTCCTTAAATAGACTGTTGATGATGTTTTTTTCTTTTTTTAAATAAATTTATTTATTATTTATTTTTGGGTGCATTGGGTCTTTGTTGCTGCGTGCAGCTTTCTCTAGTTGTGGTGAGCGGGGGCTACTCTTCATTGCAGTGCACAGGCTTCTCATTGCGGTGGTGGAGCTCGGGCTCTAGGCGTGCGGGCTTCAGTAGTTGTGGCTCGCAGGCTCAAGAGCGCAGGCTCAGTAGTTGTGGCGCACGGGCCTAGTTGCCCTGCGGCATGTGGATCCTCCCGGACCAGGGATCGAACCCATGTCCCCTGCATTGGCAGGCAGTTTCTCAACTGCTGCGCCACCAAGGAAGCCCTAAAAATGACATAGATTTATAGTGTAACTCCAGTATGTCTACAGCTTGTTTTTGCACTCGTTTTGTTTTTGAGGCCTATCTACATACAGCTAGTTCATACATCTATTCACTGATGTTAACAGTGGGAAACAGTTTTGGAGAAAAATGTTCTGGTTCATTGGTTTAAAATTTTTTTCCTTTGGCCGTTAGGGGGTGCCAAGGCGCATAAGTCCTGCCTTGCTATGTGACGGAGAGGCACAGAAGGCAGCCTATATTAAGGGCCTTGAATACCTTCCTTCCTTGCTTCTCCAAAAGAAGCTAAGCCATTTGGGTGGATAAATGTGATCATAGTCTTTTGAAGTTTCACCATATAGGCATTATAATAACTCTGCACAGAAAGGTGGTAACTTATTGCTTTCATATTCTGAAATTTTCCTGAAATGGAAGTCTTTAAATCCTATCCAGGAAAAGGTTTCGAAAACTCATTTTAGTTACTATAACTTACTTTGGGATAGTAGCACAAAAATAATCGTTGATTATTCCATCTCTCTTCTTTGTTTTATCACTAAGTCCTGTTGATTCTACCTTAGCTCTGTGTCTTCAATTTGGCCTCTTTACTCTCTTCTTACTGCCCCTCACTATCTTGGTTTAGGCAACTCCTCCTCGCCTTTCCCCTTAACCAGCTCATTGGCCTTCTAACTAGTTTCCCTCTTAAATGACTTTCCTTATAAGTTTTCTGCTCTGCCTAACCTCTGCAGTTTTGCTATGTTCCTTAAAATAAATGATACATTTGTTATTCCCAGCTTTAAAAACTGAAGCTGACCTGCTATTGCTAACAAAATAAAGCCCAACCTGTCCTTAGATCATAGAAGATGCTTCAAAGTGTGACCACCTGCAACTTACCTTTCCTTCCTAATCCCCATCACGTCTTTCCTCTTACTCCTTGTGTTTCAGCCACAGTGAATTTGTCAGTTCCTGAACAGGCCTTGTCTTTTGTCACTTCAGGAATGGGGTGGGGCAGGCAGACAGAAGAGATGAAATTCTAATGTATATTTATATGATCACTTTCCTCCTACCTTCTTGGAAATAGCTACTGTTAATCTTCTTTTACAGGAGTTTTTACTGTTTCTGACCATGTGGCATTCAGAGTTCCATTGAATGACATCTTTAGATGCAATAGTTTATTAACCTTAGGAAAGAATGATGTTGTCCAGCACTATTGGGATGTTCATGTACAAGCTTTTGTCCAAAATGGCACAGTGAGCACAAAAGGTGAGCACTTAAAATATATATATTTCTATACTTGGGTCCTAACTTAAGATTAGAGTATACCAGGTAGCTTTAGTTGAAGTCGTTATCTTAAAGTATTTATATGTTAAGACTTACACCTTACTCTGCACTGTAAAGTTTTTATAAATAACAGCAATTCTTATTCTTGTGGAACTTGCACTTTTAAGTTTCTGATGTACATGTTGTGGAATGGTCTTTTAAAATGTGCTACCTGCAGTGTTTTCACTGGATAAAACCTAATCTTTGTTTGAACAAATCCTCAGATAGCATTTGATCCTCAGCTCTTCAGCTTTTGAAGATCCAAGACGAAGGCTGAGAAATGGGATTTCTGTGTTCTAATCTTGACTTTTATAAATTGATTTTGTAACTTTTATGTGACTTTATTGGCAATACAATAATTTCTCGTGCACCAGTTCTGGAAAACTACCAACACTTCCTAAGAAGAGGTTGAAATAAAAGGTTCATTTGTATTTAAATTCTTCAATGATTTTTAAACTTTTTTCAGTTAAAAACAGTATCTTTCCTTATACTGGTTATATGTGGAAAAGAAGAGGGCAGGCCTAGGTAGAGGCAAACTGTTTTCAAACTTAAACCTCTGATTTTCACCTCAGAGGCAGATGAAGTTTTGGGGGAACAAAGGGACTTAAGGGTATGAAAAGATGAGTGTGTGGCCACGCATGAGTAGATAATGCATTTGTATGTGTCTGGAGCCTGTCTGCCATGTCATAACTCTTAAGACTGTCTGCATATGAAGCAGCAGTTTGAGGACCTCTGCCTCATTTAGTTTAAAATAATACGATTAAGATATTCTCTACCCTAAATATAACCCTTTTGGACTTTTATTGTGAGAAATATTTTGCTCTTCCCTGGCCTTATGAATTAAAAAATTTATTTTGTCCTTTGTTTCAGAGTTTTTGTGTGATAAAGATAAAACTTTAACCACAGTGCTGCCCATCGTTCCCACCACTGTGCCATCTCCTACTACAACACCCTCTCCAAAGGAAAAGCCAGAGGTTGGATCCTATTCAGTTGTAAATAGCAATGGGACATGTCTTCTGGCTACCATGGGGCTGCAGCTGAACATTACTCATGATAAGGTATAGTTGCCTGTTTTTATTGATACATTCTTTCTGTATCTCCTTTCAAATGTAGTGGGTCCAGACTTCACCCCAAGAGTAGTGTTATTAGAATGATGCAGTTTTAAATAGAGATTTGTGTTGACTTGTAGAGTTTTGATTAATTTGAGTTATTATAACCATGAAGAGTTAATGTCACTGTCAAGGTGTTGTATTGGCCAGCAGGAAACCTAGTAGTTTAAAGGACTCTTCGGAGTGTAGATTTTTTTTGCCATCAGTAGATCAGAATACGAGCAGTTGATCTTTATTTCAGTTAGTTTAAAATATAACTCCTTCACACTTTTACCTGAACCACACTAGGTGTGGAACAGTGCAGCTGTTTCTCCAGCTATTTGGTGACTTGAATGGTATAGGTAGATAGGCAGATAGAGGTAGGGGTGTACGATGGCACTTCTGGTTGCAGTGCTCTACTGGGGCTACAGAGGGCGTGCCAGCAAACCAATCCCATTTTCAGAGTCCTGGGATTTTAAACAAGCTAGACAGATGGCTCTTGTGCTCCATTAAAAAATGTGTTTTCATTTGGCTCATTATTTGAGGAAGCTTTCCTGTTGTCTTCCTTTTTTTTTTTTAAGTCTTCTGAGTCATAGCTTGAGGACCTGGGCCAGCTTTGAAAGTAAGGTATCAAACACTTAAGTATCCATATCTAGGAGACAAAAGGATTTTTTTGTTCTCCACGAACTTGGTCTTATTAGAGTATAAGGTTTTGCTGTAGATTTTTATGGTTCATCTGTACCTCTCTCCCTCTTCTTCCCCTGAAGGTTGCTTCGGTTATTAACATCAATCCCAACACAACCAACTTCACTGGCAGCTGCCATCCTCAAACTGCTCTACTTAGGCTGAGCAGCAGCAGCATCAAGTATCTGGACTTTGTCTTTGCTGTGGTGAGTAACAGGTTTATCAAAACTTAGGGGAGCACATCTGAAAGTCTAAAAAGGGTGTGTGTGTGTGTGTGTGTGTGTGTGTGTGTGTGTGTGTGTGTGTGTGTATTTGTTGAGAGGGATAATTACCTCTATTTTCCATTTCAACACTACTCAATTATAAAGTGTATACAGTCCATTGATCCCTGTTAATCCCTCAGGGTCACTTCGATGTTCTGTGGGCTGGACTTGAATTCTGCTATTCTGTTTTTATGTAGACCTTAGGGTAGGAGTAAGAATTAACCCATATTAAAAAAAAAAGTCTAATCCATATAGATATATGTTACAATAAAGTTTATTTATAAAAGACAAAGTAAGTTCCATAATATTTTCTCTACTATTGGTTAGAAAATTCTCATGTTTGTCTGTTATAATATTTTAGGCTTTTTCAAGGCTATATATTTATAATAGTATCAGTAATAATGATAGCTAACACTTATTGAGTACTCAACTATGTACAAGGCTCTGTGCAAGTACTTTACGTGCATTACGTCAGGATAGTTTATAATGGCAGCATTCAGGTTTTTGTTGTTCATGATCGCATCAAGGGCTGAACCCTAAGCAGAAGTTTCCATGCATGTTCTGCTTCTAGGTAGCGTAAATTGATCATTGGGGACCTTTATTTCCACCTTCTCAGAAGCAGTTGTTACCCCATAATTTTTCAAAGTGTGTGTGTGTGTGTGTGTATGTGTATGTACACATGTTACAGCAGATTGGAATGGGGAAGAGAGGCTATCAATGAGGGAAAATGTTGGACCACCAAAGTTATTGTATAAGGGCCTAAAAAACAGTTCTGCTTTCAAATCGGATTACTCTTATCTAGGGATGGGGAAATAGTCTCAACGTCTGATATATGAAAAGTTAGGCATGTCTTTGTTTTGTGTCTGAACTTGGTATTTTGAGTCTAAAGCCTCTTTTCTCTATGGAATACATGCTGAGTAATTGAGGATTATATTTTAGAAAGGTTTATAAAAACCTTCCCCTTTCCAGCATTCAAATAATTACTCCGTTGTAGTACATATATGACCAGTGAATTACTATTAAGAATGTCTAGTTAAGCTTGTCATCTTCATTGTGATAAGAGCAGGCTTCCCAAGTTACCTCACAGAGATTATATTATAGTCAATAAGAATGAAGAAAGTAATATTTTAGATTCACCCCCTTTTGAGTGATTGAGCTTGATCTTTCTAGCTGAGGTAAGATCCTAACAGGAACATGGTTTCTTCTGACTCTCATGGGGAAACATGTAATATTTAATGATTACAATATTTAATTGCCCAGCAGACTATTCTAAAATGTAATTCAAAATAGTGACATTTTAACCATGATATAGGTACTTTGAAAAATCAAGAAACGTCTGCAGTGTCACCAGAGTTCAGTGGGGCCCATCTCACCTTCAATCCTATCATGACCCTTACTTCTAAGGATAATTTATTGAATTTGGTGTATATGCAGGATGTTATGGTGGGATACAAAGAGGAAGGCCTGTATTCTTCAGATGCCCATGGATTAGTGGTAAACATAGCAATGTACTAATAATTACCATTTTTATGGAAGGCCTTGAATGTCATGCTGGCTTTTGGAATTGATTCTTTGGGCAAGTAGAGTGCTGTGGGATGAGTGCTAGACTAGAGGAAGATACAAAGTGCTATAAGAGTGTAGAAGAATGAGCCATTAATTCTAGCTAGGGTAGAGTCAGGAGGGTTTAACAGAGAAGATGGCATTTAAGCTGGACCTTCAAGGATGGGTCAGATTTGTACACATGGGGGAGAAGGTGGGGAGTAAGTGAAAAAGTACAAGCTACCCCTGGATAAAGGAACACAATCAAGACCAGGTGGAGAATGAGACATGTAGCATGTTTAGTGAATGATAAGTTTGGAAGAGTACTTGGGACTAATTGTAGAGAGCCTTGAATGCCAAGCCAAGGAGAGATGCGATAAGGTTGTTCAGGTCCTCTTTATGCTTCCTCCTGAAATTCTCTTAGTCTGCCCCCTGGTTTTCATTCCCTACTGATTCAGGCCTGCATTACTTCTTACCTGGATGTTTCACACAGCCTCCTAACTAGTCCCATCTCTTCCTCCCCTCCCCCAATGTACTTTGGCATCAGCTTGATCTTCCTGAAGCTCAGCTCTTCCTCAGAAACCTGCAGTGGTTCTGTTTTGCCGACAAGAAAACATCTAAATTCCATGCCAGGGTAGTTCACGCCTCCCCTCCCTGCCATGCAATGTAACCTGCATATCCAGCTTTATGATTCCTTCTTTCCCTTTATATGAATCTCATGCTTCCCTTACCCTGTTCCCTGTGCACATCCCAGGCTCTGCAGCCAGACTTCCTGGTGCCAAATCCCAGCTCACCGACTACTGTGTAGCCTTGTGGAAGTTACTCAACACCCTCCATAATTCAGTTACAAAATGGGGTGTTGTAATTCTTCCATTCCGTGAAGCCTCATATGTAAAGTTTTAAGAACAGCGCTTGTCACTTTGTAAGTTCTCAAATGCTCGTGTGCTTGTGATTATGCTCATTTTCTGACTACCTTTACTCATGTGGTTGCTTTCTCGAATACTCATTTCTGCTTGTTTCCTAATTGAATCCTACCCAATTCAAATGGCCCACCCCTAAGCTTGTGTTATCTTTGCTCCTCCCTTAGTTGGAAGTAACGTCTCGTCTTTTAATTTTCATAACCTATCACTTTTTTGTAATATGGTTATTTATTTATATCTATCTTCTCTTACCTGGCAGATTGCAAACGCGGTGGGGGCAGGAACCATATCTGGTCCATTTTGATGGCTCCCTGGAACACTTAGATATGTTACCTTGTACATACTAAAAGCACTGAAATAATTAGAATGACTGGCTAATCAGATGAGTGCTTCAGAAAGAAAATAGCAGCGAAGGAAAGGTTAGAGCTGGAGAGGCTGAAAGGCAAGGAGCCCCGTTAAGAGGCTGTTGTGATCCAGGCTAGAGGTGGTGAGGGCTCAGAAAGTGATAGAAAGAATGGAATGGAGGGAGTGAATTGCTGAGTGTCTAAGAACCATATGAGCACACCTCTGGTCCAAAAGTTGGAAACAAAATGAAGAGGGAAAGGGTTTCTGTCACATTTTGAGTCCCTTTACTTAGTTGCAGTTTATTCTACTGGTCCAGGTCTAATCCATGGTTTTATCTTCTGGGTAATAGTATTAGATTGCTTTCTTTCTGTAGACATTAACTGTACCTGTAGACAGTTGTGATGCATTGATTAACTGGAAGCTCTTTTTCACACAGAAAAATGAAAACCGATTCTATCTAAAGGAGGTGAATGTCAGCATGTATTTGGTTAACGGCTCTGGTAAGCAAAACATTGGCCTCTGGGAAAATGTATGGGTTACACTGAAAGAATAGAAACTGTAATTATCTTGTTACCAAATAGTGCCTTATTTAATGGACCAGAAGATTCTATGTCAAAATTGTACTTTGACCATAACTTAAAATCAGTAACTTAGAACTAGAGTGTTCTATCTTTTGCAGTATCCCATATTTTCAAAGCATGGTAGATAATAGTTAACGATGTGAGTGAGTTTTAGACTGTAGAAACATCTATAGAAAGATACGGAACCTAGTGATCTTAAGAATGGCTTTTTGTGGGCAGACCCTGTACCCTAAGCCCCCATATTTCACAGAAAAATCCTGGGGACTGTCCCATTTTTTTTTGTTGTTGTTGTTGATGGGATAAGAAGTTACTAACATGTTTTTTTTTTCCCCTTAAAGTTTTTAGCATTGCAAATAACAATCTCAGCTACTGGGATGCCCCCCTGGGAAGTTCTTATATGTGCAACAAAGAGCAGACTGTTTCAGTGTCTGGAGCATTTCAGATAAATACCTTTGATCTAAGGGTTCAGCCTTTCAATGTGATGGAAGGAAAGTATTCTACAGGTAAGAATCAAGCAAGTTTTATTAATAATTTATGGTCTTAGGTTGACTGCTGGGTGGCTTTTCCTTTGAGTCATGGGAATATAAGCACTGAAATACAGGAATATGAATTCACCTCTCGACTCTGTTGTAGAGTTCTCATAGCCTTGAGCAAGTTGTGTAACTATATTTAGCTCATCATTTTGCTCAAATTAGATTTGTTTTGTGATCTCAAAACCATTTGCAACAAAGTTTTTAAAGCTAAAACTGAGGAGATTTAAGTGAGCTTTACTTAAGGTGTAGACATTTCTCCATGGGTTGTAGTTTGTGGGAAGGGTGGCACTTGGGAGCAGCAGTTTTTGAGCATCTTGCTCTGCCTTCTTGGGGCCATCTTCTCGCTGGAAACATTTTCATACCAGAATTAAAGCAGTTTGGTCTCATTTTGTTAAGACAAAAGATTGCAGTAGGAAAGCCTCAGATATCATGACCTATGTTTTGGCCAGCCAGAAAGATCTGGAGAGTTTTAAAAGCAGGTGCCAGTGTGAATGAGGCTTTTTGAAGGTCTCCTCAGGGCTAATGGTGGTATTTATCAGATTTTTAGTGAAAGCTTTGTGAAGGGCTTATTACAGTGTGTTTATATGAATATGAAAGATGCATTTGGCATTACAAGATTAAAATTTGCTTGAAGAGGAAAAAGTACATAAAATTCCTTAATTGACTTGTCCTTTAAAACCAATTACTTAAAATTGACGGTTTGTGGATCACAGTTCTGCCCAGCAGAGCCATCCCAGTCATCCACATCCTTTTTAACAATTAATTCTATGGTTTAGAAGGAAATGTGGAAGCTGTGTTTAAAGTGAATGTGCTGTGAGCTGCTCAGCAGTTTTGCAGTAGTGCTGAACACCTAGCCTGACTTGGTTAGGCCAGAATAAATTGGGCTCTTCACCCTACCATTCTTGTGATTAGAAGGGTTAATCACAATTTAAAAGTACTTTCAAGAATTCATTTCCCCCTTTGTCAGTTTTGCTTACAAACTTCAATTATTTTGATCCTTTAATAGTTTTACTTTTGAGTCTTTATTGATCTCCCCTACATTATTACCTTAATTTTAGGTCCAAATTTGTGTTTAGAACTTAAAATCATTTGCAGTGTAAAATCCGCTCAAGCCTGTTTGTCTAGTCAGCTGTAATAGACATGAGCTGTGGTTTTTCTCTAATTTGAAACTTTGGTTTTTATGTACATAGAATTAGAAATGTCACCCAAAGGAGTATACAACATTTAGTACTGATAATGAATGCGTAATCTATTTGTGGAGCTAGGTTCTTGACTGTGGGTACCTATAAATACAACACACTGGTAATAATTCACTGTTTAGGAGAGGAAATAGACTTTCAGTAAGGTAAGAGTGTTGAGTGGATTTTACTGGATCAGACTACTGTCTAGAAATGGGGAAAATAGCCCCTGTGGGCTGCCAGCCCTGACCAGATTGATAAATGTGGTAAACACACTCAAATTAGTAAGAGGTCCCAGTTTCTTGACTTTTGCAGCCACTAAAAGCATATACTTGAAGTCGGGAATCTGCAAACTTTTTCTGTAAAGGCTCAGACAGTAAGTGTTAGGGTTTGGAGGCCATGTGGTCTCTGTCACAATTATTCAGCTCTGCTGTTGTAGCATGAAAACAGCCACAGGCAATAAACAAATGAGTGAGGCTGTGTTCCAGTAAAGCTTTACTTGTGGATACTGAAACTTGAATTTCATATAATTCTCATGAATCACAAAATCATCATCTTTTGTTTTTTTCCCAATCATTTAGAAATGTTCAAAAGGCATTTTTAGCCCTTGGGCCAGATTTGGCTCACGGGCTATAGTTTGCCCGATCTTTGCTCTAAAGGATTCCAGAGCCAGCATGGCTGTTTTAATCCCACAGTTAAACCTTCCTGATCTGCTCCGAGTTTCCCAAAAGACATTCACTCTACCACCAAGAGTCTAATCCTGCTATGTAGCTATGTGGCTAGATTAGCTCTCTTCATTTCTGATAAAGTAATACTCCTATTTTGGAAAGCACTTGGAATATATACAAAGAAATACAGACATATGTATGTGTTTTACTCAGATATAAATGAGTGTATATTCATATATATCTATATATATACACATACATGAATGAAAGGACAAATAAGGTTTAGGATTTTAATTCTAGGACACTGCATAATTTTATGTAGCTTTATCACTAAAATATACCTGTCTTAATTACTTTAAGTTGATCTTATAAGAGCATTTCTGAATTTTGAATATCAACATCTTTTACTTTTGGACATCATTTTTTTTATTATACTCATTATTTGTTACACACTTTTTCTCACCTACAGCCCAAGAGTGTTCGCTGGATGATGACACCATTCTAATACCAATTATAGTTGGTGCTGGTCTTTCAGGCTTGATTATCGTTATAGTGATTGCTTACCTAATTGGCAGAAGAAAAAGTTATGCTGGATATCAGACTCTGTAACACTAATCCACATGTGACTCTGTTACAAAACAATAAAGCAAGTACAAGATCCAAGATCCAACATGCAATACTATTCGATTTAAGGTATATATAGTTGCAGTCCTGATCTTAACAACAGGTGGTACAGAGGATTTTGAACTTAAATAGATAAAAATACCCCTAAAACTATAAACTATAAATTAGTCACATGATTTTGGTTTTCCCAACTAAGGAATTTAAAAGTTATTTCTACAACAAAAAACATGTGCAAAATCACGTGGATTATAGATTCTATTTTATTGTCTTGAATTAGTATTGCATTGTTCTCACTTTAAACATTCTGACTAGAAATATACAGCTTAGGAAAGGGTTAACCGCACCTCCACATGTAGTCGATTTGAGACAACACATTCTACGGTGGATTTGTACTTGCTCCTTTGCATTTTTTGGTGATTTTGTTTGCAGGTTAACTTAGCTGCTTTGGCATTGCTGTGTATTTGACTATGAGAGATATGCCAATAGATTTGAACAGGGTCTAGTATTATTATGTTCTTAGCAATGCATGCTTTTCTAATGCCTTTTGAATCCATTTGTATTTAATGTGGCTGTAGTGACAAAAGATACAAAAGCTTTAAAATTTTGGAATAGGTGTTAATCTTATTGTTTAATCTTTTTAAGAAAAAAACTGGATATTTCCGTCTTTTAAATTGTAAGACACAAGACTATTCCAACTGGGCATTTCAATCCATTTTCTAGATGTTTTAGAGATAATTGCTAGGCAGTGCCAATTTGGGGTGTTAGTCCCTTGTACCCGTAAATTGGCTTCTACATGCAGTGCTAAAATTAATGTAGATTTCTCTTTAGCTTTCTAGTATCCTTGTTGGTGATGGTTTGTTTTATTCTCTTCTTTTCTTTTCCTTAAAGAAGAAATGCCAGTATGTCCTAGAACCTAGATAAAGAACTTGCACCTAACCCAAAAGTCTTGGCCTTCTCTTTGTTCATGAAAAAGCTGTTCTTTGTTTCCAGCTTGTGTTGATTGCTACAACATTTACTAATTTGGCTTTCACATTTAAATAGTTCTGTGCTAATCAAAACTTACATTATTATTTTTCATTATGGTAGCATCATCATTAATTCATGTACTTTGTGTTCAGCTCTGTGCTCTGGGGAGTTGCACCAATTGTCCATTTAACCTGCACCACCTAATGTTTATATGAGAAAGCAAAACATTTCTGCTTGATAGTTAGCACATCAAGTATTTCTTGCTGCTTTTGTCTTTCTTCCTTTTTTTTTTTGGTATTGAGATGGCTGAGCAAATATTAAAAAATTGTTAACATGCAGCAATATATGGCAGGTTCCGTGTTTGGGGGGATGGGAGATTATGTGTGCCTCCCATTCACTAGAAAATGAGATATCTGGGTTCCAAAATGTTGTTTGCGTTGAATAAATTTGGTAGTCTAGTGACACACACGCAGAGGCAATTGCATGTTAGCATGTGTATGTCTATAACTACCTTTGGAGTTATATTGGCATGATAAATATTTTCTCCCACCTAAATTTGCTCTCTGTTTAGAGTAGCCTGAAAATCTTACTGGCTCAGAATAAGATTCCTGACTAAGCCCCTCTCTAAAAGCTACATTGAGCTGCATTGCCAGCTTAAGGCACTTTTTAAAGGCTAAATATAAATCTGATTTTTAAAAAAAAATTTTTATTTAAATAGTGTTTTAGTGTAAGATTGTTAACGTTGTCAGAATGGATAATGCTTGCAAGAATGTGAGCCTTAGATATTTCTCATGAGTCAAAACAAAGCAGCTTTTTTAAAAAATAAAAATTGGAAGCACAAGTGGGTGGCACACTGGCTTAATGCTGTTAATGTTTCTAAAAGTTTCTACCTTTAGATTATATATCTGATTTATATTAAAATACCTCTAATTAGTACTGTTTTATAGAAAATCTGACCTAATTGAATATTTTTGTATTTTACATGGGCCAGTTTATATGCTATCATTTACACTATCATTTCCTATAGCCATGTGTTCTTTGTACCTTTTGTAGTTTTGCTTTAACGGATTTACACCTTGATGATCTAACACTCTATTTGGTTTCTGGGTGTTTTTCATGGGTTAGCATTTGTATAAAGAAACTGGTCCATGTAAATACTTTCCATGTTTTTTCCTCAGATGTTTAAACCACTAGTTGATGTATGGTATTTCTCTTCAGATATTTGCCTGTCCATTTGCTCAACATATTGCTTCTAAAACAAACAATAAAGATTCTTTTATTTCTTAAGGAAATTTGCTCACATTTCTTTCCCATTGGCTAAAGTCTAGATTTTGTATACTACATAATGGCAATTTCTTCCAAAAGGAAAAACTTAAGAAATGCTTAGAAGTAGAATTAATTATTTCCAGAATGTTCTGTGTATTGCTGTCTGGAAGAGTGGTCCCATACATAGGTCCCTACCGATGTTGGAGTGGCTACAGAGTAAGAATCAGGTCTGGGATGAGACGTGTGTGGCGCGCACTTGTGTGTGTGTGTGTGTGTGTGTGTGTGTGTGTGTGTAAACTCCCCAGCTGAATCTAATGTTTAGGCAATTAGGAAACCAGTGATCTAGAATATTTATTTCATAGTAAAAGTGACAGAATATCTCTGTACACTTTTCTCAGGTCCTAAATTGAGGCTGATATTTAGTATCTGTACTAGGTCAGCCACACAAACTGACTTATTGATCCGAGCCAAAATAGGATTGTGTGTAATTTTTTTTTTTTTTTTTTTTTTTTTTGGTGGTACTCGGGCCTCTCACTGTTGTGGCCTCTCCCATTGCGGAGCACAGGCTCCGGATGCGCAGGCTCAGCGGCCATGGCTCACGGGCGCAGCCGCTCCGCGGCATGTGGGATCTTCCCGGACCGGGGCACGAACCCGTGTCCCCTGCATCGGCAGGCGGACTCTCAACCACTGCGCCACCAGGGAAGCCCTAATCTTTCTCTCAGATCACCTTAAAATTCTTGAACCTTCCAATTTCCAGATAGCTTCCCAGTCCACCTTAGTATGTCACACACACAAATTTAGCAGCCTGGCTAGTCGCTTTCCTCTGGATTACCCAGTTAAGCCACGTGACTGCCAGTTACTCATCAGAGCTCCCAGCTCTACTAGCTACCATGTGACTTGGTCAAGCTACTCAACTGGGGTCTCTCTCGTTTTTTCATCTGGGGACTGAGGGCTGTTAAATCCTGTTACTCTTATTTCTTTGAGTGATAGTTTTTCATTTCAATGAAGAAAAATATACATTTGAGTATTTTTAGAAGGAACCTGATTAGAAGCTACATCTTAGGCATCAAGAACATATTTACATACAGTGTTAAAACACACCATCTGAAGTTTCTTGCGTTTTTTTAGGAGGAATTATTATGAGACTCAGATATTTTTAGGATTATAGCCTTTTATCTCTGTTTATTTAGATAGATAATGTTACATTGTCTTGGGCTCAGCTCTCTCCTACCTATCTCCTGATCTTTTACCCTGGTATATAACTTTCTGCATCAATAATTACCATATCTTATTTTTGAAACTAGTATAGAGTAGCTTCAAGTTTCTTTTCAGATTCATGTAATATATTTCAAACAGTTTGACTATAGATCTAAAAGGTATATAATAGATAAGATGTCACATAAGGATGTGCTTCTAAATGCTGATTCTTCCAAAGAGAATTTTTGACACATTGGTTTTGAAGAGGTGTTTGTTTTATACTTTATTATAAATGTACATCTTGGCTTTTCAGCCCTCACACTGAAAACTGGATTTGAAAAATTTCTGAACTAACAGAAAATTGAAGATTAACAGCATTTAAAAAATCTACATGAACCTTTCCATTGAAATTTCAATGGTCAATGAAACTTTGTCTTTAAAAATCTTCATTGCCTCCGTGACTATTAAACTCTTCTACAAATATACTTTTCCTTTCCCCAGAAAGGTCTCAAGTGTACATTAGGCAAATAGATCAGGTCAAAATGACTTATAGAATGAGGTTTTCTTTTCTTGGATGTGATTTTATTAAAATTACTGTTTTACCAAAATTTCTTTCATTACCTAAAGAATTTTTAAAGGCCGAATTCATAAAAATCAATTATTATAAATTAATACTTCACATACTGAGAGCATTTTAAGTAAATGACAGCATCTAGAAAGATCTTTGTATTAGCCGAATTGCCTTTTTGATCTACTCTGGGAATATTTGTCTTGCATGAAAGCCTTAAGAAAGCCTTATTGGCAGTATTTATGAAAGTCGTTTCAGTACTAGGTCAAATACCCAATTTGGGAAAGAGGACTATGAATTCGTTGCCAGACTAAGAAATTAATCTAATGAATTTTTTAAAAACCAAGTTATATTAAATCCAAGACATAATACTTTATGGTCATGTCACCTAATAGTTTATATGCTGGGTGGTAATTTGGGAAATTGAAGGGGAGGAGCTAACTGGGTGCTCTTAACACCATATATTCACAAGTCACATCTGGCAACCTCAGCTATCTGGATTTTTAACAAAACCAAGAAGCAAGTAAAAAAGATCATTGAGCTGGCAGCCAAAATTGATGTCATAAAGTCCATAAACTCTAGGATTGCATCTTGTTCCCAGTTATTGCCCCAGAGACTAGCAAAAGGCTGGCACATTTCTTACATGCAAACACAATCAGATGTGCCTTGCAGCTATTCATTTTTATTTTCGGCACAGTTCTAATAAGTTTAATTATCTGATTTATCAATCCCTGGTAAATTGCAAGCTAGGAGGAGAACTAGGGCAATAAGAGGCAAGGAAATGGAAAATAGAAGCGGTGGTTCAACACGCTAGCCACCTCCTCTCTCTGCAAACATATCTCCATCTGCACTATCCCTTTCTTCTCCAGTCTCAGTAGGTTTTCTTCTGGTCAGTGCTTCTGGAATCCCATTTCCCCTGCCTCCCAGGAGACTTTGTACCATCGTCTTCAACCTGTAAAATGCTCATGGCTCTTTCCCACATCCTGTAACCACAAGTCTCTTCCACCCTGAAGGTATCCTTTCTTGACCCTGTGTCCCCCTTCTACCTACCTACCTTTCTTCTAAACGTCTCATAACGAGTACTGTGTGTTCCCCATCCCAAGTTCTTGATCTCCTAACCAGTCAATCATTTCCCATTCACTCCTAAACCTGCAACAATTTGACTCCTAGCCCCCACCCTCCGTATTGCTACATCCAGTGGACATTTCTCAGGCGTCTCTAATATTTTACACTGTTCTCCCATGATAATTGAAACTGTTTCCTTCCTTGGCTTCTGTGGCACCATTTTCTACCTGCCTTTCCTACTTTTTCCTGCTCCTTGATTCTTCACATATTGGTGTTCCCAAGGGTTTTATCTCTGATCCTCTTATTACTCTTATCTGCCCTTGCTGAGAAATATCTTTGTCCCTGGTTTGAACTAGCACGTCAACCACTTGGTTAGGACGTAGGTATCTTAAACTCAGCAGATCTAAAACGGAATGTCTTCCTCTTCCACATATCCCTCTCCACCCTCCCCCGACATGCAAATTTTAAAAATTAAATTTAAAAAAACCCACACAAAAATAACTACAAATAAAACTGAAATGCATATATTCCCCCTGTATTCCCTATCACTATGAATGGGACCAGTGTCTACATAATCAAGGGATTGGAAGCCATTCTACAATATTGTCTCCTCCTACATCTGTTTGGTCAGTTCTGTCTTCTAAGTGGATCTCTAGTCCATCCCTTCTGCATCTGCACTTCATTAACCAAGTTCAGGACCATATTATTCGTCATCTGACTTCTAGCAGTAGAGTTGCTTCCTAACTTAATACCTCCAGTCTTCCATCTGCCATAACTTCTGAAAAAAATATCCTTAAAATTCTGCAGAAATTTTTTTTGGGGAGGCCATCAGTATAAGGCCAAACTACCTAGAGCATACGGTGCCTTTGTGAGCTGATCCTAGTACCGTTTTCCATCTCTTTTCCAAGAGTACCTCTTTTATTTATTTATTTATTTATTTTTTTTGCGGTACGCGGGCCTCTCACTGTTGTGGCCTCTCCCATTGCGGAGCACAGGCTCTGGACGCGCAGGCTCGGCGGCCATGGCTCACGGGCGCAGCCGCTCCGCGGCATGTGGGATCTTCCCGGACCGGGGCACGAACCCGTGTCCCCTACATCGGCAGGCGGACTCTCAACCACTGCGCCACCAGGGAAGCCCCAAGAGTACCTCTTAATCCATTGTTCTAGCTATGCCAACCTGCTTGCATTTCACCCGAAGTGCTGTTTTCTTACCCTCCATAGTTTTGTCTGTGCTTTCTATACCTGGAACACCCTTCACCCATTACCTGCATGGCTAATTCCTACTCATTCTTAAAAATTCAGCTCTGGTGTCACCTCTTTCAAACTGTGTCTTGTGTAACAAGACTGAGTTGAGTGTGCCTCTGAAATATTTCGATGACACTGTGTGTTCCCTGCCCCTATTACAGCACATTTTGAAATTATAACCGCTGATTTTCTTATCTGACTCCTACACCAGACTGAAATCTTGAGGCAAACAGTTATGCAATCAGGGCCAGTTTATACTTTTTATTACTACTAAATGGCCCCATATTCCTATGCATTGAGTTCTTACATCTGCTTTATGTAGTTGTTCATTTGGTTCATTTCATTAATACTTCCCAATCTGCAGTGTTCCAGGCACTGTGCTTCTTCAACATCATAACAATTTGCCTCTGAAAGCTCACAGCCTGATCATCAAGGAAAGGCTAATTATATTTATCCATTATCTTCCATTTGAAAAATCTGTGAAGTATGTGATCATTTTATATATCTTTCATCCAAAATGACTGCATTTTTGGGGGTACTTAAAAGTATATGATTTGGTTATTTGGAAAATCACTTTTGTGGAACATCTCATTTGCTGGTAATGAATTCCAATGACTTGTTGCCTTGGTGTAAAAAACAAATATGTGTGTTGGGAAGTACTGTCATTTTAACTTAAAATGTACAGATCTGAAATTTTGTCACTGTTTCTGTTCTCAATTGTGCTTTCTCCACATCTAGCTCAAGACTGCAGTGCAGATGACGACAACTTCCTTGTGCCCATAGCGGTGGGAGCAGCCTTGGCAGGAGTGCTTATTCTAGTGTTGCTGGCTTACTTTATTGGTCTCAAGCGCCATCATGCTGGATATGAGCAATTTTAGAACCTGCAGTCTGATTGATTATATAAAAATACATGCACATAACAAGATTTTCTTCCCTTTCAGTTTTGAAATACTTTGTTCTTTAAGATTGATATATTGAAACTTTAATTCTTAAATCAGTCCCAGCATTTTGAGATAATTCTTTATTAATAAAAACTGTTAATAGAACAGCATAATTTTTTTTTAAATGTTGTATTTACTGGTCCTGAAGACAAACTTGTTGAAAAGAACATCGGTGTGCAGTGTTTTAAGGTCTATCTTAAGAAGCCTTGGCCAAATTTTGATTCTAACCCAAGATGCCTTAAACTTATTAACATGGCCATTATGAAGATAAAATATGTAGTTGTCTCCTAATGGAATTAATAAATATTGTTTCACTACCGGTGTTCTGTTTCAGTATATAAGAATTATCCTGATTTAAGCTCATCGCAGTGCCTTTGCATATAGTTCATTAAATAAATGTTGATGTGGCATAAATGCCCATCAGATGCTTAAACTTGGTTTTCAGTTGAATGTCCTCAGGACCATCAGCATTTTTTAGGTTATGTGACTTTCTTTGAAGATGAAGTCAGTATCTTTGGCTTGTGATTTTTCCCTAGGTAAAAAACAGACCCAAGAGGCTGCAGCAGAACTTCAACTGGCTTCAGAATTAGAGTTTTCAAAAAACTGTTTCTTTTTCAGCAATAATAGACAGAAAGGATTCAAGCATATTTAACCAGTTGCCTTTTTAAAAATGTTTTTCTCTTCCTTGGATGCCTGATTAGCATTGCAAGATAGAAATATTCTATGAACTAATTAGGAGAGATTGCGTTGTGTTTCTCTACCTCATCTTGTTGGTCTCTAGAGCATTAAAATCTATTTAGTGTTGTCATCAGACTGGTACTTATGAGCTGTAAGCAGCAGCAATCTCAGAAGGGAGGCAGCGAAGCAAAGCAGCAACTCGGCTCCTGCCTTTTCCAAGACGGCCCCTGTGGGGCAGAGCATAGATGGGGTGTAGACAGAAGCTGTTGGCATGAAAATGAGCTAGATATTCAGCCCCTGTTGAGGCACGCTCCATGTTAGAAGTGCAGCACAGATATTGAATGTATAGACAAATAAATAAGAAGGAAGCTTAATCAGTAGACTCGAGAATTTCACATGGAAGTGATTATTTTATTAATTCATTCTGTGTATGTATTGGCTTGTTCAGAATTTTTGTAACTCACTGATTACAGCATTTTGGTACCCAGCTATCAGTCTCTGAAGGCTTTCAGTAAAATACAGTAAATCTTTTTAATAAAAGCTAATGTCATTACTAAAATCTGTTCTATATACTCAGAACCTCAGCAGCATTTTTTTATGAATGACAAAAGTGCAAGAGGAGGAAGAGATAAAATTAGAGGAAAAATGCAAGTTATTATTCAATCATAAATCACACCAAGTATCACATTTTGTTAATTGCATTAGACTTATACTGGAAAGGACCTTAAAGATTCCTTACTATAACCCCATAATTTTTTCAGAAAGAGGAGTGACTTCACTGAGGTTACATATCTAGCGGGCAACAAAACCATTATTAGCATTTTGATTAAAAATTGTCCCAATGAAGTCTAGTCACTCAATAGTAAGAATAGTTTAAACTTGAAACTGGGAGATCAGAACTGGGCACTTTGAGTTTCTGTACTAACTAATTTCAATAAATGACACATGATACCAACTTTGTTTGCTTAAGTATTTTTAAAAGTACTGAATATTGGCTTTTTCAATGGCTCCTATTTTGACCTCTGCTACTTCAAAGCCTAAACCTCCTTGGATGGGATCACAAACATGGGAGGAAAAGAGAAGGGAATGAACACTTGTTGACCTCCTGATGTGTATCATATACTTTAGAAATACCATTTAATCCTCAGATACCTTATAATATAGGTATTCTTCTCCCCCTTTTACAGATGAGGAAAGTGAGGCCCAGTTTAAATTACTTGACCAAGGTCCTTTAGCTAGTAATTGAAGGAATCAAGATTCAAACTCAGTTCTGTCTCAGTCCAGAGCTCAGAAGCTACATTGCATGTGCACACCGCCTTCCTGGTGGTCCAGTGGAGTGGACTGCAATGTCCATTGGACTCTGCTATTATTCTTCCAGGCCACTGCTCAGCTAAAAATAATTACATATAACCTGATAGCTACCTAATGCTTGTATGAAAAAAATTATACTGCATTTTTCTTGATCATGAGTCCTTTTTAACTTAGATGTTATTACTCATACAGAATTCTTATTTGTATTTTCACGATAGCTGTGGCAGGGGAGAAAGGGAGTGGGGAAATACGCAGGTAGTGGTTTTAAGTGAAGATTCCCGCAGTGCTGCCCTTTCCCCGCAGTGCCGCTCTTTCCCTGCAGTGCCATTAGACAATTCAACATAAAATCTTCCCATATTAGGCAAGCACAATTCTTTGTTTTGGACCCTTTCCCGTTCTTCCCTTAACTTCTGCTTTTCGTACTGAGGAATTAGGTGTGATTTGAGATGAAGTGACAGTGAGAGATACAGGAGGATCAGTTGCTTGGAAATACTTGGGTGGACATAGTGGAAAATAAGAAAATAAGGGTAATGCTGTAAAAGACTAACCTATGTACTCTTTCAAAATGCTTGTTTCTTGTTTTCTTGTTTCTGCTTAATTGCATTCCTTACTAATTTCCTTTCCTTGCTTTCTGTCTGTTCTTTTCTAACAGCTGAAGAATGTTCTGCTGACTCTGACCTCAACTTTCTTATTCCTGTTGCAGTGGGTGTGGCCTTGGGCTTCCTTATAATTGTTGTCTTTATCTCTTATATGATTGGAAGAAGGAAAAGTCGTACTGGTTATCAGTCTGTGTAATCAATTAAATCTAGTGCTTTTTGGGGTTTTTTTTGCCATTAGAAGTTATGTTTTCCATTGGCTAAAAAGCCAGGAAATGCTGTGCAATTGATTGAGATACGCAGATTAACCTCAGTGAGTTGCTAGCTAACTTGGGCATGAGTAGCACTATTAGGGCCGATTTCTTCTTTTTTTCCTATTTTTTTCTTCCTTTGTAAAAGTGTAATTGAAAGAAAAATTGTGGCTTAGAATATGTTTTTTTTAGTGAATAATGATTCTAAGCCTCTGGATCCAATTATGAAAGCATTTCTACTGAAGTATAATTTTATATGTTGCAGTTACTTGTATTTTGCCTCTTTGACATTATTTGCATAATCAAAGCTGTTAGAGAACTTAACTTGCTTCAGGAAATAAACTCAAGAACATAGTGAATTCGTTTTCATTGGTGGCAAACATAAAATTTGGTTTGTAATAAGACTTAGATTCCGAACCGCCTAAACAAGATTATTTAAATTCTGATTTAATTTTCCTGCTAGTTAAAAAGAAAGAAAGAAAGGAATGTCTTCATAATATTGTATTTAATAGCAAAAGTCTGGCTGTTTTCTTTATTACTGTTAGTGGCTACTATATTTTAACAAGGATGTCGCAACTAAGACTCGGTGCAGCCAAAATAAATAAATAAATATTTTTTAAAAACCCCAAACAAACACGGATGTCTTTTTTTTTTTCCTACTGGAGTTTGGAATATATTGATTACCTCAGACTTTCCATTTATGCTGAAGGATGAAGTAAGATCTATGGCGTTTTTTTTTAAGGTGTTGATACAGAAAGGGTTATTTTTTTTTTAGAGTTATGATTTAGAATTTTTTTTCCCTTACAGCCTTAACTTGTTCACAAAGTTAATTCATCTTCCACTATAAAAACAAAACAAAGCTTCTCTATTTTGTGTGCCTCCTGTACTCTCTCATCCCCTGTATGAATAAGTTCTAATTGATAATTTTAATGTATTGGTTTCTTTTTTCTCACAGCAGCATGTGCTAACTTTAGAGGCTAGTGGCCCTGAAGTATCATCAGTCAGATGGCTGCCTGGCCAGAGCTGGACCAGGATTGTTCTGTAAATTTGTTGATCTTGATACAGACTTATATCCCTGTAGGGACCTCTAATGGCTCTGGCTACTGGAGTAAGGTACTAGAGGCCACTCCTCCCAGTGTCTGCTTGATTGGCTAGGCTATTGAATTGTCCTTTGATTTGGAAGCACACTGTTGTATTTCTCTAGTGTCCAAATGGCTGCTTTGCACTCCTGTTATTAGCATAAGGCAGATGTTTATTTTATCAAACTATTTTATCTCTATATAACTAAAAAAGAAAAGTTTCCCAAAGATCTGCCTTCACTTTTAAAATGTTCCTTGGATTGGGACTTCCCTGGTGGCGCAGTGGTTAAGAATCCGCCTGCCAATGCAGGGAACATGGGTTCGAGCCCTGGTCCGGGAAGATCCCACATGCCGCGGAGCAACTAAGCCCGTAGGCCACAACTACTGAAGCCCATGTGCTTAGAGCCTGTACTCCACAACAAGAGAAGCTACTGCACCTCAAGAAGAGTAGCTCCCGCTCACCGCAACTAGTGAAGGCCTGTGCGCAGCAACAAAGACCCAACACAGCCAAAAATAAATAAATTTTAAAATGTTCCTTGGATTAAAAAATTAAGCCTAAACCTTAAATAAAGTTAGTTATTGCATCCAAGGATTAGGTCCCCATCTACCTCTTAGCACAATGCAGATGCTCACCACTGTATTGCTGCCATTAACTGATGCCAGAACTCTTTGCCGATAAGTGAAGTTGGAAATTTTTGTTTTTTTTTAAAAAAAGAAAATTCATCAACATCTTTCTTTACTATCTTTATATGCAGTGCATCTCAAAAGCATATATTCCAAACTGGAGTAGAAATAGATTGCTCAACTACATTTCCCTTAGAACTCTCTGGTTCTGACTTGTAGACTCAAGCTCTCCTCTCTTTGCTAAGTATATAAAGAATGTTTCCTTTTAAAATGTTCTCCTTTGAAAACAATTGCTTATTTGTTATTTGGTCAAAATGATGGCATCATAAAGAACAGTGGCTTTGTTTCAAAAAATATTTTTGAGATGATTGTCTAAAAGCCAGATTATTTAAATCAGCTTGTGACCTTGCTAGGTATATGGATTGGAAAATTCAGATACATTCAAAATTATGGGTTCATTTAAAAGTTTTCTACTTTTGGGGTAGGAGACTAACATCACTAATTCTTCATTGGGTATCATGGTTTTATCTTAGATAATTAGCAAACATGTTTTAATTCTTTGAGAATTAAGATTAATTGAAATATAAAATATTAACAGAGGGTTCAAACAATAACTGCTTCAACTCCAATAAAATACAGGAAGCCCAAAATCTATGAACTGAGTGTTCAATAAGCTTTGCTCACTGAGTTCATTTTTATTGTCAGTACAACAGGGGGGTCAAATAGTAGGACTTTGAACTCATAAAGAATTGTTTTTACCTAAGCTTCTTTGGAAGAACTGATGCCTGCTGCTACCTAAAGTTTTGTATATATCAATATAGTAAACTAATTAATACCTACAAAATAAATACTGTGGTACTCCTGTTTGATCTGATGTGTGTGAATTTTAGATTGATGGATTAAAATATAATAAAGATCATACAATCTATATCACTATGGATAACTTCATTTTTATTCCATGTTCTCAGTCTTAAGAGCTTGGATTGATTTATAAAATCTAAGTTCCTCAAATTATTGTCTTTTGAATTGTCAGTAGGACTCATATGATCTCATAGGTCTGCAAATTAACCAAGTGCCGTCATTAAGAAGGCATTAGAACCTTTAATGCAGACATTTCAAATATGGGGGCCTATGTAGTCATGAAAATTACAAGAAAGTATTGAAAATAAAATATGGAAATCAAATTTAAGAGCTTCATAATAAATGTACTTTGAGCATATTATGTCTGCATTGATATAATGTACTCACTGTTGAAGTTCATTCCATTCTGAGCAAGATACACCTCAGGGATATGACGGGCTGAGAAGGAGCTATCCATTTTCTGAAAATTCCTTATAACCCAGCCTAATGCTTAAATGTTATATGATTGGATTAAATGACATACATTCCTTTTTACATAAGAGACATTTTTGGTGGGAGAAGGAATTGAACTTTGGATCTCTCCACAGTTCCTGAGTAACAGGGTTTCATTTTCTGATAAATGTTTAGTGGCTTCTAATTCAGTCCAAAAATGGCCTTACCTTGCGTTTGTGGGACTGGGGAGGGGGTTCTCAATAGAACCTGTCTTGTCTCAGCTTTGCTGAATATATTGCGCAACTCTGCACCTCATAGAGCCTCTGAAAGAAGCACTTTAAGATTATTGATAGCAAGTAGAGTGGTTCTATGTATGTTGCCATGTATCTAAAAAGTCAACTTGGAGGTCCATCTTTTTAAATTCAGTGTGTACACTGTAATGCTAGAACTGCCTAATTCTAAGGAAACGTTGCGCTTTCTCTTTGCTTTTATTGTCTGTATGTATTTTGATGGCAGTTGTAAATTTGAGTTCCTCTCTTTCAAGAGATAATGAACAGGAGAAATCTTGGTATACAATACATTTTTAGTAGGAAAATGCAGCTATAGTTTTATTTGTTTATTTTATCATTTTTTATTTATTATTATCTTTGGCTGCGTTGGGTCTTCGTTGCTGCGCGCGGACTTTCTCTAGTTGCGGCGAGCGGGGCCTACTCTTTGTTGCGGTGTGCGGGCTTCTCATTGCAGTGGCTTCTCTTGTTGCGGAGCACGGGCTCTAGGTGTGCGGGCTTCAGTAGTTGTGGCTCGCGGGCTCTAGAGCGCAGTCTCAGTAGTTGTGGCGCACGGGCTTAGTTGCTCCGCAGCTTGAGGGATCTTCCCGGACCAGGGCTTGAACCCTTGTCCCCTGCATTGGCAGGCGGATTCTTAACCACTGTGCCACCAGGGAAGCCCTATAGTTTTATTGAGCAGTTACAATGCTGTGCACTTTACACACATTTCATTTAATCCTCATAGCAACTCTCTGAGGTTGGGCAGTATCATTCCCAGTTTACAGAGGAGGTAACTGAGGCTTGAGTTGGTTACTTAACAAAAGTCCCACAAAGAGTAAGTAACAAAACTGACATTTGAGCCCAGCTCCGTCTGCCTTCAAGGACCATACTCTTAACCACTATGCATCCTGGCTGCTAAGAAGCAAAAGATTTTTAAAAAACCGTGTACCTTACATTAAATGGTTACAGAAATCTGACTTCTGTACTCTTCTGTCCTACATGTAGTTACCCTGTAAATGTTCTTCCGTATTCTTAAAATAACTTTAGTTTTGTCCAGCCCACTTGAAGCAAGGACGGATGCTGTGGCAGCATGCCTTCTGAAAGATCAAACCAAGGCCAGTTTGTGCTGTACCTCATTAGTAATGTTAAGCCCTGAATGTCACTCTTTTTTTCAGAGTAGCTTCATCTAGTTATTCTGATCACGTATCATTATCATTCTGCCCTCAAACTGTTCTGCACCATGAATCATTTTGACTGTGCATTAGTGTGTTTAAGAGACTAAATGGAACTGTCTCTCTCCTCACTTTACCTAAATTAATGCCATCTCTACCCCCCAGCCGTCCCCCAGCCTTAAGTGCAGTGTAGCCATGACACTCGGCAATCCTTGCTAGGTGGTTGTGAGCCCCAATACGCAGTTCCTACTCTTAGATCTAGAGCCTTTTTGAGAGGATTTCAAGAAATCCTTATCCACATACTTAAAGTTTCCAACTATAATCTGCAGCACTTCCCCCTCCCACCTCATTTACCCTCCTGTACTCGCTTCTCTCCAGCCATAATGGCCCTCTTGCTACCCCTCAAAGACCCTAAGGGTGCCCTCACTTCAAGGCCCTTGCGCTTGCTCTGCCTTCTACCTGGAAAGATATTCCCCCAGCTATCCTCATGGCTCACCCTCTAATCCCATGCAGGTCTCTTCAAATGTCACCTAGTCAGGGCAGCATTCCCTGTGCACTCTGTCTAATAGAGCACTCCCTGCCCCCACCACTTCCCATCCCCCTTACTCTGTTTCACTTCTGTTACTTACCACCTCTTACCATCTGACATACTATATACTTGTTAATCTGTATTTCATGTTTGTCTCCTACTAGAAGGTAAACTTCATGAGAGCAAGAATCTTTGCTGTGTTTACTAGTCCGTCCCAGTCCCTAGAACAGTGCCTGGCACATAGTTCACACTGAAGAAATATTTGCTGATGGATGAGTGGTCATCTTGTGTAATAGCTAAACACTTATTAAGCACTTTCTACCTTATTTCATCAAATCTAAGATGCCATCAGTTGTAAGATAAATACTGCCAATTAAACTGTGAGAGACCTACTGGTTTCAAAAATGTGAAAAAAGTACATCTTTTTTTTTTTCCTTTTTGGCCACACCACGCAGCATCTCAGTTCCCCAGCCAGGGATTGAACCCGGGCCACGGCAGTGAAAGCCTGGAATCCTAACCACTAGGCCACCAGGGAACTCCCAAAAATGTATGTCTTAGAGTTGATATGTACCAGGCACTGTGGAGAGTGCTGTATGTGGATTATAACACCATTAATCCATTGAATGCATTTGGGATTCAGACCCAAGTGGTCAGAGCCAATGCCTTTCAGCACGCTACCATTACAACCTCCTTTTAGTATGACATACTGCTTCTTGTGTCATTTTCAATTCCAAAAACAGAAGTCTGTATCTGTGGTGGCTATGATTTTCAGTTTTAAAGCAGACAGAATTTTTAATAGTCACGTTTCCTTCTTTTAAATGCTACATAGCTTAGGATGGCAGGTATATCAGAAAAGAATTTGAATCCTGGCTCTTAACACGCAGCACAAGTTACTTAACTTCTCTAAGCCTAGGTTTCTACATCTGTAAGATGAAGGTGGTACTACTACCTATCTTGTAGGGTTTTAAAGGGAATTAAATAAGATAATGCCACCAAATATACATAGTAAGCAATAAGCGTGAGCTTTTTTTTATTATATAGATTGGAATCTTCTTCCTAAAGATGATAGGTGTCAAATGTTTAGATAAGATCATGGAAGGAGGAAGTGAAGAGAAAGAATAGGGCTGAGATTAAAGACTTAAGGAACAGAAACCTACTCAAACTAGGTTAAAAAAAAAAGAGGAATGGGACTTCCCTGGTGGCACAGTGGTTAAGAATCCGCCTGCCAATGCAGGGGACATGGGTTTGATCCCTGGTCCGGGAAGATCCCACATGTCACAGAGCAACTAAGCCCGTGCGCCACAACTACTGAGCCTGCGCTCTAGAGCCTGAGAGCCACAACTACTGAGCCCACGTGCCACAACTGCTGAAGCCGCGTGCCAGGAGCAGGTGCTCACAAGAGAAGCCACCGCAATGAGAAGCCTGTGCACCACAACGAAGAGTAGCCCCCGCTCGCCACAATTAGAGAAAGCCCGCGTGCAGCAACGAAGACCCAATGCAGCCAAAAATAAATAAATAAATTTATTTTTAAAAAAGGAATGAATTATGAAGTGATTGGATAAGCCTCACAGAATCCAACTGAAGGAAGTACATCTGGGACTCAAAGGAGTAGAGTTAAATTATAAAGCTTCAACTGAGAATAAACAGGTGATAACTACCAAGAAAGTTTAGAAAAAAATAAATGAGTGATAACTTGTACTGCATTTATTAAGATGTGCTATAAAGCTAGGATCAAATGTTAGATGGATATAATAATAGACCAACAATTTAATGGACAACACACACACACAGTGTGTGTGTATTTGGTATTTGATAAAGATGTTCTTTTCAGATCAATGGGGAAAGAATGGAACATTGAAAAATGATGCTGAGATACTAGGTTGATTATTTAGGGGAAAAAATACATTGAGACTTACCTCATAAATACCAAAATAAATTCAAGGATGATTAAGGAGTTAAATTTTTAAAAACTGTAAAAGATACAGAATCAAATATAGATGGTTGTATCTTATCTCAGAATAAAGGCCTTCCTAATAAAAGAAAAAGAAGAAATGACAGGGAAAAGATTTCAATATATAAGAAGTTAATACTTCTGACTATCAAAATGCCACCACACACAAATTTAAAGATAAACAACAAACAAGGGAAAATACTTGCATCTTAAGTATGACAAAGGGTTAGGTTAATATCGTTACTATCAAATAAATACAAAAGAAGATGAATATTCCATGAGTACACTGGAATAAGGACATGAATAGCTAAGTCATGACAGAAGAAATACAAATGGATAAGCAATTTGAAAAAATACTCCATCTTTCTAATCAGCAAAGAAATATAAATCAAAACAAGATATCTTTCAAATTGGTTAAAGATATTTTAAATGATTATATTTACTCTTGGGCACAGTACAGAAAACTCTGCACACTAACCCAGTGTTGAGTATGAAATGAAAATTTGGAAACAATCTAAATGCCCAATGAGATAGAACAGCTTAAATAAATTGAAACATTGACATGACAGCACGTTACACGGCCATTTAAAGTCACATTTTCAAATAATTCAAATATGAGACAATATTCGTGTCTTACTGTTAAGTGAGAAACAAATGTAGGAAAGAAGTATGTACCATTTTTCTGTTTTGGTAAATAAATCTATATCTATGTATCTATATCTATAACTGCTCCTCCGCCATCCAAGAAGTGCTTCTCCCAATCCCTATACTTTCCCCCATGCGGGGTGCGGAGCCCACCACAGAAAGGATCCAGATTTGAGCCACTACTTTCACAGTTGAGGAGGCTACAAAAAAGTATGTACCATATTGTGTCTTGGTATATATGTATGTGGGTATATATATGCATATGTGTGTGTATATAAAGTAAATACATTAAAATATAAACAGCAGTTGCCTCCAGGTTTTGGGATTGTGCATGGTTTTAATTGCTTTTCCTACTTCTTGTTTTGGTGAATCTAGTTTACTTTGACAGTCAGAAAGGCCCTCAGGAAAATGATTTCCCAAGAGAGTGGGTTTTAATCTCCTTGGTTCTCTCTTGCATCCTGCTTATAAATAAGAGTTGGCTCTGTGAGAAGACAAAGCCTCCACTCCTACCATATATCAGGGCTCTGCCCTCATTTGAAACTTGTTTTTATCAAAGGAAACTTTTTATTTGACACTGCTCATTAGTCTGGTTAGCTGCCCTTTGCCATGCATCAGGCACAGCTCTCTCACCCACAGAGGGATGCAGAGGCACACCTATTATCGATCGGTCTTTTGTTGCCTCCTGTGACACCTGAGGTGCTTCTCCCAATCCCTAAACTTTACACTTGCTGCCTGCAGAGGCCCCCGCAGGAAGGGTCAGCTTGGAGCCCACTACTTCTGCAGCTGAGTGAGACGAATGGGAGTGGAAGTGTTGATGGAAAGGGGCTCGGTGGAGGTGGGGCAGGGAACGTGGCAGCCACCGCATGCTGCCTCAGCCTTCTGCATCTCTGTCTCTGCAGCTTTCACCAGGCTGACACCCCTAGAAGCCATGTCCACACTCCTTCCAGCACCTTCTTTTCTAGCACCAACACTCCACAGCGACCAAGCCTGACTCTTTTGCCATCTCCACTCAACTTCCCTCTCCACCAGACGGCCTATGATTCAGAGTCCTTCCATTATCGTCAATTATATCCACCAAGGTATTGACAGACCCTGTTAACTGCTGTTAATTGGTAAGGGTACAAGGTTGAGGCTCTGTGATATAGTAGAAAGGGCATGGAGTTTGGTGTCAGGCAGACTGGGGTTAGAACCCAGGCTTCACCGACTCCCAACTGAATGACTCTGGGTAACTTATTGAGTTGCCACATTTGTAAAAATGGGAGTAAAATATCCTCCTTGAAGAACTATTGATAGCTATCTATTATACTTATACTTTCCAGAGCTGTGATGGTCACCAATGGGATAATGGCCATACAGTGTCACATAGTACGTACTCAGTGGTATGAGAAGGCACACAGTGGGCATCCTTTATACCCATTACCCCATCATCACAGAGAAGAACCCTAACGGTGGGGGAGGGGAGCCAATACTTTTGGGGAATCCGAGAAATTCACTAGTTTGTTTTCGGTCACACAGCTAGTGAATGGTAGAGCAGATGTATGAAGCCAGTCTCTCTGGCTCCAAAGCCCAGGCTCTTAAACAACTTGCTGCCTTTACCTGCATGTGCCCAGCCTAGAACAAAGGGATGACTGACAGCCAACCTCAGTGATTCTGGCCAAAGATTCATGCAGGTTGCTATGAAAAAAGTCAGCCCTGAAATATTAGGTGATCACACTGAGCTATGGAAGAGTTGTGCCTGGGCTGTCTGCTTTCATACAGGTCTACAGACGTTCCAATGGACATCAGAGTGTGTTGTGAAGCCCTAAATGAACCAACCATACCGAGATCCAGGGTGATTTGTTCACACTACACTAGGGGTTACAAAGGTCCTCAAACTTTAGTAAGCACCAGAAACACCTGTTAGGCCTCACCTCCCACAACTTCCCGAGTCAGGAGGTCTGAGGTGGAGCTTGAGAATTTGCATTTGTAATAAGTTTCCAGGTGATCCTGATGCTGCTGGCTCAGAAACCATGCATTGAGAACTGCCAGATTAAAATGTACTATAATATTCCCAAGTCTCATCTGTGTCCCATCCTCCCAAAATTCCAGGGAGCTATCAGCATACACAAGTGTATCACAAAGCCATTCTCCAACCCAGAAAGCCTAGCTTTGGGTTGAAGTCCCTGATGGTCCCCTTCCTACCCAGCGCCCTCCCGAGTTACCCAGGCCTCCTGGTAATCAGGACTCCGAGGGAAGAGAGAATGCTGGTGGGTCAGGTTCACGTCTGTTCTCTGCCCCTTCCCTGTCTCTACACCAAGCAGGTAGCCAGACTCTACCCGCCTTTGCCTCAGGGAACATTTGTCTTGTTAGCTGACTGTCTAAGCCTGGCTGTTCTCCAGAATCCTGAGCACCTTGATGGGATTATGCATAGGAGGGAGGGGGCAGTGCCTTGCAGGGCAGAAATGCAGGGGGGAAATTTCTGCTCAAGGGACCTCTGGGATACAGGGCCTCAGGGAAATGGCTTCTTGGTGCCTGTAGGGAGGCTGGACACCAGGCATTAGGGCTCCCAGCCTAGGCAGAAGCCCCCTCCTCACCTCACCTCTCGTGCCCCACGGGCCCAGGAGTAGCTGAGATGCCCACCTTCAAGGAACCATGGGGACTTGGACAGTGAGGGGAGCAGGGACAATCAATGGATTGACGACCCTGTAGAATACCCTCTGCCCTCCCATTCTTGAGTAACTCACAGGAAGAGGAGGGCCCCTTCAATAGTGAATGAGATTGGATTTTCTGTCACCTCAGTGGGATGGAGGGAAGATGCAGATTCAAACTGCCGCTTCTGAGCAAACCTGCCCCGAGGTACACACTACACAGAAGACACAGCAAGTAAGTGCACACTCTTTATTACTAGTTAGGATCAGAAAACCTCTGACAAATGTTGAGCTTGGTGAATGGGGATCTCCTGGGGGAACTCAAGGACACTTTTTGTTCAGCCTGGAGGCTGACCTAACTTCTCAGCCCCTGGGCTCGACCCTGGCTCCCCGTGGCTTGCAGCAGCTGCCTCGGGGGAGCAGAGAGCCTGCAGAGAACACACCAAGTGGAAGAGAAAGGCCCAGGGGCATTGTCAAGACTTAGGGTGCTTGTCCCAGTCCAGTTCTATTTTTAATCCAGTAGGTACTCCCAAGGGAAGCACCATCCATAGCATAATGCCTGTCCTTGGAATCCATTTCATTCTTCATCTACTCTTGATTGGAAAGGGGCTCGGGATGGGGGCAGCCTGAAGCTGAGGGTTCGAGTGTGTAGCCAACACTCTCCCAAAGCATTGTCTTTCTTAAAGACAGTGCAGTCGTCTTTCAGACAACTGAGAAAATAGCTGTCCCTCTCAAGGGGGGAAATCAGCAGGAGTATGAGAAAAGTCCTCCTGTACTTTTGTGAGGCTACATTCCCAATATATGCCCCTGCTCATTCATTTCCACGGGGATTAATGTGATGAGCAGTTCAGTCATTCAAATCCTTCCATGAAAGTCTCTTTGACATTGCCCCCAGAATCGTAGAAATGGATCTTGACTTTATTTCAATTGGGTTTACCCTAAAGCCATACTATGTGTAAGGCAAAGAAGTCACTCCTGATATAATTTGTACGCCAAATTAGGCTCTCTCCTGTCATCTAACCAAACTTATCCAACTGAGTTAAAATGTGTGTACCAGATAATAACATACAATAGTAGTTCCTAGCACATAATAGACAATCAGTCACTATTTGTTCGATGAATTAATGAATGCAATTTGACAAACTTTCTGTAACCCCTACAGTTTAATACTACCCTCCCACCCCCCTCTTTGAAAATCTGCTATGTCTATCTCTTGTCCCCAACAGAAGCATTAAGTTTAACAAAATTTGTCTGCCCTCCCGTGTTGCAAGATGTGTGCCAGAATGTTTCCTTTTCTCTGATACTCTTTACCTCCAGCCAGTTGAGATCTCACTGAGGTGAAGGTTGCTGAGAGCCAGAAGGGTATTTCCTAAGGATTCACACACTGGGAGCTGGACCTCCTTCAGCTTCACACGAAGTTCCTGGAGCTTAGAGACACAAAGAACAGGCCCAAACCAATGAATGTTATAAAAACAAATCAAGAAACAAATATGAACACTGCCGCAGAATACAGCATAACAATAGCGTTCTCAAGGAAAAGCAGTGTTCCTAGAATAAAGTGTATCTTATGTTCTAAGAGCATGGTTATTCTCAGCCAAAGACCTGGTATTATGGGAGAGAGGAAGTTAGAAGAATACAGAAAGGAGAAAAAGAGAAGGTTTAATCACATCAGCCTCTCGAGGGTGTCAACCAATCGGTAGCAGCCATCCAAAGTCTACCAACCTGTGAACTTAAATGCAATTGGAGAAATTTTCCTTTAAAGGATTAATTAACATATTCAATAGAATCTCATCTTCCTTTAAAACAATACACATTGTATACACACATATACATATACATGTATAATATGAAAGTGGGAGAAAGAGATCCATATGTAGAAACAGATATATTATGTTATATCTGTTATTGCTTGATGGTAGGATAATGAAAATTTTTGTTTGATGGATTTTCAAATTTTTTATGATGTAAATAAAAGAGTTAGTTTTTGAGCAGAAGAGGGCCTCCAGAAATTGATTTCTCTTTAGACTATGTGTCCATTCTTTTTCTACATCCCATCCCTGAATTTAATGAGGAGCTTGTTTTGGCCAAGACTTTCCACCTCACTTAGTATCTAGATTTTCTGGCATTTATTGCAAGGCAAGTATCAGGAAAAATTAATCCCACTCTATACCTTAGGCAGTCCCAATCCCTCCTCCTGAGGTCTGGGGCAGGTTTCTCCTCTTGCTGGGGTTTAAAGGCTTTCTTACCTCTGGTGGCCTGGGCGTCTGTTCCTGAGGTTGTTGCTTCATTGGGTCTTCTTGGCTCCAGCTGTGCCCCGAGGGATTTACGAAGTGGGGGCCTCACAGGACCTTCCTCTTGGCCTTGGATCCTCAGGTCCCACTGCAGGGCTACCTCCTCCTGGGACACGACTGCAGGCTGCATGCCAGGTTGGTAGATCCCCCCAGCAGGCATCTGGTGTGGGAATGCTGCTGCTGCGGCTGCTGCTTCTGCTTTTGAGACTACCCTAGGTGCGGGAGGTGGTGGGTATGGGAATGGCATGTGTAACGGCATGGGAGGAGGGGGCTGAACAACGTGGGGCCAGGAACTCGGGGGTAGCGGCACGTAAAGCACACCACCTGCCGAGGCATTCTGGGCCTCCTCCATCTGCCTGCGCTGCGACATCGAGACCAGCAACGTGTTTCGCTCCTCTGGGGTCAGGGGCCACATGTCAGCCCAGAGCTGCTGGGCTTCAGACCGGGATACGAACTCCTGAGGCTGCATCTCGGCCTGGAGCAGCTGCTTACGCAGGGCCTCGTGCTCTTTCAGCATCTGCTGCAGGTAGCTGCGGGTGCAACGCAACCGCCTGACAATCGCCTCGCGTGCCTCGCGCGCCTCGCGCGCCTCGCGCTCGCGCAGGCGCTGCAGCTGAGAGGTCAGAGCCCAGGTGGCCGTCTCCCGCTGCCCCACCTGCTCCTGCAGCCGCTGGACCTGGCGGGCCTGCTGATCCTGGTGCCTCGTGGCCACACGCACGCTCAAGGCCAGCACACTCCAGGCGCAGGCCCTCTTGATGGCCAGTGGTACCTACAGGTTGGCCAGGATGGACTGCAGCTCGTCCTCGATCTCGTTCCAGGGCCGTGAGCGGAAGGTCAAGTAGAAGTCTGGGCCGCCTCCATTACTGAGCACCTCTTCGTTGATGAACATAACTACCTCGTTGTGGCGGAAACCGCTGCTGGGGTCTCTGAAGTCCACGGCCATGGCCGCCGTGGCCTCGTCGGCAGAGCCACTGCCTCTGTGGTGAGCGGTGGCCCTCAACCGATCCGCCTCTCTGCTCCTCACTCAGTCCTCCTTCAGCCCTAGCTCAGTCCTGGCCTCCTCCTCAGCCTCCTTCCCCTCTCACCCGTGAGTTCTCCTAACAAAGAGTGAAGCCACCCACTCGCCATACCAAACCCCCTCAGGGCGATGAGCTAGCACTTCTGAGATGTGGGCTCCGACTCACGCCGCAAAGCATGTTGGGAACCACCGTACTCTACCCAGCGGCCCCTGTTGGGCGGGCAAGTTGGGTGACTGCTCCAGGGTCCACCTGGGACGCGCTCTCCTTGGCACAGAACCTCCTACAGGGCAGGCTGGCTGGTGACTGTGCTCCCAGGGACCGCAGTGCGCCTCACAATGATTCTCGTTTCCAAGAGCTTCTGAAGGACGGCACCTGGATACGGCGCAACAAATTTCAAACCCGGAAGTCAGGTGAGTGGGCGTGGGGGGGTTCTTTTGGTTCAGCTCCCTCTCGCTTAACTGTCAGCTGCTATCTCAAACTTTCTATATGGTCTCAAGCTGTCTGCTCTCTTACCTCATCCTAAAGCAGACAACCTTGGAGTTCGTCTCATCAAGAAAATCAAGTTGCTGAGCCATGAAGCCCCTCAGTTTTCCTTGCTAAACCCTACCTTCATGCTCTAGATCCCAGTCCCTCCTATTCCATTTCCTCAGGGACTTCATTACATCTTATTTCCCCTGTATTTCCTGCCTCTCTGCCGCCCCTCCCCCCTCCTGTGCTACTGGATATTTTTCTCCCAGAGGGTAAACCTGTTCAAGTTCTCTCTGTACTTGGAATAATTTCCTCCCTCTAACCCAAGTCCTGGCCTTTCTCTCTTCTCATTAGAGAATAGTCTACACTATGTCCACTTTACTGTGCTCCCTTAACCCTTCAACCTGCTGCACTTTGGTTTTCATCCCCCAAAACTTCAGTGAAAATTCTCTGATAAGGTCACCAGCAGTCCCTACCTCAGTACAAAAGCGAGTGGATACTTTGAAAGTTAGTTTTCACGTGATTTTTCAGTAGGGTTTGATTCTCTTTCCCATTCCGTCCTTGACACTCAATACTGTCTTGGTTTCTGTGACATCAAATTCTTCTGATGTTCCTCCTATTCCTCTGGCTTATCTTTCTGTTTCTTTGAACTATTTATTCTTCTTCTTCCCACAGCTCCAAAGTTAGTATTTTCCCAGTTTTGTCTTCAGACCCCTCCTCTTTTCATTCTATATGTTCTCCTTGGATGAGCTTATTCACTCCTATAATTTTATTTTACTTTTACTTTTTTCCTCTGGGCTTCAATTCCATCAGCTGTAAAATGGGAATATAGGACCTACTTTATAGGGTTGTGAAGATTAAATATGGTAATCTATAAAGTGTTTATAATATGTTAATTCTTATTGCAATGATTAGATAGTTGCTGCTAAGAGAAGTCATAATAGTGGTGGTGTGGAGTCATAGTTCTAACAGTCTGTGCCCAATCACAGCCCCAGATCCTGTCTGGTTATATTATACACACACACACACACACACACACACACACACACACACACACACACACACATACATATATATGTAGAGAGAGAGTTAATTTACAAAACTATATTAGTTTCAGGTGTACAACATAGTGATTCAAAATTTCTATAGATTATACTCCATTTATAGTTATAAAATATTGGCTATGTTCCCTGTACTGTACAATATATCCTTATAGCTTATTTTATACATAGTAGTTTGTACCTCTTGATCCCCTACTCATATCTTTCCTTTCCCCCTTCCCTCTCCCCACTGGTAAACACTAGTTTGTGGTCTATATCTGTGAGTCTGTTTCTTTATTGTTATATTCACTAGTTTGTCTTATTTTTTAGATTCCACATATAAGTGATAATATGCAGTATTTGCCTTTCTCTGTCTGACTTATTTCACTAAGCGTGATACCCTCCAGGTTCACCTATGTTGTTGCAGATGACAAAATTTCATTCTTTTTTATAAGTGAGTCATATTCCTGTGTGTGTGTGTGTGTGTGTGTGTGTGTGTATGTGTATCTCAGATCTTCTTTATTTTTTAAGATTTTGTTTGTTTGTTTGATGTGGACCATTTTTAAAGTCTTTACTGAATTAGTTACAGTATTGCTTCTGTTTTATGTTTTGGTTTTTGGGCCCTGAGGCATGTGGGATCTTAGCTCCCTGACCAGGGGTTGAACCTGCACCCCCTGCATTGGAAGGCAAAGTCTTAACCACTGGACCACCAGGGAAGTCCATCTCAGACCTTCTTTATCCATTTGTCTGTTGATGGACACTTACGTTGCTACAGTATCTTGGCTATTGTAAATAATTTTAAATAATGCTGCTGTGAACATTGAGGTGCATGTATCTTTTCAAATTAGTGTTTTCATTTTCTTCAGATATATACCAAGGAGTGGAGTTGCTGGATCATATGGCAGTTCCATTTTTAGTTGAGAAACCTCTATACTGTTTTCCACAGTAGCTGCACCAATTTACATTCCCACCAACAGTGTACAAGGGTTCCTTTTGCTCCACATCCTCACCAACACTTGTTATTTGTGGCCTTTTTGATGATGGCCATTCTGACAGGTGTGAGGTGATATCTCATTGTTGTTTTGATTTGCATTTCTCTGATGATGAGTGCTGTTGAACATCTTTTCATGTGCCTGTTTGCCATCTGTATGTCTCCTCTGGAAAAATGTCTGTTCAGGTTTTCTGCCCATTTTTAAATCAAGTTGTTTGTTTTTTTGATATTGAGTTGTATGAGCTATTTATATATTTTGGGTATTAACCCCTTATCAGTCATATCATTTGCAAATATTTTCTCCCATTCAGTAGGTTGTCTTTTCATTTTGCTAGTGGTTTCCTTTGCTGTGAAAAAGCTTTTAAGTTTAATTAGGTCCCATTTATTTATTTTGCTTTCTGTTCTTTTGCATTAGGAGACAGATTCAAAATAATGCTATGATTTATGTCAAAGAGTGTTCCACCTATGTTTTCTTCTAGGAGTTTTATGGTTTTAGGTCTTGCATTTAGGTCTTTAATCCATTTTGAGTTTATTTTTATATATGTGTGAGAAAATGTTCTAATCTCATTGTTTTAGATGTAGCTGTCTAGTTTTCCCAGCACCACTTACTGAAGAGACTGTCTTTTCTCTATTGTATATTCTTGCCTCCTTTGTTGTAGATTAATTGGCCATAAGTTTGTGGGTTTATTTCTGAGCTCTCTATTCTGTTCCATTGATCTAAGTATCTGTTTTTGTGCCAGTACCATGCTCTTTTGATTACTGTAGCTTTGTAGTATAGTCTGAAGTCAGGGAGCATGATACCTCCAGTTCTGTTCTTCTTTCTCAAGGTTGTTTTGGCTATTTGAGGTCTTTTGTGTTTTCATACAAATTTTGAAATTCTTTGTTCTTTTTCTGTGAAAAATGCCCTTGGTATTTTGATAGGGATTACATTGAATCTGTAGATTGTCTTGGGTAGTATGGTTATTTTAACAATATTAATTCTCCCAATCTAAGAACATAGTATCTTTCCATCTGTTTGTGTCATCTTCAATTTTTTTCATCAGTGTCTTATAGTTTTCCATGTACAGGTCTTTTACCTCCTTAGGTAGGTTTATTCCTAGGTATTTTATTCTTTTTGATGCAATTGTAAACGGGATTGTTTCCTTAATTTCTCTTTCTGATAGTTTGTTGTTAGTGTATAGAGATGAAACAGATTTCTGTATATTAGTTTTGTATCCTGCAACTTTACTGAATTCATTGATTAGCTGTAGTAATTTTTTGGTGGCATCTTTAGGATTTTATACGTGTAGTATCATGTCATCTGCAAACAGTGATGTTGTCTCATTGTCTCAGAGGTCTCTTAAACTCTCCTCATTTCCTTTGATTCTTTTTTTTCTTTTTTCTGTTCACCTTCAGTGATTTCCACTACTCTGTCTTCCAGCTCGCTGATCTGTTCCTCTGTATCATTTAGTCTATTGTTGATTCCTTCTAGTGTATTTTTCATTTCAGTTATTGTATTCTTCATCTCTGTTTGGTTGTTCTTTATATTTTCTAACTCTTTGTTAAAAACTTCTAACTTCTCACTCTGTGCATCCATTCTTCTGAGTTCTTTGATCATCTATATGATCATTACCTTGAACTTTCTCAGGTAGATTGGCTGTCTCTACTTCACTTAGTTCTTCTTCTGGGGTTTTATCTTGTTCCTTCATTTGGGACATGTTCCTCTGTTGCTTTATTTTGCCTAACTTGCATTTTTATTTCTATGTGCCTGTTACGTTGGTTATGTTTCCTTACCTTGGAGAAGTGGCCTTTTATAGGAGATGTCTTATGCATCCCAGCAGCACACTTCCCTCTGGTCACTAGAGCTATATGTTCTAGGGGCGCCCCCTATGTGGGGCTGCTTGGGTCCTTCTGTTGTGGCTACTGTGGGTGGTCCAGTAGGCTTGGCTGGCCCCTGATCCAGTTGGTTGCCAGACCCTGCCTTTTGTAGAGGCTGCTGGCCATTGCTTGGTGGGGCTAGGTCACAAGGTGGCTGGCTGCAGAACCCTGTGGGCCCCTGGGGCTAGTGCTGGCTCACTGGTGGGTGGAGTTGGGGTCCAGGAGATCCTGGGGCTGGTGCTCACCCACCAGTGCATGAAGCAAGGTCCTGGAGCTAGCGCCAGCCCATTGGTGGGTAAAGCCAGGTCCTGGCATCTGGCTGCAGGGCCTCAGGTCCCAGAGCTGGTTCCTGACAGAGCTAGCAGCAGGTCCCAGAGTGCCCTGAAGCTTGTATTGACCTGCTTGTGGGTGGGACCAGGGCCCAGCTGGTCCCAGGGCTGGTGTTGTCCTGCTGGTGGTTGGTCTGGGTCTGCAGGCTGCAGGGCTGTGGTTTTCCTGGGGCTAGTGTCCACCTGCTGGAGGGTGAGGCTTGTCTTGAGGCTAGAGGAAGTTTGCTGGTGGGCAGGGCCAGGCCCCAGCTAGTACTAGGGCTGGAGCTGGCCTGCTGGTGAGTGACTTGGGTATACAGGTTGTGGGGCTTTGGTTTTAGTGGGGCTGGTGTCCTCTTGCTGGTGGGTGAGGCTGTTCCCTGGGCTACAGCATGCTTGCTGGTGGGCAGGGCCTGGGATTCTGAGGCCGGTGTCTGCCCACTGTTGGGTGGAGCTTGGTCCCAGGGTCTCTGGCCACAGGAACCTGGTGGTCCCAGATCTGCTGCATGTGCTGGTGTGTGGGGCCTGCTTCTGGGCCCTCTAGTGGGCAGGGCCTTGTCTAGGGGTGGTTGTGGGCTTAGGGCGTCTTAAGGCAACCTGTCTGCTAGTTGGTAGGGCTGTGTCCCCTCCCAGTTAGTTGCTTGGCCTGAGGTGTCCCAGTACTGGGCCTACAGGCTGGTGGGCATGGGCGGGACTGGGTCCTGAGGCTAATAAGCTAGAGGGAGGATTCCAAAATGGTGCTTGCCAGCACCAGTGTCAACATGGTAGAAAGAGCTCTCAGAAATGGCTGCCACCAGTGTCTATGTCCCCAGGGTGAGCTGTAGTTGCCTCTTGCCTCTCCAGGAGATTCTTCAGATCAGCAGGTAGGTCTGACCCAGGCTCCTTTCAAATTACTGCTTCTGCCCTGGGTCCTGGAGCATGTGAGATTTTGTGTGCACCTTTTAAGAGTGGAGTCTCTATTTCCCACAGCCCTCTGGCTCTCCTGAAAGTAAGCCCCACTGGGCTTCAAAGCCAAATGTTCTGGGGGCTCATCTTCCTGGTGCAGGACCCCTGGGCTGGGGAGCCCAATTTGGGGCTCAGACCTCTCGCTCCTTGGGGAGAACCTCTGCAGTTGTAATTATTCTCCCTTTTGTGTGTCGCCCACCCGGGGGTATGGGACTTGATTGTATTGTGACTCTGCCCCTCCTACCCATCTTGTTGTGGTTTCTTATTTATATCTTTAGTTGTAGAAGATGTTTTCTTGTAGGTTCTGGTCTTTTTCATTGATAGGTGTTCTGTAAATCATTGTAATTTTGATGTGCCCGTGAGAAGAGGTGAGTTGGCCCGATCCCACCCCCGTAATTTTATTTTATTTTATTGTTTTTGGCTGCGTTGGGTCTTCATTGCTGCGCACGGGCTTTCTCTAGTTGCAGCGAGCGGGGGCTACTCCTCATTGCAGTGTGAAGGCTTCTCATTGTGGTGGCTTCTTTTGTTGTGGACCACAGGCTCTAGGCGCACAGACTTCCATGGTTGTGGCACGTGGGCTCAGTAGTTGTGGCTCGCAGGCTTAATTGCTCCGTGGCATGTGGGATCTTCCCAGACCAGGGATCGAACCCATGTCCCCTGCATTGGCAGGTGGATTCTTAACCATTGTGCCACCAGGGAAGTCCCCCACTCCTGTAATTTTAAATACTACCTCTATCACAAGTCTAAGTATTTCCAACTTAGACATCTCTCGTAAACATCAGATACATACGTTTTTATTCCTTTCATATGTAGCTATTGAACACAGAGTAGAGTCACTTGACAAAAAGCAGTGAAAAAAAATATTGAAAAGTATACTGTTGATGAAATATTAAATAAATAAATAAATAAATAAGCAAGGTAATTATAAATTGATATGTGCTATCAAGTTAATATATAAGTTGGGGCTCCCCCGGTGGCGCAGTGGTTGAGAGTCCACCTGCCGATGCAGGGGACATGGGTTCGTGCCCTGGTCCGGGAAGATCCCACATGCCGCGGAGCGGCTGCGCCCGTGAGCCATGGCTGCTGAGCCTGCGCGTCCAGAGCCTGTGGTCCGCAACGGGAGAGGCCACAACAGTGAGAGGTCCGCGTACCGCAAAAAAAAAAAAAAAAAAAAAAAAAATATATATATATATATATATATATATATATATAAGTTGATGTGGGAGGTAGGGACTACACAGGGGTTTAAGGTTGTCCCCTATAAATAAGGAATTTAGGGAAGGTCTCTATGAGAAAGTGACATTTGAACTGAGACCCAGAACTCCAGAGGCAAAAGGCTTGGTGTAGAAAAGCTTCAAATCTTCAAGGAATAGAAAAGATTCCAGTGTGGCGAGAGCATGATAAGTTAGGAAGGGAGTGAACGACATGATGTTGGAAACATAGACAAGAGCGTCATCTTGCATGACCTCAGAAGCAATTATTAAGAAGACTGAATTTTATTCTAGGTATGAGAGGGCAACACTGTAGTGTTTATAGGGGCGGTGTCCTCAGTTCTGAAAAGTTTTACTCCAGATGTTGCATAGAATAGACTATAAGGCATCAAGTGTATAAACAGGGGTAACAATTTGGAAGCTGTTGCAGTTGACCAACCAAGAAATGACCATGGGGACTTCCCTGGTGACGCAGTGGTTAAGAATCTGCCTGCCAATGCAGGGGACACGGGCTCGAGCCCTGGTCCGGGAAGATCCCACATGCTGCAGAGCAACTAAGCCCGTGCGCCACAACTACTGAGCCTGTGCTCTAGAGCCCGAGAGCCACAACTACTGAGCCCATGTGCCACAACTACTGAAGCCGCGCACCTAGAGCCCATGCTCACAAGAGAAGCCACTGCAATGAGAAGCCTGTGCACCGCAACGAAGAGTAGCCCCCGCTCGCCACAATTAGAGAAAGCCCGCGTGCAGCAACGAAGACCCAATGCAGCCAAAAATAAATAAATAAAATAAATTTATTTTAAAAAAAGGAATGAATTATGAAGTGATTGGATAAGCCTCACAGAATCCAACTGAAGGAAGTACATCTGGGACTCAAAGGAGTAGAGTTAAATTATAAAGCTTCAACTGAGAATAAACAGGTGATAACTACCAAGAAAGTTTAGAAAAAAATAAATGAGTGATAACTTGTACTGCATTTATTAAGATGTGCTATAAAGCTAGGATCAAATGTTAGATGGATATAATAATAGACCAACAATTTAATAGACAACACACACACACACACTGTGTGTATTTGGTATTTGATAAAGATGTTCTTTATCTCCATAGTCCCCGCTCACCACAACTAGAGAAAGCCCACGTGCGGCAATGAAGACCCAACGCGGCCAGAAAGAAAGAAAGAATGAATGAATCATGATTTGGCTTAGTCTAAAGTGGTGTTAGTGGACATGGACACAGGGAGATAGATTGAGAATACATTTTGAAAGTAAAATTGACAGGTATTATAGATTGTTTGGATGGGGTTTGTAAAGATTGAGAGAAAGAAAGGAGACAAGGATGACCCCTAGTTTTTAGGCCTGAGCAATTGGGCAGATGGTGGTATCATTTCTGAGACAAAGAAGACTGGGGGAAGAAAGGAAAAGCAAGAGTACTGTTTCAGAGATGTGGTTTGTGATATCTTTTAGTGACCAGAGTAGAGATATCAAGCAGGCCTTCTGGGATATACAGGTCTGGAGCACAGGGGAGAAATTGATGGTGTTTAACAACCATGGACTTGAATGAGATCCCCTAGGGAGAGGGGAGAGTAGAAAAAGAGGACTGAGTCTCAGTGCACTCTAATTTATAGACACATAGCTATAGTATAGTCAGTTATTAAAAGCACAAAAATGATTCTGTGCTAATACCTATTTAACCTTTAAAACCAGATAATTATGATGCATGCCATTTCAGCCATAGAAAAATATGAAAAGCTTCCCAGATCATTTTGTATAGCCTTTATAATATCCAATGAGAAAGAATGCTATTGACCCGTCTCATTTATAAATATAGCTGCAAAGAGATTGTACCAACATTTATATGTTACTTTTGGTTAATATGTGAGAGCAATTCCTTGTTGTGAGATTCTTGTATTACATATGAAGGAGTATAATAACTCTTTTTTTTCATTAATTAATTAATTTATTTTTGGCTGCATTGGTTGGGTCTTTGTTGCTGCGCGCAGGCTTTCTCCACTTGCAGCGAGCAGGGGCTACTCTTCGTTGTGGTGCACGGGCTTCTCATTGCGGTGGCTTCTCTTGTGAGCACCTGCTTCTGGCACGCGGCTTCAGCAGTTGCGGCACGTGGGCCCTAGAGCGCAGGCTCAGTAGTTGTGGTGCATGGGCTTAGTTGCTCCACGGCATGTGGGATCTTCCTGGACCAGGGCTCGAACCCGTGTCCCCTTCATTGGCAGGCGGATTCTTAACCACTGCGCCACCAGGGAAGTTCTATAATAACTCTTAAAGGTATAAAGTTAAAGATGCATATTGTAAGTTAAAGAGGTATATTCCACACCATAAAAAAGATGGACAGCTCCCCAGTTCATTTTGTGAAGCTGATAAATTTAATAGCCAATCAGAAAAATAGTGTACTAATTAATATTGCATAAATACACTGATCCATCTGCAAAAATTCTACATAAAATATCTGAAAAGGGACAGTATCACCATTCATATGACAGATGTTTCTGTTAATAACAGCACATCCTACTTTCTTCCTTGCTAACAGAAACTCTACATTGCTTAGTCAGTGGTATGTGAAGCCCTGGGCAGAGTCTCATGATTGGTTTAGGGGTGGGCATGTAACCCTGTGCTGGTCAGTGAGATGTATCATGAAATTTGCTGGGGATTTCAGGGAAAGATTTTCCTTTGTGATTAGAGAGAGGACCAATGAAATGAAAACATTTCACCACAAGCCTTCATCCTTGGGATGCCCATATAAGGATGTGCTGTTTAGAGCTGCAGCAGTTACCTTGAGACCATGAATGACAGACATATGTTGTGACCATCATGTAGGGTGAACCAAATTTGGTTCAGATGTCAAGACTGATGACATCACATACGCAGTAAGAGGGTATGAAAATTTTTATTACTTATATAAGGGAGTTTTCTGAGGAGAACAGCCAGGCCTTCCAAGTTGGTCCAAAAATGGCTTGAGAGAGCAAGGAAAGGAGACTGGCTGGGGTATTTTAACAGTAGTTAGGGCTGGGGCTGGGGTGACAGTTCCAGTGTGTGGGTGGGGGCTTGTGGCTTGGAACTCTTGCCAGCACCGAAGGAGGAAGCACTGAGGCTTTCTTACTAGCTTTCGCAGATGAGGGACACAAGGTGAGAGTGAGGGTTGAGGCCTAAGGGCTGTCAGCAGCAGTCGAACATCAAAAAGTGGAGTCAGACTCTTCATGATAATTCACCCCTGATGTTTGAGTGATGACAAAAGTGTACCATGCTTCATTTAAGTGAATTTGAGCTTGTTTAAATAAGCGATTATGGCACTTTGAAGCCTGAAACCTGTAGCCTGTAAGGAAGGTGAAAGTTCCATTGAATGTCTTGTTCAAGGGCCCTGTATTGTGTATTCTGAGAAGCAAAATGAGCGTCTTAGTCGCTGTCAGTAATGCCTGGATTCCAAAGGGGAAAAAGAGAGTCTTGGTAAGGTCTTCTATTGTGGTTTCAGTATATGTACAAGAATGTGTGACCTTGATTTATATTTAGGGTATCTATGAGGCAAGAATTCTTTACCCTAAAAGGGGAAACCTTGGACAAGAAATTATTGTTGCTGCCATAGGCTGGATCAGAGAGCCAGACCATTGGCAGCAGTCTTAAGAGTCTGTAAAATGGTGCAGATGGGGCTGATTTTTAGCCAGGGAAAACAGTGCCTAGATACATGCCTGAAGTTTGGCCAATTGTGTTGACCCCTGGGTCTTATCCTTTATCAGGGGTGTCCTGGTTAAGGGATAAAAAGCAGTAGCTCTCCAGTGAACTTCAGTTACATGTGGTGGTGGCAACAGCATGTGAAAAGTGTACAAGCTCCCACTGCTGTTTACTCAGTTGATTCCAGGGGCTCCCCAGGTAGCTAAGGGGTCTAGTAGAGGGGTTGCCTCCTCCAGTGCCATGACATCTGGCAAGGAAATGAGGACAGGGCAGCCAGTCCTCCTGCAGATGGGATATGGAAGAGGGCCTCAGTCTGGTTCTGTCCTGCAGCAAAGGAGGCCTTGGTGGCCTTGGAAATCTTGTCGGTGCTGTTCCCATGACCCAATGCATAGTGGGAAGCTGGGTATGGAGGGTCATGGGCTCAGGGCCTGTGGGACCTCTGTTTCCAGGAAAGCCCAGGATGTAGTCAGCGATTGCAGCTCTAACAGCACAGGGCTGAGGAGGGCAGTTTTTGCATCAGAAAGCCATAAGTGACTTGTGGCCAGTATGGGTGGTCCGGAGACTCCAGGAGGCATGAAAGAAGGTTGCTAAAGCTTCAATTGTGCAAGGAGTCTAGTTGAGGGGCACTAATGAGACTGGCTGTTGTATTGCAATTTTGACAGAGCCTTTGTTGGAAGGGGCTCCATTCAAGGTGGGCTGATTTGCAAATAATTACGTTAATGGGCTAAAGTAAAATTTGTAAATGAGGAATATATAACCTCCAGAACCCAAAAGGCCTAAAAGGTATTGGGCTTGTTTTAACATTGTGGAAGTTGAGAGGGTTAATAACTGTTTCTTGACAGTGTTAGGTACGGAGGGGCCCTCCGTTTACCAAATAATTTTCAGGAATTTACAGAGGTGGTGGGGTCTTGTACTATGTGTGAGGCAATGGCCCATCCCCTTTTCTGAGCTCCCTTGTGAATATTTGTATGTCCTGAATAAATGTGTCTGGTGAATATCCTCAGAGGAGGATGTCGTGAATATAAAGCCATACCTGTGCCCCTGGAGAAAGCTGGATGCAGTTAAGATCATGTTTGCAAAGATTGTGTGTGATGGCAAGACTGTTGAGGTGCTCCATAGATAGCCAGGTAAAGGTGTTATGTACCTTAGGAAGTGAAGGCAAACTGTGGGTGAGAGGCTTTTGAAATAGGGACTGAACCGAACGTATTAGTCAAATCTATTACAGAAAAATATTTACCATTTGCTAATTGGATGGAGTCAGTAATTTCAATAATTTTGAATATGGAGCCCTTAATGAATGGGACCACAGCATTGAGGCTGCTACAATCTACTGTGAGGCACCACTAATTCTTTCCAACTTTAAGAACAGGCCACATTTCATTTAAAGAAAGATGAAATCTTGCCATTTGCAACAAGGATGGACCTTGAGGGTACTATGCTGAGTGAAATAAGTCAGAAGGAGAAAGACAAATTCCATATGATTTCACTCATATGTGCAATATAACAAACAAGCAAACTAAATGAACAATCCAAAGAAAAACAAACATGTAGATACAGAGCACAGAGTAGTGGTTACTGGAGGGGAAGGGGCGAAGGTAGAGTGGGGAGGGCGAAATGGGTAAAGGGGTAAACTGTGTGGTAATAGATGGAAACTAAATTTTTGATGGTAAGCACACTGTAGGGTATATAAAAGTAGAAATATAATGTTGTACACATGAACCTTATACAATGTTATAAACAAATGTTACCTCAATTAAAAAAAAACAGGCCAAATTGGATTTTTAAAGGGAGGAGCAGTGGTAACAATCACTCCTTCTTTAAATAGGTCCTGTATAATGGGTTTCAATTCTTGAAGCCCCTATTTAAATTTACATTGGACCTTATTAGCTGTTTTAACAGGGATGGGGAGGGGAGAAGGTCCATGTGGTCCCATTTTTAAAAGCCAATTTGTAAGTGCCACAGATTTAGGGTTTTTTTACTTGAAGGATAGTTGATTTACAGTGCTGCGTTAATTTCTGCTTATAGCAAAGTGATTCAGTTATACATATACATATATTATTTTTTATATTCTCTTCCATTATGGTTTATCACAGGATATTGAATATAGTTTCCTGAGCTATGTAGTAGGACCTTGTTGTTTATCCATTCTATATTTGCCAGTTTGCATCCGCTAATCCTAAACTCCCAATCCTTCCCTCCCCCCTCCCTTGGCAACCACAAGTATGTTCTCAATGTCTGCCACAGATTTAGTTTTAACTTATTACCCATTGGGTCAGTGCATCCATGCCCCCACTATGGGATATTTTAGGGCAATGGGTGCTACCATCATGGAGAATTTAGGAAAGGCTATTTTTCTGATATTTAAGGTGAGGCATAACTGTTTGTCTTCTACTTTATATTACAGTAATTCCCCCTAAGATTAGTGGGGCTGTGTTGTTCAAATTTAGAAGAATCCTCAGGTATTACTGTAATTTGAGCCCAACTCTTGATTAAGGCCATCAAGTTTTGCCAATTGGTGCATTTCAGCAGATGTTAAAATTAATTCAGAAACTATGTTGTAGAGGTGCAAAAGCGAATCAGCACACTTTTGTAAAAGTTTTTATTTATTTATTTATTTTTGACTGCGTTGGGCCTTCATTGCTGCACACGGGCTTTCTCTAGTTGCCTTGAGCGGGGCTACTCTTACTCACGGTGCGCAGGCTTCTCATTGCGATGGCTTCTCTTGTTGCAGAGCACAGGCTCTAGGCGCACAGGCTTCAGTAGTTGTGGCACGCGGGCTCAGTAGTTGTGGCTCGTGGGCTCTAGAGCACAGGCTCAGTAGCTGTGGCACATGGGCTTAGTTGCTCCATGGCTTGTGGGATCTTCCCAGACCAGGGCTCGAACCCGTGTCCCCTGCCTTGGCAGGCAGATTCTTAACCACTGTGCCACCAGGGAAGTCCCAATCTTTTTGTTTTATAAATACTTTTAGTAAATTTCGGATTTCCAGTTGGCTCAAATTGTGGACCTCTGTTTCATTATTTTATTTCCTCCCCTGTATCCAGATTCCTCCCTCCCTTCCTTCTTTCCTTCCTTGCTTGCTTTCTGTCTTTCCTTTTTTCATGATTACTGGATATACTTTGGCGAAGTTCTCTCTACCCTGCTTGTATTTATACATTTCTTCCTCCAGAGAGCCTCAGACAAGCATCATCAGTGTTAGGGTCTCTCCCATAGCAAGGGTTACTTTATACAGCTTAAAGACCTCAGGCTTAAGTTGAGCTTTTTTTTTTTTTCAAACTGATGAGGATGATTATATTTTTTTTTGGCCTGAAACATTACTGATTCTTTAAAATAATTTTTATTGAAGTATAATTGACTTACAATATTTGTTAGTTTCAAGTATACAACATAGTGATTTGATATTTTTATACATTACAAAATGATCACCATGGTAAGTCTAGTTAACATCTGTCACCATACAAAGTTATTACAATATTATTGACTATATTCCCTATGTTGTACATTACATCCCCAAAGTTGACTTTGAATTTACCCCTTTGTTGTGCCATGAGGGTACAATTGGTGATTTTCCCTATAACCCTGTGGATCAGGATCTTTGTTGTGGCATAAGCAGCAGCAGCAGGAGCAACAGCAACAGTAAAAAAAGCATCTTGCAGGGTCCTAGTGAGCCCTCTGCCTTTAGGTATCTGGATTCAATAATTAAAATATTCAAGTGGGACTTCCCTGGCGGTGCAGTGGTTAAGAATCCACCTGCCAATGCAGGGGACATGGGTTTGAGCCCTGGCCCGTGAGGATCCCACATGCCACGGAGCAACTAAGCCCGTGTGCCACAACTACTGAGCCTGTGCTCTAGAGCCTGCGAGCCACAACTACTGAAGCCTGCGTGCCTAGAGCCCATGCTCTGCAACAAGACAAGCCACCGCGATGAGAAGCCTGCGCACTGCAACGAAGAGTAGCCCCCCCAGCCGCAACTAGAGAAAGCCCGCGTGCAGCAACGAAGACCCAACGCACCAAACATAAATAGATAAATAAATAAATAAAATCTTAAAAAAATTCAGGTAGTAACTCCTTTTCAAATAGTGAATGATCTTCCTTCACATGAGCAACCACCCAATGGGCCTGTATATTGCACAGGGTGTAGTCTTTCCCATGACTGCTCTATAGAACAGTAGGTACTGCTGTTGAGACACACAACCAAATGATCTCTTTCGCCTGAGCCTAGCATTAGTCAAAGCTTGTGCTAGAATCAAGACAGATGATTCATTCTAAGACGCACAGATAGGTCTGGGCCAAGACACAACCCAGGGTCACTTTAAGGAGGGCCCTGATCCTATACTTCTATCCCAAAATGCCAATTAATTACTGAAACTTCTGACTTAAGCCAGTTAAATCAATAACAGAGGCTCAGTAGGACTCAGCAAATGCAGCACAAAGCAGCACAGCTCAAAGCGCAAGCTAGCCAGCAGGCATCAGAGTCAGTTAGCAAGTCAAAGCAAGAGAAGACAGACCCCTGGTGGTGGTGGTCACTGTCTCAGCATTCTGCTCACAGTACCAGTTGTGGACGCCCTACAGAAACAGAATGGACCCCCACCCCAAATTTGGTTTTGATGTCAAGACTGACACATATCTAGAGGATATGAAAGGTTTATTGCTTACATAATGAGGCTTTCTGGGGCAACCAGGGCAGGCATCCCAAACTGATCTGAAATGACTTGAGAGAGCAAGGAAAGAAGACTGGCTTGGGGTTTTTATGGTGGTCAGGGGGTGGGCTGGAGTGAAGGTTCCTGTGCATGGGATGGGGCCTGGGGGGTTGAATCTATGGCTGGTGCCAAAGGAAGGAGAACCCAGGCTTTCTTATCAGCTTGCCAAGATGTGAGGCACAAAGGGAAGAGGGAGGATGAAGCTTAAAAACTGTCAGCAGTCAAACATTGTAAAAGGGATTCGACTCTGTTAGAGCATACTTCTGATGGCAGTATGGAAAAGTGAGATAGCTGGGTCCTTGATGAGTTTATTCAGCCTCTCAAAAGACCTTGTAACCACCTGCTCCAGACTTCTAGTGTTGCTGAATAATTCAATGTCTTTATGGTTGAGGCTATTTTTAATTAAGCTTTCTGTTACTTGCAGTCAAAATAATTCTGAACTGAAGATATAATCCATTATTATCATTTTGGATATATAAAGGGAATACAAAGGTTGTTCAACATAAATAAATCTATACTTGTAATTCATAACAAAATGAATTAAAGAAGAACATCATAGGACATATTAATAATATACTTTAAATGCTTTTATAAAATCCAGTAACTGTCTCTAATAAAAACGCAAGGTAAAAGAGGATTAGAAAGCACCTACCTAAAGGCTCCTTACTAAAAACTAACAACAAATATCATTCTAAAGAATGAAACACTAAAAGCATTTCCCAGATAACCAAGCATTACACAGGAATGCTATTATAATTATTATTCCACATATTCTTAGATATTCTAATAAATGCAATAAAGGAATAAAATGATTTAACATAATAAATATTGAAAAAAGAACCGTAACTTTTTCTGGTGTGATATACCCAGAAAATCCAAGAGACACTAATAAATACTAATACAATTAATAGCATCATTAAGGTTGTTGGATACAAAGTAAATATTTAAAAGTTAAATTTTCTTTATAGTAGGAATAAACGAGTATAAATAGAAATGGAGGAAGTACTTCATTCACCAAAATGACTTAGATTATAAAATACTTCACGGTAGGTTTATAATGCATTAATTTCTTTAGGTTCAGCTACATTTCCCAGAATTCCTTTCCCTTTAAGTTTCCAGCTAGAGTGGGACACAAGAGAGATTATTGTGGAGACTCAGAGGACAGAAGTGAAGCAGTAGCCATTTTGTAGCTTGATCACGTTGCTGTTTTTCTGCTGACTCACCTCATTGGCACAAGGCAGCAACTGGGTTTGGAACTGCCCCCACCTTCCCCTGGATTCTCCTTTAACTCCTCTGACTCTTGGGTCAGGTGTATAAGTTTAGTTTTGAGACGGTGTCTTGGCCTCTACTGGATGCCCATTCTATCAGGGTCGGAGGAAACAAGAAACTGACGCAGGTTTCAGTTCGTCCTTGGGAGCGCTAGCTCATGCTTGTGGGTTCCAGTTTGTTTTTGTTCTCTCCCACTTTACATCTATTTCCATCTTGCCTTCCTGACTATCTGCACTGTGGACTTCAAGTTCCAGCATCAGATGTGAAGAAAACAGCCTTACAGAGATTTCTTAACTAGTTCCCACAATTCTGTAAGGTAAAATCTCTGTAACAAATCCCTTAAAAATTACACACATACACTCACATGCACACTCACATGTGTGCACGTGTGCACACGTACACACACACACACACACACACACATACACAGTGTAGTCCTGCTACTTTGATTGAAGCCTGATTGGCATACTTTGAAATAAAATTTAACAAAAAAGGAGGTAGATTTCCGCTACTGGCCAAGGTGGTAATAGCAGGGACTGGATTTACTCTCTTATCAGAAAAAGAAAACTACACTTTTACAAATGGACAACAGATATGAAATAATAGTTTTCAAGTCACTGGACATCAAGAAATGAAGGACAGTGATCCCTAAGAAATGGGAAACAAATGAGGTGAGCCCCATGTTTGCTCAGCATGCTGTCTGGAGTTTCCAGGACATAGTATAAGGAGAGGGAACAAGGTGGAACCTGAAAAACTCTATGAGTTGAGGAGATGGAGTGAAGAATCTGCGGAAACTAAGGCAGCTATGATTTGGAAGACAGAGTAAGATCTATATCTATATCTATATATAGATATAGATACCTATCAATATATATACATATATACATATATATAACTCCAGAGACCTGCAGAGGGTTCCCTTAAGTACTGATGTGCTCACACATGTGAAGAAACTACCCAAAGCTAAGGAATTAATCACACAAAAGGATTGGAACACAAATAGACGTGGAAATAGTGCCTGTTCCCTTTATCCAGACTGGTAAAACATGGAACATTGGATAGAATACTGAGGTTCTTGCCTAGGTAGTGGAGGATATTTAGACTCAGACTGAACACTGCTCTCAATCCACCTAAAATATCATAAAAGCAAGATCCTAAAGGATTCAACTGCTTCCGTGTAACTTAAGTGTTTCTGAGGAAAAAAGTTCAATAATATTTGTAGGATTACAGAAACAACTAGCACTCAACAAGTTAAAATTCTCAGTGTTGTGTATCCAATCAAAAATTTCTAGGCATGCAAAGAAGCAGGAAAACATAACTCATAATGAGATGAAAAAAATCAACCAATCAAAAGCAGCCCCCAAATAACACAGATGTTGGAATTAGCAGCAAAGGCATTAAAACAGTTACTATAACTATTAAAACAGTTATAACTCCATATCTTCAAAAGTTAAGACATGTATAATATAAAAAGAAATCAAATATCTGGAGTTGAGAAATATGCAATTTGAAATAAAAATATACTGGATGGGACTAACAGTAAATTAGACATTGCACAAGAAAAAAATTAGTAAACTTGAAACTGTAGCAATGGAAACTATCCAAAATGACACACTCAGAAGAAAAAACATCCAAAGAAATGAACAAAGCATCACTGAGCTGTGAGAAAACTGTATTTGTGTAATTGGAGTTCCCAAATGAAGGGAGTACAGAAAATAGTTGAAAATTTTCCCAAATTTCATGAAAACTATAAACCCACAGATCTAAGAAGCTCAAAGAACCTCAAGCACACACAAAAAATTGAAGAACACTACACCAAGGCATGTATGATTTTTTTGTTTTGTTTTTATTTTAATTAATTAATTAATTTTGGCTGCGCTGGGTCTTAGTTGCGGTACACAGGATCTTTGTTGTGGCATGTTTTCTTAGTTGTAGCATGCATGTGGGATCTAGTTCCCCGACCAGGGATCGAACCAGGCCCCCTGCATTGGGAGCACAGAGTCTTACCCACTGGACCACCAAGAAAGTCCCTCTTTTGTTTTTAGTTCTTTAATATTTTATTGGACAAATATTGTGACTCTTTGAAATGTATGTTATCAACACGTCCTTCCAAATAAAATTTTTAGATTTTGCTAACTAGAGACTCCAAGGTCTACCCTCCCTTCCTCTGCTGAGCATCATGAGGTCTCCTCTCCCTACCTGAATGTCACAAGACTTCCACCTGCTCTACCTCACATATATGATTAAAGGTATATATGATTAAGTTGCTCACAATGAGGAGAAAAAAATATATATATTTTTTTGGCTGCGCTGCGTGGCTTGTGGGAAGTGAGATCTTAGTTCCCCAACCAGGGTTTGAACCCGGGCCATGGCAATGAAAGTGCCAAGTCCTAACCACTGGACCACCAGGGAATTCCCCAAGAAAATCTTAAAAGCAACCAGAACAAGACATAGGTTACATAAAAGGATGATAGTAGATCTCATATCAGAAATAATGTAAGATGACAGAGGAGCAAAACCTTTAAAGTCTTGAAATTAAAAAAATGATTATCAACCTAGAATTTTTTTTTTTTAAAGAAGATGTTGGGGGTAGGAGTTTATTAATTAATTAATTTATTTTTGCTGTGTTGGGTCTTCGTTTCTGTGTGAGGGCTTTCTCTAGTTGTGGCAAGCGGGGGCCACTGTTCATCACGGTGTGCGGGCCTCTCACTATCGCGGCCTCTCTTGTTGCAGAGCACAGGCTCCAGACGCACAGGCTCAGTAGTTGTGGCTCACGGGCCTAGTTGCTCTGCGGCATGTGGGATCCTTCCAGACCAGGGCTCGAACCCATGTCTCCTGCATTAGCAGGCAGATTCTCAACCACTGCACCACCAGGGAAGCCCCAACCTAGAATTTTATACCGAGTGAAAATATTGTTAAAAAACAAAATTCAACTGAGTAAAATTTAAAGATCTTATTGGCTTTATTCAATGATTCATGAATTGGGCAGCATCCCATCTAGTAGATAGAAAGGAGCTCTGAGGAGCTGTACAAAATTAAAGACTTTTATAGGCAGAAGGGAGCAGGAACAAGGAAATTGGTTGTGGCAAGCTCACTTTCCTTTAGGGGAAGGCAGGGTCTATCAGGAAATGACCTCACTAGTGCTGATCAGGTAATTCCTGACTGACTGGTTTAAGATTCCATTTCTGGGAAAGCTGAAGCTAATTAAGTCTCGGTTTGGTGACATGGGGCTTAGCATAAGTGACTCCATTTGTGACCTGTTGTCTTGTTTTTAACAATATCAAGAAAGAAGGTGAAATACTTATTCAGCTATACAAAAGCTGAAATAATGCATCATTAGCTGACACATACTATAAGAAGTGTTAAAGGAATTTCTTCAGGCAGAAAGAAAATGATAGATGGCAATGTAGATTTATACAAAGGAAAAAAGAACACCAGAAATGGTTACAACAAGGAGATATACATATATATGATTTTTTCTTGTTATTTAAATATCTAAAATTTAATTGACTGTTAAAATAATATTAACAATCTAGTGTAGGGTTTAAAATATATGTAAAATAAAATGCATAACAAAAATAACATAAAGGCTAGGAGAGACGAAATGGAAATGTACTATTGTAAGGTTCTCATATAATATATGAAATGGTATAATATCACATTAAGGTAGACTGTGATAACTTAAAAATGTATACTGTAAACTCTAAAGCAACCTTAAAATAACAAAAGAAAGCTAATGCTAATAAAAGCAACAAAAGTAAAAAAGTGAAATCATAAACAACATGGAATTAATAAAAAATAAGGCAAAAAAGGAGAAAAAATAAACGGGGCAAATACACCATTGAGGTTGCACCCCAATTAACTCAGAGATTCTCAGAGAGTGGATTTAAAACCAAGGCCCAGCTCTAAGTTTCCTACAAGAAACACACTTTAAATATAAAAACACAAATAGTTTAAAAGTAAAAGAATGGATTTAGCAATGATTTCTAGGATCTGACACCAAAAATGAAGGCAACAAAATTTTTAAAAAGTATAAATTGCACTATATCAAAATTTAAAACTTCTGTGCATGAAAGGACACAAAACAGATTGAAAAGGAATCCCCATGGAAAGGGAGAAATATTTGTAAATCATGTATCTGATAAGGGGTTAATATGTAGAGGATATAATGAACTCCTACAACTGAATGATTTAAAAAACCTGACTAAAAAATGGGCAAAAGGAGGGAGCTTCAAGATGGTGGAAGAGTAAGACGTGGAAATCAACTTCCTCCCCACAAATACATCAGAAATACGTCTACATGTGGAACAACTCCTACAGAACACCTACTGAACACTGGCAGAAGACATCAGACCTCCCAAAAGGCAAGAAACTCCCCACATACCTGGATAGGGCAAAAGAAAAAAGAAAAAACAGAGACAAAAGAATAGGGACAGGACCTGCACTTCTGGGAGGGAGGTGTGAAGGAGGAAAAGTTTCCACACACTAGGAAGCCCTTTCGCGGGTGGAGACTGCGGGTGGCGGAGGGGGGAAGCTTCGGGGCCGTGGAGGAGAGCAGAGCCACAGGGATGCAGACACTCCAAAACACACACCACCAGATGCAGTCCTGCCCACCAGAAAGACAAGATCCAGTCTCATCCACCAGAACACAAGCACCAGTCCCCTCCACCACGAAGCCTACACAACCCACTGAACCAACCTTAGCCACTGGGGATAGACACCAAAAACAAGGGGAACTAAGAACCCGTGGCCTGCAAAAAGGAGAACCCAAACACAGTGATTTAAGCAAAATGAGAAGATAGAGAAAAACACAGCAGATGAAGGAGCAAGATAAAATCCCACCAGACCTAACAAATGAAGAGGAAATAGGCAGTCTACCTGAAAAATAATTCAGAATAATGATAGAAAAGATGATCCAAAATCTTGGAAATAGAATGGAAAAAATACAAGAAACGTTTAACAAGAACCTAGAAGACCTAAAGAGCAAACAAACAGTGATGAACAACACAATAAATGAAATTAAAAATTCTCAAAAAGGGATCAATAGCAGAATAACTGAGGCTGAAGAATGGACAAGTGACCTGGAAGATAAAAGAGTGGAAATAACTACTGCAGAGCAGAATAAAGAAAAAAAAATGAAAAGAATTGAGGACAGTCTCAGAGACCTCTGGGACAACATTAAATGCACCAACATTCGAATTATAGGGGTCCCAGAAAAAGAAGGGAAAAAGAAAGGGACTGAGAAAATATTTGAAGAGATTATAGTTGAAAACTTCCCTAATATGGGAAAGGAAATAGTTAATCAAGTCCAGGAAGAACAGAGAGTCCCATACAGGATAAATCCAAGGAGAAACACGCCAAGACACATATTAATCAAACTATCAAAAATTAAATACAAAGAAAACATATTAAAAGCAGCAAGGGAAAAACAACAAATAACACACAAGGGAATCCCCATAAGGTTAACAGCTGATCTTTCAGCAGAAACTCTGCAAGCCAGAAGAGAGTGGCAGGACATATTTAAAGTGATGAAGGAGAAAAACCTACAACCAAGATTACTCTACCCAGCAAGGATCTCATTCAGATTTGACAGAGAAATTAAAACCTTTACAGACAAGCGAAAGCTGAGAGAATTCAGCACCACCAGACCAGCTTTACAGCAAATGCTAAAGGAACTTCTCTAGGCAAGAAACACAAGAGAACGAAAAGACCTACAAGAACAAACCCAAAATAATTAAGAAAATGGTAATAGGAACATACATATTGATAATTACCTTAAATGTAAATGGATTAAATGCTCAAGCCGAAAGACATAGACTGGCTGAATGGATACAAAAACAAGACCTGTATATATGCTGTCTACAAGAGACCCACCTCAGACCTAGGGACACATACAGACTGAAAGTGAGGGGACAGAAAAAGATATTCCATGCAAATGGAAATCAAAAGAAAGCTGGAGTAGCAATTCTCATATCAGACAAAATAGACTGTAAAACAAAGACTATTACAAGAGACAAAGAAGGACACTACATAATGATCAAGGGATCAATCCAAGAAGAAGATACAACAATTGTAAATATTTATGCACCCAACATAGGAGCACCTCAATACATAAGGCAAATACTAACAGCCATAAAAGGGGAAATCAACAGTAACACAATCATAGTAGGGGACTTTAACACCCCACTTTCACCAATGGACACATCATCCAAAATGAAAATAAATAAGGAAACACAAGCTTTAAATGATACATTAAACAAGATGGACTTAATTGATATTTATAGGACATTCCATCCCAAAACAACAGAATACACATTCTTCTCAAGTGCTCTTGGAACATTCTTCAGGATAGATCATATCTTGGGTCACAAATCAAGCCTTGGTAAATTTAAGAAAATTGAAATCGTATCAAGTATCTTTTCTGACCACAACACTATGAAACTAGATATCAATTACAGGAAAAAAATCTGTAAAAAATACAAACACATGGAGGCTGAACAATACACTACTTAATAACCAAGAGATCACTGAAGAAATCAAAGAGGAAATCAAAAAATACCTAGAAACAAAAGACAATGAAAACACAACGACCCAAAACCTATGGGATGCAGCAAAAGCAGTTCTAAGAGGGAAGTTCATAGCAATAGAATCCTACATCAAGAAACAAGAGCCATCTCAAATAAACAACCTAACCTTACACCTAAAGCAATTAGAGAAAGAAGAACCAAAACCCCCAAAGTTAGCAGAAGGAAAGAAATCATAAAGATCAGATCAGAAATAAATGAAAAAGAAATGAAGGAAATGATAGCAAAGATCAATAAAACTAAAAGCTGGTTCTTTGAGAAGATAAAATTGATAAACCATTAGCCAGACTCATCAAGAAAAAATGGGAGAAGACTCAAATCAATAGAATTAGAAATGAAAAAGGAGAAGTAACAACTGACACTGCAGGAATACAAAGGATCATGAGAGATTACTACAAGCAACTCTATGCCAATAAAATGGACAACCTGAAAGAAATGGACAAATTCTTAGAAAAGCACAACCTTCTGAGACTGAACCAGGAATAAATAGAAAATATGAACAGACCAATCACAAGCACTGAAATTGAAACTGTGATTAAAAATCTTCCAAAAAAAAAAAAAATCTTCCAACAAACAAAAGCCCAGGACCAGATGGCTTCACAGGCGAATTCTATCAAACATTTGGAGAAGAGCTAACGCCTATCCTTCTCAAACTCTTCCAAAATATAACAGAGGGAGGAACACTCCCAAACTCATTCTACAAGGCCACCATCACCCTGATACCAAAACAAGACAAAGATGTCACAAAGAACGAAAACTACAGGCCAATATCACTGATGAACATAGATGCAAAAATCCTCAACAAAATACTAGCAAACAGAATCCAACAGCACATTAAAAGGATCATGCACCATAAACAAGTGGGATTAATCCCAGGGATGCAAGGATTCTTCAATATACGCAAATCAATCAATGTGATACACCATATTAACAAATTGAAGGAGAAAAACCATATGATCATCTCAATAGATGCAGAGAAAGCTTTTGACAAAATTGAATACCCATTTATGATAAAAACCCTGCAGAAAGTAGGCATAGAGGGAACTTTCCTCAACATAATAAAGGCCATATACGACAAACCCACAGCCAACATTGTCCCCAATGGTGAAAAACTGAAACCATTTCCAGTAAGATCAGGAACAAGACAAGGTTGCCCACTCTCACCACTATTATTCAACATAGTTTTGGAAGTTTTAGCCACAGCAATCAGAAGAAAAAGAAATTAAAGGAATCCATATTGGAAAAGAAGAAGTAAAGCTGTCACTGTTTGCAGATGACATGATACTATACATAGAGAATCCTAAAGATGCTACCAGAAAACTACTAGAGCTAATTGATGAATTTGGTAAAGTAGCAGGATACAAAATTAATGCACAGACATCTCTTGCATTCCTATACACTAATGATGAAAAATCTGAAAGTGAAATTAAGAAAACACTCCCAATTACCACTGCAACAAAAAGAAAAAAATATCTAGGAATAAACCTACCTAAGGAGACAAAAGACCTGTATGCAGAAAATTATAAGACACTGATGAAAGAAATTAAAGATGATACAAATAGATGGAGAGATATACCATGTTCTTGGATTGGAAGAATCAACATTGTGAAAATGACTCTACTACCCAAAGCAATCTACAGATTCAATGCAATCCCTATCAAACTACCACTGGCATTTTTCACAGAGCTAGAACAAAAAAGTTCACAATTTGTATGGAAACCCAAAAAACCCCGAGTAGCCAAAGCAATCTTGAAAAAGAAAAACGGAGCTGGAGGAATAAGGCTCCCTGACGTCAGACTATACTACAAAGCTACAGTAATCAAGACAGTATGGTACTGGCACAAAAACAGAAATATAGATCAATGGAACAGAATAGAAAGCCCAGAGATAAACCCATGCACATATAGTCACCTTATCTTTGACAAAGGAGGCAAGAATATACAGTGGAGAAAAGACAGCGTCTTCAATAAGTGGTGCTGGGAAAACTGGACAGCTCCATGTAAAAGAATAAAATGAGAACACTCCCTAACACCATACACAAAAATAAACTCAAAATGGATTAAAGGCCTAAATGTAAGGCCAGACACTATCAAACTCTTAGAGGAAAACATAGGAGGAATAGTCTATGACATAAATCACAGCAAGATCCTTTTTGACCCACCTCCTAGAGAAATGGAAATAAAAACGAAAATAAACAAATGGGACCTAATGAAACTTAAAAAAAAGGTTTTTCACAGCAAAGGAAACCATAAACAAGACCAAAAGACAACCCTCAGAATGGGAGAAAATATTTGTAAATGAAGCGACTGACAAAGGATTAATCTCCAAAATTTACAAGCAGCTCATGCAGCTCAATATCAAAAAACAAACAAACAACCGAATCCACAAATGGGCAGAAGACCTAAATAGACATTTCTCCAAAGAAGATATACAGATTGCCAACAAACACATGAAAGAATGCTCAACATCATTAATCATTAGAGAAATGCAAGTCAAAAGTACAATGAGATATCATCTCACACTGGTCAGAATGGCCATCATAAAAAAATCTACAAACATTAATTGCTGGAGAGGGTGTGGGGAAAAGGGAACCCTCTTGCACTGTTGGTGGGAATGTACATTGATACAGCCACTATGGTGAACAGTATAGAGATTCCTTAAAAAACTAAAAATAGAACTACCATATGACCCAGCAATCCCACTAGTGGGCATATACCCTGAGAAAACCATAATTCAAAAAGAGTAAAGTACCACAATGTTCATTGCAGCTCTATTTACAATAGCCAGGACATGGAAGCAACCTAACTGTCCATCGACAGATGAATGGATAAAGAAGATGTGGCACATATATTCAATGGAATATTACTCAGCCATAAAAAGAAATGAAATTGAGTTATTTGTAGTGAGGTGGATGGACCTAGAGTTTGTCATACAGAGTGAAGTAAGTCAGAAAGAGAAAAACAAATACCATATGCTAACACATATATATGGAATCTAAGAAAAAAAATGGTCATGAAGAACCTAGGGGCAAGACAGGAATAAAGATGCATACCTGCTAGAGAATGGACTTGAGAATACGGGGAGTGGGAAGGGTAAGCTGGGACAAAGTGAGAGAGTGGCAGGGCCATATATACACTACCAAACATAAAATAGATAGCTACTGGGAAGCAGCCGCATAGCACAGGGAGATCAGATCGGTGCTTTTTTTTTTTTTTGCGGTACGCGGGCCTCTCACTGTTGTGGCCTCTCCTGTTGCGGAGCACAGGCTCCGGATGCGCAGGCTCAGTGGCCATGGCTCACGGGCCCAGTCGCTCCGCGGCGTGTGGGATCTTCCCGGAACAGGGCACGAACCCGTGTCCCCTGTATCGGCAGGCGGACTCTCAACCACTGCGCCACCAGGGAAGCCCAGATCGGTGCTTTTTGACCACCTAGAGGTGTGGGATACGGAGGGTGGGAGGGAGGGAAATGCAAGAGGGAAGAGATATGGGGACATATGTATATGTATAACTGATTCACTTTGTTATACAGCAGAAACTAACATACCATTGTAAAGCAATTATACTCCAATAAAGATGTTTTTTTTTTTAAAAAAAAGGGCAAAGGGAACAAGAGGACTTCCCTGGTGTTCCAGTGGCTAGGACTCCACACTCCCAGTGCAGGGGGCCCAGGTTTGATCCCTGGTCAGGGAACTAGTTCCCACATGCTGCAACTAAGAGTTCGCATGCTGCAACTGAAGATCCCACATGCCACAACTAACGATCCTACGTGCTGCAACCAAGACCCGGTGCAGCCAAATAAATAAATATTAAAAAAAAAACCACCACAGTGATTGTCTCTGCAAAGGGGAACTGAAGGTCTGAGGCAGAAGGGGGACTCACACTTAAAATAAAATTGGCAAAGGGTACAGGATGGTGGACTAGGAAGCTACAGGCCCTCCTTTCCCCACAGAGACACTGAGTTAACAATAACACACAGACCAGAATACCTCTGTGAGAACTCTAGATACCAGTTGAGAAGCTACAGCAACTAGGCCCTTATAAAAACAAGAGGGATTCCAGTGAAAGGGTAGGAAAATTCGTGGCATTTTTGTTTACTCATTCATGTCACTCCCCCTGTTCTGCATAGTACAGAGTAACCAGGAGGGGAGAAACCCTCCATACTGGAGCTCCTCCCTCCAGAAGGAATAAAAATGGACCATATGTCCAACATTCTGACTTGTCTGGGACTGCCAGAGGGACTAGTTTCTCTCTTGCCTGACTCAGAACACTGATGGGACCAGCACCAGAGTTTGGAAGCTTCTGAGAATAGAGAACAGCATATTAGGGCTGTAGTTCTGCAGGTAGACACGGGGGGGAGCAAGAGATCAGAAAAGGTTTGAGAGGTCCTAGAACCTCCTGCAGGGATGCTTGGTGAAGGTCTTTGCTTGCAAGAAGCTAGCACTTAAAGATAGGGAGAAGTGGTTGTTTTTCAAATGCCCAAAGCCCAGCAAAAAATTACAAGGTATACAGAGAAACAGGGAAACATGGCCCAATCAAAGAAACAAAATAAAACTCTAGACATCAACCCTAATGAAGCACAGATCTATGAGCTTCCTCACACTCATTGGCATGGCTACTATCACAAAACAGAAAATAACAAGTGATGACAAGGATGTGGAGAAATTGGAACCCTTGTGCACTGTTGATGGGATTGTAAAATGGTGCAACTGCTATGGAAAGCAATATGGAGGTTCCTTAAAAAATTAAAAATAGAAGTACCATATTATCCAACAATCTCACATCTGGGTATGTACCCTGAAAAATTGAAAGCAGGGTCTCAAAAAGATATTTGTTCATCCATGTTCATAGCAGCATTATTCATAATGGCCAAAAGGTGGAAATAACCCAAATGTTCATCAACATATGAATGGGTAAACAAAATACGGAATATACATACAATGGCATATTATTCAGCCTTAAAAAGGAAGGAAATTCTGTCACATGCTACAACGTGGATGAACCTTGAGGGCATTATGCTAAGTGAAATAAGCCAGCCACATGAAGACAAATACTGTATGATTTCACTTATATGAGATATCTAAGTTCATAGAAACAGAAAGTAGAATGGTTGTTACCAGAGGCTGGGGGAAATGGGAAAAGAAGCGTTGTTGTTTCATGGGCACAAAGTTTCAGATTTGTAAGATGAAAAAGTTTTGGAGATCTGTTTCACAAGAATGGGAATTTACTGAATGGTACTGAACTATACACTTAAAAATGGTTAAGATGGGAAATTTTATGTTGTGTGTATTTTTTTGCCACAGCAAAAAAATAAGAAATAATCAGAAGTGTGCAAAGAGATTTCAGCACACGAATGTTCATTGCTATATAATTTTTAATATCAAGGAAAAAACAGGTAAAAACCGTAATGCACAATTTGGAATTGATTAAATAAATTTTGATGCATCCATACTCTAGATAGTACATAATACTATTTAGCTATTAAAAGTCATGTTAAGAACAGAAAAATGATAAAGTTTAAAGCAAACATAATAACAATGAAGTGTGGTGTTTATAACATACATAGAAGAAAAATGTATGATAACACAAAGATGAAATGGAAGTTAATCGTTGTAAAGTTCCTATACGATACATGAAGTGGTGTAATATGACTTGAAGGTAGACAGTGATAAGTTAAAGATATCTACTATGAAACCCTAAAGCAATGTCTAAAAAAACACACAAGAAATAAATGAAGCAATATAGCTATAAGTCAATAAAGTAGAATCATTTTAAAAACTCAGTTAATTCCAACAGAAGACAGAATAAGGTAGAATCATTTTAAAAACACAATTCCAATAGAAGACAGAAAAATAGAAAGGGGGAACAATGAACAGATGGGACCAACAGAAAACAAATAGCAAGATGGTAGATTTAAATACAACCAAATCAATAATCACACTGTATATAAATGGTCTAAACAACTCAATTAAATGGTAGAGATTGTCAGGATGAAAAATATGAAAGACCCAACTATGTGTGGTCTACAATAAAGCCCCTGAAATATAAAGACACAAATAGGCTAAAGTATAAGAATAGGAAACAATTACACCATGCTAACACTAATCAAATAAAGCTGAAATGGCTGCATTAATTTCAAGCAGAGTAGATAGCAGAGTAAAGAATATTACCAGGGAAAAACAAAGTCATTTCATAATGGTAAAGGGATCAATTCATCAAAAAGACATAACAATCCTCTCTACACCTGAAACTAACATGATATTATAAAGCAACTACACTTCAATAAAAAATAAAGTAAAATAAAAGGAAAAAAATGACATAGCATTCCTAGATCTTTATGTAACTAATATCAGAGGTTCAAAATACATGAAGCAAAAACTTAGAACTGAAAGGAAAAATAGACAAATCCAAACAAATTATTGTCAGAGATTTCAACACCACTCTCGTAATAACTGAACAATTATTAAACAATTATTAAATCAATAAACATATAGACGTGAAAAATATGATTAATCAATTTGACTTAATTGATATTCATAGAACTCTACACCCACAAACATCTGAATACATATTTCAAGTGATCATTTGCCAAGATAGACAATATTCTGAGTTATAAAACAAGTCTTAATATATTTTAAATTATTTATTTATTTATTTGCAGGTTTTTTTGGTCAGGTATATTTAATTGAAATTAATTTATTCAACACTTTTATTAATACCTATAATGCAAATTATTTAAATAATATAAAGTATGTTGTCTCACCACAATGGAATTAAATTAGAAATCACAGTAAGATATCTGGAAATCCCCAAGTATCTGGAAACTAAATAATACACTTCTAAATAATTCATTAGTCAAGGAAGATATCAAAAGGGAAATTAGAAAGTGTTTTGAAGGGAATGAAAATAAAAGCACAATATATTAGAATTTTTGAGGTGTGGCTAAAGCATAACTTACTTAGAGGGAAATGTAAACATGACATGTTTAAATCTAAATATCCTTGGACGTTCATAGAACTAAGCACTTACACGAGAAAAGAATAAAGTTCCCAATTCAGTGATCTAAGCTTCCACTTTAAGAAACCAAAAACATAAGAGCAAATTAAACCCAAAATAATACGAAAAAACCCCAATACAAATCAGAACAGAAATCAATGAAGTAGAAAACAGTAAAACAATAGAAGAAAATCAATGAAATTAAAAGCTGGTATTTAAGGAAATCAATGAAATTGATAAACCTCCAGCAAGATTCTAGGGAAAAAAAGCAATAAGACACAAGTTACTAATATCAGGAATGAGAGAAAAGGCATCACTATGGATTCATGCAGACATTAAAAGGATTATAAAGAAATATTATGAACATAATATTGAACATAAAAAGAGAGACATGGAAGATATAAAAAGAACCCAAATCAGACTTGTAGAAATGAAAACTACAATATCTGAGATGATCGCTTCTCGGCCTTTTGGCTAAGATCAAGTGTACAATATCTGAGATGAAATAAGCACTGTATTAGCTTAACTATAGGTTACCAGTTGTAAAGGAAAATATTAGTGAAGTTATGAAAATAGAAAATATTCAAAATTAAACATGGATAGAAGAAGACTGAAAAAAGATCAGAGTATCAGTGAGTTGTGGGAAATTATTTTCAGTCCATCTTTTTAAAAATAAATTTATTTATTTTATTTATTTTTGGCTGCCTTGGATCTTTGTTGCTGCACGAGGGCTTGCTCTAGTTGCAGCAAGTGGGAGCTGCTTTTCGTTTCGGTGAGCATGCTTCTCACTGTGTTGGCTTCTCTTGTTGCGGAGCACAGGCTCTAGGTGCGTGGGCTTCAGTAGTTATGGCACGCGGGCTCAGTAGTTGTGGCTCGTGAGCTCTAGAATGCAGACTCAGTAGTTGTGGCTCGTGGGCTTAGTTGCTCCGTGGCATGTGGGATCTTCCTGGACCAGGGATCGAACCCATGTCCCCTGCATTGACAGGTGGATTCTTAACCACTGCGCTGAGTTGTGGGAAAATTTTAAGTGACCCAGTATATATGTGTATTTGGAGTCCCTGAAGGAGAGGATGGGGTGGGAGTGGAAGCTGAAAAAATATTTGAAGGAATAATGGCTGAGTTACTTCAAAATTTAATGAAAACTATAAGCTTACAGATCCAAGATCAATGAACTCCCAGCACAAGGAACATGGAAACTATGCCAGGCACATAATATCAAGTTGCTTAAGAATAGTGATACAGAGAAAATCTCACAAACAGCAGGAGAAAAAATATGTTATGTACAAAGATTGACATCAGATTTCTTGAAGAAACAAGCCACGGACTTCCCTGGTGGTGCAGTGGTTAAGAATCCACCTGCCAATGCAGGGGATACGAGTTCGAGCCCTGGTCCGGGAAGATCCCACATGCCATGGAGAAACTAAACCCATGCACCATAACTATTGAGCCTGTGCTCTAGAGCCCACGAGCCACAACTACTGAGCCCACGTGCCACAACTACTGAAGCCCTTGCTGAAGCCCGTGCTCCTAGAGCCTGTGCTCCACAAGAGAAGCCACCGCAATGAGAAGCCCGCGCACTGCAACGAAGAGCAGCTCCCACTCGCTGCAACTAGAGAAAGCCTGCATACAGCAATGAAGACCCAACGCAGCCAAAAATAAATAAATAAATTTATAAAAGAAACAAGCCAGAAGACAGTGAAGCAACATCTTTAAAGTGAAAGCGAGCACTCTTAATCAAGAATTCTATATTCATCAAAATATTTTTCAAAAACAAAGGCAAAAATAAAGACTTTCGGGCATACAAAAGCTGAAACAAACCATCACGAGCAGTTCTGCACTATAAAACACATTAAAGAACGTCCTTCAAGCAGCATGAAAATGGAATCTGGAAATGAAATCTGGATCTACTCAAAGGAATAAAGAGAACTGGAAATGGTAACTACATAATTAAATATTAAGAATTTTTCTTATTATTTAAATCTTTAAAAATAGTTTACTGTTTAAATAAAAATAATATCAATGTGTTGTGGGGCTTATGATATATGAATAAGTAAAATGTATGATAACAATAGCAGAAAGGCCCACAGGTGAGAAATGGAAGTATACTACAGTAAGGTTCACATACAATATGTGAAGTAGTATAATATAACTTGAAGGTGGATTGCGATGTTAAAGATATATACCCTAAACCAGTGGTTCTCAATCAGGGATGATTTTGACCCCCGGAAGACATTTAGGAATGTCTGGAGACATTTTTGGTTTCCAAAAGTGAAGGGGATACTACTGATATCTATTAGATAGAGGCCAGGGATGCTGCTAAACATTCCAAAATGCACAGGACAGTCCCCAAAACAAAGAATTACCTGGCCCAAAAAGTTAACAATGCTGAGATTAAGAAAACCTGGTATAAACTCTAAAGCAACCATTGAAATATAACCGTTCTTGCGGAAATTGACAGGCAGATCAAAAAATTTATATGGAAATTAAAGGGATGCAGGAAAGCCAAAAAAAATCTTTAAAAAGAAAAAAAAATCTTTAAAAAGAAGAACAAAGTTGGAAGACTTACACTTCCTGAGTTCACAACTTGCTACAAAGCTATAGTAATTAAGAGTGTGGTAACTCAAAATGGTCATAGATCTAAATGTAAAAGCTAGAGCTATAAAACGCTTAGAAAATATAGGAGTAAATTTTCATGACCTTCAGTTAGGAAAGAGTTTCTTAGATATGACACCAAAAACACAGGCAACAAAAGAAAAAATAGATAAATTGGACTTTATCAAAATTTAAAACTTTTGTACTTCGAAGGATTCCATCAAGAAATTGAAAAGACAGCCCATAAAATGGGAGAAAATTTTTGCAAATCTTATATTTGATAAAGGTCTAGTATCCAGAATATATAAATAACTTTAACAAATCAAGAGTAAAAAGACAACCAAACTAAAAAATGAGCACAGGATCTAAATAGACAGCTCTCCAAAGAAAATATACAAATGGCCAATGAGCACAAGAAAAAAAAAATGCTCTACGTCATTAGTCATCAGGGAAATGCAAATCAAAACCACAATGAGATGCCACTGCACTCCTAGTGGGATGGCTCTAATAAAAAAAAAAATAGTAAAAGTGTTGCCAAGGGTGTAAAGAAATTGGAACCCTCATACATTGCTGGTGGGACTGTAAAATGGTGCAGCTGCTTTGGAAAACAGTCTGGCAGTTCCTCAGAGTTAAACATAAAATTACCATATGACCCAGAAATTTCTCTCCCTCTCTCTATATATAGATGGATAGACGGACAGATAGATAGTTAGATATTCTCATCCCCATTAACAGTCACTCTCCATTGCCCCTCCTTCCAGCCCCCAGGCAACCACGGATCTATTTTATGTCTTTACGGATTTGCCTGTTCTGGACATGTTACAAATGGAATCATACATGTGGCCTTTTGTGTTTGGCTCCTTTCACTTAACATAATGTTTTGAGATTCATCCATGCTGTAGCATGCATCGGTATTTCATTCCTTTTATGACTGAATAATATTCCATTGTATGGATATGTCACACTTTGTTTATCCATTCATCAGTTGGTGGACATTTGGGTTCTTCCCATTTTTTGGTTATTATGAATAATGCTGCTATGAACATTTGTGTACATGTTTTTGAGTGGACATATGTTTTTAATTATCTCTCATGTATATTTAGGAGTGGAATTGCTGGGTCATTTGGTAAACTCTATGTTTGACCTTTTGAAGAATTGCCAAACTGTTTTTCCAAAGTGGCTTCACCATTTTATGGTCTCTCCAACAGTGTATGAAGGTTCTAACTTCTCCATATCCTCAACACTTCTTACTGTTATTTTTTAAAGAAAAATTATTATAACCATTGTAGTGGATGTGAAATGGTATCTCATAGTGGTTTTGATTTGCATTTCCCTAATGACTAATGATACTTAACGTCTTTTCATATGCATATTAGCCATTTGTATATCTCCTTTGGAGAAATATCTATTTAGATTCTTTGCACATTTTAAATTGGGTTGTCTTTTTACTGTTGCGTTGTAAGAGTCTTTTATATATTCTGGATACTAGTCCCTTATCACAGTGGTCCCCAACATTTTTGGCACCAGGGGCTGGTTTCTTGGAAGACAGTTTTTCCACGGACCAGGGGCGGAAGGGGGGGGATCATTCAGGTAGTAATGCAAGCAATGGGGAGCAGCAGATGAAGCTTTGCTCACTTGCCCACTGCTCACCTCCTGCTGTGCAGCCCGGTTCCTAACAGGCCAAGGACTGGTACCAGTCCACAGCCTGGAGGTTGTGGACCCCTACCTTAACAGATATATAATTTACAAAGATTTTCTTCTATTCTGTGGGTTGTATTTTCACTTTCTTAATAGTGTCCTTTGAAGCACAAAAGTTTTTAATTTTGATGAAGTCAAATTTATCTATTTTTCTTTTGTCACTTGTGCTTTTGGCATTATATTTAAGAAACCATTGTTTAATCCAAGGTCACAAAGATTTAAGTCTAGGTTTTCTTCTAAGAGTTTTATAGTTTTAGCTCTTACATTTATATCTTTGACCCATTTAGGGCCAATTTCTGTATATCGTGTGAGGTAAAGATCCAAATTCATTCTTTTGTATGTATATTGTCCCAGCACCATTTGTTGAAGAGACTATTCTTTGACTATTGAATGGATGTAGCACCATTTTGAAAAATCGATTGGCCATAGACGTGTGGGTTTGTTTCTGGACTCTCAGTTCTATTCCAGTGATCTATATGCCTATCCTTATGACAATACCGCACTATTTTAATTACTCTAGTTTTGTAGTAAGTTTTGAAATTGGGATGTATGAGTCTTCCAGATTTTTGTTTTTCAAGATTACTTCATTTTTTCTGAGTTCCTTACATTTCCATATGAATTTTAGGATCACCTTGTTAATTTCTAAAGAAGAAAGGAAGTTGGAGTTTTGAAAAGTTTGTATTGAATATGTAGATCAATTTGGGGTGTATGACCATTTTAGCACTATTAATCTTCTAATCCATGAACACCAGTGTTTTTCCATTTATTTAGTTCTTTAATTTATTTCAACAATATTATGTAGTTTTCAGTGTACAAGTCTTACACTTCTTTTGTTAATCTTTTTCTAAGTATTTTGTTGCTTTTATTCTATCGTAAATGGAATTATTTTGTTAATTTCACTTTGAAATTGTTCACTGCTAGTGTAGAGAAAGACAACTGATTTTTTATTTTTAAATTTTTAAAAATCTTATTTTTTTAAAAAAAAATAAATTTATTTATTTATTTTTGGCTGTTGTGTCTTTGTTGCTGTGCACAGGCATTCTCTAGTTGCGGCTAGTGGGGGCTACTCTTTGTTGTGGTGCACGGGCTTCTCACTGTAGTGGCTTGTCTTGTTGCAGAGCATGGGCTCTAGGCATGCGGGCTTCAGTAGTTGTGGCTCAGGGGCTCTAAAGTGCAGGCTCAGTAGTTGTGGCACACGGGCTTAGTTGCTCCGCAGCATGTGGGATTTTCCTGGACCAGGGATCGAACCCATGTCCCCTGCATTGGCAGGCAGATTCTTAACCACTGCGCCACCAGGGAAGTCCCACAACTGATTTTCTTTTACTGATGTTTTATCTTGAGACCTTAGTGAACTTGTTCTTTAGCTGTAATAGTCTTTTTTTTTTAAACATCTTTATTGGAGTATAATTGCTTTATAATGTTGTGTTAGTTTCTGCTGTATAACAAAGTGAATCAGCTATATGTATACATATATCCCCACATCCCCTCCCTCTTGTGTCTCCCTCCCACCCTCCCTATCCCACCCCTCTAGGTGATCACACAGCACTGAGCTGATCTCCCTGTGCAATACAGCTGCTTCCCACTAGCTATCTATTTTACATTTGGTAGTGTATATATGTCAGTGCTACTCTCTCACTTTGTCCCAGCTTACCCTTCCCACTCCCCGTGTCCTCAAGTCCATTCTCTATGTCTGTGTCTTTATTCCTGTCCTGCCCCTCGGTTCGTGAGAACCTTTTTTTTTTTTTTAGTTTCCATATATATGTGTTAGCATACGGTATTTGTTTTTCTCTTTCTGACTTACTTCACTCTGTATGACAGACTCTAGGTCCATCCACCTCACTACAAATAACTCAATTTCGTTTCTTTTTATGGCTGAGTAATATTCCATTGTATATATGTGCCACATCTTCTTTATCCATTCATCTGTCGATGGACACTTAGGTTGCTTCCATGTCCTGGCTATTGTAAATAGAGCTGCAATGAACATTGTGGTACATGACTCTTTTTGAATTATGGTTTTCTCAGGGTATATGCCCAGTAGAGGGATTGCTGGGTCGTATGGTAGTTCTATTTGTAGTTTTTTAAGGAACCCCCATACTGTTCTCCATAGTGGCTGTATCAATTTACATTCCAACCAATAGTGCAAGAGGGTTCCCTTTTCCCCACACCCTCTCCAGCAATTACTGTTTGTAGATTTTTTGATGATGGCCATTCTGACCGGTGTGAGATGATATTTCATTGTACTTTTGACTTGCATTTCTCTAATGATTAATGATGTTGAGCATTCTTTCTTGTGTTTGTTGGTAATCTGTATATCTTCTTTGGAGAAATGTCTACTTAGGTCTTCTGCCCATTTTTGGATTGGGTTATTTGTTCTTCTGATATTGAGCTGCATGAGCTGCTTGTAAATTTTGGAGATTAATCCTTTGTCAGTTGCTTCATTTGCAAATATTTTCTCCCATTCTGAGGGTTGTCTTTTGGTCTTGTTTATGGTTTCCTTTGCTGTGCAAAAGCTTTTAAGTTTCATTAGGTCCCATTTGTTTATTTTTGTTTTTATTTCTATTTCTCTAGGAGGTTAGGATTTTCTATATACAAGATGATATCATCAGCCAGAGGACTGGAGAGGAGGGAAAGGGTGTGACCCTCCTCCTGCATCTCATTTGTGAACATGTTTGTTCTGATTCAAGTCAGATACTTTTATGATTCAAGTTAACTGTTTTATGAAGGTTATATCATTCTATTCCGGGAAGAAAATGTTTTATGGAAGCCAGACTCTGAATGCAGATTTAAATTTTGGAATTCTCTTTGGTAAAGACAAAGTAGAACAAATCAAGATGGTTTCTTTCCTTCTCTTTCCACCTTCCTTTTCTTCCAAGCAAAAGGTGTTGACAAAATGCCAGAGTAGAGTGAAAGGACTGTTCTTTGGAGATCTTAATGTTAAAAATTTGAAAAGATTTTAGTCTAAAAGTTCAGATACAACCATATGTAGGTATAGGATTTGACAGGACACTGACAAAATGTAGTGAACATCTATTCTATCTTCCACTTCCCATCCGTACACCCTTCTTTGGTAACAACACTTCAGTTTTCCTCTGGAGGATCACCTCTCCCTGACTTCCATTCCAGGCAGGTTGAGTGGTATTGATATCACCCCAAGATCCAGGGCTGGGCATGTGACTCAAGCCTGGCCAACTAGAGAAGTTTCCCCCTGTGGCCACAGAGGTTGGTTCAGGGATGGACACAGAGTCCAATTCAAGCCAATGAGAGACTCAGAATTTTTATTTGAACTATCAGGGAAGAGAAGTTATCTTTTCAAAGGGGAATTAGCCTTTAAGGATGTCGGCCTGGCAATGCTGGCAGCCATCATGCATATCTTGATTCGTGGAGCCTGAGAATGAAGCCAATGCGATGGAAAGCAGAATAGATAGATGGAGAGAGACTGGTTCCTAATGACATCTTAGAGTTCCTGGACTTTTCAGTTATGTGATTCAGTAAATTCCTTTTAGATAGTTCCAGCACTGTATCAGGCTCTGAGGAGTCTGTCCTCAGAATCTCAAAATCTTGGTGGCTGTGCTAGGTATTTCGTTTGCCCCTCCAAATGCACTTTCTACCCTTTTCCACCCTGCTTTCTTCCTTGGGAGGCTGACCTGTATGGACCACATCGGTGGGCTTCCTTGCCCTCTGACTTTTGGTTGATTTTGGGCAATGGGAATGAAACAAGTTTTAGTTTCATTCTCCTGTGGCCAAATCCCAGGAATTGGGAAAAAAAAGTGGGAGGGAGAAGAAGAAAAAAAGTCTTAAACTAATAGGCTGTCAGTTGTCGAGTTTTCCACCCACATGTCTGCCCAGTATTCCTATGGGAAAATCAGTGGTACAGTTTAGAAAGAGGAAATCATACACTCCTTTTTAATTTTAATTTATTGCTGTCAACAACTCCCCAAGACAATATTAATGTCTTCTATATGAAGATTCCCAGCAAACAGATGCCTAAGAAAGGTAACTTCAGGATAATAATTTCAGAGGGATAAGAAGTAAAAAATCCTAAGTCTAGCATGGACAAAATCATGAAGGCATTTGATAGTAGTATTTCTCATTGACAATCAAGTAAAACCAAGTGCACTGCAACAGATGGTATACAAATCAAATCCTGGTACAGCACAGTTTGGGGGACTATTTAAATTAATCCATTTGAAGTTTATTGAATTGTTAGAATTCAATTTTAGTGAATATATTATAATATCCAGTTCTGTATAATAAAGCTATTTTTAAATGTCCCAGCTGACATCCCCAACTGCCCCAGTACTATTCATTACTGCTTTGAAACTGTGGACACGATGGATTCCACTGAATGAGAAATACTGTATGACAAAAGATTCATAATTCCTTGTCTGTCTAATAGTCAACGTATTTAACAGGATAATGTATTATGTATAATATATAGCACCAGTTGAATTCCTGTGAAATGTTAACTATTCTAACTCAAATTTGACATATGTTTTAAAATGTTTGGGATATCATTCATTGATTTTTAAAAAGATGGTACTTCCTGGTAAGCAGCAGCTCAGAGTAGAAAGAGCACTGGACCTGGAGTCAGATGCAACGCAGGTTGTTTTCACTAAACGCTCTAATATCCTTTCCAGATCTAATGTTCTATTACCTTTTACTACTAAATCTCGAGAGTTTGGTTATTTGAGGTAATTTTTAGGTGGCTTTAAAGTTGTTATCTTCAAGTTTGTTTCTTTTTAAAGGTTAGCTTTGAAAGTGGAATTTGGTAAGGAAAGGCGTTGGGAGGAGACAGTTTCATTGTTTTTTGTATTTTCCACAAATCTGCTGTCGCATGTCTTTTAATCACTTGTTAATAGCAGTCAACCCCCCTTTACTCTGTCACTAAAAGTTGGAAAGGTGTCTGGGAAGGAGATTCCAACGAGCAGCAGCAGTCCTTTCTGCCATAAGCCAAGAGAGAAGCACTACCCGAGAGACTAGATTGCTGTGGTGTCTTTACATAAGTGGCTCAAATTCCCATGATTAAATAGCTTAGACTTTATTAAGAGAGTTCACTTCAGCGAATGCTGCTTTTGTTCTCAGATTTCCTTCTTCCCAACCCCACTTATATTTACATCTCCACATCAATGTCTGACCAATAGAAATCAAAAGCCTAAAATGTCCAGAAGTGATCTCAACATCTTCCTCTCCAATCCTGCTTCACTCGTGTATTTCCAGTCTTAACAATATCACTATCCCACTGGGTGTAGCCAAGCTCAAAACCTTGGCGTCATTCTTGACTCCTTCTTCTCCCTTGTTGCCCATTCCCCAGTCTTGCCCTTCTCCAATCCACCCTTCACACTGTGGCTGCCAAAGTGCTCTTTCTAAAAAGTAAATATGATCACAGAGCTTCCCTGCATAAAATGCTTTCATGACTCCTTTTCACCTACTCGATAAAACTCAAAGTCTTCTTTCAGTACCTGTATACATTTCTAGCCCAATCCACTGCCGCTCCCTGCCATTGCTCTGAGCCCTTTACACTCCAGCTACATGAACTGCTCAGTTACCCAAACACACCATGGTCTTTCGTGATTGTGACTTTGCATGTGAAATTTCCTCTGCTACTTTCTCAGCTTACTTTTCTTCATGTTCCCATAGCATTTCCACATACTAGTATTATAACTCTTGTCACGCTATATTGTAGTTACTTCTTTACTTGTTTTTCTTCACTACCATACTGTCAGTTCCCTGTTTTGGGAGAAGGTAAACATTGTAGAGGAGATTCAGACTCTGGATACTTCTAGGTGGCATTTAACCCTGCTTTGGACCCTGAGACACTATGCTCTTCTCTGATGCTTTCTTTTTCTCCTTGTCCCAGCCCTCCCCCTGGTGGAGGTGTTAAGGAACAGTGGAATGGTCACATGGCCAAAGATAAGACAAAGCAGCCTGGCTGATCCACAACCTGGATAAACATCTGCCTCTTATCATTTTTTAAACAACTGCAAAGCTGGCTAATGGGCCTTGAATTTAGGGTGGCCTGGCAGGAGCTGTCTTACCAGGTATCAGTTGGGAGACCCTGATTTCAATCCCCAGCGCTGTAACGAGGTGTGGGCGGGGACGGTCAACACATCTATCCCTGATGGTCTCAAAGAACATCACACTACTGTCAAACAAAGAGCTCAAGAATTAGTTGGTGGAGATCTTCCTTGTTTTCTTCCTGTGTCTGAAGCTGAGACAAACCTTTCTGCAGGAACATTTGCCTTTGGATTACACCATAAAGCAAGGAATCTAATACCAGTCACGTCCACATGGTAGGTGTTCTCCCCAGTTGCAGTGGGCCTCACCTCCCAAAAAAAGTTATAGGGAAGGTCTATGTTCTGGTCTATCCCAGGACAATATCCAGTTATCACTGACTTCTGTCCCAGTTGAAGATAACCTAGTCTGTGAATCAGTATTTAGTTGCCCATGTGAGGCAGCCAGTTTCACAAGCACCCCTGGATGTAGAGTTCCCTAGGTATGGTGGCCCTAGGTGTATTCTGGATTGGTCTGGTTGGTGATTCTCAGGGAAGGACCTTGCCAGGCAGGTTAACAAAAATGGTTAGTTATCAGCCTGGTTGGGAGGAATCTTACCTCTAAAAACAACAAATTTTTAGAAAACATGATGAATTTATAATCATTACGGAAATTCTCCTTCATGGCTATTGTGAATTTTATCAGATACTATGTTACACTACAATGAGACTTCTAGCAGCAAGAATGGGTTTTAGTTTTAAGTGGGAGAAAAGGAAATTAATATAAGCTATTTGTCATCAGGAGAGACTACCTTTAAAAATCAAATAGCTCCCACAATGCCATTTCGAACATATGTCAAAGGCAAGGAAAGATGATCTGCTGTCTCAGGTGTCCACTTGGCTGTGTCCCAACTGAAGAAAAAGAATTCAGGTTCTACCAGGGTAACATGAAATAAAACAGAAACAGAACTGGTGGGAGTGGCCCCCTGAAGTTCTTAGGTTTCTATGTTCAGAGTAAAGATTACCCTACCCACAAAACGATCATTGATGACATCATTTATGATGCCTTTGCCCTTCAGTTGGCACTGCACAGGCACCGCTTGGTTCTTCACTACATCTGTAAAGTGCATTGCCACCAGCGGGGAGGTGTAGTTAACCTGTAGGTGGAAGAACAATGAATTCTAAGTGTCAGGAGGGGAGGGTATGTAGGGGACGGCAATAGGATGGAAGTGATCAGATAATCAGTGCAGGAGGATGGAACAACCTCCACAAAAGGAACTGAGTAAATCCCATGATGCCAAGTCACAAATGGCTAAAGCAACTGACATGCTCTCTCTGCCCTGGGACAGTGGAGAAATGACATATTTCTCTCATAAGTCAGTGTCAGTTGTCTGATTGTCCTCTGGGGAAAACCAATTCTAGCTCAGCGTGATATGATTTTCTAGATATCAGACCATGAATCAAACCCGAACTAGTATTTATCAAGTCTCCATGCTGGAGATGAAGTTTTCACTGCCCCAAGTCTCTAAGTGGGAGAAACAGGAAAGTGATTATTTGGGCATAATTTAGTGCAATGGCAAGTGATTTGTCTGCTCCTGGCTCTGCCACTAATTAGCTATGTGACCTTGGGCAAGTCACTTCCTCTCTCTGAACCCTAATCTCTCCATCTGTAAACTGAAGGAGTTAGGCCAGACGTGTCTGAGATTCCTCCAGATTTGGAAAGGAGCGGTTGGGATAGGAATTGGTAGAGGGAACTCCTAGTCTGGGCCAGCAGCTATTCACCCCTTTGCTACTACCTGCTGCTCCCTAATTCTCATAGATCCCAGCCAGCCCTTCCTTTGTCTCTGAGCCCTTTCTGACAGCAAAGACTGAAGGGAATACAGACTTACGTGAGTCAGTTTGCCATAGTAAGGGTAGTAACGGAGGTCAAAAGAAGCCGACTCTGGGTAGTAATTGATGGATCGGATGTCGTTTTCATCACCTCTCTGTAAGTAAAAGCAAGTACATATCAGGTGCTGGGTCACTCAGTGAGTTGGAGCCTGAGCTAAAGGGGCTTGTGTCCCAGATGAAATCACTGTGTGACCCACAACTGTCTCAGGAAGACCACGAAAGCAGAATGGGGCATAGCTCAGCCCAGACTTATCCCCAGAGGAGTGTTTCCAGGGAGAGACTGTGCTTTGGCTTTTCAGTGCAAAGAACACTGAATAGAAGGCCCAGACCACGGAGGCTGAAGGTTCTCAGTATGGCTCTATGCTGGCTCCTAGGGGACCCAGGCAGAAGGGCTCCAAAGGGCTTGCAGTACCCAGTGTTGCTCTGGCAAGAGGGCCTACCATGCCAGCACCTCTCCAAAGAATCACACTGGTCCTGGTACCCAGTCTTGGACTTTGGAGCTGAGGCAGGTGTAAGTTGGAACATGCCTAGTAAATCCCACTCCACAACAACGTGCACACGGTGTGCTCATTTCTGGTTGAGGTCAGACCCAGTGCACAGGGACCTGATGCATAGGGACACAGCCTGTAGTTGGCTCACCTAAATGCACGTCTCTGACCACATTCTCTGAGGTGCTTAATTACAGGAGGTGGGGTCAGGAGGATAAGCAAGGGGGGAAATGATTAAATAAACAAGTCTACCCTAATCATATCATGTCGGGTAGGGGACTGCCCATTCTGCCCATGCGTTAGGCTTGCCCTAAATAGCAGAGGTCTAGAGGTTACTGGGGGCAAATAGTGCATCACTACTAGCAAATCACTCGGGTCATGTGATTACTTCTATCGATATAGTATAATGGCTCTTAGTATAAACCGAGCTCTCCTTAATTTATTCTAATAATTACCTCATCATGCTTGATTTCCACAAGTGGGTGTGGATTTGACCAGTGTTGATTATTATACAATGTATAATGATTCAGTGTTTCTTTTTTTTTTTTAAAGGACAGTTCTCAGCAAGGTTCGCCGTAAGCTGAAAAATGAATGGCTTTCACTAGGGAACTATAAGCAGGACTCAATCCAATTAATATGCTGGTTTAAGACTTTATGGTTTATTTATATATTCTTGTAAAAAGTAATGAAATTCATTTTTTTGTGAATGGTGTGTGGAATCAGTTCCACCAGTTTGCAGTCACACCTCACGTGTGTATGTTTATACATGCTCACATATATGTGACCAGAATGAATGTCCTTCCTACCTTGTTCACCTAGCAAGCACTGCCTGACCTTTCAAAGCTCAACTTCAGTGTCACCACCTCTCATGTGGAACTAACCTTTCCCTCTTTAATGTCTTGACTGCACCTTTTTTTTTTTTTTTTTGCGGTACGCGGGCCTCTCACTGCTGCGGCCTCTCCCGTTGCGGAGCACAGACTCCGGACACGCAGGCTCAGCGGCCATGGCTCACGGGCCCAGCCGCTCCGCGGCATGTGGGATCTTCCCGGACCGGGGCACGAACCCGTGTCCCCTGCATCGGCAGGCAGACTCTCAACCACTGCGCCACCAGGGAAGCCCCACACTGCACCTTTCATAGCACCTGTATTACTTGATGGCCCTGATTTCAGAGACGGAATCATATTTATCTTGGCACCCCCAACACCTAGCAAAGTACCTGGTACTTAATAAGTGATCCATAAATTCTTGCTGAATGTGAACTGTTGACTGAATAAATGCTGCCTTTTGCTGCTTTCTGATCTGCCACGATCAAGACTGGAGTTTTGAGCAGCATTTCTGGTACTGAGAATGGGGTTACCCGGCTTCACACATTTGCAAGACAACCGTCCAGGACTGGGGGTGTAGTAGGTGTTACCAAACAGGAGGGAGCTACTGCCAACTTTAAGAAGCAAACCCCAGCAAACCCAAGATCTTTGTAGGCTTTTTCCTACAAAGGAGCTAATTGGCACAAATGAGATAGGAGTTAATGGTCCCTTGAAGGACAGTTAATTAGCATATTAATGGAGTTCTGTTTATACTTCCCTTGTAGTCATTTGTTATTGCAACACCCAGTGCCACTGGTCATTGCTGCAAAAAGTGAAATCAGTTTTATTTATTTATTTATTTTTGTATTGCTATATATGTTATATTGTAAAATATGTCAAAGAGTATGGAGGCTACACACACACACACACACACACACACACACACACACACACACACACACACACACACACACACACACACACACACACACACACGATTTAAAGAAGAAGAAAATTGACCCCTGAAGACCTCCACCCAAGTTAAGAAACAGATCAGAGCCTGTCTTTCCACAAACACTACCTCACTTTTGTGATATCATTCCCTTGCTTTTCTTTTGTGAAATCAGTTTTAAAAGCAGGGACTAATGACTCTAATGAAAGCTGCTTGTTTAGTTCAAAGAAACAAGTAATTAGAGCAAAAGTGTAAACAGAATTTCCGTTAATGACTTGGCACATTGTTGTTTCCTGCTGTGGCTCTCAGCTGAGGTTCAGTCTTTGGCTTTCACAGGTATAAATCAGCACACACACACACAAACACTACACACACGAATACACATGAATGGAATGCTTTCTGGAAACAGGGAGGCCTGAAGGTATAAATGGAGGTGTAGTTATGAAAAGATTAACCCTTTCCCTAACCCTTAGGAAACCATCCATGGTAAAGCCCTTGGAAGGGATGACCCACCCTTTTGCATGAAACAGATGTGCTAACAGTACTTACTCAAAAGGGCACTTTACCTGAACTTTGCAGGAAACCTTCACAGGGTCTCCAGGCTCAGGACGAAAGCCAACAATCTAGCAAAAGAAAACCAGCGTGTTTTTAAAAAACAAAAACCAAAACAGATTTGACAGTAAAAATATGGCTTTTCTAAATCCCCCTTGAGTTGTCCTTTCTTTAGGCATAAACATGATCTATTTTGCCCTCTCAGAAACGTTACAGAAAGCAGAAAATGCAAAGTATCTTCTGAGCTGCTCAGCTCAGCTTACTTCTTATTTTATTTGTGCCTGATATTCATACAGTGGTAACTGCAGCAGGATTACCCTGAAAATGTAAAGAACGTACTGGGTCAAGAGGAGTGTGCCTGGTAAGGCTCTGCCACACCTGAGGCATGGCAGGAGAGAAGGAAAATGCATTTCTTGTGATATAAGAATTGTCCCAGGCTTCCCTGGTGGCGCAGTGGTTGAGAGTCCGCCTGCTGATGCAGGGGACACGGGTTCATGCCCCAGTCCAGGAAGATCCCACATGCCGCGGAGCGGCTGGGCCCGTGAGCCATGGCCGCTGAGCCTGCGCGTCCGGAGCCTGTGCTCCGCAACGGGAGAGGCCACAACAGTGAGAGGCCCGCGTACCGCAAAAAAAAAATGTTTTAAATAATAAAATAAATAAAAAAATAAGAATTGTCCCCCATGCCACCCCCATGTCAGTCCCCTGTTCCAAACAGCTCAAGATCTCATTCTTGACAGAGCATCAAAGGTTTAGGGGTGCTGGAGAAGAATCAAAATAGAAAGTGTTCAGGGAGAAAAGGAATTATTGCTTGGTAGTTTTGTCTGGTTGTTTGTATTAGTGACACTCTTGGTAAAAATGGCCAAACTTACAGTGTATGAAGACAGAGCCCAAAGAGAAATGTAGCGGCCAGAGCCTTCCTACCCAACTCATCCACTTATCATAGACAGAGTGACAAGGGCCAATATACCCGGTTCATCTTTAGAAGGATGCAGGGCTGTCCAGTAGAGTAGCCAAAAGTAGGGTCCTCCAGGCCAGAGCAGTTCTTCAGGAAGGAGCGCTTAAATTGGCAGGCCTTCTTGTCCTCATCCTCATCACCATCTTGGATGAAGTATTGGCCCGGGGGGCAATCTACGTTCATTTCCTCTTGAAGACTGTCGTTATAACCTAAAGTGTGGGCGGCAAAGGGTCATGTTAGATAGGTACTACAGAGGAAGGCCATGTTTTCAGTAGTTCTCTTCCCTAGTTTCCTTTCTCCAGGAACTTGCTTGTGCTCCTCTGAAAGCCCACTCAGTTTGTCCTAGGGCCTGTGACCTGGCATCAGGTGCCCAAGGCCCTTCATCAGCAACATCCCTCCAAGAAGCCTTCTGGGCTGGTCCCCTCAGCCCACTTTGATTGCTTGTCCCCTTGCTTTTCATTCCCTTGAACTTCTTCGATATCTGTCTCTGGATTGTATGTTTATCGCTTTATAACTTTTCTCTATTTTTCATTATTTCTTTTCTGATACAGTAAATTGTAAACTTGGAGGGCTGCCTTTCCTACTTCTGGGAGAGGAATAGGCAAAATAGTAGATGGATTTTGGAAGAAGGATTGAATCATATCGAGGCATGGCATATATAAGGAGGCAAAGCCCCTGGGTTAAATATCTTTAAGTTCAGCCTAGGGAAACATCTCTCTTTGAGGTCAATGAGAGGCACCTGATGCAAGACAGTGAAGAGTGTGTGTTGTGGGACAGGAGGAAGGGGGAGGACAAAGAGGAGGAGATAAACCAGCTCCTCATTCTTTACAGAGGGAAGTTAGCACTGCAAAATAGAAGCTTAGGTTGAAAGACAGAAAACAATGACAACCATAGGGTCTCCACTGAGAGGGTGAGGGGGTGAGATCTTGTCTACTGAGACCTGAGGCACTCAGAGTTAGTGTCCCTTTACACTGGATGGAATTTAACATGTGCCCAAGGTACATATATCAGGGAGAGAGCTGAAAAGGGCTATCTGTGAGCTGACTCTTTGGGCTACTAGATGCCAGAGAACTGGGCTTTAGAAATTACTGCATTATTTCCAGTTTGGTTCTAAATGATGGAATCCAGTTAGTCCTGTTAGATCCAGCCCCCATGCATTCATGTTCCAAGTAGCTCAGTTTTTTAGAGGAGATTGTGCACCTACAATCCACCAGTGTTGAAACTCCAAACGTAACTGGGAATTTTAAATCTATTCTAATTATGGCTAAGCCTTTATTTGTCCTTTGACAAAGCTACATTCAATTCAAGGTTTTGTTTTAATCTCTCTCTCTCTCTCTCTTTTTTTTTAGAGTAAACTATGTTCAAATAGCAACTTTCTAAATAGAAGCTCTAATCATGTGCTCCTTGTTTCTCTTGAGGTAGTTCCATTAAAAATACTGTGACATGGACATGACCCTTATTGCAAAATCCCTGTCCTCATGGGAATGAAATTGATACTCTGGGATGTCTATTTCAGAGATGTGTTCCTTTTTAACAGGGCATATTATCTACACTTAGGAAGTAAAAAACCCAATGCTTTTCCTAATGTTCCCCACCTGTGTCATCAGGTCAGAACTGATATTTCTGCATCTACTACCTTCTCAGAGGAATTTCCTCACCAGAGATTCTGGCAGTACATTTGCAATAGCTCACAAACATTTTGAAAGAAAAGAAGATATTGTACTGCCTATGATGCCCAAAACATTTTGGGGAGCCAAAAGTGGAACTACATGGATTCAAAAAGAACCCAGCCCCTCTAATTTTACAGGTGAGGAATCTGAAGCTCAGATTTAAGCAAGATGACACTGAGCATTACCAATACAAAGCTGAGTTTCTAACTCCTGGTCATATGGCAGCAACAAAGAATTATGAAAAGCAGAACTTCTCGAGCTTTAATGGACATACAGATCACCTGCGGATCCCCATTCAGCAGGTCTGAGTGGAGCCTGAGATTCTGCCTTTCCAACAAACTCCCAAGTGATGCTGATGGGTCACACTTTGAGTAGCAAGGGTGTCGAGAACAGAAACAAGGGTTTAAATTTAAACACTACTGCTACTGGGAGACTTTGATCACATTTCTTCTCCTTTCTGAGCCTTAGTTCCCCCAATGGGGACGATAGACTCTGCTATGCAGGGTTAAAGTTCAGTGACAACATTTACACATTTAAATAACACTTCCTAGCACATAAGAGAATCCTCTTAATTCAGTGCACATTCTGTTGGCCACCCCCATCACCCCACTTCAGCCAGGCCAGGGAAACCAAACCTGGCTTTTTTTCCACAAATAATAGGTGCAGTAAACCCATGGGGGCTCCTCTTTGATAGCTGGATAAATACAGAGACTGTGTGCTCTGTGTTTAACCTTAACCAAGCTGCTACCTCAGTTTTCACCCTGTGTAAGGGCTTTTCAGAAAGCCATTCATTCACCCCTGAAAATGTATCTGATGATGCTATAGAGAACACTTGCTATCAAAATGTTGGAGTGAGTGCCACCCAGAGATTCTTCCTCTAACTCCCTTTTGGACTGCTATTTAAATGAAGACACTTTTTCTCCTCCTTTAAGATGGATCATCTCCAAGAAATGAATTCTCTTACCTTGAGAAAACATAGGAGGCAAGAATCTTCCTGTTCTGGAGAACACTCTTCTTTTCTCACCACTACCTCCCCCCGAATTATCTTTTTTTTTTTTTTTTTTTTTTTTTTTTTTTTTTGCGGTATGTGGGCCTCTCACTGCTGTGGCCTCTCCCGTTGCGGAGCACAGACTCCGGACGCGCAGGCCCAGTGGCCATGGCCCACGGGCCCAGCAGCTCCGCAGCATGTGGGATCCTCCCGGACCGGGGCACGAACCCCCGTCCCCTGCATCGGCAGGTGGATTCCCAACCACTGCGCCACCAGGGAAGCCCCCGAATTATCTTTTATAATTGATCATTATTGAGCCATCTGGATGTGCCCAGGACATAACTAGGTGCTATAGGGTGTTCAGGAGGAGAAAACAAGTTCTCTGCCCCAATGAACTTATCATCTTACTGGCTTATATGCTTGCAAAGCAACATACAATCACAAACCACAGCAGTTTTGATTGTATCTGCAGGTGCTGAGGGGGATGCATGGTAAGGAAAAACCAGAATGGGCAGTGCTAGTAAGACTGGGATTTCTGAGCCCAGTGAATTTTGAATTTTGAGTTCCCACCCATCACCTTTCCAAAGAGATTCTCACCATTCAGAGGAACTTACCCTGGAGAAAGCCATTTAGACTAATCACATAATGCTGCCAAGTGTCAGGTTCAGAAACGTTGAAGTTGAAGTTAAGGCTATGGGCGAAGGGTCTGATCATAACTCCTGGCAATGAAAACAGGTCTTGGATATATTAACCCATTCTTGGGATAATTTTTTTGTATCGATTCCCATGAAACCATTTCCCCCCAGGCAATCAAAATGAAAAGGACCATAATTTGCTAAGTACCATTTTACTTTTACTCTTAATAATTGAATCCCTAAGTCATTACCGGGAAGAGCCAAAGTTAATTGAAGCTGAACATGCTGTGCAAGCAGATTTCTGTCCAGCAAGTTCTGACAGCACAGGGTATTTGGGCACTCACCAGGAGGCTTCACCCTCTCAGTGAAGGTCGGCATGTAAGGACTGATGGTCAGAAATAGCGTGTACATGCAGAGGGTGATCACAGCGGCCAGGGAAGCATAGAAGAAGAAGTAAATGACTAAGATCAGGCCTGCAGAACAATCACAGATGAGGGTGGTCAGTGCTGGCCAACAAGCCCTGCCTCTGCATTTGAACTCATGAACCAGAACCAACCCAAACACGTGACATGGCTTTTTGTTTAATTCCCCAGATTCAGCATGTCCTTGCTTATTCAGGTTTCACCAATTTGAAATTGGTGAGAATTGCATCAGAGGTCTGATTGCAGTTTACCTTTACAGCATCTCCGATGGAAGGGCTTGCTGAGCAAATGATGACCGTGAACGAGATTACAGGGGCGTGGAGTTTAAAGTACTGCAGAGGGCAAATTGCCTGGGAGTCCTCTGGGCAATGGTTGATGTCCTAAGTACAAATCATTCTTCGCTATTCATTAAAGTAGGTGCCCTAAAGAGTCCTAGCAGCTTGGTTCCAGTGATTATATGTATTTGCAAGTGATGAAAACAGCATTTCTTTTCACATAGCCTATAATTCAAACCTTTGATTCGTTTCCACTGGGTGTGCCTCTAATGAAGGCAAAGTGAGGTTTCACTTTACGTATTTCAAATCTTCTTTATCTTTGGCAAAACTCTAAGTGACTCTGCTTTTCAAAAAGAACACTGACGCAGGATGGGGAAGGGAAGAGGGGCAAACTGTACTTAATTACTGACACCTGCTACCTGTGAGCTCAGCCTGTGAGCTATAAGTTATAGAACCTCCTGGCACCCCCGATTCCTCACAGGTAAAATGGGGATAAGTTCAGCACTTACCTCATATTCTGATCAATATCCCTAACACTATCTGAAATTCAGCCTTTCCTTACATCCTGTCCTGACTCTACCACTTCCTAACTGTTTAATCTTAGACATGCTATTTACCTCTCTGGGCCTCAATTTCCTCATCTGTAAGATGAGGATAATAATAGTACTTACTTCTTAACATTGAATAATGCATATAAATAGCACAGCACAGAGCCTGGCATATACTAAGTGCTCTGTAAGTGGCAGTCTTCATCATTGTTATTATTAATATTATTATTGCCATAGGACCAGAAGCACAGTTGTGTGAATTCTTCCTCTGTGGGCTGGATTAGCACTAGGTTTGCCCCAGGATTAGGCAGCACAGAATGAGTGAATGAGCATGAGATTGCTGCTGAGAAGCTCTTTCAAGTCCTCCTTGGGGCTCTCTCAGAAAATAATATCTAGCTCCACTCACAGCAGTGACATGATGTCAGAGCTACAGATTTGAACTGAATCATGAACCAGAAACTGGAACAAACCACATAGCTTTGCTGTACCCCAAACCAAATCCAAATATTAATTTTTTATAAGCAGATATTCATTTTAATTATTATTTATTTATTAAATATTAAATTTTAAGTTGAACCATGAACCAAATAAAATGAACCAAAAAAAATAGAAAAAAAGGAGTAGGGAAAAGGAGAAAAAAATTCTTACTAATCTAACTAGAAGTGAACCTTTATGTTTTATAAGATGAACTAAAGCAGAACTGGAATATGAACACATTGATTCAGTTGGAATCCCTGGAGAAGAAACAGCAGCACCTCGTGTGCTTGTGATACTTGGCTGCTGCCCGCCTGCTGTCCTGATGGGATGTGCCCTGTGACTCCTCCTCCAACCCTCTACCCCCATCCCCATCCTGGGAACCGATCAACAGCTGGAGCCATCCTGGGGGACCAGAAGGCTCAGTTTCATGGATGAGAGGAAAGCAATAGAATACAGGTACATTCCCCTGGAGATATCTTCCTTCTTGCCCAGGATGTGTGGCCAGGAAGCTGTAGATGGGAGAAGGGCACTAGCAAGGAGTCCCCTCAGCTTTGCCCAGGAGTCTGTGCCCTGGAGTCTGTGATAGGCTAACTGTCTCAGCTACACCACCCCCTGCCCCCGGCAAAACCAAGCACTGTACCCACCTGAACCCATTGATCCCTCCAACCCTTTCTGCTCCAAATGTCCAAGTTTTACTTGGGCTGCTCCTCTAGGTAATCCAGGGTTTTCTCCTGAATGTCCCACCCAAGCTTGGATAGACCATTATATCTTGAATAGACTAGGTACCCACGATCCCAACTCTTCAGTCCTTCCACTAAAACACCCCATCAGGTCCTGAGGCCCTAGCCATCAGGGCCTTGCTCATTGCTAGGGTTCATGAAGACAGCATGATGTTCTGGCAAGAGAATGAACTCCAGTGTTCATCCAAGCTGGGTTTGAATCCCAGTACTGCCACTTTATTAACTGTGTGACTTTAGATAAGTTACTTACCCTCTCTAAGCCTCAGTTTCTGCATCTGTAAAATGGGGATAATAATATTACTACCTCATACAGTTCTTGTCAGTACCCAATAAAATAACATAAAGCTCCTAAGAATAGAAGTTGCCCAGCTATCAGAGGAAAAGCCCAGAATATAATAATAGGCTGGGTGAATATGTTGGTCATTTTGATGTCCAGGCTGGGACAGTGTTAGTAAGTGCTAAGTGGCACCTAGTTCTCAAGCAGGAGGGCAGCAAGGCATGTGGTGGCCTAGGCATTAGCATCACTATTTGCCCTTTGCCCAGGGGTAGCCCGGGCTCTCCTTAGGCCCGCTACCCCGAGGCCTGGATACAGCCTACCGTGCAGTGTCCCCACTGCCATATGTTCCCTGGGCACTTGAACCTTCCTCCCTCATCCCCACTCGTTGGCCTATGGATTGTTCTCCGCAGGCGCAGTTGGGATCAGCTCATCTGGTTAAGTTCCAATGGCTGGCTGTTTAAGGGTTAACGTAGGGCTCCCTCTCCCAGAATCACACTTGCATTTCACAAGGCCTGTTTTTCCAGTCCTCTTTAGGCAAGGGAGAAACAGCTGTGCCCCCTTTTGGAGCCCCAGTGAGTGTCCAGCATTTGTCTGCAGCTTCCAGAACGTCGGAATGTTCCTTGAATGGTACATTTGTTCCAGTTGAGAGTTCGAGGGATGGGCAGGGGTGGGGCTGGGAACTGAAGAGGGGTGAAGGGAGGTGGGTGTTGTTCAGAGCCCCACACCTGCCATTGCTAATTCCAGGCAGCAGGGCTGGCTGTTTCACCCTGACTGAGCTGAATTAGAAACATAAACTACAAAGGAGGGAATTCTCAGCCAAAGGGGCCTTTAGAAGGCATGACCATCGACTTTAGCAACCTAGACCCTTGGCACTGGGGGACTCTTATTTTATCCATAGAGTTATCTATTGTTTTCTTCTGTGGGTTAACTGAATTCAAACCAGCGGCTGCTCTTTTCCTGGGATGTTCAGAGACTATGGCGAGTGTGAATTTTACCACAAGCTGAATCTCCTGATAAGGATCAGCATTAATAGTTCAAGAGGTGAGTAGGACCCTGGGAGAGGCGTGCTGGGGAAGCTGTGAAGTAAAGGTGGTGGCAGCATGTGGTACAAAGAGGAAATGCTGGGGACCGCAATTCTGCCATTGATCAAGCAATATGGGGACTCAGCCTTAAATTGCTAGAAATGATCCCTTTAACCCATTTCTCTCTATACACCATGGGATCGATCGCAAAGCACATGCAAGCTGGGGCCAGGGGCAGCCGTGGCTCTCCTTCACTGATATTACGAGGTGAAATGATGAGGCTGTACAAACCCTTGGTCAGGTTAGCAGGGTCTTGGGTCTCGTATCTTAGGAATAGTCTTCTGCATAGTACTTTGTACTTTACAATTTTAACATCTTATTGGAGCCTCAGGCTGATCCTGTGAGAGAGGTAAGGCAGATACTGTTTCCTTCATTAAGCAGGTGAGGAAACTGAGGCTCAGAGAAGATAAACGATGAGCCCAAAGTTACAGATAGAAAGTGACAGGGCTGGGGCTTCAAAGAAATCTGCACTTTTTCAACTCATTCTTACTGTCTCTCTGCACTGCAAATGCTATTGAGCCCAGTGTATTTCAGCTATACAATCAAGTTTGTTCACCCACTTGGGAGTTTGTTCTGATGAGATCTGCCCATTAATTTCCCTAGGCAGTGATCCTGTTACATGAAGTGCTAGAGAACTTTGCAGACAAGCCCATCCAACGTATGGTAAAGGAGTCCTGGACACCAAGCCAAAAGCAAAGGACACCCGACTGGGGCATTGGGACAACTGGGACTTACTCCAACTCTGACCTGTTCGGGCCAGAGACATCCTTTTCTCCGGATCCCACAGGTACTCGTTCACGATCTGCCATTTCCGCCACCAGGCACTGCCTGTTTCCTGAGCCTGACTCTCTTCCTCTTCCTTTTCCTCTTCTTCTTTCCCCTCCTCTTCTTCCTCCTCCTCCTCCTCCAAATCAGGTACCACCATCACCCGAGCCTCTTCTTCTGCTTCTTCCTCTTCATCTGCTAAGTAGTTCTGATTCACTTCATCCTGATCATCCTGAAACAGTGACAAAACACAATCCCCTTTTTGGAGAAGAAGATTTCCAATGGCACATCCCACCAGCCAAAATAAATGGAAAACGACTCAATATTTGGAGATGCTTCAGATGTCCACTTACCCATAAACATACCTGTTGTTACAAGAGGCAGATTTCTTTCTCTCTGTTCTTTTGCAGGAAATATCCTTTCTATGACCCATTTTGACCCAATATTCTTTCCATAGAGGTGCAAGTTTTATTATCGGCTTCAGGCATTTGGGCTGTTCCCCTAGGACTGCTCCTGTCATTACTCTGTCCTGGGGCCTTGGCTTCCCGCTTAACTTTGTCTGGCCTGTCAGGGCAGAGCTGAGCTCAACACTGGAGGATGGAGTAGTTTTAGACACTCGTGTCCGTTATGGCAAATTCTCAGTCCAAGCCAGCTTTGTCCTAACACCCTGTACACTTTCAGCTGCTCAACCTCACCATCCTAACTTGTGGCTAAAAATAGCCTGGGACAGACATCAGGAGGAGAGGCCAGCTGCTGTACCCCTCCTCAAAGCTTAGACTGCCTTCCCGACAGAAAACAAGAGATGGGGGCGTTACTTGCTGCTTCTCTGACTGTTGCCTACACTGGAACCTCCTCCTGCCTTAAGCAGGTTGGACAGACCACCTGAGGGCTGGCACGGCAACTGATACGTCATCTTCCCCCCACCAACCCCATACCCTAGGCAGAAGTCTGGGCACGCAGCAAATGCTCAGCACATATTTGTTGATTGACTGATTGCAGCCATTACTTGAGATCTGAAACTGTAATCTTCTCCGAGTGGTTCTAAGAAAATTAAATAAACAAACAAAAAACAACAACAAAAAAAAGAAAGACCCAGACTTCACCAAATGGTATTTCCAATGCCTCCCAGCCACGGGCTGGAGGGTTGGATCTTTGCTCTTTGTGGGTCTGAGGCCACCGTCCCTTCTCTCTGCTGTCCAAATCTGAAGAGTGGCGGGGCCTGTGCACCTGTTGGGGTTGGATGTGTCAAATGATAGAGGCCAGGGGCTCTGTGCTGCACCCTCCCTGCCTGATTCCTCAAAGGCCGTTTAGAGGACACTCAGCTAAAAGGGCTGCCATGGCCGGGGGGGAGGGTCAGAAAACTGGATTGTTCAGAATCAGTAAAAGTGATACAGCGTGACAAGGCTATACTCTCAGCATTCAGTCTGCCCGGCGCTATCTAGCTCTTGATTATAAGCACTCTTGAATCGCTCTCTAGTTTGTTCAAATGTACAGCTTTATGTCACGTGCCATATCAGCACTGACAGGGACCTTGAAGATTCACTTCTCCATGTGAGGCCCAGAGAGGGGACAGGATCTAGCCAAAATCACTCAGCAAGGTCATGATAGAGCTGACAGTCTCAGAACCATGCTTCCTGATACCCTGGACAATGTGATGCTTCTCACACTGAGCACAAGTGCCTAGAGGCGGTTTAGCAGAGGTGGTTTATGGCGCACGACGATGTGTTAGATTCTGCGTTCCCAAGAGACTGGAGGTGCTTATAGTCAAAGATTTCTAACTCTGACAAGGACTCACAGAGTAAGGCTTAGGAAAGTAAACCTCATCACTCAATGTTGAATGGATTCATAAATGTTCTTAAATCTCTTTCCCTTGTGTTTGAACATATGTACCCATTTGACCTCCAAAATGACATTCTGAGCACCCGGGGGCAGGGTCCATATTTTCTAACTCCTTGATGGCTCTCCACAGTGTGGAGCCCGCAGCTAGGTAACCAGCAGGTACTGAACAAACGTCAGTGATAACTGCCTGACTGAAAACTCCTGAACCAGAGCTCTGGGGGAATGCTCTCACAGAGCTTGCTGCTCTGGCCTCAGTGCTCATTTGGACTGTAGTGGGTAGTCATCATGGCCCCCAGAGAATCTAATGCAACTGAGAATCTCAGAGAATTTGAAGTATAACATTTCAACGTGGAGACATTTATATTCCCTTTATATTTTCTGGAAAACTTCCTTTTCTCTCCTTGTTGCCTGTTTGCCTGCCCTCCACCAAGGAGGCAGCTGGCTTTGCCCTAGCCTGATCTTATTTGTAGATATGAGCTCTCACGATAATCCCATTAAAGATGGCTTGTCATTAAAGCTTTACCCTCCCGGGAAGAATTAACCTTCTCAGAGCTAATTTCCCCACGGCTCTCACACTGCCTGAGCTTCAGGAACCGCAAATATCTTTTCCCCTCTCCCCTGCTTCCAGGTATAGGAGAACCTCACGTTGTACAAGAGAGGCACTTTTGTGCAACTAACTATTTAACGGAATCCAGCAGGGAATCTTGGTAATGAGAGGGTCTGTTTTTGTCAGTTTCCTAAAGTGGCACTGCCCTCATGTGATAGTGTATGTGAGTGTGCTGGGGCCATCGTGTTGCCCTAAAAGGAAAGAGTCTGAAGGGCAGAAGGTGGCTCCATTTTGAGCACTCTAAATATATAAACATATAAACAAATATATAAACAAACAGTATGACCCGAAAGGTAAATTTGTGCCCTGCATTGAGTAACACCCTGTAAACATTCGAACAGTTGGTTAATTGTCAAAGAGACATTAGCACCCGATTATTCACTGCATCAAATAATTTCTTTTTAAATTTGATCAAGTAGCCCCTATAAAGAGCAAGTTCCCCTGATGCATTTAAAATCCAAACCAGTTGACAAATAATTGAAATTATACACAACGCTTTAGCAGCATTATAGAGAAAAGATGCGAAGTAAGGAATAGTTATGTATGCCCTACAGACTGTGACTGCTCTGAGACCTGGTAGGGACTTCGGGGATGTCAAAAGAGAGATTCTACAAACTGTGGCTGGAAAGTTACGAGAAGCCCTCCGCAGGTTGATACGGGGTTGGAGGAATTCGTGTCTGCCTCTGCTGGCTGTTGACAGTCTCCACTTAGCTCCCTGGTTATATAAGTGGACATTCCCCCCAAAAAATGGATTAAGCTTTGTTTCTTCCTGGGGCCCAGATCACAACCCTCTCTGGGGGAGATTTCAGAATATACCTCCCCGCAAAGAAAACTACTGCATGCGGCATATATTCATGATTTCTAGCAAAGTAAACGCAAAGAAACTTTGGGTTCAAAAAAATTTCTAATGCACCCTGGAGATAAATGGTGACATTGAAGTCGGGATGCGTGAGTGTTGGGCAGGGCAGGGTGGCAGGCAGGGAGGCAATGGGTGGTGGAGAATCAGAGGGCTAGGGAGTGGCATGCTGCAAATATGATGGAAAGAGCACAGGATCAGAAGTCAGGAAACTTACATTCTCACTTTGGCTCTTCCAGTAACTTGCAAGTCACTCCTGTGCTCTGAGCCCCAGCAGCCTCCTTTACATAATGAGGGGTTCTGGAGAGATGATGTCTAGGACTGCTCCCAACTTCTATCTAGGATTCCATGCTTTTAGCCATCGTTTGGAATTTCTGCTTTAGAAAAGAGCAGCTGGGTTCCTAAGAAGCTACCACCCAAAGCGACTGAGACAGCTGGGTAGGCAGCGCCTTTCATTTCCTCTTCCCCTTCCCTTCTCTCTTGGCTAAATTTCTTGCTCTCGGAATGAAACCTCTATTCCCAGACTCCAAAAGGTCTGTTCAAATTCTAGACTCCCACGAAAAAATTTTAGAAGTCCCTCTTATTCTCTGGCATCTTCCCCTTCCCTTATGTTTGTTGCACAGGAAGAGGGGCTTCCTCTTTCAATCCAGCAATTTAGGGTGCAGTGGGGTACTGGGAGTCACTGCTCGAGCTTGAAACAATGGGCTTCCTTAAACTTCATTGTTCCTGCCCATCTTAAGGAGAAGCAACCCTAAGCCACCACCTACACATCCCCCAACCCACCCCACTAAAAAGGGACAGCAAAATATTCTGCTCCCTGGGACTCACAAGTCTGTAGCGATAACCGTATGGAAAGGCCGGAGCCCTTCTGGACCGGAGCTGCCTTCTCATGGCTGTTCAGTGGGCAGAGACGCGGCAGAGGCAAGCAAGTGGCTGAGAGCTCTGGAGCTTCTGCTGGTACAGGAGACACTGGTTGCTGGGGATACTTGGCGCCTAGTAAAAGTGAACCCTCCTGGCATGAGCCCTTCCCCAAAATAATCTAACATGCCCCTCTCTCATTGGTTGGCCCCTTCCCTGAATCAAAGGAAAGCCCTTATGGAAAAGCAAGCTCATCATTACAGGGAGGGGGAGATATTCTGGGTCACGAGGATGAGCGACTCACCCCCACGCCCCGAACTTCATGTCTCTTCTCACTCCCTGCTCTTCTCTAGCGCCTGAGCTACTATGGGCCCAATGGAAATCTTAAGTTGTGTTCTTCTCAACTGAGAGTTGGATATCAGTGTGTGCAGGGGGTGGGGCGTGGGTGGGAGTTGGGGGTGAGGGGAGTTGGCCAAGAATAACTTTCTTTTTTCATAAGGCTGATCTCATGCAAAAGGATCTAGGGTGTCAGGAAAGATTCCCTTTGCTCTCCCCACCTCCCCCTCCACACACACCAAGCCACCTACGATATTCCTTATTTGTGTCAATCCACCAGCCCCTTAAAGGTGGATTATGCGTTCTGATTTTAGAGGCCAGGCTCCTGCTTTGCCCCTCCCTGCCCAAAGAGGATCTTGGACATAAGAAGCCTTTTTCTAGCCTACATGTCAGAATGACCCCATCAGCACTACCCCTCACATACACACACCCCTTGGAATCCTGGCCAAATTTCTGTAGTGATTGAGCTCTATATTTATCCCTTAGCATCAGGGCAGGGAACAAGCCAGAACTTTGCAGTGTCAGTTTCCCAGACATATATAACTCCTGAAGCCAATGTGGGATCCAACAAAAGAAAAATTAGTAAAAACAGCCAAGAACATTGTATAGCATTTTTGGTTTGTTTGGTTCACCCCACTGGAGCCTGGGTGGCCAAAAGGCCTAGGAGGAATGTGAGATCCTTCACAAATCCCCTCCCCCCATTACACCCAGGTGACTGAGAATGTTGCAGGTACTGAGATTCTGGGCACATTCATAACCAAGAAAACCAACCCAACCTCTTAGATAGACAGATTTATTCATAATGCCAAGCCTAGGCTATTCTGATGAAGACAGCTTCAATAGTGGTTAATTTTAAATATAGACTCCATTTATTAGAACGTTATTACTCAGGATTCTTTCTTACGGAGTCTCCCCCGATACCCTCATTTGAAGAGAAAGAGAATACTGACAAAGAAAAGAGAAACTCATTCCTCTTTTTGGATTTTAATAAAAGCAAAATGTATTCCAGGGGATAACCTGGTCTCAGTAGACATTGAGCTTTATCTTTACACTTTCTCCACTTGAGATTTTTGTGTGATTCCTGATGTTAAGTATATGAGAAACCTGAAGCCCTTGGGAGCCTCAAAAACCAAACAGAGGATAGATAAATTGGTCTTGTCTTACTAAGGCAGAAAAGACAGTACAGTCGTGTTAGCAAGATCTAAAAAACTAGGAGTAGGGGGTAACATTATTCACAATAGCCAAGATATGGATACGTGTCCTGTCAACAGATGAATGGACGAGGAAGGTGTGGTATATATGCATACAACGGAATATTATTCAGCCATGAGGAAGAAGGAAATCCTGCCATTAATGACAACATAGATGGACCTTGAGGGCATTGTGCTAAGTGAAATAAGTCAGACAGAGAAAGACAAATACCGTATGATCTCATTTATATATGGAATCTAAAAAAGCCAAATTCATAGAAATAGAGAGTAGAATGGCGGTTACCAGAGGCTGGGGGGTGGTGGGGGAATTGGGGAGATGTTGGTCAAAGAGTATAAACTTCTAGTTTTGAAATGAATAAGCTCTAGGGAACTAATGTATGGCATGGTAATTGTGGTTAATAATACTGTACTGCATACTTGAAAGTTGCTAAGAGAGTAGATCTTAAGTGTTTTCACCATAAAAAATAAATGGTAATTATGTGACATGCTAGAGGTGTTAGCTAGCACTATGGTGGTAATCATTTTGCAATATATATGTGTATCATATATAGTGCACATATATACACATATATATGTGTATAAAATCACATTGTATACCTTAAACTTATGTAATGTTGTATGTCAATTATATCTCAATAAAACTGGGAGAAAAAACTAAGAGTGGGAGATAAAAGAGGATTTGGAGCAATGTGAACTCAGGTAACAAAATGTTCCATTCTCCAGAATCTCTCATTCCCTAGCATTCTGGGTAATTTGGGGTTTGCCATATCCTTAATATATTTGCAGTGTATTTTGACTATAGCCCAGGCTGGCTTCTGGAATGCCAGCTGTTGGGTGGGGTAAAATAACAAAATCCCATAGGATCTCAAAGACAGAAATCTGTATGAGCTCACACTCAAAAGACTAGAGGAGAAACCATTCCTGCCAATTTTGGAAAAAAGCAATCTGCTTAACAGTGTAGCAGACTGGAGCCAGAAGTGGCCAATGGGGCTGCAAATGAAGCAGTGGCTACAGAGGCAAGAGAGGAGGGAGAAAGGAGAGGCTTTGAACTTGATAGCAAGTTCAAAGGCAAATGATTCAAGTCCCTAAAACTATATGGCCAGTCCTTGTGCACAGATGTTAGCAGCTGCTTCTATAAGCCCCTTTTCCTGGTTGCCTGCCTCAGGAAAACCACATGGTGGCTGACGGGGAACAGAAACAGTCTTATGGACTGGGTTCTCCTGTTCCCAAAGGAAGGAAGAGAAGGTAGCACTTTTGAGAGATTCTTTGCTTCTGAGAGGGGCTAGTTTAAGGTATCTATTCCTGTGGGCTATTTACACAATCGTGTGTGTGTGTGTGTGTGTAAGGGGGAGTGTCCTAGAGCCATCAAAGAGCGGTTATGTACTTTCCCTGCCTAGGGATTGGCTAAGTCTTCGGGGAGTCTCTAGGAGGTCATGTGCAGTGGAGCTTAAGAGTTGTTTGCCGTTGGAGTCACCCAAGCATTGCTGAGTGCTCTCTAGAACCCCAGTCCCTTCCAGAAGTAGTGACCTTGAGGACTCTGAAGTCACTGGTGAGGAAACTCCAGGCTGGCCTAGGACCTGAGGCTTCCCATGATGCTGCCCAGCATAGGGTGTCATCTTCAAAATTTGTGGAGGAGGGGAAACTCATTTGGGACTGCAAAGATCAGGGAAGGCTTCCCAGAATAGGCGGGGTTTGGGCTGGACCTTGAAGGGCAGTCCTTCAAGCTGGAACAGCTACTGCTCGACTTTGATGATGCCAGTATGGTCCCCAGTGCCCAAAGTTCCCCTCCTGAACAGCTAGCCTCTGAGTAGTGGCCAGCAAGCGTGGCCAGCAGGCTCACTGGCTAAGGCCAGAGGATTTCTTTGACCTGAATGATCCAGATAATGGCCCCAGATCCTTATTTCGCTGAGTTCCAGGAAGAACCCTTAGCACATCACATTCCTGAGCAGAGTTTCCATCTGTCGAGTACAGTTGTACAGTGAGTGATGCTTTCATTTCGAGGGACTGAGGGCTCTAAGTTGGTGACTATATAAGCTTAGACCCCTAGGGAAACAATGAAGGCTTGGGAAATAGTGAGGTCCTTGTGGAGTTTCAAGCCTATTTCCAGTGGCTAAAAGGCACTAATGAGTATAATGCAGGCAAGCGACGTTGGTTCAAACAAACAACTAATTGGAATTAAGAGAAGAAGTGTGCAGAGGCCCCTAATGAATGGATATGCTAATTGGTCTTCTTTGCTAGCCCCTTGGGCTTTGGCTGTGACATAGACTAGCCTATTAGATGTCTGCTCTGTAATAGCTGCTGAATGCTGGGGCCCTTTATTGCCATGGTAACATTGATGTCGAGAGTCTAGCTGAGCCCCGGATCTCTTAATTTACTACTCAGGCGGCTACAATTCTTTGGGTTTTATTATTCTTCATGCCCCGGGTGCCAGAGTGGCAGTGAATCATGCTTATTCATCCTCTGCACCACCCACGGTGTCTTTGAATAAGTCAGGGTGTCTCTTACTGTGTGTGATGAGCAGATTATTAAGTTCGAGCCTGTTTCTGCCTTAGCTAGACTAGTGCCTCTCAGAAACCCAATGTACCTCTCTAACCACTTGCTTACCTGATGCATCAGATGGCTTTTGGCAAGCGGAGCGATGGCACTGCAGTGGGCTGGCAGAGGCCCAGCCTCCCAGGAGCTTTGAGCTTGCTTGGTGGGCAGGGAGAAGCAGAGCAATATAGGTGGGACAGCACCCACCAGGAGCATGAACCTTGGAGACACATGCCATCCAAAGGGAGCAGTCAGAAGGGGAGAAGAGTCACTGCAGAGAAGGTCCTGGCTGGGAACTGTGGTGCTGGAAGTTTCAGTCTCTCTAGGGTCAGGGGGAAGGGCCTGGGTAGAAAAGGTGATCCCTCGTTCTTCGTGACTCCAGAGGAAGGGAGCAGCCACCAAAAGCTAGAAGTTACTGGGAGGATGGATTTCACTTTATTTTCTCAAAGACCCTTGTTTTAAAAAAAAAAAAAAAGCTGGAAGCTGGTCACAGAGACCAGCTGCCTCTGAAACTTAGTAAGTAACTTGTCACATGAGCTGCCCAAGCTTTGGTCTCTCAGTATAGAGATGTTCTAAGATGTTCTAAGCGTGCACAGCCAGGGGGTGAAGAGTAGGACTCTTCCAATTTTGAAATCTTTTGTGTCTATATATGATGTTGTTTAATTTATCAGGACATATGCTAAACTTGGGTGATACTTTATATGCACATGTGCTTGCTTTAACAGTGCAAATGCTAAAATTGGGATGATACTCTATATGTGTTTGTCTGTGTCTATCTCCAGCCATAGATGAAACCTTGCAACAGGTGCAGAGGTATTTTCCTGACACCCCTGTTGCTAAGAAATGGGCAACCTGAAGCTTAAAGATAAATCGGTCAATAACCCCCCAAATTACAAATGACTCTTGCTAGCAGGAGAGAGTCTTGGTTTTTGTGGGGTTTTTTTTTCCATTTCACTGCAGCATTTGACTGGGCATCCTCATGGGAGAACTGGCAGACTAGAGAAAACTGTGGGCTACACAGATTCAGAGCACCTTTACAAGGTTTTTCTTTCTGTTTATTGGGAATGGAGGGTGTAGGTTGAGGGGAAGAGGTTTTCTTGAGCTAACTAGAATCTAAGAGGTAGCATTTTCCCCTGTGACAGGCTGGACAGAGAGGTGTAAACATAAAGATTGTCAATCAAGTGTGCAAAGCACAGAAAGGGGCTGTTAGGCAACACCGGTCTTTTCCACCAAAGCCTGCAAGCCTGTTTATTATCAAGCAGCAGCATTTCCCCACACAAAGGACAATGATATTAATCCAACCTGAACCCACTCTGGATTCAGCAAGCACCAGTCAGAAATCACAGTGGCTCTCAGCGGCCTCTTAAATCAAAATCAAATTCATAAGCAAGAGCTTAAGGTCTCTCCATCAACATCCCTGCTTGGTTACTCACTTGCTGTAAGACCACAGGAATGCCAATTGATTTCTCTATTAAACCATCTCTCCACCTTTAAAGATAATAAGTCCAGTGTCCCTGCTTCCTCACTCTCAGGAATGCTGTGGGCCTAGAACTCTTCGGAAGAAAATGGCAAGAGAATTCTGAAGTTGGGTGGAATTATTGCTCATTAGGTAGTATATAGCTTAGTGTTTAAAAGCATGAGCTTTATAAGTGGTACTGGATTTGAATCCAGTTCCCACTCTTAATAGCTGTGTAACCTTAGAGAAGTTACTTCACTTCTCTGAGCCTCAGTTTTCCCATCTGTAAAATCATCAGATTGGCATAGGATCAAATGATGTAATTTGTGTACAGTGCTTGGCTTAGTTCACTCAATTATTATTATTATTATTATTATTATTATTATTGATAATAATACAAACCAACCAAACAAAAATACCTTGTCTGTTTCAAGGGCGCTTCCTCACAAGGCCAATGACCAGAGTAGGGGAGAAAGCTCCCTCGGGTTGTAGGCAATGACGCCATCTGGCCTACTAATGTCTCTCATGCTAGGGATTTGGGGCCAGGCAAGAGGGAGAGGGTATTTGGAGGTGGAGTGAGAGGTGAAATGTGAAGGCAGACATGCTAAGCCTGAGGTATTTTGGAGGCAGATAAGGCCTTTGAGGACCCTCATTCACACCACACCGTGTAAAACAGCAGGTCAAACTTCAGTGCACTAAAAAGTCACCATAAGAGCTTGTTAAATGTGCTCATTCCCGATTACTCCGCAGATTACTTATTAATTTCAAAGGGAAAATGTACCTTTGCAATGAAGAGTTCTAGAAGACACCACCTTACATAAGTGATCAAATTTAGCATCACCAATAACAGGGCAATTGCATGTGAACCTCCTGATGTGACACAATGGGAAGTAAACAACGTTACTTCTGTAGTATTCTTGTCAAAGATGTTTAATATGAACCTAATCGTAAGGAAACAATCAGACGACTCCAGACTGTAAACAAGACAAAGGACCTGGACTCTTCAAAAATATCAGCCTCATTAAGAAAAAAAGCCAAAGGTACTGTTCTAGAATCTAGATTAGAAGAGACTAAAAAGAAAAGACAATCAAATGAAATCCATGATTCTTGACTGAATCCTGTATCAACACAAACAGCTAGGATGTTTTGGAGATAATTTGAGAAATTTTGATATGGACTCAATATTGAATAATATTACTCTATCAATGTTACATGTCTTGGATGTGATATGGTGTTATTATTATGCAAGAGAATGCTTTTGTTTGTAGGAAATACATGCTGAAGTATTTAGGTGCAAAGTGGCATGATACCTGCAAGTTAATTTCAAATGTTGTAGCCAAACACATACATGTTTTTATTACATGTGTGTATGTGTGTATGGAGAGACAGCATATGTGCAAATCTAAAATGTTAATTTCCAGGTGAAGGATATGCTGTTATTTATCATAGTTTATTTTCAGATTTTTCCAAATAAAAAGTTGGGAGCAAAACATAAATTCTTTCCTACAGCTCCATCCCACATGTGCCTTCTCATAGCCTCAACACTCCCTTGCACCCCAGTTCTTAGATGCCTAATATCCCCTGCTGCATAGCATCAGGAAATAGTTGGAGTTAAGGAGACATGAAATCAGGGAGAGCTCCATGAAGGCAGCTACACCTGAGCTTGGCCTCCAGGGTTGGGGCAGGATTTTGCTAAACAGAGATAGCAGGAGAAGAACTGGAAGAAAGAGGCAACAACTCAAATGAAGCTCGAAGAATATAGAACAGAGGTCCTCAACTTTAGTGGACACAGAGTCATGTGAGGAGCTTGTTACCTATGCAGATTCTTTGATCCCGACTCCAAAATTGTGATTCTGTAAGCCTGAAGTTGGGCCCAGAAATCTGAAGGTTTAAAGCACGAAGATGACTCTTCTGCTGGGGTTTGAGGACCATGATTTGGGAAACACTGGCGTGGGCAGCTGCCTATTCCACATACACACAGAACTGGCCCTGTCTCTCTCGTGTTCACCTATGAATCTCTCATAGGTGAATTGTCACCAAGGCTGATGTAAACCTTCAGGGGAAGTCCTCTGTACTAGACCTGTTAGTCACGGTGTCTGCCGTGTCCAATACTCTCCTCACTGCCTCCTGGTCAGGAAAGCAAATCCAGCTATTTGTGGCATAGGGGTGACCTTGACTGTACCAGGAATGGGCCGCAAGATTTGGTGACAGATAAGGTAGCCAGGCATAAAGAGTTCTGTCCAACAGGATTGATGGCATCAAGCTAGGGCAGTCAGACCAGCAACCTGTGGAACTGTTCATATAGACTACGGAGAGAATTTTCTAGTCCCTGGCAAGAGGAGAATAGAGCAGACTTACAGAGGGAAGCAGGAACGTTATACAAGAGGAAGGGAACATGACGCTGAGGACTAGTGCTGCTTTGGAATCTAGTAGGTCTTCCAGGCTATGTGTATCGTCATCATAATCTTTCTTTACTTGAGGTATCCTAAATAGACGTCTGTTATCTATGATAAAAGGATTAAATTAACGTGCCTTCTATGAGGTTCCCAGTTCTTAGAGAACTGCTAATGCCCACACTGAAAAAGAAAGTGTCTCTGGGGCATGTTGCTGCTCACCTGAGGAGCTGGCAGGACAGAAATAAGCTAATTGTTTCCCTGTCTTTTGCCTCTTCAAACAGACATACAGCTCAAGAAAAGAGACCCCGAGTCTACTTTCTCGAGACCCTCCTTATTTCACACATGCCTGCATCCCAAATGCCTCCCTTTCCTATCCCCAGTCCTCCTTGCTTGGTTCACCATGGTGAAAACTCCAAGTTATGTAGCCCTTTTCTGAACTGTTTGCTTCCCATCAACTCTGGCTCCAACCCAAGCGGAGCCCAGCTTGGTAAATCCATGCCTAGAAGTCAAGAAGTGAAACAATCATCCTCTGTTCAGACAAGAGCAACAGCTGCTAGAGGGGGTCAGGAAGGGGAGAGCCGAAGGCTGTGGGGAGGTTAATTCTGCTGCTCGAAACTGCCAGTGGGCCATTCGGCCAGGAGAACTGGTTATCTGGCTGGACTCCCAGACCCAAAGACACCAGCATATTGTAGATTTTGGATGCAGGGTGGTGAAAGAAAAATTCATGGTCCAGTCAGACTTTAGGACTCCCAGCCCTCAGCTCTTTGCAGTACATCAGTCCTTCCACCACCCTTCCACCCTGCCTTTGTGGAAGGAAGCATGATGTGGCTAGGCGTTGACGTTGTCCTGCCCTTTGCCTCCGGGGATTCTGTCTTATGGCAGGATGACCAGAAGCTGTCAAAAGGAAGATTCCTCATCCTACTCCTCTACCACCTGAAGACTAGGACACTAGCCTCTGAACTCACTAAATATACAAGGTATAGAGAGGAATTCTAGCCTCAGATCTGCTAGGAATGTACAGTATAATGTTGGACTAGTTAGTCACTTAAACTCTTTGGACCTGTTTCCTCAAAGGGCTGTTGTGAGGACAGCATGCGATCACTCTGGTGCAAATGCTAGACAAATCATCAGGCCTTCTGGTAGAGCAGTCCTCTGGGGACATGATAAGGGGGAGTGGCCTCACTCCACCACAACCTCCTGCTTCCCCTCTCCCCAACGCTGTAGCGGCAGCTGTAGCTCCAGCTTTAGTGAACAGAGAGAATGATTGCCTGACATCCCAACATTGTTGAAGCTAAAAAGAGTTTGTAGATAACAAGAGCAAAAGACCTATATGAACAAAAGGGGTATTTGGGACTCCTGAGATTAGAAATGTCTACCGAAACCACTTTATACAATTAATTTGCAGGTTAAAAATATATGGAAAATGTGATCTTGGGATCCCACCATTGTATACCCCCTAGGTGGCCCAACAAGGATATAGAAGGCCCAGTGCTTTTTGATGTAGAGCTTGGCAAGTAACCCCCAAAGAGCTAAAACTAGCCGGTTATTTATGAAGTATCTAAGGTGCTCCAGTTGTTGTGTCCTCTGGGAACTTTTGTTCATCAGGATGAATATGCCTGACAAAAGCCTGACTGTTACAAGAACCATAACCCTGGGCAAATAGCGTGATTAAGCAGATAGGATGATAGATTAAAGACTTCCATTAATCTAGGAGACAGAGGGAAAGACAATTATAATCAGATACTTTAAACCTCTTCTCTGCTTAATGGAACACCCAAATCATCCAACTTGAAAAGTAAAGTCAGGTCTAGTGACACATAGGTACCGGAGAAGGGCAGGGAGGAATGACATCATACGATGCAGCAGCTACTCCTGTGTACGGCTCAGGAAGCAACAGCATCCTGGGAAGAGAGTGTGGGTTCTGGAGCCAAACAGATATGGGTACAGTTCCCATTTCTGACACTTCACCTGTGTAACCATCAAGACTTGTGATGGTTCTGAGATTTTATCTTACTTGCAAGCTAACAAGTTAGCCTGCCACATTTTTTTCATGGATGCTGGCAGAAGACATGAGACTCCTGGGTCAGCAATAGTAGTAGCCAGAGTATAAGCTTTTTCTTGTGTCAGTTCCCCTTGCCCCCAAGTCTCATAGGAGCTACTCAGAAAGGGCCAGGTGACACCTGCACATGCAGTGGGTTGTGTTACAGGAGAGCAACACTGAGCTTAATGAGTCTGAATCTTTTATGATGGGCAGTAAGTTTGCCTTTCCATTGCTCCACAGGGAGACACTGTGTCTTCCAAAGCTGTTCACTATACAAGTATCCTTGAAAAAATAGTCCAGAACCATGTCAGTCAGTGTCTCTGTTCACAAGATGTGGAAAAACATGAGAGATCCATGGGAAATTATCTCACAATAATGATCATTAGCAAGTTATTGAACCTCTTTGAACCTCTTTTTTTTTCACCTGTAAAACATGTATTATAATATTGCCTATCTCATGGAGCTGTGAAGATTAAATGAATTTATACATGTTAAAGCACTAGACACCTAGAAGATGCTCAACAAGTGTTAATTTCATTCCTCTCACTCTCACTTTCTCACCACTGTTACTAGAAAGCCCTACTATTCCACACTTCCTGGTTTGTTCCTGCAGTCACTTCATGGCTCCCAACGAAGACTTCAGTTTATTTCTCACCACCTTTTCTCGCTCATTTGCTAGTTTCCATCTACATCCCGTCAGGATTTAAGTCCTGCTTAACTAATTAATTAATTATTTATTTAAAAGCTATTTATAGGACACTGACTGTGTGTCAGATACTGTGCTAGGTGCTGGTGATACAACCAAGAATGAAAAAGACACGGTCAACAGCCTCGTGGAGCATGCCCTTTCATTGGGGAGATCGACATTAAACAGATAAGTCAGAAATTATTGGTCACCAAGAAAGCATGACATATGGAAGAGAGCATTATCCCCATTTCCCTCGTTTGATCCACACTGCCTCACTGAGAGACACTGTCCACGTAGGATCATATCTCTTACCACTTTTCCTTGATGGAGTCAACGTCACTCCTGGGCCCTAACTAGGTGAAAGGTCAATCTAAACTTGTGGACCAGCTAGGATGTAGAACACTGTCCAAGGAGTGGAGTCCTATTACTTTCCAAGACAGGCAGCAGTACTGGTGATAGAAAGTAGGGTCAGAGAAATAAGGCTTCTATAATCTGCAGAGGACTTGAAAGAACAGATCCCAGTTGACATTAAGAGACATTCTTTAAGAGAAAATACAGCTGCCAAAGGTGGTTTTTGTTTCTTTGTTTGTTTGTTTTGGCTGCACTGCGTGGTGTGTGGGATCTTAGTTCCCTGACCAGGGATCCAACCTGGGCCGGGGTTGAAAGCGCTGAGTCCTAACCACTGGACCACCAGGGAATTCCCCAAAGGTGTTTTTGAAAGCAAATCTGTTGGCCTTCACTTTTAAGGAACCTACACAGTGCCCTCATTTTTCACAATTAATTAGCTACACAAACCTTCCTCCCCTTCTTCAAAGGTCAACTTCACCTCTGGCATATAAAGAAATGATCATGCACTCCAAACCAGCGAGATATTTTCTCTTCCTTCTCCTAGCTGAATTGTTTTTTCTCCAATAGGATTGTAAGAACCTTGAAGGCAAGGCCTGTACCTTACACTTCTCTTGTAACCCACTTCTACTCTTTCCCTTCCCAGCAAAGCCTGCATCTGTTCAGTGACAAAAATCTGTTCTCAAAAAACAAAAACAAAACCAAAAACCTAACTAAAAAAAGGAATGATGCTGTGGAACGGCATGGTGTTTACAAGCACATTCGTGGTTATTTTATTTATAAAAATTCCCAGACTTCTCTGGTCAGTCACTCTTATGGTATCAACAAAAACATTTTTTTTTCCCAAGTATATTTTGTTAGCCCAAACAGATCCGTCTCCCTAGTTTCACAGATAGAAAGTCAGGTGTTAATTTGAACCAATCCCGTGCTAGTACAGTACTGCTAGGAATAGAAGCAAGGAAACATTATCCCTAACTCTCTTTAATCATTAGCTCGGTCTCTTTCTTAGTCTAATCCCCTTGATCATGAGTCAGGGACCTTTCCAAGCGGTATGCCAAGACTTCTGTCACTGTTTCTCCCCAGGGCAGGGGGCAAGCCGTGATTAACTTCAGGGGAGGGCGTAAGAGAGAAGATTGTTAGCTCTCAGCTATTGTAATTTGGAGGTCAAGGGGAGAATCCAACTCATTGGAGAGAATGAGATTGGAGGGAACTTTGAAATGCTTGTAAGGAGACCCTCACAAGATGGGAAGAAGAAGATATGACAACTGCAAAAATTAGCCCAGGCACTAAATCTGGCAGTTCACTTATCAAGATTGAACGTAGGAGACTTTGGAAAGTCAATAATTCCTTACTTGGTTCTAGAGAGGAAGACGGTGTAATGGGGAAAGCATAGAATTTTGACTTTGATAGCCCACTGTACTTAATTAAGTCTAAAGTTAATATATTGACTTACCTCTTAAAACATGTGAGCAACTTAGAGCACTATAACTGTAATTACTTTCTCCAGACATTTCCTCCTTTAACAAAAAACTGTGGAATATAATATACATACAGATTTTAAAATAGACTTTGTTTTTTAGAGCAGTTTTAGATGGCTAGCAAAATTGAACAAAGTACAGAGAGTTCCCATATACCCCCTACCCTCCCCCCCACACAACCTCCCCCACTATCAGCATCCGCCACCAGAGGGGTACATTTGTTACAATCGATGAACTTACACTGACACATCAGAATCAACCAAAGTCCTTAGTTTACAATGGGGTGCCCTCTTGGTGTTGTACATACTATGCATTTTGACAAGTGTATAATGGCATGTATCCACCATTACAGTATCATACAGAATGGTTTTACTGCCTTAAAAATCCTCAGTCCTCCATCTATTCATCCCTCCCTCTCCACTAACCCTTAGCAACCACTGACCTTTTCACTGTCGCCTTAGTTTTACCTTTTCCAGAACGCTGTATAATTGGACATACAGTAGGTATCCTTTTCAGATTGGCTTTGCTCACTAAAGTATATACGTTTAAGTTCCTCCATGTCTTTTCATGGCTTGATAGCTCATTTCTTTTTAGTACTGATTACATACAAATGTGACGCATAAAATATTATCGTGTAGCCTAATGAAAAACTTTTAAAAACTAATGCCATAGGGAAACCACTACCCAGGTCAAGAAATAGAAGATTGACAGCACTCAAGAAGTAACCATCCTCCTGTGTGGACTTCTAAAAGACAACTAGTCTGGACTCTTCAAAATATAAATAAGATGAAAAGAGAAAGTGGAAGGTTTGTTTTAAGTTAAAGAAATCTAGAGAGACAAAGCAACAAAATGCAATATGTGAACCTTGTTTGGTTATTGGTTCCCCACCACACACCACCCAAAAAAAGGCCCATAAAAGACATTCTTGGAGAAATTTGAATATGGACTGTTTATTAGATGATGTATAAAATTATGTTAATTTATTCAAGAATGATAATAGTATTATGGTTATATAGGAAAACGTCCTTATTTGGGGGAGATGCATGCTGAAGTATTTAGGGATGTTTCCTGATGTCTGCAACTTATTTTGATATGGCTCAGCAAAAAATATATATGGATATATGTGGAAGTTCCACTTCTGGCAGGACAACGTGAGGAGCTCTGTGGACCAGCTCTCCAGTGAAACTGGTGAAAATTATGAAAAAATACGTACAACCATTAAAAAATCTCTGGAAATTATCCTAAGGACATACAGAAAATGAAGAAACATCTACTCAATAAAAAGTCTATTAAAATTTGATAAGAACATGGGGAGTATGCGGTATTGGAACCAAGACCCTGTCCCTTCCTCCCCCTTTTCTAGCTCTGCAAGAAGGAAACTCCTCTCCGGATTGGTGCAAGCAAGAACACAGGGCTCCACCTTTCCCTAGCTCCCAGTTGGAAGGCTATCTTCTTAGAAGGCGCAGGATGTGAGCTTTTCTCATCTTGCCCTTAGCTACCTGTCGCTGAGGCTAAGATCCAGTGACCATGGCCAAGAGGCGCAGGCTTCCTTCTTTTACCCAGCCACCACTTGTGGGATGGAGACTCTACCCTGGGCATGGCACCGCTGAAAATACTGGGGCCCCATTACCCTTGTTCTGGCTTGTAAGGTGGTGGTTCTGTGCTGGGAGAAGCAAGCGTAGAAAACTTGAGGCTACTGCCCTCCATTCCACCGAATACTAACCTCCTAGAAGCAGAAGAGAGGAAGGAGCAGAAAAATTATTTGAAGAAATAATGGCTAAAAACTTCACAGATTTATTGAAAAACATTTGTTCACACATCCAGGAAGCTCCATAAACTGTAAGTAAATACAAAACAAGACAAAAACAGGAAATGCAAGGAAACACGAAACAAGGAATTCATAAAGAACACTTACAACTTGATAATACCAAGAGAAATAACCCAATTAAAAATTGGGCAAAGGATTTGAATAAACATTTCTGCAAAGAAGAAATGCAAATAGCCCATAAGCACATTAAAAGGATGCTTGACATCATGATTGATCAGAGAAATGCAAAATTAAAAGCACAATGAGATGCCATTCACACCCACTAAGATAACTATAATAAAAGGTCAGATAATAACAAGTGTTGTCAAAGACTTGATAAAATTATAACCCTCATACACTGCTGGTGGGAATGTAAAATGATGCAGCCACTTCAGAAAACAGTCTGGCAGTTCTTCTGATGGTTAAACGTAGAGTTACCACATGACCCAGCGATTCAACTCCTAGGTACATACCCAAGAGAAATGAACACACATGTCCACACAAAAACTTATATACAACTGTTTATAATATAGCAGCATTATTCATAATAGGTAAAAGGTAGAAATGACCCAAATGCCCATCAACTGGTGGTGAATGGATAAACAAGATGTGACATATCTATACGATGGAATATTATATGGCCATAAATAAGAGTGAAGTGCTGTTATAGACTGAATTATGCCCCACCCCACCCCCACAAAATTATGTGTTGAAGCCCTAACCCCCAATGTGACTGAATTTGGAACCTTTAAGGAGATAATTAAGGTTAAATGAGGTGCTAAGTGTGGGGTCTTAATCCCATAGGAATGGCATCCTTGTAAGAAGAGGAAGAGATACCAGAGATCTCTCTCTTTGCAGGCACACAGAAGAAAGGCCATGTGAGGACACAGTGAGAATGTGGCCATCTGCAACCCAAGAAGAGGTCTCACCAGAAACCAACCCTGGTGGCACCTTGATCTTGGACTTCCAGTCTCCAGAACTATGAGAAAATAAGTTTGTTGTTTAAACCTCCCAGGTTGTAGTATTCTGTTATAGCAGACCAAACAGACTAATACAATTACTGACACATGCTACAACATGTATGAACCTTTAAGATACTAAATGAAAGAAGCCAATCACAAGAAACCACATATGATTCCATTTATATGAAATGTCCATAATAGGCAAATCTATAGAGCCAGAAATTATATTAGTGCTTGCTGGGAGGATGGGAAGATAGGGAATTGCTAGCCAAAAGTATGAAGTTTACATCTGAGGTGATGAAAATGTTCTAAAATTGAATATGCTGATGGTTGCATATATCCATGATTATACTAGAAACCATTGAGCTGTACATTTAAAATGGGTGAATTATATGAGATATGAATTACATTTCAATAAAGCTGCTAAAAAATATAAGTATACATGGAGAGATATAAAGCAAAATGCCAAAATATTAGCAACTGTTATATCTAACTGGAGGGTACATGAATGTTACTTGTATTATTCTTTCAACTTTTCCTGTATCTGTGAAATTTTCCATAATAGAAAATTGGAAAAAAAATAGAAGTCCTCCAGTGTGTCCCTTCCTGATCACTCCCATTTTTCCTTTTCCAAGAAATAACCAATATCCTGACTTTTGTTAATCATGTCCTTGGTATTCTTTATGGTTCTACCACCTATGTATGAGTTCCTAAACAATGTAGATTAGTTTTCCCTGTTTTTCTGCTTTATATACATGGAGCCATACAGTATGTAATATTTGTTCTTGGCTTGTTTCCATCAGTGTCATGTTTGTAAGGTACATTCATGTTGTTGCATGTAGCTGTAGCTCATTAATTTTCACTGCTGAATAGTTTTCCATTGTTTGGAAATATCACGATGTTTTACCCTTTCAACTGTTGGTCAAAATTCAACTGCTTGAATTTTGGCTTATTCAAGTATAAGGGCTATTAAGACAGTGCTGCTAAGAACATTCTTGTACATGTTGTTTGATGAACATATACACAAATTTCTGTTGGGTATATATATAGAAGTGGAATTGCTGGGTCACAGAAAATGCATTCGTTTCAAATCTGCTAGATAATGCCAAACTTTTTCAAAATGGTTAAATCAAATTACATTGCCACTAGCAGTGTGTCAGACTTTCTGTTGTTCCATATCCTTGCCAGCAGTTGGTATTGTAAGGATTAAAAAAAAGAAACACACAAAGCCAGCCGCCATTCTGGTAGATGTGTGGTGGTATCTCATAATGGTTTTAATTTGCATTTCTCTGATAAAGTTAAGGACATTTTCATATGTTTATTGGCCATTTGGATTTCTACTTTTGTGAAGTAACTGTTTATGACTTTTTGCCCATTAAAAAATTTTTCTTATCATTTTCCAGCAGTTCTGTATATGTCCCAAGTCCTAGAACTTTATTTGCTACATATATATTGCAAATATCTTCTGCTACTGTATGGATCAATTTTAATTTTCTTCATGGTATCTTTTTTTTTTTTTTTGTAGTACGCGGGCCTCTCACTGTTGTGGCCTCTTCCGTTATGGAGCACAGGTTCCGGACACACAGGCTCAGCAGCCATGGCTCACGGGCCCAGCCACTCCACGGCACGTGGGATCTTCTCGGACCGGGGCACGAACCCGCGTCCCCTGCATCAGCAGGCGGACTCTCAACCACTGCGCCACCAGGGAAGCCCCTTCATGGTATATTTTAATGAACTGTTTAATTTTAATATAATTAAAGTATCAGTTTTTTCTTTTATGGTTAATAGTTTTGTGTACTGTTTAAGAAGTTCTTAAACTTCCAAAGCTGTGAACATAATCATTTACATTGTAAAAGCATAATTTTGACCTTCAGATTTAGATGTATAATCTACTTGTACTGATCTTGGGGTATTAATTGAAGTAAGGGTCCAATCTCTTTCCTTTTTTCCATATTGGTACCCAATTGTCCCAGCACCATTTTTGAAAAGAAGCATCTGTGTCTCTTGGCTATTCTTTCAAAAAGAATTTGCCATCCAGCTGCAAGGAGTGCAGTTAGATGTCAGCTTCAAGGTGCAGCACCTTTGAGATCGCTAAAGCATTTAAGCAGAAGCCAAGCTCTTCCCACGCAGCCCCTAGCCAATGAGTGAGCATGGGAGGCGTACTAAGGCCTGATCCTTTCTGCCCATTGAGGGATTCCTCTAATGAACTCTTCATCCAGGATGCCAAAACTTTCACGATCTGAGGTTCTCCACGCCCAATCCTGCTTTCCCTTCCTTTCAAACATTACCCTCCAATAAACCTCTTGTACTTTGTACTCCAATTCAGTGTCTCCTTACCAGAGGACCTAAACTAACACATCTGCTACCAGGAGTGATCCAAGAAACCAGGCAGTAAAATGGTGTTTGGGGGATGGGATTACTCACTAGCAGGCTGTCACCATAGACCCCATCCCCAGTGGTATGTGGGGTATGGATTGTCCCAGGCACCAGATGGTGGCACACTTGCTAAAACTTTCACAAGCAGTGTCTTGGGGAAATGTTCTGTGGAAGGGAATGCCTTGTCAGTGCAGTGATTCAGGCTTTTGGGAAATGGGTTGGTGCGGGGTGGCGGGTGGGAGGGGAGAAGAGGGAATCCTACAAAGACAATGAGATTTGCCAGCTATCATTTAGTTGCATTGATACCTACAGAAGGCTAATGAAAAGGTGAGGGCCGTTAACAAACAAATACTGTGAAATCCAGAGTGTCTCTTTGGTAGCTTACACTGAAGCTCTTTTCTTCTGTGGTGGAAGAACAGAAAAAAAATCTCAAGACCAAACTCAGGATTTTAAAGAATCCAGGTTCTTTAATCCAGGTTTAAAACTTCGAATCCAGCTTCAAAGATGACTGACTGGCGGAGGCAAGTCTATTTCGTTAAAATCAGAGTCTTGGTTGGGAAAACTTGGGACACGTGTTGATGAGTGACCCTGAACATTTTGACGTCTCCCTTAGTCCGTTTGGGCTACTATAACAAAATACCACAGACTGGGTGACTTATAAACAACAGAAATTTATTGTTCACAGTTCTGGAGGCTGGAAGTCTGAGATCGGGGTGCCAGCATGGTTGGATGAGGGCCCTCTTCCCAGGTCTCAGACCTTTCTCTGTGTCCTCACATAGTGGAAGGGGCTAGCGAGCTCTTTGGGGTCTCTTTTATAAAAGCACTAATCCCATTCATGAAGGCTCCACCCTCATGACCTAATCGCCTCTCAAAGGCCCCACCTTCTAATACCATCACATTGGGCATTAGGATTTCAACATACGAATTTAGGGGGGACACAATCATTCAGATCATAGCAGCTCCCCAGACTAGCATTGCCAGATTTAGCAAATAAAAATATAACAAAAATTAAAATATTGCATGGGACATACTTATACTAAAATTTTATTTATTTATCTGAAATTCTAATTTAACTGAGCATCCTGTCAATTATCTGACACCACTACCCCAGGCCCCTCTGCACCCTCAGAACCTGCACAGATGGCCCATTCCTTCTTCTTCTTTTTTTAATACAAATTTTATCCACATTGTTTTTTGTAAATTAATTAATTTATTTTTGGCTGCGTTGGGTCTTCGTTGCTGTGCGCGGGCTTTCTCTAGTTGCGGTGAGCAGGGGCTACTCTTCTTTGAGGTGCACGGGCTTCTCATTGTGGTGGCTTCTCTTGCTGTGGGGCACTGGATCTAGGTGCACGGGCTTCAGTAGTTGTGGCATGCGGGCTCAGTAGTTGTGGCGCATGGGTTTAGTTGCTCCGCGGCATGTGGGATCTTCCTGGACCAGGGCTCAAACCCGTGTCCCATGCATTGGCAGGCGGATTCTTAACCACTGCACCACCAAGGAAGTCCCCCATTCCTTTTTATTAAGAAATAGCACTCCAGCCCACCCCCATGTGGGAAGACACTGCAGAGGCCTCTTTCCCTCAAGGCAACAGGAGACCCCCCTCAGGATCTGCCCCCACCTCTTCTCCTGTTGGGCAGGCATAGCTGCATAACCCATCTAAGAACGACATGGGCCTGATAGGAGAGGACAGGGCCTATAGCCCAAGGGATCCACACAAATTAGCTAGAATGTGTCAGCAGCAGTCAGAAGGGTATACATGGGACTTGATTTTGAGGGTGCTCAATCAAGGGGGCCATGTCATAAGACTGGATAAGGGAGAGTTTATTGATCTGGGGGTACTCTCTTGGGTTACAAGATCTAATCGTTGTAATAGTTCTTTTTTTTTTAACATCTTTATTGGGGTATAATTGCTTTACAATGGTGTGTTAGTTTCTGCTTTATAACAAAGTGCATCAGTTATACATACACGTGTTCCCATATCTCTTCCCTCTTGCGTCTCCCTCCCTCCCACCCTCCCTATCCCACCCCTCCAGGCAGTCACAAAGCACCAAGCCTATATCCCTGTGCCTGTAATAGTTCATTTTATGTGTCAACTTGACTGGGCTAAGGGATGCTCAGATAGCTGATAAAACATGGTTTCTGCATGTGTCCGTGCGAGTGTTTTTGAAAGAGATTAACATTTAATTCTGTAGACTGACAAAGAGATCCACCCTCACGAATGTGGACAAGCATCATTTTAAAAGGCGAAGGAAGGGCGAATTTCCTTTTTCTCTCTTGAGCTAGAATGTCCATTTTTCCTGCCCTCAGACATTGGAGCTCCTGGTTCTCAGGCCTTTGGACTCAGAAGAAATTATAGCACCAACTTACCTGGTCTCCGGCTTATAGACAGCAGATCATGGGACTTCTGGCCTCCATAACCATGTAAGTCAATCCCTATAAATTTCCTCTTATATATATCTATATATATCCTATTGATTATATTTCTCTGGAGAGCCCTTATTAATACAGATTTTGGTACTTGGGGTGGGGTACTGCTGTAACAAATACCTAAAAATGTGAAAGCGGCTTTGGAACTGGGTCATGGGTAGAGGCTGGAAGAGTTTGGAGGTACGTGCTAGAAAAAGTCGACATTGCCATGAATGGACCATTAAAGGCAATTTGCATAAGGGCGCAGAAGAAGGTAAGAGTGTAGAGAGAGCTTCAATCTTCTTAGAGAATACCTAAGTGGTCATAAACAGCCTGGTCACAGTATGTCACGGCATGGACACTAAAGGTCATTCTGATGAAGTCTTGATGGAAATGAGGAACATCTTACTGGAAACTGGGGGAAAGGCCGTTCTTGTTATAAAGTGGCAGAGAGCTTCACTGAAGTGTGTTCATGTCTTAGAGTTTTGTGGAAGACAGAATTTGTGAACGATAAAATTGGATATTTGGCTGAAGCTATTTCAAGCCAAGTGTTGAAGGAGCAGCTTGGCTTCTCTTGAATTCTCATAGTAAAATGAGAGAAGAGAGAAATGGCTTAAAATTGTTAATCAAAAGAAAAACAGAAATTAATATGTATAACTGATTCACTTTGTTATAAAGCAGAAACTAACACACCATTGTAAAGCAATTATACCCCAATAAAGATGTTAAAAAAAGAAAGAAAAACAGAAATTAAAAGTTTGGAAAATTCTCAGCCTATCCATATGGCAAAAAATGAGAAAGCATATTCAGATGAGAACACTAATAAGCATGACCAAGGGATGCTTTGATAAGGGGATTAGTAGGGGTGTCGGCCATGGACTTAATCAGCCACCTCAGCAGGAAAACAGCCAATTTGAACTGAAGGAGGAGACAAGAAAGAACGAAAGGAAAGTTGTTATTAGACTTCTTAGATTTTGCAGGACGGGACCATAGAGCTATTCACCTACAAAAGTACAATATTCTTCAAGACAAGAAGAAGGACCCAAAGGCAATTCAGAGATTATCAGGGCTGCCTCCTTGGTTTCAAGAGCGGGGGGCCATCTCCAGAGTTTCAACAAGCCAGATGAGTCCCACTCAGAGCTGTGGGTGCTAGACCCCTGCTCAGTGGAGTCATGGGGGTAGGGTCACCCCCAAGACCCAGACTGATAGAGCCACTAGCATGTGATTTCAGCCCGAGAGAGCTGCCACATGGTTCAGCAAAGCCATGAAGGTCGAGTGCCTCAGTGTGTCCTGAAAGCAGGACGCCTACCCCAATGTGTCCAGAAAGCAGGACCTCTGCCCCAGAGGGCAAAGAGTTACGTTAAAGAAGATTATTCTCAAGCCTTAGATTTAATATTGTTTGCCTTGGAGTTTCGACTTGCTTGGAACCTGCCACCCCTTTCTTCTCTCCTATTTCTCCCTTTTGGAATGGGAACGTCTGCCCTATGCTGGTCCCACCATTGCATTTTGGAAGCACATAACTTGTTTGATTCCACAGGTTCACAGCTGGAAGGGAATTTGCCTCAGAATGAATCATACCTTGAGTCTCATCCGTATCTGGTTTTAGATGCTATTTATTTATTTTAATTTGAATAATGTATTTTATTTAGCCTATGTGGTATTATCATTGTAATCAATATCAAAATATTTATGAGATAGTTTATATTCCTTTTTTTTTTTCTTGGACTAAGTCTTGAAAATCTGGTCTGTTTCACACTCACAGAGCATCTCGATTCGGGATAGCTTCATTTCCAGTCCCCAGTAACCACATGTAGCTTCTGTATTGGGCAGCCTAGGTATAACCCAATCCTGTCATTTAAAAGAGAGAGAAACCAAGGATCTGAGAGATCTCTTAGAGATTCTCCAATAACAAAAGAGTTTACATTTGGAGAAACGGTTGTATACCAGATTTTCGCTCCATCATGCGCCTTTGGGAAACAATTAGATGCTATTTAAATGAGACTTTGGACTTTAGACTTAAGTTGATGCTGAAACGAGTTGTCTTTTGGAGCTGTTGGGATGGAATGGATGTATTTGCATGCAAGAAGGACATTAATTTTGGAGGGCTGGGGTGGAATGCTGTAGTCTGAATGTTTGTGTTCCCCTCAAATTCATATGTTGACATCTTAACCCCCAAAGGTGATGGTATTAGTAGGTGGAGCCTTAGGGAGGTACTTGAGTCATGAGGGTGCAGCCCTCATGAATGGGATTAGACCCCACAGAGCTCCCTAGCCCCTTCTGCAAAGTGAGTACACAGTGGGAAGGTGCTGGCTGTGAGCTAGGAAGAGGGCACTCACCAGGACACGACCATGTTGGCGCCTTGATCTTGGACTTCCCAGCCTCCAGAACTGTGAGTAATAAATTTCTATTGTTTATAAGATACCCAGTCTGTAGTATTTTGTTATAGCAGCCTGAACGGATTGAGGCAGTACTCCAGCCAGGACCCTAGGAGAAAGATGCACATTTGCTGCTAGGGTGACTCCTAGGAGCCTGGGCAACGTGGTGACCCACACTGAGTGCGGTAAAAATGCCTGAGTTGCTACGGGAGACAGTGGAGGAAGGGATTGAAAGGCGCAAGGAAGTAGGCATGCTGCAGTGTATATGTTATGTGAGACCAAAAGACCCACTGGAGACTATGTTCCATGCAAGGGCTCAGGGAACACACTGTTCAGCAAGGCCATGAGGAAAGTGCTAGTGAGACAGGCAGTAGCATTACTAGGAAGCTGAGTACTCATTCACATATATATATCTGCAATGAATGAGCAGCAGTCTGAGAAAACCATGATCCCTTGCCAAGTTCCTGCACCTGACTCAGTTTTCAGACCTAGAGCCCACTGGCTGAAAAGGTGGCCAGGTCCCCAGGAGGAAGGACCCTAAATCACTATGGCAATTACAGACCATAATACTAACCCCAGTTCTTTCCCAAAGGGACCTATTGCCGTTTATTTGGGTGACTGTGCATTGGGGAAAGGGGAGACATTTAGAGGAATACTGGACATTGATACCCAGAGACTGAAAGTGTCATCATGGCTCCCTTTAGAGAGTGGATTATAGGGAGACCGGATAATAAATAGAGTCCTGGCAAAAAGACACCTTACAGAAGGTCCACTAGGTCTTTACATGTACTAGGTGCTCATTTCCCTGGTCACTGTGTCTTCACTGGGATTGGCATACTCGACAACTGGAGTAACTTTCACATTGGGTCTTTGTCTTGTGGTGTAAGAGCTACAGTAGTGGAAAGGCCAGGTTGAAGTTTCTAAAGCTGCAGCTGACAGTCAAGATAATAAATAAAAATCAGTATTCCATCCCCTGCCCCAGGATGGTGTATGGCAGAGATTGGTGCTACCTTAAGGATCTCAAGCATGAAGGGATGGTGTTCCCCATTTCACACATACACCAGTATAGACCCTGCAGAAATGAGTAGAACTTGAAAGATGACTGGAAATGACTGAAAGTTTAAGCAAGTAGTAGCCAATCTCAGCTTCTATGCCGGTCATGGTATCTTTACTAGAGCATATTAATTTGGCTTGTAGGTACATGATATATGGCCACTGATTTGGCAAATATGTTCTTTGCTATTCCAAACAAGAGAGAGGATCAGAACGAGTTCACATTTATGTGGAATGTATAACAATATTCATTTAAAGTTTTGTCCAGGGATATGTTACTTCTTCTCCCTTCTGTTATAATATAGTTCAAAGAGATCTGGCCTCTCTGAACAGCCACAAAAACATCACATCTATCCATTACATCGATGACCGCATCATGCTGATTGAGCAGGACAGCAGCAGATGGCTAGTGCTCTGGAGGCCTTGGTAAGACACATGTGCTCCACATTGTAGGAGATAAAACCTATAAAGATTTAATGAAGTTTTTTTAAGGATCCAGTGGTTAGGAGCATGCAGGAAAATCCCTGCCAAAGTGAAAGACAAATTGTGGCATCTTATAATGCCTACTACAAAGAAGAAAAGCACAGTACCAGGAAGAACTGTTTGGGTTTTAGAGCAAACCATTCCATACCTAAGAACACCGATCCACTCATATACCTGGAGACATGGAAATCTACCGCCTTTGAATAAGTCACAGAGCAGGAAAGGGCTCTTTTCAACAGATCCAGGAAGTAAAAGCAGCGCTGCTGCTCAAACCATATGATCCAGCAGACCCTATGGAGTGGGAAGAATAAGGGGTGAGAAAATATGCATTGTAGAGTTTATGCCAAGTCCCAGTGGGCTGCTGTTACAAAATGGGGACAAGATGAAATATGAATGGAGCTTACGTAATCCATTTGGACGACTCCTGGTACTCCTTTGCCTTGCTGCATTTTAACTGTGAATGGACAAGTGCAGCAACCCCAAACCGAGGTGTGTATGGTTGCCAAGGGCTCAGATTTCGCAGTAATGAGGGTTTTACTGACAACACCAAGTAAGCCACCAGGACTAGCAGAGGTGGTATCTGAGGGTGAGAGGAATTTAGGATGGATAGTGAAGGAAGGAGACAGCACACATAAAGCAGCTCCAGAATTTTTAACCCATACCACTGCAAAAAACATACCCACTACCTAGAGTACACTATATGTTTACAATTATTTTGCTTTTAAGTCTAGGTTATATAGTCAATATATTGTGTTCAAAAGTTTCTTGGGTTAGTTCTCCCTCCACTCCCAGCCCCTAAAATGGCTGTATTATTTAGCAAAAGTAGAGTAAAGCAAATGACTTTCGTATATTGATTTTGTATCCAGCAACCTTGCTAAACCTCTAATTATTTTCATGCAATTATTGCTTAGTATTTTCATTGTATTATTTTTTAAAATATTACCAATTATACACTACTGTTTTGCCTTGTTTGTTGTGGATTTACCCACATGATCACCAATTCTTTCTCACTATTTCTTTTTGTGATTTAGACCTTCTTTTTGATATCATTTTTTTCTTGATGTACATCCTTTACTAAACTCTCTAAGTTTTTATCTGAAAATGCCTTTATTTCACCATCGCACACAAAAGATCATTTTTCCTGGGTATTAATTCAGAACTGACAGACTTTTGCCAGCCCTGTGAGGATATCATTGCATTATCTTCTTTTTATTATTTATTTATTTATTTATTTACTTTTGGCGGCATTGTGTCTTCGTTGCTGCACACGGGCATTCTCTAGTTGCAGCGAGTGGGGGCTATTCTTTGTTGTGGTGCGTGGGCTTCTCATTGTGGTGGCTTCTCTTGTTGCGGAGCTCAGGCTCTAGGTGCGTGGGCTTCAGTAGTTGTGGCGCACAGGCTTAGTTGCTCCGCAGCATGTGGGATCTTCCCAGACCAGGGATCGAACTGTGTCCCCTGCATTGGCAGGTGGATTCTTAACTACTGTACCACCAGGGAAGTCCCTCATTGCACTATCTTCTGATTTTCATTGCTGCTATTGAGAAGTCTGCTGGCAGTCTGTCTTTCCTTTGTGGGGGATCTGTATTTTCTCTCTGGCTACTTTTTTAAAATTAAAAATTGTATTGATAGAATTTTAGATTTACATACAGTTGTAAATAATAATACAAAGATATACCTTGTATACTTTGCCAAGTTTTCCAGTGGTAACATTTTGCAAAAACAATAGTATGATATCACAACCAGGATATTAATATCCACTGATCTTATTCAGATTTCCCCAGTTTTACTCACATTCATTTTTGTGTATATGTCTGTGTGAATGTATATTAAGTTCTATGCAATTTTATCACCCATACAGTTTTGTGTATCCACCACCACGGTCAAGACAATAAACAGTTCCAACACCACAAGAATCCTTCATCTTGCCCCTTTATAACACACCCATCTCCCTCCTACCCCCTTCTCCTGTCTCTAATCTTTGGAAAACACCAATCTGTTCTTCATTTTTATAATGCTGTCATTTCAAGAATGTTATATAAACGTACTCATACAGTATGTAACTTTGGGGGATTGGCTTTTGTCACTCAGCATAATTCCCTGGAAATTCATCCAAGTTGTTGTGGGTACCAATAGTTTGTTCCTCTTTATTGCTGAGTAGTATTCCATGGTATGTACATACAGCACTTTCACCATTCTCCCATTGAAAGACATCTAACCAATACCATATTTTGCCCAAAAGTTGCCATTAACATCCAGGAACTGGTTTTTGTGTGAACATAAATTTTCTTTTTTTGTGTGATAAGTGCCTCTGGCTACTTTTCAGATCTATTAATCTCTGGTAGCCTGGTTGAGTAATAGAATAGAGTTTTGATGTAACTCAGAATGTAGCACAGAGAAACAAGGAGATGATAAATATGAAAGAAGTTAAAAGAGATAGAAGATGGTATGAAAGTCCAATATACATCTTATTGGAATTTCAGAAAGAGCAAATTGAAAGAGCTGAGGAGAGATAATACTTTAAGAGACGATGGCTGCAAATTCTCCAAAACTGGTGAAAATATCTGAATCCATAGATATAGGAAACACAGTGTATACCAAGCAGAATAACTAAAATGAACCTAGAGTGAAATTCAAAAAAAAATGCACCCCAATGTTCATTGCAGCACTATTTACAGTAGCCAGGTCATGGAAGCAACCTAAATGCCCACTGACAGATGAATAGATAAAGAAGATGTGGCACATATATACAATGGAATATTACTCAGCCATAAAAAGAAATGAAATTGAGTTATTTGTAGTGAGGTGGATGGACCTAGAGACTGTCATACAGAGTGAAGTCAGAAAGAAAAACAAATACCGTATGCTAACACATATATATGGAATCTAAAAAAAAATGGTTCTGAAGAACCTAGGGGCAGGACAGGAATAAAGACGCAGATGTAGAGAATGGACTTGAGGACATGGGGAGGGGGAAGGGTAAGCTGGCACGAAGTGAGAGAGTGGCATGGACATATATACACTACCAAATGTAAAACAGATAGCTAGTGGGAAGCAGCCGCATAGCACAGGGAGATCAGCTAGGTGCTTTGTGACCACCTAAAGGGGTGGGATAGGGAGGGTGGGAGGGAGAAGCAAGAGGGAGGAGATATGGGGATATATGTATACATATAGCTGATTCACTTTGTTATACAGCAGCGACTAACACAGCATTGTAAAACAATTATACTCCAATAAAGATGTTAAAAAAACCAACAAAACAAAACAAAACACCAAAACTCTATTCCAGCATTACCCTGATACCATAATCATAGAAAGACATAAAAAAGCAAAGTGCAAACCATCTTCAGGACCCTAGACCCTTCAGGAACATAGACACAAAAACGTCAAATAAAATTTTAGCAAACGGAGTCCAGCAATATATAAAAAGGATAATAAACCATCACTAAATTATTATTTCTCCCAAGAAGCAAAAGTTGGTTTAACGTTTGAAAATCAATCACTTTAATTCCCCTCATTAACAGACTAATGCAGAAAAAAAGCTTTGACAAAATCCATCATCCATTCCTGATAAAATCTCTCAGAAACTAAGAAGAGAAGAGAACTTCCTCAACTTAATGAAAGCAACTATGGAGGGCCTATAGTTAACATCATAATTAATCATGAAAAAATGAATTATTTCCTCTTAAGATAACAAAGCAAGTATGTCTGCTCTCACCACTTCTATTCAACATTGTATCAAAGATTCTAAGTCATGTAATAAGACAAGAAAAAGGGAAAAAAAGGCATACAGGTTGGAGGAAGAGGTACAACTTTTTATTCACAGGCAACATGATGATCTGTGTAGAAAATCTTAAGGAATCTACAAAAAATTGTTATTACAGCTAATAAGTGAGTAACAAGGTTGCAGAATATGAAGTCAATATACGAAAATCAATGGTATTCATAATTCGAAAAGATACATGAACCCCAATGCTCATTGCACCACTATTTACAATACCCAGGACATGGAAGCAACCTAAATGTCCATCAACAGAGGAATGGATAAAGAAGATGTGATACATACATACAATAGAATATTATTAGCTATAAAAAAGAACAAAATGATGCCATTTGCAGCAACATGGATGGACCTAGAGATTATCACACTAAGTAAAGTCAGACAGAGAAAGACAAATATCATATGATATTATGTGGAATATCATATGATATTATATGTGGAACCTTAAAAAATGGTGTAAATGAACCTATTTACAAAACAGAAACAGTCACAGATGTAGAAAACAAATTTATGGTTACCCAGGGGGAAAGTGGGGGAAGGATAAATTGGGAGATTGGGATTGACATATACACACTACTACATATAAAATAGATAACTAATAAGGACCTACTGTATAGCACAGGGAACTCTACTTAATACTCTGTAATAACCTGTATGGGAAAAGAATCTAAAAAAGAGTGGATATATGTATATGTATAACTGAATCACTTTGCTGTACAGCAGAAACTGACAAAACATTGTAAATCAACTATACTCCAATAAAAAATTTTTAAAAATATCAATGGTATTGGGTTTCCCTGGTGGCACAGTGGTTAAGAATCCACCCGCCAATGCAGCGGACACGGGTTCGAGCCCTGGTCCGGGAAGATCCCACATGCCACAGAGCAATTAATCCAGTGTGCCACAACTACTGAGCCTGCGCTCTACAGCCCTCGAGCCACAACCACTGAGCCCATGTGCCACAACTACTGAAGGCCATGCACCTACAGCCTGTGCTCCACAACAAGAGAAGCCACCGCAGTAAGTCCGTGCACTGCAATAAAGAGTAGCCCCTGCTCACTGCAACTAGAGAAAGCCCGCGCAGAGCAAAGAAGACCCAACACAGCCAAAAATAAATAAATAAATAAAATAAACTTATTTTTTAAAAAATCAATGGTATTTCTATATACTAGCCTTGAAGATCCTAAAATTGAAATTAAAAACAATGCTACTTACAATAATATCAAATATATGATTTTGACATAATGAGCAGACAAAAGATGTGGAAGATCTGTGCACTTAGAAGTGTAAAACATTACTGAGAGAAATAAAAGAAAACCTAAGTAAATCATGAGATATAAAGTATTACTGGATTAGAAGACTCAATATTCTTAAAATGTCATTTCTTTCCAACTTGATCTGTAGATTCAGCACAATCCCAATCGAAATCACAGCAGCTTTTTTTTTTCAGAAAGTGATAAGCTGATTCTAAAATTTATATGAAAATGCAAAGGGGACCTAAATGTCCAAAACAACTCTGAAAAAGAACAAATTGGTATAGATATAGACATAGATATAGATAGTGGTGAAAAATTTTTTTAAACTTCAGGGAGTCAGCATCAAGGATACACATTGCTTCTTCTTTAATTCATATTGGGCTTCATGGAGGAGACAGAATTTGAGCAGCAGTTAAAAAGACCAGTGAAGGAGACAAACTGAGGGCTGGTAGACCTGATAAATGACCTGAGGTCTATGTCCCTGAGTGGAGGATGGAGCAGTTCTAAGCATCCTGCTGGTCCAAGGCTAGGTGGACACACAGGATAGTCTATGTTGGCAAAAAACAAGATGGGAACTACACTGCATTTCAAACCACAGAGGGCATGGCCAAGGAAAAATGCATTCATAAATCCAAGTTTTTCTGGTTTCTGTTACCTCTCTTGTTGTGCCTTCTCAATCTTCTGGGTCTCAAAATGACCCTTAAATATTGCTGTTCTTTACAGTTCTTTCCTAAAACTTCTATTCTTTATATCATACAAATTCTTCCTGAGTGATTTCACCCCCTCCAGTGTTTTAAACTATTCTGACAATTTCCACATTTTTATCTCTATACCAGACTGACCCTCCCAGTCTTCAGATTTATATACTCAGCTTCCTACTGGATATCTGTACCTAGATATCCTACAGATATCTCAAACTCAAAATGTTCAAAATTGAATTAATTAGAATGATGTCAGCAATAATGATATGGTAAGGACCACAGAAAATACTCTCTTCCACAGAAGCAATGAGAACACTGGTGATAATGGTCACAATCAACTTTTTTAGGCCTCTGGGAATTAACAAAATGCTTGCAGGAATCAGAGAGCATTTACTGAAGAAAAGCAGCTAAGTTGTGATAAGAACAGCAAGCTTAGTGGCATTGCTCTATGCCCATCCCCTTCTCTCCAGCTCTGCAGTAACCTTTAAAACTGACAACCCACAATCATGTAGAAAACCAAGAGCCTGGCAGCCACTGGGGGAGGCAAAATGAGGTTAAAGCGCCTTCAAAGTGCTATACCCATATACTTATCATCTGACCTGTCTGATATTTCCCTGGAAGATCCCACTCACAAGACTTGTCTTTATTTGACCTGACTCAGAGTTCACCCAGTGTGAACAGCCTTGTCCCGGAGGGTGTTTACTGAAAATAATAAGTGCCAATTATTTAACGTCATTGCTGCTAGATGCAATGGATAATAGTTGGGACACAATAGGCTAACCAAAAAGCTTAAAAGGAAAAGCAGGGAAATGAAAGATCCATAGGGGTTTTGACAAGCTCGGACAAATTCCTGGGAATCTAGAAGGCCACACACATGTGTTGGGCTATGTGCATGCTTAGGAAAAACCTGAGGAGGCCCAAAGCTCTCACCTCTGGCTGATTTTGAGGTTCTACATAATCAGGAAATGCAGCTAAGACAGAGTTTCAAATTATCTGGCTCAGTGTTGAAAGCCCCAAAGTGAACACAGAGCCCCTCAATAAATACTGGGAGACATTGATTCCAGGCATTTAAGGAAATCTCTGTCTAATCATTAGCTGATCACTAAGCCAACCAAGCAAAAACTTCAGTGGTCACACATGACAAAGAATACAAACTTTACAGAATTACTTCAGAAAAGTCATTAACCAAACAAACAGCAACAATAACAAAGACAAACAGAAAAACAAAGCAAAACATAAAACACCCTGGGCATAAGAGAGCATCTAATTTCAAGAGTTGCCACGTTATATTTTTCAAACAAAACAAAACAAAACAAAACAGTATAAGACATGCAAAGAAACAAGAAAGATAGGCTCATACACAGGGGGAAAAAGAAGTCAATAAGAACTGTTCCTGAGAAAGTCCAGATACTGGAATTACCAGACAAAAACTTTAAATGAGTTGTTTTAAATATGCTGAAATAAAGGAACTCGAGTCTACTGAAACTAAAGCAAAGTATGAAAATGATGTCTCATCAAATAGCAATTATCAACAAAGAGATAGAAATTATAAAATGAATGGAATAGAAATTATGGAGTTGAAAAGTACAATAACTGAAATGAAAAATTCACTAGAGGGACTTGACAACAGAATTAGCAGGCAGAAGAAAGAATTAATGAACTTGAAGATAGGTCAATTGAGATTATTTTTTAATCTGAGGAGCAGAAAGAAGAAAAGAAAAATGAATAGAGCCTCTGAAACCTCTTGGACACAGTGAAGCATACAATGGGTGACCCAGAATGAAAAGAGAGAAAGAATGGGAAAAAAAGTATATTTGAAGAAATAATGTCAGAAAGCTTCCCAAATTTCATTAAAAAAAAAGAAAACATGAATCTACACATCTGAGGAACTAAATGAATCCAAGTAGGATAAATGTAAAAAGATCCACACCTAGACACATCATAATCAAACTGTCAAAAGACAAAGCAAAAAGAGATCATCTGGGCTTCCCTGGTGGTGCAGTGGTTGAGAGTCCTCCTACCAGTGCGGGGGACATGGGGTTCGAGCCCTGGTTCAGGAAGATCCCACATGCTGCAGAGCAATTAAGCCGGTGCACCACAACTACTGAAGCCTGCACGCCTGGAGCCCGTGCTCTGCAACAAGAGAAGCCACCACAATGAGAAGCCCGTGCACCACAACGAAGAGTAGCCCCTGCTCAGCACAACTAGAGGAAACCCGCGCACAGCAATGAAGACCCAACACAACCAAAAATAAATAAATTTATTAAAAAAAATCATCTTGAAGGCAGCAAGAGAGAAGTGACTCATTAGATACAAGAGTTACCTAATAGATTAACAGCTAATTTCTCATCAGAAACAATGTAGGCCAGAATGCAGTAAGATGACACGTTAAAAGTGCTGAAGGAAGAAGACTGTCAACCTAAGAATTCTATATCCAGCAAAACTTTTCTTCAGAAATGAAGGACAAATTAAGACATCCCCAGATAAACAAAAACTAAGAGGAGTTATTGCTGGCAGATCTGCCCCACAAGAAATACTGAAGTGATATTTTCGGGCTTAAATGAAAGGACACTAGATAGCAACTTGAATTCACATGAAAAAATAAACTGTTAAATTTAATTACATAGGTAAGTATGAGACAATATGAATGTATTTTTTCTTTATAATTCCTTGTTTTGATCACCTCCTCTTCACCCCATTGGTGAAGGATGGATTCCCCATTCTAGGGTTATGGGGATGGCTAGGACAGGTGAGATGGATAGCAGTTTATTAGCCACATACACTCACAGTCCAGGGGAGGAAGACACCACATGCCATGCAGGGCCACAAGGGGGTTGCACTTGGGAACAGGGTGAACAAACAGGGTCTGAAGGAGTCAGACTTTATAGTATCAAGAATATAGGGCTTCCCTGGTGGCGCAGTGGTTGAGAGTCCGCCTGCCGATGCAGGGGACACGGGTTCGTGCCCTGGTCTGGGAAGATCCCACGTGCCGCGGAGTGGCTGGGCCCGTGAGCCATGGCCGCTGAGCCTGTGCGTCCGGAGCCTGTGCTCCGCAACGGGAGAGGCCACAACAGTGAGAGGCCCGCATACCGCAAAAAAAAAAAAAAAAAAAGAATATGAGGTGACCCTTGTTTTCCACAGAAGGATGTGATTGGCCTGTTTGAATAATTCCATGGGCTGACATGCTACTCAGGGTTAAGTAAGAACTTGCCTGATCCCCATGATAAGGAGAATTTTTTGGCTGGGGGACTTTATCATCCATACGAGCAGAGTGAGGAGAGGAACTTGGAGTTAGGCTATTTGAGGCCCTCCTGATTTTACCAGCTGTCAAGGCAGCACTTAATTTTAAGATTTACATTGCAGCTGACCTCTTGAAGGTCTTGATATCACTTTAAATCTTGGTTGTGATTGAGACTTTTAGGGAGTAGAAGTGCCTCCCTAGGAAGTGAAGGAGGAACTTGACCAGGAGAAAGAGGGCCACATGGTGAGGTGATCATCAAAAAATAGTATCTTTAGAGGTGACCCCTTTGTGGCCAATAAACGCATTGGATGGACCTGTGTGGCATTGGTGCAGGGAGTACCTGTCCCCAGGGGGCATGAATTTAGACTATTCAATGCCTGTGGCAATAGTGACACCCAGTGGGGGGTCCATTTGCCACTCTGTAACTTAAATAAGAATTCTCTGAGGAGTTCAGTTTGCCTTTCAATTAAACCAACTTCCTGGGGCCTATTGGAGAGGTGGAAGTTCTGCTGAATGCCTTCTTTAAGAGCCAGCATTGTGTATTTTGAAAAGTGAAATGAGTACCTTTGTCATGATCAGTTATATCTACAACTCCAAAGGAGATAAGAAGTATCCTGGTAAGAACTTGTATTGTGGCCTTAGTATATGTCAACACATGTGTGACCTTGATTTATATTTTGGGTATCTATGAGGCAAGAGATTCCCAGAGTTTTTACCCCAAAGGGGGCAACTCTTAGGCAATGGCCCGAGAGTTTGTAAAAATGTGCAGATGAGACTAATTTTTGGCTAGGGCATCCACTGTTAAAATGACTACCTGAAGTGTGGCCAATTGTGCTGACTCTTGTGTGCCATCCTTTTCAGAGACATTCTGGTTAAGGGATGAAAAACAGCAACATTCTACTGAACTCCATCAGGTATGACGGTGCGATGCCACCCATAAAGTGTATGAACTCCCATTATTAGTCACTCAGTTGATCCTAAGGGAGTCCCCAGGTAGCCAAGGGAGAGGCTTGACCTCCTCCAGCCTCATGACCTCTGGCAAAGGACTGAGGATAGAGGAGGCCACGCCTCCTGTAGCTGGGATCCACTAGAGGGCCCAGGTTCAGTTCCATCCTGTGTCAAGGAGGCCTCATTAGCTGTGATATGCTTGTGGGGTGCTGCTTCCAAGACCCAAGGCATAATGAGCCGCTAGGTATAAAAGGTCACAGTCTCAGGGACTGTGAGAACCTCAGTTTTCAGGGGATCTCAATATGTGGCCATCAATTGCTGCCCTGATGGTATATAGTGCAGTCCTATGAAGGGCAATTTCTTACATCAGAAGCCTAGGGACAACTAGGTCATTGTAGGTGGCCTAGAGATTCCAGGAGGTATGAAAGGAGGTTGCTGAAGCTACAATGAAGGAGTCTCTGAGGGCACTAACAGAAGTGCTTGTTGATTTCAATTTGACAGATTCTAGAGCTTTCTGTTGGAGAAGGCCCCATTCAAGCTGGGTCAGTTTGCAAGTAGCAGCATCAGTGAGGTAAAATAAAATTTGTAAATGAAGAATATGGTGCCTCCAGAACCCCAAAGGGAGATCAGCTCGGTGCTTTGTGACCGCCTGGAGGGGTGGGGTAGGGAGGGTGGGAGGGAGGGAGACGCAAGAGGGAGGAGATATGGGAACATATGTATATGTATAGCTGATTCACTTTGTTATAAAGCAGAAACTAACACACCATTGTAAAGCAAGTATACCCCAATAAAGATGCTAAAAAAAAAGAAATACTCAAAGATATTGGACTTGTATTAACATTGTGGGCACTTAAAGGGTCAATAGCTGTTTCCTGACAGTGTCAGAGATAGAGCAGCTCTCAGTTTACTAAAGAATTTTCAGGATTGTACAGAGGTAGTGGGGCCTTGCACTGTGTGTGGAGCAATAGTCTATCCCCTTTTATGAGCTCCTTTGTGAGTATTTGTATGACCTTAGTAAATGTGTTAAATGAATCTCCTTGGAGGAGGACGTCATCAAGGTAATGTCATATCTGTATTCCTAGAGAAACGTGGTTGCAGTTAGGATCTTTCGTGTGATGGCAAGGCCACTGAGGTACCCCATGAGTAGCCTAGTAAAGGTGTATGTATCCTTTCGGAGGTGAAGCCAAACAACAGTTGAAAAGGTATTGAAGTAGATACTGAACAGAATATATTATCCAAATCTATAATAGCAAAATAGTTGCCAAGTGGATGGAGTCAGTAATTCCAATAATATTGGGTATTGGATATGGGGGCCATAGTGGATGGGGCTGCTGAATTGAGGTTGCACTTACGTACTGTGAGGCACCATTCATTCTTTCCAGGTTGAAGAACAGGCCAAATTGGGATGTCAGATGAAGGAGCAGTGGAGATAATCACCCCTTCACTAGTTCAGTCTTACATATAGTAAGTTCTAATCCTTGAAGGCCCTATTTTAGGTTACATTAGGTCATATTAACTATTTTAACTGGGGAATCCATGGCACCTCACTTAGTCACAGAAATTTGTAAGTGCCAAAACTTTATTTAATTTTAATTTATTACTCATGGGTCAGAGTGTCCATGCCCACTACAGGATATTTTAGGATAATGGGTGCAATGACCATGGAGAATTTAGGCAAAATAGTAATTCTGATGGTTAAGGTGAGGCATACCTATTTGTCCTATATTTTACAGTCAGTAATTTCCTTAAGATTATAGAGGGTACCTTGTTTAAATTTAACGGGTCCTCAGGTATAACTGTGATTTGAGTCCCAGTATTAGTCCACGAACGTTTGCCAATTGGTGCATTTCAACTGCAAGTGTTGAAGTGTAAAAGTGCCCTTTGTCTTTTTTGCTGTATAAATTATTTTAGTAAATTTTGTATTTCCAGTTGTGTTAAATTGTGGACCTTTGTTTCAATTTAATTTTTTTCCTGCAACCCTGAGAATTGAGCTCTTTGTTGCAGTGGAGGCGTAAGCAGCAGAGTGGTATAACAGAAGATCATTGGGTCCACAATTCTGCTACAGCCCCACTCTTTCCCCTACAGGGACTTCCCTTTCCCCCTCTCTTTTCTTTTTCTAAAAATTCCCTCATAACAATTTAGATTTCTAGCCATGTAAAGCTGCTGCTTTCAGTTTCTGTCTCTACCCAATCACCTGTGATGTGGACCTTCTTGGTGGTTACAGGGAAAGGTTCAGGGCCCTGGGGCCCACTTCATAGGCAGCTGCCTTCTCCTCCAGGGAATTCCAGTCAATCTTCCCTGAGCTGAGTCCACATCCAGTAAGATCATTTTGTCTATGGCCTGGATGGGATTCATCAAGCCCCGTGATTGCAAGATTAGGACTTTTGGCGTGCTTGTAAGCAGCAATGTTAGGTAAAGCCCAGGCACATTGGCTAGGGGTTATGGATTGGGACAGCAATTAAGTATGAAATACTCCTTTCCATTTTCTTTTTATCATCGGTGCCTGGACCATGGGCCACCATGGATATGCACCTCAATACCTTTGGGGGTCAGGAGAGCATACACAACAGTAGCAAGGGAAGCAGCAGTATAGAGAAGTGAAAATGCTACCCTTGCCTGAATAACAATGACGATTAGGCAACTAATAGTCAACTTAATTCTCCCCAGGGTGATGGTCTCCTTCCTTTCCACGAACCTCACAAAGAAGTGTCCCTGGGCCCGTCCTGGCAGTGCACAATCATGAACAAGGTATGTTATGGCTGCCCAAGCAGCTAGTGACAGTAACCAGGCTAGATACCGTGACCACAGAGCTATAGCCTCACTGCTGGTGACTGTGACTCAAGTGCCAACTGGTCAAGATGCTGTGTGTGCTGCCTTCACAGGCAGGAGTCTCAGAGACCACCTGCCAAACACGGGCCCAAACCAACAGCGTACCATGTTGGGATATAGTCAATTAGCAACCATTCTTATCTTGAGGATTAGAGCATTCAGAGTAGGAATAGATGATAATACCCAGCAAAGACAACACATTGCCTTGCAAGCCAAAGCACAAGTCCACTGGCAATTGTCAGTTCTGTCCCAGACAGTATTTGCCATATCACGGAACCAGTTAATTAGCCGTGAACAGTTAATTAAAGCTGACCCAGTGTCCTTGGTCATGGTTGGTCCGTCCTGTTCATGACGCCAGTTGTGTTGATCACCGCCTCTTCACCACATTGTTGAGGGAGGGATACTGCCCTAGGGTTATGGGGATGACCAAACACACAACACCCAACACTGGACAGTTGAAATAGACAGCAGTTTATTTGTCACATATATTTACAGCCTGAAGGAGGAGGACACTGCATGTCACACAGAGCCACAAGCGGTTTGCGCTTGGGAACAGAGTGAACAACCAGGGGTGTGGGAGGCAGGCTTTGTAGTTTCAAGAGGATGGGATATTCCCTGGCGGTCCAGTGGTTAAGACTCGGTGCTTTCACTGCGGAGGGCACAGGTTCAATCCCTGGTCAGGGAACTAAGATCCTGAGTGGCACGGCCAAAAAAAAAGGATGGAGTAACCCCTGGTTCCTGTGGGAGGATGTGACTGGTTTGTTTAAATAATTCTCTGGGCTGGCAGGGAACTGGAGCCCACTACTCAGGGATAAGCAGAAACTATGCCTGGTCTCCATAATGAAGATGGTTGTTTGGCTAGAGGACCTTATCTGTGGAAGGAGAATGAGAAGGGGAATTTGCAGTTAGGTCATTTGAGGCATTCTCAATTTTACCATATGTCAAGGCAACGCAGAATATTAATTTTAGGCCATATACCACATTCCTTTTCCTCCCTTTCTGATTTAATATTTATTTATTTATTTGGCTTCGTCAGGTCTTAGTCGAGGCACGCGGGGTCTTTACTTGTGGCATGTGGGATCTAGTTCCCTGACCAGGGATTGAACCCGGACACCCTGCATTTGGAGCACGGAGTCTTAGCCACTGGACCACCAGGGAAGTACCCCCCTCCCCGTCCCCCACCTTTCTGATTTAAAAGACAACTGTGTAAAGTAATCAGGACTAATCTGTGTTGATGACATACAATGTATAAAGATGTAATTTGTAAGACAATAACAGCATAAAGGAGTGGGGAGAGAATGGAGCATTCTTGGAGCAAAGTTCTTAAATAATATTGAAATTAATTTGGTATTAATTTAAGTTGGTTTTTATAAACTAATATACTAATTGCAATCCCCAAAAGCCACTAAGAAAATAACTGAAAATATAAGAGAAACAAGGGGGACTTTCCTGGTGGCAGTGGTTAAGAATCCGCCTGCCAATGCAGGGGACACAGGTTCGAGTGTTGGTCTGGGAAGATCCCACATGCCATGGAGCAACTAAGCCAGCACGCCACAACTACTGAGCCTGTGCTCTAGAGCCCGCGAGCCACAACTACTGAAGCCCACGTGCCACAACTACTGAAGCCCACGCGCCTGGAGCCTGTGCTCTGCAACAAGAGAAGCCACCACAATGAGAAGCCTGCGCACCGCAACGAAGAGTAGCCCCTGCTCTCTGCAACTAGAGAAAGCCTGCGTGCAACAACAAAGACCCAAAGCAGCCAAAAATAAATAAATAAACAATAAATTAATTTTTTAAAAAAAGGTAATCAAAATGGTAGGCTAGAAAATAATCCACTTAACCTAAAAGAAAGCAGTAATGGAGGAACTGATGAACAAAAAAGATGTGAAGTATAGAAAACAAATAGCAAAATAGCAGACATAAATCCTACCTTTTTGCTAATTACATTAAATTCAAATAGATTAAACACTACAATCAAAAGGCAGAGGAGATGGGAAGAATGGATAAAAAAGCATGATCCAATTATATGCTGTCTACCAGAGACATGCTTTGAATTCAAAGACACAATTAAATTGAAATTAAAAGGATGAAAAAAGACATCATGAAAACAGTAACCAAAAGAGAGTTGATATACTAATATCAAAATAAACTTTAAGACAAAAATTATTACTAGAGACAAGGGAGAGCATTTTATAATGATAATAGGGTCACTAATTCAGGAAGATATAACAATTGTAAATATATACATACCAAAAAACACCCCCTCCCCCAGATACATGAAGGAAAACCTGACAGAATTACAGGGAGAAATAGACAATTCAGCAGTTATAGTTGGGGACATTACTACTGACCTTAGAGAAATTTCTTTAAAGGCATACTATGAACAATTGTATGCCAAGAAATTAGATAACATAGATGAAATGGACAAATTTCTAGAAAGACACAAGTTATCAAAACGATTCAAGGAGAAATAGAAAGTCTGAATAGACCAATACAGGTAAAATGATCGAATCAGCCATCAAAAATTCCCACATATACACACATACACAAAAAGCCCGGACCAGATAGCTTCACTGCCAAATTCTACCACGGAAGAATTAACACCAATCCTTCTGCTCAAGCCAAAAACCTAGAAATCTTCCTTGACTCTTCCCTTTTCAGCACCCCTCCCCCATGTATCCCAAGTGCTTAACACAGCACTTAGCACAGAATAGGCATGTATTCATTTATTCAATGAATATTGTGTTCTTACCATATTCCAGGTACTGTTCTAGGCATTAGACCTACAACAGTGAACAAAACAAGCCCCTGACCTCATGGGACTTACATCTTAGAAAATGAATGAGTGAATGAGTAAATCTTTTAATACTTAAATCAGGCACCACTTCTCCCCTCCCTTCTCAGTCCTCTGTCAGAATCCGGGATAAATCTCCTTTACCATTGCATTTAGTTTTTTGTGTTGAAATTATTATTTTTATTTGTTTATTTTCTTTACAGATCTCTCTCTCCCCCACTTAGCTGTGAACTCCTTGAGGGAATTCCCTGACTGTCCAGTGGTTAGGACTCCATGTTTTCACTGCCAAGGGCCCGGGTTCAGGGTTCAATCCCTGGCGGGGGAACTGAGATCCCACAAGCTGCACCATGTGGCCAAAAAACCCCAAAAACCAAACAAAAAAAATACTGTGAACTCCTTGAGAGTTCCTCCTTGAGGATTTTATCTATTTATTGAATCTTGTTTATTTCTAGGGCCTGGTACATAGCAAGTGCTCAATAATGGTTTGTCCTATACTATTCAAGGTGTTTTCTAACTTTAAAGACAGTCTCTACTCTCTCTGGTTCAATTCCGCCTCTAGCCCCTCCCACACGGCTGCACAACTTGCTGTGGCCAGGAACACTGGTCAGTTCTTTGTTTTTCCTGGCTTTCAGGTTCATTTCATACATAGGACCCTGGGGCGGTGCCTCAGACCAAGCCTGGGAGTCCTGAAGTACTCCCAACTGCCCAGGAAAAGAGCCTGCTCAGCCCTCTGCATTTAGAAAGGGTTCTTACAGCCCAATGCACTTTGATCCTTTTAGTCCTGAAAGGCTACCCTTTCCACTGTAAACTGGGGCCTCAGTAATTCCAAACACTTCCCTCATCCTGGGTCAGGTCCCTGTGGTGATTCTGGGGTACACCCTGGAGGAGTTAAGTGGAAGTTTTTCAAACTGGGGAAACAAAGAGCAACAAGAAAGTGTGACTAGCTCATTCAACCTGGCTCTACTACTGGGAAAACATCTCAAACCACAGATCCTGGTGAAGAAGGCCCAGCATAGTCAGCTTGGGTGTAAGGCACACCATGGCATTTGAGTGGCAGGACATGGCAGTCACCTAGGTATCTGCTGCATTTCCTACCTGTTAAGGAGTATAGTACTGACTACAGAATTTCTGTGAGTCAGTATAACAACCTCTGTGCTTCTGATGGGAAAATAGGCCAAGAAGGGTTAATTAGACCAAGGGACTCCAGTCATTTTGTGAGGAGAGACCATTTTTCATTTCACTTAAGCCTTGAGAACACCTGTGTGGGGAGGGAAGGGACGTATGCTTGTGTGTCTGCGTGAGTGTGCTGGAGGAAGCTGGAGGGGGGAAGCACTAAGAATGATGGACCTGAGGGGACTCAGGGAATGGATAATAATGATAGGAGGGGGTTAACGGAGCTGACAGGGAAGACCCTGGGGGCAGGAAGGTGGCGGACAGTAAAGGTCCTTGGAGTGGGGAGGAGCTGACAATCCGACAGTGATGACCCTACACAGAGCCATAGAAGGGCTGCTGCTGTTTGCAGCATTTCCTTACTAGTTGATCCAGTGTCCTAGTTGGGCCCCCCTGGGCTGGACTTATAATGTACGTGCCCCACTACAATGCCAACACATCAAACAAGCCACCATTAGAACAGGATCATTTTCCTCCAGGCAGCTGCTTGCTGCAATCATTCTGCTGATTAAATTTCATTCTGGAAAGTACTGCACAGACATTAATCAGGTGTCACAGCCACTCCATCCTATAGAGCCAAAGCCTCTCTGACCTTTAAAAATATACCAAACAGTTGCTAGAACACATCTCCCCGGGGAGAGTAGGTCCTCAGGCCACCCCACAGAAATCTCTGCTGTCCTTGCCCCCTTCCAACCGATCTTCCTCTCCCCCGGAGATAGAAAAGGGAAACAAAGACCTTTCTGACATTTTTGCCTGGGGGACTCTGGTCAGCCTTCCATCTTGGCGGTGCCAGCAGCCCCCTACACACGTGGCTTTGAAGGTCTGGAAGGGTTTCCCCATCTCAAAACAGCTTCCCCACTGGCCTGCTCCACTGCCTGACATTTTCACTGTAATAAGCACTCCTCCCAGTTAAAACACTGTAGTCTCCAGAAATCCCCTGTTTAAACAAAATAAAATCAAACTGGTTTATCTGGAAGAGAGAATCCATAAATAATAACGGCACCTTACAATCACAGAACACTATTCCTTGCTTTCAGTGGACCTTCCCCTATGCTACCTCATTTCCTCTCTACATCAACCCAGGGTTGATGGGGATAGAAGATATTATTACTATCCCCATCTTGCAGATGTCAAAATGGAGGCTCAGAGAGATTAACTGATTTGATCAAAGTCCAAGGGGTAGAAAATGGTCTCCTGATGCCAAACCTTAAGCGCTGTCTGTCATGCTAACACAAATGAATACTGGCAACTGAGAGTTCTAAAAAGAGATGTGTTTTGATGGCGGTGCAGGCAATGGCTGAGGTCACCTCCAAGTAGGGTGACCCTTTCCAGAGAAAGGGCCTGCAAACAGCCAGAAGGTTAGTGGAGACAGTGAGCACCTGGGTGTAGGGGAGGGCGGTGGGGAGGCGAGAGGGGTGGAAAGCAGCCTGGTCTCTTTCATTTCAGATGTTACAATTAGTGCTCCCCTATTTCTTTCCCCCAAGCCAGTAGGTGGCAAATGAAGTACCTTATCTCTAGTTGGATCTTCCTGCCAGAAGTGGTGGAGAGATGCTGGGTGGAAGTGGAGGAGGGAAGATCACGTATTTGTGTCTCCCTGGGTTGGTTGGGCTGCCCCTGCTGATGTGTACCAGCAGTCTCTGGCTGCCCCACCCTCTACAGGCAGTACCCATTCAAGTCCAGGGCATTAATATGAAGGTAGAGCATTATAACACTGTGTCAGTAATGTAAGACAGTGCCCTGTCCTTAAAGCATAATATCGTTTAAAATGCAGTATGTAGTAGGCTGCGACTTAATTGGAAAGGATGCCTTGGACCATTCGGGATGCTACAGAACATTTGCCATGGCCATTAAAAACTGTTCTCCAGAGCCCAGGAAACTAATTGCAAATGCTTAGGTAATGCACAGCTGATGGAAAGAAGATTTCCCCTTAAGATGATTCCATGGTATATGTACAGGGATGTTTATTGCACTATTGCTTGTAGCTATGAAAAACTGAAACTAAATTAAATGTCCAACCATGGGGATTTGGCTAAATAAGTCTGAAACATTCCCACGACAGAATGTTATGCAGTTGCTAAAAAAATGAGGTAAACCTATATATACTGATATGGAAACATGCCCATGAAATAATATTGGGTTTTCTAAAAGTAAGTTGAAAAATAATGTTTATAGTTTGGTTCCATTTTTGTTCACTACCTATGTGTGTAGGTCCCTGTGTGTGTATGCATATACTTGTTATATATGCATAGAAAAAGTGGAAAAGTCTAGGAAAATACACACCAGACTTTTAATAGAGTTTACCTCTGAAGAGTGAGATTGGGGAGGGAAAGAATTTCACTTTTTAATTTATACACTTCTGTATTGTTCGAAATTTAGGTGCATATCTCACGCTGGCTGTTTGTTAAAGGAAGGCAGACTTTATTGAGCAGCTGCTTCCTCGTTATAGCAGGATCTGGGTTCCTAGCAGAGCTGAGAGGAAGGCATGGAGTTAGGGGCATTTCACCTTCAACAGAACTTCCTACAGGACCATCTGAGCTGCAGTGCTGTATTTCTTTTAAACAGCAAAACACTAAAATACAACCTTACTAATGGTACCCTAATAAACAAAGCTGCTCATTTGATCCCTCTCTATATTCTATCTTTCCCTCAAGTTACAGCCACCTCACCCTACCCCAGGCAGAGTTCCTTTTATCTTCCCAGGCAGGTCAGTTTCCCAGAAAGCTGTTCCTTTCAGGCAATCAACAGAGTAGACAGCCCCCTACCGGTGTAATTTCAGGGGCATAGAAAGAGCTGGACCAGAAGAAGTACTTACCACCTGCCAGCATCAACAAGCTTTAATCACACAATGAAAGAGAAGTACAGATTCCCTTTAGAGAGGTGACACCTTGCCTGAAACTTGTACTCAGGCAAGGAAGACTGAAAGCAGAGCCGTGCGTTTGTGTGTGTGTGTGTGTGTGTGTGTGTGTGTGTGTGTGTGTGTGTGAGAGAGAGAGAGAGAGAGAGAGAGAGAGAGAGAAGAACCAGAGTAAGTGAGCCCTGAGTGGCCCCAAGCACACACCACAGGGAGAACAGAGTACAATTATGAAACATTCACCTGTTTGTTTAATTTGTTTATAAAATAGAATTTGGAGGGTTTGGGGGGCTAATGTGAATAATAATACATTCTCACTGGATATATTTGAAAGGTACAGAAAAGTATAAAGAAGAAGGTAGTCGCCTATATTTCCACCTCCCAGAGGTAACTACAGTGAATGTTTATGACTTTCCTTCTAGGCATTTTTCTGTGCATGTGTATGCAATTTTAAACAAAATTAGGATCACACTATACATGCAGTTCTTAACCTACATATTTGCTCATTATTATGGATATTTCTATGTCCTTAATATTTGAAAACCCAATTTTAATAGCTATATAATATGTGCATCATATGGCTGTGGTATCATCTGGTTAATCATTCCCCTAAATTTGGGCATTTCAGGGTTTTTTCCCCCAATTTTTCTCTTTATTATAAATAACATTGCCATGGTCATCCTTGCACATAAATCTTAGTCCAGATTTCTCTTTCCTTAGTACAGGTTCCCAGAAGTGGAAATACTGGGTCACAGAGTGTAAACATTTTTAAAGGCTCTGTGGAGCAGTTTGAACTGGGAGCAAATCTATTGCTTCCCAGAAACTACTGAACACAGAAATCCTCTCCAGTCAAACCTGCAAAAAGCAGTTGGACATACACGCCCCTGCCCGCGACAATGCCACATCTAATTAGGTGTTTAATGAATGTTTTTTGATGGGGATAAAGGAAAAGGATGTACTGAGCTCTGTAATTAATTAGAGGAAAGAAACAAGGCAGTTACAGCTTCACTGAATCCTATTCGACGATCCCCACCAACCACCATCTCTGGCAGGTAAACCCGGGCATCCAAACGGTGAAACCCACCAAATGATCTCCCAACCCATTCCTGTGGGTTTGAGGCCACTCAACATCATCTCCTGCCCTTTTTTCCTGATTGTAAAGCAGTACATATGGTGAATTTTTCTGTATGGATTTTTTTCCTTCAATAAATAGTTTACAGTATAAAATATGTTAATTTTGTTTATCACTGATCTCACTCTAACCTTAACATTTTGTGATTATTAACCTGTCACATTTATTCTAAAATTCAAAAAAGCATGATCTAGCCTTTTTGAATATCAAGATTTCCCTAGTGTATTATTTCTGCGTGCATTATTGTTCTCTGTTTTATGCCTTCAAATTAGGAAAATGTGAAATTCTGTGGGAAAAAAAACACTGATTTTAAAAAGAAACTACCTTCTTTCTGTAGGAAGAAACAGGTTGTTTGTTCTTCAGAACTTTCCTATCAAGAACTTACTAGAAGTATGTATACCTGTATCATTTTTTATGCTTTTGGTAATGTTTCCAAACCACGTACTTTGAAATCACAATCATTTCTTTATATTCATTTTCATATAATTCTCTTGATATTCTTCATCACACATTAGTGAACAGAAGCGAGATGTAATTTCCATTTCCTGCCCATAAGAGCTAAGTAGGTATTGTAATACAAGTTGAAGGGGGTTTTATTGTGCAAGGATGAACTACTGTTGGGTTTGACTGATTGAAGATGAACTTTGATGTGGCATATTGGAACGTTACTAAATGCAACTTACAATGCCTAACAAAAAATATATTATTTTATTATTGAGAAAATTTACTTTTTAAAAGGAGTATTTAACTCTCAAAACAAACAAAAGGAAAAGTATACATGGAGAACAAAACCAGGAAAGATGCACTCCAATCCGTAAATTGTTGTTATCTCTGGGGAGTAGAATTGTGGGGAGAGGGTAATTTGCTGCATCATGCATCTCTGCAGTTTGGAGAATATTTACAGTGTCATGTTTTATTTCAGTAAGCAGAAAAAAGCAATGGATAAAAATTGCCATATATTTAACAAGTATTTAAGTCCCTACTGTGTACCAGGCATAATTAAGTGATCACTATAGAAAGTTTGAAAGCTGCATAAAAAGGAAGACTTTGGGTATGTGCAACAGAGAGAAAGCAACTGAGCAGTTGACAGTTTCTAAGGTACTTGTGGACTGCCCTCCACCTCTGGCTCCTAGATCTGTGGTTCCCACTGGATGCCTAGCGCCCAGCTGAACTCCAAGCTGGCTTCTTGACTGGCCCTCCCGGTCGCTGACTGTAACCAGGTGTGTCTTAAGTGCTAAAACATCTCTTTTGCAAGGTAAAGCCTAGAGGGTGCGAGGCCCCAGGTACTTTCACATGCTGATGGTGGGAATGTACTTTGCTACAAATATTTTGGAGGACAATTTGGCAATATCTATTAAAAACCTTAAATATGTTTGGATGATAAAAATCAGAATACTGGTTACATCTAGGAGGGTTATTGGCTGGGAGGGGGCTCAAGGGAGCCATCTGGGATGTTGGGAAGGTTCAACGTCTTGATCTGGGTGATGGTTACAGGAATATAGTTATGTAGAAGCTCATCGATATGTACACGTAAGGCCTGTGCACTTTACTTATGTTGATTAAAATGTTTTAATTGGGAAATATATTTGAAACGTTTGAACCAACAAGTCCACGGTAACGTCGTATCCTATGGAAATAAGGATGCAAATATTTAGTTCATTGTGTTATTTATAATGGTGAAAAATTAGAAACCTCTAAAATATCCCATACCAGGGAATGATAAATAAATGATGTTCCATCCGTTTAAAATCATGTTATCAAAAATTTTGTATTGGTATTGGAAAACACTTATTTATGATATAGTGTTTGGTAACTGAAGCAGGTCACAGAATAGGAAGAAAACAATAACAAGTAAAGACAAGTACCAGCTTTATTCCCTGATGCTGTGGCGATTTTCCTGGTACTCAAAAAAAATGCCCAGCTGACGATGGGAACTAGTCAAGCTTCGTGGGCAAAATAACACCACCAACCATGATTCTCCTCTGATTCAGCTGTTTGTGGTGCAGGCACTGGGTACTAGGCATTGACCTAAGGTAACCTGGTGGGCACAACTCCAGTCTCAATTAGGGATGTTTGGACTCTTTCAGGTTCTCCATTATTCTGAAGCTCCTTTCTATACTTGATCAACTCAAGTCTGCAGCTGAGAGGTAGGTGGTGGTAACCACCGTGGAGAGGGAATGGTTAGGATGTAAATAGGTATGTGTGTGTACACGTGTCTGTGCATTTGTGAATACCTGTGCAGCCACTATTTCAAATATGCATGAATGCATGTATGTTTGTGTACACATGTAGACATGATCCCTCTAGTTTGCATTCCCATATTTGGAATCAGGAAGGTACTATGGTATTTTAAGCAGTCAAACTGATCATCAAAATAAGGGCGTGATGAAGTGCTATGACTATTCCCAGGGCGAACGTATTAGAGGCAGAGCGCCATCTGGCATTTTTCTAGTGGTCTGAAGGCTTCTGGGGAGCGCGCTTATCATTGGTTTGAAGAAGACGGAGAGAAGCAGGCTGCAGCCCCATTGGCAAACGTTTCCTCATGCTATAAAACAGTTTGCAACCTAGGGCAACACTGTATGCTTGATTAAGCTTGCAATGAAAAGGATTTATTTTAAGCCATTTTAATAATTTCTTTTTTATCAGAAGCTAACCAAGCAGTTTTATAGTAGCCTTCATTAGCATGAAAGACCCGTTTCTTCATCTAGGTGGCTTGACTATTGGTAAATTTTACTATGAGCTAATTTATGTATAAAACCCACAAGTGTTCTGACATGAAGGAAATCAGAATAGAGCCCATGAAAATTCGCCTCTTGCGTTTTAACTGTCCATCTCATTCAGAGTTAAAATAAACTTTCTTTTGGAGGAAGGGGGGTCTCTGTGCCAGGCTCAGTTGAAATGTGCTGTGGTTTTTTATCCCCAAGTTCCCCTTCTAGTTCCTCCCCTTATCCCAGATCCTCTGACCAAACAAGCACAGCATCTCTGGGGAGAAGACTGCTACTACTCTCTGAGCTGCCGCAGCTGCTGCTATTGCCACTGCTACTGGTCTCAAAGTCATTTTTAACTTGACTGAGAGCCTGCTGTGTTCCAAGTCCCATACGGTACCCCGAGAGACAGTAAGAAGGAAATATACAGTATGCAGTTCTTTGAAATAGCTAGCTCCTCTAGTATTTTTTAAAATAGTGTTTCATTTTCACGCCAGATTCAGGAATATGGATGTTGCAAAAAGCAAGGCTCACCTCCATTAAGGGCACCTCCCCAGTTTACGGCTTTGATTATAAAGGTCAGATTACATACGCTTTCTGTGTCAATTATCCCGTAACGTGCTTCTCTCTAAAGTGAAAAGTCCTCATTCTACGCATCGAAACCAGCATAGTAACAAGTTTCTATTTGGCTTCTTTAGGGATCTCTAGCTGTCTCGTTGCTATTGGGGGGCCCAAATCCCCGAAGAAGGTGTGAAGGTGTCTTTTGCAGCCTGTATAAAAACCTCTTCAAGGCTACTTTCACAGAAACAAAATCAGTTAATTATGAAGTACTCCTGAGAAATCAGTGCTGGTTGCAGGAGTTCTTCACATTAAATATATGAGATATTTAGACTGGGGGAAGGAAGAGACTAGTAAACAGAACTGGAGACACACATGGCAAGAGTGTACATATGGGGTTTCTCTCTGCCTTTGTGGAGTTTATGGAGACTCTGATACATAAGCCAAACATGCTTAAGACACACACCCCTACAATAGTGGGGATCTTGTCTCTATCTAGGGCATGTATCACAGATTTCTAAACTGCATCTATAGTGTACAGCTGCTAATAATACCTGACATGGCCTTCAGCGTGGCCCCTGGGGTGCCCTGAGTTCTTTACAAAGGGCTTCCTTTTCAACCTTCAGGAAGCTTCTTTTCTTCTTTTGGAAGATGGGAAAGGGCAAGGGCCCTTGGTTCCATTTCCTGGATAAGGAAATGAAGCTTCGCAGTAGATTAGCAAGCCAGAGCTGGAAAGAACCAAGTACTCTCCTTCATCCCATCGACTCTCAGGAGTGTTTTATACTTGATTTGGGGATGTTTTGAGGGTGCACATGGAGAGAGGGTTGCAGCAGTCATCAAGGGGAGGTGGTTGGAAGGAGACCTGGCAAGCAGAACTTGGGACCTCTCACTGGGGCAGAATGAGTGCCTTCAAACAGGTGAATTCCCTGCAATGCCAGGCCCGCAGGGTTGAGTTTCCAGAAGGAGCTGGAGCCCACTGCTCTCCCCTTCCTCACCTTCCTCCTCCCTTGGCCACCAGCCAGATATCTTGGGGCACTCCAAGGAGGCCTCATCCTGTTCAGCCCTTTTGGGGACATCAGAACCACCCTCTAGGCCAACAACGTAGTGATTCCAGCCCAATATCCTAATGGGGTCTGGGAGGATGGGTTGGGGAAGGACTTGGTTGTTCTCCAAGATCAGGAACATTCCTACCACATCCCCAGTTTCCTTTAGCGACGCACAGTGGGTCTGTCAGCCATGACTTTCTCACTCTTTCCAAGGCTACTTGTGTTTTCATCCTATTTCACCTCTTGGGGCTAATGACTTCCTCAGGTTTTCAATATACTAGATAGAGTTGCGTTTCTCTACTAGCTGCCGTAGCAGGAAGAGTGCTGAGCTGGGAGTCCAACAGATCTAGGTTCAAATCCCACCTCTGTCACGTACTAGCTGAGTGAATACAGGAAATTTTCATCCCTTCTCTGAGACTCAGTTTCTTCAACTGTAAAATGGGGTTATCGATACCTCTTCTTCCTGCCTTGCATGGCTGCTGTGACGAGAAAATGAGATCCTTAACATAAAAGCACCTTGAACAAAAGCACAAACTCGGGCGCTGATGCAGAGTCATATTTGCTTTAGCTGAATCTCCTTCTAGCTCTTAGGGGGCTATTGGTTCTAGAATTCTCAGATCTGGTGAATAAGGCTGTGTTCCCTTGCTCCATCTCTGCATAATTTTATACACTCTAGTCACATCCCTTCCCAGCCTTCATTTTTCTAGACTAAAGAGTCTGCATTTGTTTAATCTATCTTCATATGGCAGCCCCCTCCACCCTCCCCCATCCTCTTGATTATAGAGTGGCCCTTCTCTGGATCATCTCCAGCTCCATTATGTCATTCTGGAAGCACTAAGACCAAACCTGCACAAATGTGTGTGTGTCTGTGTCTGTGTCTGTGTGTGTGTTCTCAGCTCTGAACCTCTTACTCTGCCCCCTCCCCAATTATAAATCCTAGAACAGGGTGCTTGCCCGAGACCCTCTCTCCAAACTACAGAGAAGACCGGTCGGCCCCAGGTTGTAGCCTCCCCCTCTTTCTCTACGCAGTCCTGGCCCCAAGGGGCTAAAACGGCTCCCTGTCTGGCTTGGGAGGCTGGGAGGTGGATAACTAGGATGGGGGGGCCGAGGGGGAGGGAGGAGGGGGGTCTTGCGCAAGCGCACGTCGCTGCTCGGACCGCCAATGCTGCTGCCTCCCGGAGCAGAGGGAGGCAGGAGAGGAGGGAGGGAGAAGAGGGGAAGGGAGGGGGAGGCGGCACTTGGGCTGCAGCTCGCAACCAGAGGCAGTCTCTCTCAGCTCTCGGGAGGGACGGGGAGCGCAGCCGCGGAGTAGGATGCTCTGCGGGGCGCCCTGAGCCTGGGGCGCGTGAAGCAGCTTCGGGGGCCGGGGCCACAGGGCAGCTTTCACCATGCATCAGTCCCTGACTCAGCAGCGGTCCAGCGACATGTCCCTGCCGGATTCCATGGGTAAGTCTAGCCGCCCTGCCTAGGGGCGGCGGCGGCAAGGGGTGAGTGCGCTGCCCCCTGGACTGCGAGCGCCCCGGCCGCCCCGAGAGCCAGGGAGCGGGAAGCGGGGCGAGGGAGGGGGGTCCGCGCGCCCCAGCGTCGGGGTCCCGGACCCGAGCCCCAGGGGAGCGGCCCGGCGGGGGCGGGGACGATGCGCGGAGATGCGAGCGCCCAGCTTGCGTCGGAGTATCCCTGCCCCGGAGTGCGGGTGTGTGCGTGTTTGTGTGCGTGTGCCGACAGTCTTGCAGCCGGTGGTAAATCCCAGCTGTCTGGGGATCAAAACACTTCCCTGCAACCTGCGCCTTCGCTTTCTATTAGACGCTCCCTCTTTGCAAAGTCCCCGTCACTTCTAAGAGCTCACGACTAACGAGAATTAGAAGAAGCAGGGTCCTCGCCCCCTCCCAACTCTGTCGAAGCTGCCCTGAAATTCAGAGCTGCGGTGGGGGAGGCCTGACTTGCACCTCGCTGATGGGGGGGTTTGCGCAACCCTGGGGGATGGGCGGCGGGGGGGTGGGGAGAAGAAAAGGGGGGCTGGCAGGAGGGGAATTCCTGAGGAATCACTCAAGACCGCCCAGCCCTGCCGTCTGCAGCGGCAGGATCAACATTCCTTGAATTCGATTCCTATTTTGCTCCAAATGCCCGGAATTGTGCGTGAGTGTGAAAAACGAGGGGGGACGACGAGTGAGAGCGCGAGAAAGAAAGCGAGCGCGAGCCCGCGCGTCTTCTGAAGTCGCGCTTTTCCTCTCAGGGTGGAAAGGAGAGGGAGGAGGGGGAACCCACTAGCCTGATTTGGTTCAACACCTTTCCTCATGAAAAGTGGGGGACAGCTGCCTCCAGGCACCAACCTGGCTGCCCCTAGAAGCTGCTTTTTGGTAGTTATAAACAAACAAAAACCCCAGTCCCACTCAGCGGTTAGGCACCTTCCCAAGTACTATGATTTCACTGGGCGGAGAAATTAATTTGGAGCCCAGGAGAGCGGGAGGGGATTGTCAAACCATGATCCCACCTAACCTTAAAATTCGCCTCGGATACACTTTAACCAAATCGAACTCTCTCTTTCCAACATACTTTACATTCTGCAAAATCCCTCCGTCCCGAATTCTTGCCATACAGTCGGCTCAGGTCTTCTCCGAAGAATTTGCGGGAACATCGAGGGGAGGGGGCGGGGAGGGGGCTGAAACCCCTACGTGAGCTCCCTACTGCCTGCAAAAGACCTCGTCTCAACAGAATTCGTTCACCGGAGGGGCCCCAGAAAGTGTTATCTCCTGGATGGTGGAAAGATCCGTATTTCCAGTGGTTTTGCATATTCAGTATAAGAATTTGCTCTTTTTTTATTTTTAAGGGCGTAGTTATTTGCAACGTGGTACAAATGAGGCCAAGGACTCGGGTCCGAATCCAGAACCCAGCAGTACCAGCCCCCCCAGCTCTCTCTCCCGAACACACGCACACACACACACACACACACACGCACACACGCGCACAAGCACACGCACACAGAATGCACTCCTCACCTTGGCCAGCTGTGGCGCCAACGCAGCCCTGGCTCCCCGACGCCAGGCCAGTGCGCGAGGGAGGGCTGGGTGGAAGAATGAGAGGTTTCGGCCGCGCGCATCCCCGCAGTGGGCCACAGCCGCCTGCAAACCCGGCCGCCCGCGCCCGCCCGTCTACCCGTGCGGGAGTGGGCAGGTTAGGGACCCCGGGCGTAGAGCGTTGCTCCTTGGCACCCTGCTCTGTGGGTTGGGGAACGAGATGAAGAGAGCTCTTTCTTGGGCTCCCAGGGGCCCTCAGCCAATCATGCGTTTCCCGAAAGATCTGCGCAACAAGAAGATGAGTGGGTTTCGCCCAGCCCAGACTCGACACTGAGGGGAAAGAATCAGAGATCCCGTATGGACGCGCGAGCCCTCTCCACGCAGCCCGCTTCGTAAAGTGCGCAGACCGAGGGCACTAGCAAATTCCCCAGTCGAGTGGTAACCCTGGGTTTCCAGAGTTTGGACAGGGGAGTCTCCCCGGAGTTCCCTGGCGCTGGTCCCGCACAGCCCGGGCCTGAAACAGCGTCTAGGCTACTTAGGAGCTACGCCCACTTAACTCAGCCCCGGCAACGCCTCCTTCCCTTGCATGGGGGGGAAGGGAAGTGGAGGTGGGTGGGTTTAGTGTTTCAGCCTCCAAGGGCAGCATTTCTGAGGGGATTCCCTCTACTGGCAGGACACAACCGCAGCCAAAACAATAAAATATAAAACACACGGACACACACTGCACCAAGGTGCCTGCACTCTACTCTTGCTGGCTGGCTGGGGCGGAGCAGGCGCGTGGCTGGTAATTTGACTCCGGCGCCCCTTCATCCCCTCCCAGCTACCCCCATCTCCCTTTTGGCAACACCGCCCCCAGGCGCTAAGGCACCTCTACTACAGCGGGGCTCTCCTTCCCTTGCAAATAACATATTTGTGATTCACCGGTGGCCTTGGATGTCTCCGGTCAAAGAATTGCCCAAAGGGGGGATTTCAGCACCTTTAAGGAAATGTTTGGGAGACTGGCAGAGCCTTGAGGCTCTTGTGTGGGCAGCCACCTGTTTCCACCGATGCTCAAGGCTGGGACTTCTGGGAGCCTCCCTGTATGGCAAAGCTGACTCAGGTAAGCAAATCCGAATCGGTTCAAAGATCAGCCCGAAGAATTAGCCAGTCAGCAACAACACAGTGCACAGGACAGGATACTGGGCCTCCATCCTTGCTGCACTCTGACGGAGATTACACACCCTATAATCAAGGGGTGGAATCAAGAACAGGTACTAGGTGAAAAAACAAGTGAGCAGAGACAATCATCCTACCTTCTGGCAACCCACACCTTGGTTCCCGTCAGATACGTAATCCTGGAACTGGTGGACATCATATGGGTGGTGGACCAGACCCACAATTACAACTGTACTTGTAGCAGTTATAATTAATATACTTACTGAGTGACGTATCTAGGAACTCAGGGACATGAAATAATGAGTGATTAGAGTGAGCTTGATCAAGAAAAACTTCTCGGAGGAGGTGAATTTTGAGAAGGTTTCAGAAGAAGGGAGGGACTCAGATTCAAAGACCGCAGTGCAGGTGGGGCTCTGACCAGGGAGGGGACTCGGAGGAGGGAGAAGCTGCCTGTACTGGGAAGGGTGGAGACAGCAAATAATTGGGCCCTTCTAGAGCAGAGCATCCTGGTCGTCACGAATCTGGGGTGGAGGAGGGGCACTGCAGAGAGGGAGGGCTGCAGTAGTTCTGCAGAGAGGCTGCTGGGGGCGGAGGGGGGCAGGCAGTGCCAGTAATGGGATTCAGACTCTCCCACTGCTGTTGGTTGCAGGGCTGGTTGTTTTTGTCTAAACAGAGAGATACTGGGCGCCAAGTAGACAGGCTAGTGAGAGCCACTGGGGTTGCGACACTAGTTGGCCAGAAAGCTTTTAGATCTGGGGAGCCCTTGGGTGTACCCTATTTTAAAAAACCAATTCTATGAGCGTAGCCCATATTTATTCTCACAGTTCCCCCCTACAGCCTTTTTGATTAGAAAGGAAGCTATTCTGAGATGTTGACTTTTGTTTATTCAACAAGTATTGACTGCTCACTAGGTATCAGACACTGTGATGGGCACTGTTTTCACATACCTGCTGCTTTATTGAAGTACCTTATGGTGTCTGAGGGTTTTTTAATATGTTGATTTACTAAACAAAATCGGAATAAGATGTTCCTGTGTTTACGGGAACATCTAAGGCAGGCCCCAAATTGTACCCTAATAAGAACAGAACTCTACTTCTCCCTTCTTAAATAGAACAACAGCCAGGAAAATGTCCTAAGTAGACACAAAAAGCTGCTTTTTGGGAGCCTGGGCCACACCTTTAGAGGACAGGTGCGTCTTGCTCTAAGTAGATGTGACTTTTCAGTCAAATTGACACTAAAGATAAATGGAAGGGATGATTCTTCACTTTTCAAAGGGTTTCACCCTGGGGTTCCTTAAAATGGTCAACTCCCCAAGTGCAGCTAGAAGTAATTTCATTTTACACAATTTTAGTCCTTATAGTGTAAAATAAGGGGTGACTTGGGGGAGGATGTGAGGGGACAGAGAATAGATATTCAACCTAGTGATGGGAGAGTTTTCTTAGGAATTTTATCCCAAACTAATCCTGTCTGGAGGCAAGGCCCCTGTGGAGCTGCAGGATCTCTGCCTGGGTTTCTCAACTGACTGGATTTTCAATTCAGGTTCCAAAGCAGGAAAAAAAAATAGATTTTTCAAATGACACCATGTGGTTTGCTGAGTCACTTTTCTGACCTGGCTCCTGCTCTTTTAAGAGTTAGAGTGATATTTGCAAAGGAGACCCAAGAGCTGTGAATAAGATCAAAAGCCAGTTGGCCGGGAAGGAGCAGGCGAGTGATACTCCGAATTTAGAAAGACTGTATACACACACACACCCACATCTAGTCTCTAAGGTGACATGTTTCCCCTGTGAGGTGTTGAGACACTTTGGTGTGCCACAAAGATACCCTTGTTTCCAGATGTTCCCTCACTCTCTTTGGCCAGTTTGGGGTCGGGGGGGGAGGGCTAAGATGGTGTAGAAATGCAGACAGGGGTGGGGGGCGATGTTGGTAAGTTTATGTTATTTAGAGCCCCTCTGTGGAGCCAACTGGCAGATTCACTGAGAACTGGCTATCATCAAATGGACTTAGGGATCCTGGTTTGGAGGCTCATTTAAGGTCCCTCGAAATCTAGAGGAGGGGTAACTAACCTTCAGATAAACAGAAGAAATAAATCCCCGCTCTTCTCCCCCCGCACCCCTCGCAGTCTGTGTCTCCCCGCTCTGCTCCTCTGTTTACCAGCGGTCAGCTCTCCATCTGCATCCCAAATAGCCCTCTCACACAAAGGGCCCTGATGTCACAGGTGTCTCCAGCGGTCCCGTTGTTTTTCCCCCTGGAGGCTGGACTCAGGCCCCCCAGGAGAGGAGCCTCGTTTCCCAACTCACTTTACCTCTCCTCCCAGGGTGCGATATGGCGCTTTAGTCTGTGGGTGCCTCCAAACGCTCAAGCCACTTCTACATTTCGATGTAAAATGGTCTTGGAATAGTACCGTATTAGAAATGACCCTGATGAGTCACGGCCCTCACTTTCGAGGCTGACGTCAGGGGAGAGACCGCCAGCCCCTCCCACCTCCCTTGGAGCCTTGGGCAGGGACCGCACTGGGGGAGACGAGACGGATGGTGGGGCTCACCCAGGGTGGCGCTTCTGACGCTCTTCTTCCCTCGAGGAGGGGGCATCTGCTGGGGGCTGCAGAGCCAGCCACAATGCCTCCCTCTCAGCACCATCAGGCCTCCTGGGTCTCCCTGGTTTTCTCGCCTCCCTCCCCCTTCCTTCATCCCCTCTCCCCTCCCTCCCAGTGGTGCAGTCTGGGCGGCTTCAAAGGCAGCTGCTTCCTGAGGCTGCAGCGAGGCCTCCCAGAATGGCGGGGTCCTGCGATCAGTCCCAAGTGGCCTCTTTAGGCCCATAAATGACAGCCAAGCCACCTGAGTGGGCAACCCTGTCATAAGGCTCCCCACTAGAGAACTGGACTCTCACAGCAAGTCCCCCAGTTGCTTATTTTTATGAGAACTCCTAGGTGTAACTCATCCCTGGTATTTCCTGTTGAGAACCCCCTCCAGAAAAAACGCACGCAGAGTGTTGAGCAGTGCTTCATTCCTTAGAAAAAAAAATTAAATTCAAAAGCGAGTCTAGATACCATTTTTCTATCTGACTTAATAAGCCTGTTTTCGAAAAAAAATATTGGTTTGCACTATCATGTCCGATAAGCACTGAGTAGAAGAACGGGTTTCTCATCATTTGTATTTATGTCACCCTCACATAAGCCTAAACGGTGTAAGTTATAATCCTCCCCATCTACCTCCCCCGATACATATCTTTGTGGACTAATGGCCTCCAAACACTTACTTTATTACACACATTTGTTATGTGGCAAATCTTGCCAACACACCATTTTTAAAGTTTATACATGAGGTGGCAAATGTCAGAAATAAATGAAAAAAAAATCCCAGTACCTGGCTTGGTTCTGATATTTACACTGAAAATGAAATTTCATATCTCCATCTTATGAAAAAACCCTCCTTAGTTGCATATTGGCCTTAAAATATTTTCATTTAATATCTCCACAGTACACTTTCCATCTATCATGTACCTTATAATTTGGCTTAAAAAAGAAACACTTCACTAAGTGGGTATGATACATCTTTTATCGAATGCGTTTACTTTTTATGTAACTGGTACAATTTCTTCTGTTGTTTATTTTCAAACTGGAAACATATATATATTATTGTAAACGTAACACCTGATGACTGCAAAAAACTAAAGCTCCATCTCTTCCCCATAATCCCACTCCCCAGAGATAACCCCAGTTACCAGTTGAAGTAGGAAAGGAAAACCTTCCTAGTGATTTGTTTCTGGAAGTCCATCCCTTCTCCAGCCGAAATGAGCAATTTCAGTTTCTCTGTGTGCTTTCAGGAGCCTTTAATCGGAGGAAACGAAACTCCATCTATGTCACCGTGACTTTGCTTATCGTGTCCGTATTAATTCTCACGGTGGGCCTCGCCGCAACCACCAGGACCCAGAATGTGACTGTTGGAGGTTACTACCCGGGAGTTATTGTGAGTATCAAAGGCATAGGTAGGTCTCAGTAGCTTGCTGGCTACAGACATTTGGTTCTACTCTGATGGTTTTCAATTCTGTTTGAGTTTCTGTGTTTGCTCAGATTTCCTCTGGGCTGGTTTAGGAGGGCACTGAACTAAGACTCAGAAGAATCCCAGCGCCATCCCTAACTAGCAGTGTGATCCTGAGCAGGTCATCTCACTCTTTAGGACTTCGGTTTTCTGGTCTAGGACATGTTACTAATGAGCAGTGTTAACCTTAGGCTGAGGTCCTTTCCTCTCTGGGCATCTGCTTTCCTAGATATGTAATAGGGGTCACCTGACCTTACCTGAAATCTGAGGACCCTTGCAGCTTGACAGTCTGTGACGCACAGCACTGATCTCCAAAGTCATCCTGCCCTCCTCTCAGGAAAAATGTGTGGGATGCTTACTCCTCAAATATGTGTAATTATTCATTTACAAATTATATGCATATTCATAACACATACAAAAATGGAAGTTCAAAAATTAGATGAAAATGAAATACACTTTAATTTTTAATATCTTCATACTAACACTAGCTAAAATTTCAAGGAATGGTATGCACTTTGCATGAAATCCCATTAAAGATAGTGGCTGTAAGTCGTTATTTCAAATAGCTTACTAGATAATTTTGAATATTTTGTGCTTTCTTCTCAGATATGAACAGATTGTCATGAGCATCATTGTTTTTTTCATGTGATCTCACAGTGTGGCTGACAAAGAGCTCACCCTGAGAGTTCCAAGGGTCAGCTCTGTCATTTTCTCGCTGTGTTACATTATTAGGGTCATCTTCAACTCATGGTTTATCAACAGGAGTCTTTCCAAACTCCTTGTCCATTTTCTTGGGACTAGTTTAGTGAAGACTAGATAAGACTATCCGGGCACACGTGGTGGCTGCCCCACCACCAACCCTTTGCTGCTTGGAACCTGCCCTCCTCCAGAACGATAGCTCTCGCCTTGTCACCTGACATTCACACCGAGGGAGGGCGCCAGTGACAGTCTGTTCACTGAATATTTGTAACGCGTAATTTCTTTCTTATTCTTTTAGATAAACAAAAAATAGGCAACAAGAGTTCAAATCATTTCTTTCCATACTTCAGTGGATTGTTTTACCGATCCCCGGGCTGCATGCAATCCACTCTGGAAAGCGCTGAACTCTTTGCATACAAAACCTCATTTTATATCAAATCATCATGTTGTATATGAAATGAAATGAAATATATACCATTTTATCTGCCAATTATACCTCAATATAATTGAGGAAAAAAGAAAAGAAAAAGAAAACCAAACCAAAACCTCATTTGGATCTACACACACTGCTATCGAACCCTAAAACCTAACTCTAGAGGTTGGATCGTATTTTGAATATCAACTAAATGACTTCCCAATTGTAACTGCTAGAGAGCGGGAAGGAAGGTTAGGGTGGGTTTTTGTTGTTGTTGTTTACATTTTAGGTTATCAGGGAGGGCAGACGGCTTTGTTGCTGTTGTTTTGTTTCTTTTCTTTTTTACTCTTTTTTTGGAGTGGGGGGTGTTGGAAAGAGAAGCAAAGAAAGGGGAAGGGATTAAAGATGGATGCCTTTGACAAACCAGCGCCGGGAGTGACCAAGCCTGACGCCTGTTGCCTAGGTCACCGATTCCGCAGTCAGCCGTCTCAATAGCCCTAGCAGAGCCGGGGCCTGACACTGGGGCCCAGCTGCTGAAGGCCGCCCGCCCTTCCCGGGAAGTTCCTTCGCAGCTCTTGAGCCGAGCCGAGGGCAGGTGTCCCACAGACACCGTCTGGTGCCCTCTGCTAAGCATGTGATGTGAGAACTCACCCGGTCCACTTCCTGTGGTGAGGCAAGAAAACCAGTCATCAGCAGAATTGGGTTTTATTTTTAAACACAAGAGGGGCGGGGGACAGAGGAAGGGGGGGCTAAGATTGCATTTTGGTGGCTTGGGAAAGCAATTTATAGGGTCTACGTGACTTCGTGGGCTTCAGGTAGCTGCATTTAGTAAAAGGTTTCCGACTGATGAGCAAATGCTCAAGCCAAGATCCAGACTCTCCCTGGGTGAGAGGAAGGTATTTTCCATGTCATTTAAGAGTAGCAACTACTATTCATGAACGGTGCTTCTGAACCTTCTCTGTAGAATATCTGCCTGTGGGTGGCTGGGTTGGAATACATTAACAAAGGAAGGAGGGCGCGTGATTGTTGTTATTGGAGTACCTGACGTTCAGTAGCACTGGAAGTTGAAGCAGTGGGGGCGTGTGTCTGTGTGTGTGCGTCTGGCTAAGAGCTAATATGGAAATCTTAATAGGAGAGCCAGCCCTAGCAGTGTGCCCTATGGTTTAATCTTAATTTTTTTTGCTTTTATAGTTCCTGTAGATTGTTTCTTTAAAATGGGTTTTAGTTATAGGAAGTGAAGGGGGGAAGACTGCAGATCGAAGAGCAGAAAAATCCATTTGAGTTGATAGGTCAGATCATGTTATAACAAATACAATAAACAACTCATACCTCTGAAACAATAAATGCCTGAGAATCCAGATTTATCCGGGACTGGGGTGCTTTCACTAATTGAATAGTTTGGTTATTAGAGAGGTATTATATAAACTCTAAGCCAGTGGTTTCCCCACCTTGGTGTGTATTTTAATAAACACCCCAGGGGAGTCTAATTCAGGTGGATTGGCAACCACCTGGAGAACTAAAACACAATAAATAGAATGGATAAAGAAGATGTGGCACATATATACAATGGAATATTACTCAGCCATAAAAAGAAACGAAATTGAGTTATTTGTAATGAGGTGGATAGACCTAGAGTCTGTCATACAGAGTGAAGTAAGTCAGAAAGAGAAAGACAAATACCATATGCAAACACATCTGTATGGAATCTTAAAAAAAAATGTTTCTGAAGAACCTAGGGGCAGGAGAGGAATAAAGACACAGACGTTGAGAATGGACTTGAGGACATGGGGAAGGGGAAGGGTAAGCTGGGACGAAGTGAGAGAGTGGCATGGACATATATACACTACCAAACGTAAAATAGATAGCTAGCGGGAAGCAGCAGCATAGCACAGGGAGATCAGCTCAGTGCTTTGTGACCACCTAGAGGGGTGGGATAGGGAGGGTGGGAGGGAGGGAGATGCGAGAGGGAAGAGAGATGGGAACATATGTATATGTATAACTGATTCACTTTGTTATAAAGCAGAAACTAGCACACCATTGTAAAGCAATTATACTCCAATAAAGATGTAAAAGAAAATACCCACAATAAACAAAGTATGCTTGCAATAAAACCAGAATGAGCAAAATGTGTCATTTTCAGATTCCACACTATCAAATTGGTCAGTTTGAATATAAAGATCATGGTATAGATTTGTGGGAAAATGTCAGGTTATTTGGAACTCTGCTGTTTTAGGACTCTGGTTAAATGTGCACATGAGAATTTAAAATTTTAAAACAAACAAATTAGGGAGCAGTTACTAGATTTAAAGACGACTTAAAGACTACTTACCATACAATTCATTTAAATATTGAGATCTCAGGCATTGAAAAATATAATCGCGTTTGCATAACTCTAAGTCATGCAAAACTTTTCTGAGCCATCTTTATTTTGCCAAACGAGATGCCCTTGTACAGTGAGGTGCATTATGATAGGGTGTTAGCTACTCTACCTGAGCTAGAATGTGGTATCATCATCCTAAGACATGTATGCAACAGGCATCTTTACAGATGTGCTCATCTGTACAGGCTAAAATGTAAAATTAAAAAAAAATTAAAACCAACACAGAAAGACAAACTGGCTTAGGATTTTTACTGTCCTCGAATGTTCAAGACATAGTCCGTTCCAGAAGCGTTCCAGTGAGCTTTCTACTCTGGAGGCCTAAAGAAAACTAAGAGCCTCGGTTGTATGAAGATGGAAAATGCAGGGGAGAGAGCCAGGTCCTTCTCTATAGCTCTCTAACCTTACATCCAGGAGAACAAGGCCTCTACATGTGTTTCCCATGCAACCCGCAAGATGGAGTTGGCCACCTGATCAGTGCTGAAAGCCTTTCACTCTAGAACCTTCTCCACCAGCTGTTATACTGCTAGGGCCCACACCAGCCTGGGTTTTCTTTTAGGAAAGAAACCAGGAGCTTCTGTCCCCTCTCCCAGGCGGGGGAAGGGGGGGGTGTCCAGTTAATTGAAAATTATATCAGAGTTGCCATGGGGTAGTAGGATACAGAGACAACAGGGATCATTCAAAACAGTCAATAGGTCAGAAACCTCTAGGCCAGCGTGGCTTCAGCTTCACATGTGAAAACTCTTGATAAATCCAAGAAAGTTTTGACTAACTTGAATGTTCAGGAAGTAGAAGGAGGTCTGGATAGTGGGATTTTGTGGTTTATTGTGAATTAGGCAGAATTTTTTTCTACCTCTTGTTGAAAATGTTTCTAAAATATAAGATCATTCTAAGATAAAGTTCCTAGCTAGTAAGTACATTTCAGAGATGACACTTGAGCCTTGATTTACTAGATAAGACTAACCTTCATTGGCTTCCTGTTGCCTCCTTAGCATTGTCATTCAAAGCTCTCTGAAGATGCCCTTGGCCTGGTCTCCCATACCTTTCTTTTACCAAAATTTTCAATTCACAGTCCCCTGAACATGACTTGGGCTGGAACGTCCTCCCTGTGCTCTCTCTCTCTGTTTATCCAAATGCTCTGTCCTATTCCAACTTAAAGACACAGCTGGGACATTTCTCAGCTACTGGGATCCACAGTGGTGTCTACCATCTTTGAACTCCCTACTGTAGATTCCTTCCACTCATAGTTCTTGGGAAATAGTCACATTCTGCTTTGTGGGATGTTGGGCTATATTCTCATTTAGCTTTGTTTATACAGGTCCACAATCCCTTATCTGAACCCTTGGGTGAGATGTGTTTGCAACTTTAGACTGTTTTGTTTTGTTTTTAATTTCAGAAAGATAATAGACTGCATATATCATATATTATCTAACATCCCAGTGGGGTCTTGAGATTATACCCCATAATCAAGCACCTTCATCTTTCTACAATAAACTGTGAATTTTTACACTAAGTAGATAAACATTATAAAATAACCTCACGTCAGTTCAAGGTCAGGTTTTGCCACCAAGTTAGTTACCAAAAACCCTTTTGGTTTTAAGAGCTTTGTTGATTTCAGTATTACAGAAAGGGATTGTGGACCCATTATCTAATTACAGCTCCTCCAGGCCGAGTCTTGTTGGTCTTGGTATCATACCCCACCCCGCTTCCTGGCCTCCATATCACAGGTGTAGCACAGTGCCTGCCACAGAGTAGATGTCCAGTTAATACTTGTTGAATGATTAATCCATTTGCACCTCAGTCCCAGTGGATGGGAATAGGCATAGATTATAGGGTGCAGCCTAAAAAGAGCTCTTGAAACTGAGTTCTCATGATTTGCCTTTTTTTCTTCTACAAGTGGAGGGCAGCCAAAACAAAGCAAACTGGTTATTTGTTCAGGTAATGGGGAGTCAAGATGGAGTTCCAAAGGTCTGAACATTCCATGATTCCGGGCAGTTCTCGAGCAAGGACCACAGAGCTTACCTTTCGGAGGCCTCAGGAGAGCAAACAGTTGATTAGAAGCAGCTGCCCATTTTCAGGAAATTCTGTTGATTTTTCCTTCTTTACTTTCACCCCCTCAGCTCTTCCTCAAATAGGACTTCTCACTCCATCCTTACAGGGAACTTCTTCCCTGGGGGGCAGAGGTGAAGGTCACTATTCTGCTAACACTGGCCACAAATACAGCAAAGTGTGGCTGGAAGAACACCAGCTGTTAGGGTGTTCTTGAGGGCTCGTCCTGGCCCTGCCGTGAACTTGCTGTAAGAGGGGATGAGCCCATACAATTCTCTAGGCCTCCGTTTTGCTATCTATCAAATGGGAATGATATGAGCTCCACCGAACTCCCTAACATGACTGTGACCAAGGCAAGCGCTTCTTTAAATTCAAATGCTCTTCAAATGTAAGGTAGTTTTAGTGATACTGGTGAGTTAGTTCATAAACCTGTCATCCAGATGAATGAATTCTTCCAGCCAGGACTCAATTGATATTAGTTCCCCACCTGGTGAACTCTACCTGTCTTTGACCCCATTTATCCCCTCTGTGAGATCTGAGAACGACCATGTATATGTATTTAGCAGCCTACCTTATGCAGGTCACGCTACGTACATACCTTATCTCATTTAATCCTCACAGCAGTCCTGTGTGGTCATGACCATTATGATTCCCATTTAATAGATGAGGAAAACGAAGCACAGAGTGGCTAAAGAACTAGCCCAAGGTCACACAGTTTATAAGTAGCAGAGCCAAGGATATAATACAAAATGAATTATTCTCTGCTCCTTCAGCACTTTGTTTCTACCTCGCCTGTGGTCCTTAAGCCACAGTCTGCCTCTCCCTCACTAGACTATGCACTCCTGCAGGGTAGGGGCCATGTCATCTTATTTATCTCCCAAAAGTACTCAGTGAGTGTTAGAAAATGGAATGAGTTGGAGTGGAATAGAAATAGAATGGAAGGAAAGGGGAGGGAACTGGATGAATTAACTGGTTGGCCTGGGATTTCCAGTCCCAGAGCACCTTGTCTTTCCGGCCAATTCCATGAGGCTTCAGGCCACCTCTTCCGGTCACTGCCATCAGAGAGTTATTTGAGAGTGTCAGGAAGAGCGAGTGTCTTTGCTTCCCGTCTTAAGGCAAAGACTGCTGTTGAGGCTCAGAACATTCAGTGAATATCTGTGGAAACTGATGAACTGCTCAGTGAAAGGACTTATTTTCCATGTAAGAAACTGCCCTCTGACTTTCTTTCAGTCTCCACAAATGGCCCAGAGTGTCATAAGCACAGGCTATTCATGGAATTCTTCCTGAAAAATAAAAGCTGTGCAACATATTGGGAGGGGAGATAAGACAGAATACAAAACTCTTATGAAATAGAGTAGATAATGATAGGATTTGCCAGCTCAAATCAGGTTAGAGCTGCCCCAAAGTTAGGTGTCTTTAAAAATAGTAATAATAATCACTAGAACAATAACTCGTATTTACTGAGAACTTACTGTGTGCCAGGCCCTGTGCAAAGTTCTTTGACTGTATTGTCCTGGATAATCCTTATAAAAATCCTATAAGACAGCTACTACTATGGTCCCCATTTTCCAGATAAGGAAACTGAGGTTTAGAGAGGTCAGTCAGTTTGTTCAAGTCGCACAGCCACAAGTGGAAGAGCTGGGGTTAGAAGCCAGGCTAGTCTGATGACCAGGTTTTAATCACTATACCTCATCACAACACATTTTAATTACATTTCAAATAAGACCAGGCGGGAGACAGGTATAGTTTAACCGTTGAGTGAGGATGTTCTCAGTAGAGTCTTGGACGGCATGGGTTACACCTTTATTCTCTTCAGCTTCTATTTCTCAAGAGGGGTTGCTGGCTGAGTGGCCCTGCAGAATGAGTCCTTGGAAATTTGTATTCATTCCTTCCATTCATTCTCTTCTTTCATGCTTAGGTTTCTGAGGCAAGCACCCAGTCCCCCTACACTGCCCCACCAGGCTCCTGTCCAGCCCTTGGGTCCATTAGATTTCCAAGACTTGGTGTAAGGCTTGGGGGCCTCAGACTGAAAGAGATGTCCCTGTGAGCCAAGGTAAGGCGGCAGATGGAAGGCCAGATCCTTAGGGAGGCTCAAGAGAAGTGTAACTACATTGCTGGACTTGTGTTAAGATTTATTGGTCCATTCCCACCACTTTTTACTTCTTCCACTTTCACCCATGACAGCAGCCATCGGTTAGTGATCATTTTCAGCTGAGAATGGCAGACTCAATCCACTAATGGCAGAACTGAGAGAAAAGTGGAATCTGCTACCCCGAGCCATCATCCCAGCCGCTTAGGCAGGGAAATTGTTTTTCAGGGTTTTACACCGCCATTTCTATTCACCCTTTAATGAATGCTTTCTGTCCATAAATGAAGCAGAGATGGAAGAAGAGGTGAATAAGTGCTAACATAAATGGCAGTGGGTCAACCACAAATACAGGCTTTCAAAAAATAGTTCTTTTTTTTTTTTAAGTCTAGGTTAAGGTGCTTGCTGATTTCTAAAGTACTTCCTGCGTTTGATTAGCGTGTCTGATGCATCAGAAATCGCTATTTCAAACCTTTATTTTGTAATTCGTGCATCAGGATAGAAGGTCTCTTTTCAAAGAAAAGATAAAGATCAGAATATAATGCGTGCTTTTCACCATTATCCATCTCTTACTGACTCACCAGTCACATGCTAGGTAATGGATATTGAAATTGAAATAAGCAGCCTCTGAAAAGCTATGGTTGACTTTTACTTTTAGCTCCTGGGCACACGAGTTTCTTTTTAGGTGTGATTCATATCTACGAGGAAAAATTGGCAAATGGTGGGAGAAATACTTTTCTTACTCATACTGTATTTGTGTAACAGCTGCACGGGTTTAGCATCTGTACCCCGGGTATTTTCTGTTATCCTGAATTGTATCCCAGGGGTGGAACGACCGTGCGGTCAGGCTAACCATCTTCCCACGTGCTATCTGTGCCATGTTGCTTTGCAGCTCGGCTTTGGATCATTCCTTGGAATCATCGGATCAAACCTCGTGGAGAACAAACGGCAGATGGTAAGTTTTCATCGTTATAGAATCAAATTCTTCACCTGAAAAAGCTCAACATTTCTGTGGATAAGTGACACATTTCTTAAGGTTGCCCAAATTGGGCCACAAAAGAAACAGCTACTTTACTTTTCTCCTAAGCCTCCGGGGAACTTGTTTTAAAGTGACCCTGTGGTATGGGAGTTGTTCTCACCCTGCCTGATGTTCCCTCAGTGGCCCAGCTAGTCTCCTTAAGTCACAGGGATGGAATAATCTGGATCTTGCCTTTTGCTTTTCTCCTCCTTCGCAAAGGAGTGTGCCAGCCTATCCAGTCAGGCCAGTTGTCCTCGCATCGGATGCCTTTGCGTCTTCGATTCCCGCTGCTGCAGCCCTGGCTCACTGGCGACCCTCACACCTTCCTCTCTGATGCATAATCTTGGAGAGGAGTTTTCGCAGAGGGTTCCTGCCTTTTAGGAGATTCCAATCTAGGGGACTTTAATTAACAGAACAAATATATTTAGGGCGCAAGAAGACGAAATGAAATTACGAAGCCAACCTCAAGTATTCCCATTACCCATACATAGTTCAAAGCTAAGTATGGGTAACGTTGAGAGGAAGGGTACGCATATAACAGGAGGTAAAACTCACAAAGTTCTATGTCCGAATGGGGGCCCGCAAGGGCAGACTGTTGTATTTTCTTGCTTCAGCCTGAGAAGGCTTCCTAGAGGGCAAGAGAAGACGGTACAGACCGAATTGCAAGCATATTGCAGTTTTATGGGCTTGTAAATCAAGATGCCTGGTGAGTTGTCAGATGGTGGACTGATTAGGCTTCCCCGTACAAGTCACTGTGGCATCTAGACTGATGCTAGGGTCTATTCAACAGCAAGTTTAATCAGATAACGTAATAGCTCCAGGGACAGGGAACTCTAACCGTGTGTTCTCCCCCCAGCAATGTAGGGAATCACCCTCAGAGGGGTTCTAATAGTTCTCTTCTTCCATTTCACCTGGGCTCTCCGCTGCCAGTTGTGTTTGCACTTTGGGTTTAAATTATTCAAAATGACAGGGGAGTTCTAATTGTAGAGCTGATCATAGCATAGCTGATAATGCCAATTTCATGACATCTTTCATCCATTATTTACCAACTCTCGGTAGTGCTGTGAAGCGAGATTTATGGGGCGACGTTTCTGAACAACTCCCAAAGGAGATCAGTATTACCTTCTAGCCTGTGAGATGGGAGGACCTTAGGGTGGCCTTGACTGTGATTTCCTCCTTCTCCCTGGGGAGCAGCTTAATGCCATGCTATTTCTCTACTTTAGCCCCCAAACACCTCAAAGAGGGTGTTTTGAGGGTCAACACGGGCAGATGGTGGGCTTAGGCAGTACCTATCCCTGCCCCTGGTTACGCCTTGAAACACCTACCCCCACGTTGGGTTGTGGTATCGCCCTTGTAATGGAAGACAAATTACTAGGAAAATTTCTGTTATCTAACACGATCAGAGAATAGGGCAGTCTGCTTCCAGCAAACATTTCTCTTACTTGAACTTTTTTGTATGTACCACACAGAGTTGATCAATTTCAGAGACTTCAACCCTTGTAAAATGTCTTTGACACCTAAGCCATAATAAGTTGAGTGTTCTCTTTCTTCAGTGATGCAGGGCCATGTAGGGTTGCGCAGGGCCTCAGAATCATCCCTTCTTCATCATTGCCCACCATGAGGGGTTGGGAAGAACACTAGACTAGGAGTTGGTGGGCACAGGCTCTTCCATAGACTGGATAGTGACCTTGGACACACCACTTCCCCTCTCTGAGCCTCCAATTCCACAATAAATAAAATAGGGGGTGGGACTTCATGATGTCAAAGGTCCAACATTTTTCTGAGTCTGAGAATGGAAGAGCCATGCAGTCTAGTTCCTCAGCCTTCTCTTCCTTGGGCACTCATAGACTCCTGGAGTGAATTTCTTAGCTTGCCCTGAAAGTGTAAGAAGTGCTTCAATGGCCCCTTCTCCGCGTCGCCCTCCCCCGCTCCCACTCGTGCTGCGTGACTGAAAAGGGCATTCACTCTTCACATGGGCTGGCAGGCCAGAGTTCTGCTTTGGCTGGCGGTGTCTTGGGGATCGCCTTGTCTCCAGAAGCAGCAATAGTGGAGGGCTAACAGACACTTTTGCTTTGTCCCCCACCCCTACTCCCACAGCTGGTGGCTTCCATCGTCTTTATCAGCTTTGGTGTGATTGCAGCCTTTTGTTGTGCCATAGTCGACGGGGTCTTCGCTGCCAGACACATTGTGAGTATTTTTAGTCCTGGGTTAAAGTAAATGGGCAATACAACAAGGCTTCATCGAGTGTGTGTGTGCTGGGTGTGTGCTAAGGGCTGTGAGGGGTACAGGAGAGGGAGGTGACATCACCGGCCTCAAGGAGGTGACGTCAAAATGAGGACATCCCTGGACACACACGGGCATCTAGAGAAATTGGTCTAAGCTGGGCATATAAACTCTAAGTGCCCAAGTGGTTTACCTTGGATCAGAGCAGGCTTCCCCATGGTGGAGGGGTTGGAGCTAAGCCTTTGTTGACACGTGGGTGACATTTGGAAAAGTCAGAGACAAGGGCCAGGGGACTGGCTTGGAATTGGTGTTGGGAGTGAGCAGGTAGGGAGAGAGCCGCAGGAAGCCACATGACTTCCTGAGAGCCTTGGAGGTGGCAATAGCTGACCTCCCCCACCTCCAACAGTGACAAGAGCAGCCCATGAGGACAGACACCTTTTCTAGGACACCTGAACTTCGCTGTCTTCATGGTTGGAGAGGAGTGATGTGATTGGGATCCGGAGGAAGCCCCAGAGCTGGGAGTCTCCAAAACGAGCCCAGTTCTGGAGTAGAGGCGCCAAATGCTTCCTGTTCTGGAGAAGCTGTGCCTCGAGTAAGGCTACTTTACTCCTGAAACCCAAACCTGTGCTCCTTCTTGGAGAAGCCTGGGATTCGGGTCCTTCCCACAGGGCTCCCTGCAGGAGCCCTCACCCCTCGGTCAGCGCTTTCCATCTCTTACGATTCCAGATATCTGGCCTAGGGCCGCCTTCTCTGTTGGGCTCAGCAGACAACAGTGCCTGTGACCCACGGACTTTCAGGGTCCCAGAAAAATATGATCATTTCTTTTCAAATCAGAAGAAAAATGATGAACTTTTAGGCCAAAAAAAATGTTTTCACACATAATAGAAATTTGTCTTTATACCAATGCAGTCATAAGATATAATCAAAATAAGTGAAATATCATTTTCAACAATTTTTAATGGAGGAAGCTGTCCACAAAAGGCAGAAGTCCCAGGGAGGTCATAGTATAGCCCTGATCTGGCCCACAAACCCAAATCGAGAGCAAACCAAGCAGCTTCCTGAGCTCCCACAAAAACCTCAGATACTCATTTTTCCCCCAAGTGAACCAACATTGAAAATGAAAACATCCTGTGAACTAGTTGGAATTATATGTTTTCTAAAACAACTGAATTAGAGAAAAATTGTATTATCAGAATATTGTGTGGATCCATCATATTTTATTCCGTTTCAATCGTTGGCTAATAGTGCAGGTCATCCTGAGGGAGTGTCCTGGGTATGGATGGATCTGGGAAAGGATGATTTGCATTATTAACATAATATTAACATTTGCATATGATTAACATTATTATTTCAATCCCAACTTGCTCTTGGACTCTCCTCCTAGACATAAGAGTCAGTCCCTCATTTGCCAAGATTAGTGGAATTCCTATGGTCAGTGCTGGCATGTCAGGAGATAATTACTGGGCAGGGGGAAAAGTATGGGATGGAAGAGAGAAGCTTTTAGCCCAGTTTTCTTTTGGGGTCAGGAATATGTCAGCCCCTATATCAGACTCATCCCTTTTGAGTTTAGCTGAGAGAGGCATCTTTTTCTTCATCTTTTTCTTTTTGAAAAGGCAAGTGACACAACAGGAACTTGTAACATCCACTATCCTACCACCCTAACATAGCAATTCTATTGCATATGCAATTTTTGCATATTACCCTCTGAGTATATACCTATTTTTGTAGCATGCTTGTAGACAATCATAGTACGTGTGCTATTTTGTTTCAACAGGCGCCATCTTAATAACAATAATTCCTTGTTTTTGTATAGTGAATTTAGTGTTTCAATGTGCCTTAACATCTATTATCTCATTTGAGACCCACAGCAATCCTGTGAGATATGTAGGGCAGGTGTTGTTATCCCCATTTGACAAGCGCTCTTCACTCCGAGGCAGTCTCCATGGCAACATAGGCCTAGTGGCCAAGAAGCCTGCAGTAGATTTTCATGGCATCATGAGCTAAAATGGCTTCCTCCCTTTCCCTCCTCCTCCCACTCCTAATGTTTCTTTTTTTAAACATCTTTATTGAGATATAGTTCACGTCCCATATAATTTACCCATCTGAAGTATATAATTCAGTGGCTTTTAGTACATTCACGTGTATGTGCAAACTATCATGTCAATTCTAGAAGATTTTTATCATCCCCCAAACAACCCCATACCCTTTAGCTATCACTTCCCTATTCCCCCTGTTCCCCCAAGTCCTAGGCAACCACTACTCTACTTTCTCTATAGATTTCCCTATATTAATTAACATTTCCTGTTAATGGCATCATATAATATGTAGTCTTTTGTAACCTGACTTTTTTTACTTAGTATAATGTTTTCCAGATTTATCCATATTGTAGCATGTATCATTGCTTCCTTTCTTTTTATGGTCTAATAATATTCCATTGTATTGATATACCACATTTTGGTTATCCATTCACAAGTTGATGGACATTTGGGTTGTTTCCACCTCTTGGCTGTTATCAATAATGCTGCTATAAACATTTGTGTTCAAATTTCTACGTGGACATATGTTTTCATTTCCTTTGAGTATATACCTATGATTGGAAGTACCGGGTCATATGGTAACTACGTTTAACCTTTCGATGAACTGCCAATCTTCCAAAGTGGCCGCGCCGTTTTACATTCGCACTGGAAGTATCTGAGTGTGCCAGTCTCTGCACATCCTTGCCAACTCCCGTGATTATCCGACTTTTAAATTCTAGCCATCCTAGTAGGTATGAAGCGGTTTCTCATTGCGGTTTTGATTTGCATTTTCCCGACTCCTAAACTCCTACAGGTTTTGATCACTGGCCTCAGCCAAAGGCAATGCGAGAAAAATCCAAATTATATTTATTGGAAGTTTCTTCCAGCTTCTGAGTCTGGGCCCTCTGTACCTCCTGCCGTTAGTGGCTTGCAGTAGAGCATTTGATTCGGGAGGTTGGAGTAAGGCTGGAGGAGTCTTTGAGAACAACTTTTTGCCTACATTGTACCTGTCCTAAGACATCTGCCAGTCCTCACTGGTACCCAGACAGTTTTGAGGGAGAAGGCTTTATTAATCTATGGTGATGTCTGTTGGCCAGTTTAAATGAAAGGCACGTTTGGACCCCAGCTCCGCTCGGGTGGGTTAGAGCCAGCCTTTCCTGTTGTTGGAGCCCTTTAACCTCCTGGTGCCCTGTCCTTTGGCTTGGGGACATGTGCACTTCCCCTTAAGACCTACTTCCTGACCGCCCTCTAAATGTGTCTCATTCCTTCTCTCTCGTCTCCAGTTTCCTTCCTTTCCCCTCCCCGAATATAGCAATTAACTAGCTGGGAAAATCCCTTTCCCTCCTCATGCCCAGTCTCTCCTCTTCCACGTGGATGTGACAGTAACCTGGTTGCCTCTCAGGGTTAACATGAGGACGGTATGAAATAATGGGTGTGAACGTGCCCTGAGAGGGCCTCGCCCAGAGCACACTGACACTCAGCAAGAAGCAGTCTCGTGGCCAGCCCTCCACTCCAGAGTCGCTAGCCCTTCGGATGGAAAAGGCTGCGCGGCTAAGTGGCCTTTTCTTACTGGCCAGTCACATGGGCTTGTTCCTCCCCTGGGGCCTCAGTGCACAAGAGCACCCAGAGGCAGCATATGGGCGACCATCACACACACACGTCTGTCTTCATTTAGGCAGTTGGTGGCTGAATGCTCTTTGGAGAACCAGGAGGTCAGGAGGGCTCCGACCAGCACATCAAGCCTCCCCTTCGGCAGGATGATGATGACTTCTGCCATTGCCCAAAGTCGGAAAATAAACCCTGCTGGCAGTGACCATGAGAACCCTCATTCCTTTCCAGCCTGACTCCAGGCTGAGCCCACAGGGCAGTGTACTTTCAGAACACGGAGCGGTCAGGACATTCATGTGGAAGCAGCTGATGGAAGGTCCTAGGTCCTTGACGGGGCAGCAGGCAGGGAGGCAAGGAGGCACTTGGGTGTCTGGTGCAGGAGATGCTCAATCACATGTGTGGGGAAAAGCAGCCACCAGGATTATTGAAAACGGTGAGAGAAGTGGGTTTAGGGGGAAGGAGGGGCAATAGATAAACTCCCTCTGCCAAGGTGCTTTTGGCCGAGTTCCAAAGGTCAGTTTGCATAAACTGCTTGTCCTGTGCTAACCTGCTTTTGGTCGAAGCCCCCTACCAGTCAGGGGATGTTTACTGTCCCCCGGAAAGTGGGCAGCATCCCCTGACTGACAGTTTCCAGGTAGCACTGGATTGCATCTATCTGTTCCACCCCAGCCCCTGTGTCTGAGAGCTCCCTCACCAGGAAGCTGCCCAAGCCAGCAGGGTTAGTCAACTGTCCTTGAGCTCCATGTTAGTTTTCTGGGCTTCAGTGGTATTTTTGGAGTTCACTGTCTTTAATCTGTGTAATTGAGTGAAAATGGCTCATCATTCAGTTGAGTTAAAATCTACAGCAGGCTCCATGGCTACCCATCCCCCTGGGGCTTGCTTCCTGAGCTCTTCCTTCTGAAAAAGCTGTGGCAATGACAGCAGAGGGTACGTGTCAGCCAGCCCTGGTCCTGTCCCCAGGTGATAATGAATCCTCATTGTTGGAGCTGGCCTCCCTCCGATTGGGAGTGTGATGTTGCAATAACTTGGAGTTTTGACTTTTGTTCCCTGGGGACTCTTTGCAAAGAGACAAAGACTAGAAATAAAAGAAAACCAGAGTGGAAATTTCAAGAAACCCACTTCTCAGTCAATTTCCTAATTTCTCATTAACCAAGTGGCCCAATAGAAAGCAGTTATTAGAACATTTTTATCTGATCCTCACATTCTCAGGCTCCCTAGATGGGCAGCTTTCAGAAATCAACCCAACCCACTACCTGCTCTGGGGTGTGTGTGTGTGTGTGTGTGTGTGTGTGTGTGTGTGTATGTGTGTGTGTATTCAAATCTTTTATTACCAATCAGAGCACTTGCTGCTCTATTTTCCAAAGCCAAAACCCATTTGGTTTGGTGTTTCCGTTTCCAGGATCTGAAACCACTCTATGCTAACCGGTGCCACTATGTGCCCAAGACATCCCAGAAGGAAGCTGAGGAGGTAAGAGCCAGAAGGAGGCTGCACGTCTTACCTTTGGGGAAAGTCTCCTGTTCTGCCTGGAACCCCTTTTCTTTTACTCTTTTTCCCAGGCCTACAGCTTGCTACAAGGTATGTTTAGTTGATTTGTTCGGTGGGTCAGAGCACAGTGCTAATGGGGCCATGGTCATAGGTTAGAGCCTCATGAGGCCTAATCAGATTTACTTTGTTCTGTGGCCATAGGCTGCCCCTCTGACCCCAGCAGGCAGCCTCTCAGTGTGTGACTTTGATCCCGAGAGGGACAGACGAAGAGTACAGAGGCCACAGGGTAGGTCCCTCCCCCATGTCCGTGGATGATGGTTCAGCTGCCTGGACTTGATGTCCAGCTGGAAGAAAAGTGGGAGCCCCACCAAGGCAGCAGGCCTGGACCGGGGAGGCAGAGTCTGAGTCCCACATATGGGAGGGGTCAGGAAGCCAAATGAGGGTCACTGAGAAGCCTTGTCCACTTTGAGGCTCTGGGGAGGCCTGTCACGACACGCCCGGAGGCCAGTCTGTTGCTGCTTGAGTGGACACGTGAGGGTGTGTCTCTCCTGCCCCGCATGGCTCTCCTTGGGTTCCTTGTTGTCTCACACAGAAGCAGAGGCAGTGGGCGGTGAGGTGAAGCTCGGCTCCAGGTCATTTTTGGAGAGCTTTCATTTCAGCTCACATTCACCTCTCTCCAATCCAGAGAGCCCTTTAATATAAAACTCTACCATGTGCTTCTAGCAACCTCGACCATTTGGTTCTCTATTAACTTCAAATTGAAAGTCAATGCCCCCCCCCGCCCCTGAGAATAGTTAGAAAAATGGTAAACTTGTGACTGTTAGAAAAAGGTGGCAAGTGGATATAAAATGGTGACTGCATTGCATAACTTCAGGGGAAGCTGTTTTCCTTGACATACAGTGTGAACAGTGCCATCCACTTGCCCCATTTTCCTTCCCCAATCACCAGTTTACCATTTTTCTAACTATTCTCGGGTTAGAAAGGAGTAGAAAGATGTATGTGCCAACAGCTTATCAGAAAGGCATGAGCTTTTGGATGAAGGACCCAATATAGAAAAAAGTGCGCGTTTACCACCAACATTCTCTATAACACAGTGAAACAAATTTACAAGCACTTCATTGCATCCATATGGGGCGGGGGAGAGCCTGGAAGATTTCTCACAAATAAGAGATGATAAATGGAAGTTAATTTTTACATTTTTTTTGCAAACACGAGATGTGTAAAATATCATTGCTATTCTCTGGATTTCATCGTGTTCTCATTCTTGTGTTAACTTGGTGACTGTAAAAATGTTAATAATGACTTCCATAGGTTCACTTGTAACCCTGGTCCCCCTAACCCTATTTTTCCTATATAAGGTCATAAGTTCCTCAACCAAAAATTCTCCTTCTGCGAGGGTTATGAGGAACCTTACCCAGGCAGCTCGAGAGGTACTACTATACTTCAAAGTGCATGTGATGGCCCCTCTGTCTTCCTTCCCATCTGGTCCCCTTCCCCCATACCCTGATTTCCCGCCCCTTGTATCCTCATTTCCTACCATCCATTTGTTCTTCTGTCCGTCCTTCCATCCGTCCTTCCTCCTCTCCATCTCCACCCTTCAGGGATGGGGCCCTGAGGGCTGTGGACGAGGCTGCACGTGAGCCCAGCTCCACAGTGACTTGCCTCACACACGAGTTCAGCCAGCCACCTGCCCAGCCCCATCCTGCCCGTGCATTGGTGTATTCATTTCACAGCCATCCTTACCGTCTCCATCAGTCACTAACTCACAGTGCCAATCCCAGAGGGTCCCGCCTCCCATCCAGTGCCAGCTCACCTACTCACTGTGGTGTGTCCCCAGGTGAACTGCCCTCACCTCAGCCGTGGATTCTGCACACCTCGCATCCGGGGCAACACCTGCTTCTGCTGTGACCTCTACAACTGCGGCAAGTGAGTGCCGAGCCCCTGATGGTTTGACCACAGTGGGCACGAGCAGGGCTAGAGTGGGGGAAGGGCGCACGGTAGGGATCAGAGAAGTAGAAGACATTGGTCTTCAAAGGATTTCAGCTGACATGCATTACCTGCCTTCTCTGTGCCAGGCATTATGCTAGGTGCTGTCAAGTATCTGATCTCATTTAATTCTTACCTATGATGTATGTAGAATTATTATCCCCATTTTACAGATGATAAGACTGAGGCTCAGAGGAAACAGACAGCTAGTTCAAGGTGACACAGAGTTCGAAAATGGTAGAGGTCGGGTTCACACTCAGTTCTGTCTAAGTCCAAGTTCAACAACATTCAACAAATAGCCTGACTGTGTTCCAGACGCTAGAGATTCAGCAGCAAACAAAACAAAATTCCTTGCCCTCACAGAACTTAGATTTTGGTGCTAGTTCTGTTACAACCACTCTGGCGCTCTGCCCTTCAATTGTTAAAACATCATTTATTCTCTTTCAAGACATATTTAGGTGCCAGGAATACAGAGAGTCCTGCGGAGAAACTCGCAGACTAGCAGGGATGACCGACCTGTGAGCCATTGATTGCAGTCTAGTGTGAGAAGTGCAGTGCGGATCTGGGGGCTGTACTGGAGACCCTCTCTATGCAAATGACTGGAAGTCAGAGTCACTGGGGGCAAAGGGGGGCGTGTCAAGGAGGAGGGTATGTGGGAGCTGAGATTTAAAGGATAAGGAGGGAGTTAGGAAACAAACCCAAGTGGGGTGGAGGTGAGGAGGGTCTTCCCAGAAGTTGTGGGGGAGGTGAGGGCAGAGCGCTGGTCACAGATCAGATCATGGAGGGCTCACTGGCCATAGGAATGCCTCTGGACTTGACCCTGTGAGCAACTGGGAGCCATTGAAGGGTATAGCGTGCAAGATGGATTTGAGTGGTTAGAGACTGGAGGCTACTAGGGGGCCACTGCAAGAGTCCAGGCCAAAGGGAACGGAGTCTAGATTAAGTTGGTTTGGGGATGGTGGAAAGCAAGGAGTACTTTTAAGAGCAATTTAGAAGGTGGAATAGACAGGAATGCGTGAGCAGGTGATGCAGAACATAAGTAAACGGCCCTGTACGTGGGGTGTGTCAGCCAGTGCCTGCCATGCACGTATTTTATTTCAGCTATCAGTGCAGGGGTGCTGAGGAGGGGGAGGGTGGAAGGGAGGGAGGAGTTGGCAGAAGGGGCCCGGATGGAGCTAGGTCCAAAGAGGTCAGCAGGATGCACCCCTCCTCACTCACACTCCCTACTCATGGTTTTGGGGGGCCAGTGTCTCCGGTTTGAGGATTAAAGACCTGACAGACCAGAGGCAGTGGAGCGATGGGAGGAGAAGGGGGACTCTCGCCAGCCCTTTTACTTTCTTTGCTAGCACCGGTCTCATTTCGGTCTCATTTCATTAAAAGGTTTGGCGGTGGAGGAAGAGAAACTTAAAGACTCAAATGAGGTTTGGGGATTATCTGGGAGATTCAATTATTCATGTTGTAATAATAACTAACACTTGTAAAGGACTTCCCGCCTTAGCGGTGATGGAGAGCTGGCTATAATTGTACTTCCTGAGCCCATCCTTCCAAAAATGATCAAAGGAATGTAAAATAGGTCCTGGGGGAATTGGGGTTAGTTCGCTATCTTTCCTCTTGCCTCCCCTTGTCCATCCCCCTCCCCCTGCTCAGTCCTCCCCTCTGTTTTTACCCCCTCCCTCCTTTTGACACCCCTTCCTCTGGCCAGCTCTCCTCTCCTCTCCTTTCCCTTTCCGTTCTGAGATCCCAGGAGGAGAGAGGAGGCCCGCTGAGAGGGCTGAGAAGTGATTCCTTATGGGCACACCTTTCTCTCCACAATTAGGTGTGTTTCTGAAAAAGGTCTGAATAAACTAAATCCTACCTTAAATTCCATTTAGCTGAGCCCTTAGGTGAATTTTTTTTAAGTGGAGACTCAAGCCCAATTTATCTTCCTGTCAATCTGAACTTCATAATAACTGACTTTCTTATAGCAAGTCGTGCCAGGATCGTCTTCAAGGCCCTAAAGGAATTTTATGAGGAGCTCTGCTAAACTCTGGGCTCCCTAAAGGCAGCGAACACAACTTCATCTTATCTTTATCCTCAGGCCCCGGCACAGGACCAGGCTTGAATGAAAGACCTGATGACAAGGGAGTGACATGTGTTAAAAAGGATCAAAAAGGAACACCCTTTTCCCCAGGAAAATAAACTATTGGACCAGACAACTAAGAGGGTTCATGGGGACACTGCCCCTAACGACCTTTGAGCTGGAAACGCTGTTCACCTACCTGATGCCTGGGGACCAGCCTCAGGCGGCGATCGAGGCCTTGCCCAGGTCTGTAGCGTTGAGATTCCAAGGGCAAAGCCACTAGAAAAGCACTTACTGAGCTTTTCATCAGGACACAGTCCCATGCGGTCAGAAAGCAAGGCGCGAGACTTAAGAGGTGATGATCCTACAATAGAAGGAAAAGATTTTCTTTGACCCGAGACTTTTTCCAGCCAGCTCGAAGGAGACCTAATCTCCAGGCCTAAATATAGCTAGCTGCAAGCATTCTGAGGCTCGGAGACTTTAATTTTGCCGAATGCGTATTTTTTTTTCCTCACACGAAGCCTATTTTTAATCAATTACCAGCTCCTCTAGTCCATTTCCTGGAAAGGAGGCCAAGAAAAAAACAAGTGGGAACAAAAACATCAGGCAGTCATTTGTCCAGCGCTACGGAAACAGAGTTTCTGCTGTCCCCTCGAAGCCACAGACCTTTTTTGACGTCAGGGGCAGCGAGGTTTTAATACCAAACATAGACGATTCCATTTCACCCTGTGCAGGAAGGTGGTTTCTCTAGGACGCAGCTCTGCAGCAGCTGCCTTTCAGCCTTCACTCAGCTTTGGAGAGGTCAAGTCAATATCACTGGTTTTCGGTGTGTAACCTAAAGGACGCGAAAGGAAATGGGCGTGGTTTGTGAACTGCCGCAGCTGACGATGAATAAAATGAAAGATGATAGCTCACTTTCATCCATTCCTCCCTTTGCCAAATTTTTACTGAGCTCCTACTGTGTGCCAGGGACTGTTCTAGAAGGATAGATATCCTTAAAATAACATTTTGCCCTTAAGGAACTCAATTTACCAGGGGGATTATGGGGAGGGGGGTTTAGACTGATACACAGAATACACGCAGTGAGAGAAAGGTGCACAGAGGCTGCCCATAGCCGCTGCCTGTCCACCAACAGTTGGTGAATAGTTCCAGGCCCTTGTGGAAGAGCAGAAGGATGCCCTTTGGCTTTCTCCAAGATCTGTTGCCTCCTACTCTGTTGAATGGGGACTGAAACACAGAGAGGTTATCTGTTTCTCCAGTCACACCCGGCAAGCTGGGAGCAAGGGGGTAAAAGCCCGCACTGGGTAATCAATCTTATGATCAATGCAATGATCCGTCTTTGAACTCAGTTACTCATTCACCAAGTATCTGTTGATGACCCATAACATTTCTACCACCCAGCTAGGAGGCAGTGAGGGAGACACAAAAGAAGTGTAAGAGATGACCTTGCCCTCCAGAGGTTAGAATTTACACGGCGCCGTCGTGTCCACCTTGGCCTTGGTTGTGGTTTTAGCACCCAGCACGGTACTCAGCACTGGGTAGGCCCTCGGTAAATATCAGATGAAATGAATAGCTGAATTATTGACATATGCAACGTGCCAAACTGAGAAGAACAGACTGAGGCTGTGGGAGTCCAGGTACAAAGCTAATGAATAGGTGCTGGAGTCCTTGAAGAATGAGAAGTGTGTGTTGAAGCTTTGTGCAGCGGGAGAGATCAGGACAGGCAGAGAACAGAGCGCACGCAGGGGGAGAAATCTGAGCAAAGTTCTGGAATAAGTACCCAGCATGCCCAGTTTGGTGCTTCTGAGGATTCCAGCCTGGCTGGAATGTGGATTCCATTTTGGAGTTGGATTATGGCAGACTGAGGAATTGGGATACTTTTTCCTGAAGGTAATGGGGAGCCAGGGAAGGCTTTTGATTAAATGAATGACTTAGTTTTACAAATGTGTTAGGAAGCTGAACCAGGCAGTGATGGGGTCCGGCAGGAGGGCGCTGCAGTCACGGAGGCTTGAGGGTGGGAGCAGTGAGAATCCAAATGATGGAATATCAGGCAAAGCTCTGCCCAGAGACTGAACCAAATGGAATCGTGAATCTCAAACAGAAACAAACCACATTAATTAGCTAAACCCTGAACCAGATCTAGTATTAATGTTCTTTTGCTTCACGGTTCAGTTAAAAAATCATTTTAGTAGCTGCTGAACCCACTCAAACTGAAACCAAACATATATTCTCTACAATTAGTGAATACTTTTAAATGAACTACTAACCTAGCCCCATGTTGTGGTCTGTGCTTTTAAAGCGTCACTGCCTTTAAGAACATGATTCAAAGGTTTGAATCATTTTGCCAGAGGTTGGCTCTTAAAAGGGAAAAAACACAGCTACATGTTTTGGGGGGGGCCCTTACAATGTGCTAGAGTACTGCTTCCGTGCATTCGCTCATGAAATCCCCTGGGCTCAGAGAAGTTAAGAAAGTTGCTCAAGGTCAGACAGCAAATAAGTGACAGAGCCAGGGTTCAAATGCAGTCTGATTCCAGAGTCTGCTCTGCTGTACCACCCATCTGTATGTGCTACCAGCCCACCCTCGGTGTTTTAGGACATAAGCAAAGATACCTGGGGAGAGGTCAGAAGCTGATTCTCAAGCCTCCCCTGCACCCCTACAACCCCACACTCGCCCTTATACACAGGCCTGCCTTTTTCAGGGGAGAGTCCTTGTACAGCGGTGCCTTTTTGAGCGGTAAGTAATCTTTGTATCCTCCCTGCCGCATCCCCAGGCTCGAGTACCATGCCAGCTAATAGGAGACACTCAGTGTATGCTTCCAGGTGGTGTCCAGCTATGTTCCCGAAAAACCTGAAATCTAGCTCAAATTCTGATGAATTGAAACACCATTAAAATTTCACTATGGAAGCTTACTATTTAAAACAGCGGGTCTCAAATATCAATGAGCTCATTAACACAGATTCCAGAGCCTCACCCCAAGAGATTCTGCCAGATTTAGTAGGACTGTGGCTGGGCCTCAGAATCTGCATGTTTAACCATCTCTTTCTCAAAGATGCATGCACACACACACACACACAGACACACAGAGACCCCCACAGGCACACACAAATAACACAGTGACATAGGCAGGCACATAGACACACAAACACAGATTTTGACGCAGGCTGTCCTGTAACCACACTGATTTCAATTCTTTAAAGAAGCACTGGTTTTAAAGAATTCTAAGATAATTCATCTGTAAAGTTTAAAAGTCTTCTGTGAATAATCTCTCCCTGATTCATTTTGGAGGTTAACGTTTAATTTTTTTTTCTTTTTCATTTTCTATATTCTTATAGCAGGGGAGTCACACATAACTATCCTGATGCCAGGGGGTTTGGTTCTAAGTTTAATTGTAAGAATCACAGTGTTTAAGATTCATTATTGATTCCAGTGGCCAAGTTGTAAACTAGTTTGCAACATCCAGGAAGACAGGAGCTTCCATTTAATTAATTTAACCAGTATTTATGTAGTACCAACTATGTGTCCAACACAGCAATGAACAAAACAAACCAAGTCCCTACCCTCATGGAGCTCACATTCAAGTTAGGGAGACAGACAGTAATGAAGCACACACATTAGTAAGGAGTAAGTGCTGCAGAGGATTTAGGGAAGGGAAATTAGCTTGGGCTGCCATAACAAAATACCATAGACTGGTTGGCTTAAACAACAAATCTTTATTTTCTCATAATTCTGGAGGCTGGAAGTCCGAGATCAGGCACCAGCATTGTCAGGTTCTGGTGAGGGCTCTCTTCCTGGCTTGCTGATGGCCACCTTCTTGTTGTGTCCTCACGTGGTCTTTCCTCAGTGTGTGCATGCGTGTGGAGAGTTCTCTCTTCCTCTTTTTGTAAAGCCACCAATCCTATCAGATTAGGGCCCCACCCTTATGATCTCATCTAACCTTAATTACCTCCTAAGAGCCCTTCTCCAAATACAGTCACCTTGGGAGTTAGGGCTTCAATATATGAATTTTGGAAGGGAACACAATTCAGTTCATGGCAAGTAGTGGGCTAGAGAGTGACCAGGCTGGGTGGGGGTGGGGATGTCTTTGGACAGAGTGGTCAGGGAAGGCCTCTCTGAGGAGGTGATATTCAGATTTTGTGCAGGAACTCAGCTTTAGTACTTTATTGGGATGTTGTTTTTTGTTTGTTGGTGTTTTGTTTTGGGAGAGGAAACACTGAAATCTTTGAAGCCTGAATTCAGATCCCAGCTCTACCGCTTACGACTTGAGGAAATTCCTAACCTCTCTGTGCTTCAGTTTCTTCATCTGTGAAACGGGAATGGTGGTAGTACTTACCTCACACAATATTGTAAGGATTTGCAGCGCAGCCTAATAGAACTTTCTGTGATGATGGAAATGCTGTAATCTGCTCTGTCCAGTACAGTAACCAGCCACTAGTGTGGCCCTTAAAATTGTGGCTGCTGAGCACTTAACATGTGCCTGGTGAGACTGAAGAACTGAATTTTTTACTTAATTTTAATAGTCACCTGTTGACTAGAAGCCGCCATATTAGCACAGATGTAATGAATTCATGTCTGTAAAATGCTTAGCCCCTTGCCGGGCACATAGCAGGTGTCGATAATTGCCACCTAGGATTAGCCTTAGCTGATGGTAACAAGTGTTTCTCTGGCAGGTAGGAGGGTTTCGGGGATAAACGGTAGTCACACTTTGATTGATTATCGTATCTTGCTCCCTGAGTGCATTGTTGGCTACGATGTCCCTTACGATAGCTCCCCACCTGCCCATCTGTCTTTTCACTGAGCCGCATGGTAGCCAAAGCCCTAGAGGGACAGCCTGCTCCCTGGAGACTGACTGGATGTGCTTCTCCCCGTCCAGCCGGGTGGAGATCACCGGTGGCTACTATGAGTACATTGACGTCAGCAGCTGCCAGGATATCATCCACCTCTACCACCTGCTCTGGTCCGCCACCATCCTCAACATCGTCGGCCTCTTCCTGGGCATCATCACTGCCGCTGTCCTGGGGGGCTTTAAGGACATGGTAAGGAAGGAAGTGACTTCCCATCCCACAGAGACCCCTCCTCCTGTCAGGGCTGGGGCGAGGCAAGACGGTTGGGGGCAATGGGGACCCACGCTTTGAAGGGAGGAACAGAAACCGTTGGTTGAAGAATGTAGCTGCCTTTGGGACTTCCCTGGCGGTCCAGTGGTTAGGACTCCGTGTTTCCACTGCAGGGCGCCTGGGTTCGATCCCAGGTCGGGGAGCTAAGGTCCTACATGCCATGCAGTGGGGCCAAAAAAAAAAATGTAGCTGGTTTCAAACAGCTCAAGTCGAAGGAGCCAGGTGATGCCATCAGCCTGCAGACATTTCTTGTTAACATGAGTTGCCTGTGTTTTTTTGTTTTTTTGTTTTTTTGTTTTTTTTTTTTTTGCGGTACGCGGTCCTCTCTCTGTTGTGGCCTCTCCGATTGCGGAGCACAGGCTCCAGACGCGCAGGCTCAGCGGCCATGGCTCACGGGCCCAGCCGCTCCGCGGCATGTGGGATCTTCCCAGATCGGGGCACGAACCCGTGTCCCCTGCATCGGCAGGCGGACTCTCAACCACTGCACCACCAGGGAAGCCCTGCCTGTGTTTTTGAGGCACATTCTGGGGGCGGGTGGGGCTCATGCTAGTTATGTAAACATAGCCTTTAATTACCGCCCCCCACTCCCTCCACACACACACACACACTTTTAGTAGAAACCTTTTTGGGTGGTATTTCCATTAACAGACTTTGGGAGAGCTGGAAGCAAAGACGTTTTTAGCTACAGGTAAGAGTACTGCTCGTCTCCCCCTCCCCAGGAATTTCCTCCTGGAGTTTCTCCAGAAAGAGCCTCCGGACTCTTTCTGCATGTGAAGGCCCAGCCCTAGGCTAAACTGCTGGTCAGGTCTTGTCCTCAACCTTAACCTCACTCTCAGTCTCCCTGCGTCCCCTGTGCTCCCTTTCAACTCTATTCCATGTTTGTGTGTATGTCTGAAAAGGCACCCCAGGACTCAGCGCCCAGTAGATGCTCCATAATAGTGGGGTCCTTCCTTCTTTTGCTTTGAAAGCATTTCAAAGTATTTATTTGCTTATTTAATAAACCTTGATCTCTAATAATGGAGATAATAGCTTTAGAGCTATGGTTCTCAACCTGGCTTCAGATTAGAATGGAATCACCTGAGGTGCTCTAAAAATTCAGACTGCCCGGACTGCTCCTCCAGAGATGCCAACTTGATTGGTCTAAATTGAAGCCCAGGCATCAATACTTTTTTAAAAGCCCCCCAGGTGACTCCAACTGTGGCCATGGTTGCGTATGGCTGCTTTAAAGAAATGTCCCACCCATGTCTAGGGAATCATTTTGTGCCTAAAAAGGGTTTTCCTTTGACCCCAGAAATGAGGCAGATAACCCCTAGGCCTTTGGCTGTTTCTGTCCCATTTGGGGGGTCACTGAGGAACCGGAAGCTGAAAGACAGTTTGTAGTTTGGCCCTGGACTGTCAAAAGGATGAGTAATGGAAAGTGAAAGGTGCGGTAGGACCAGGGAAGAGAAAAAACTGCAGTTTTGGGCACCAAGTCCCCAGTAGAACCGGGCTAACTGGAAGTATTGAGTGTTCCCGCTGGTGACCCTGCTCCTGCCCAGCCCGACTATCCTTCTCTTTTTTCCCCTCCCTCTCTCATACGCGCATTTCTCATTCCTGGGGCCCTCCTCCCACTCGGGAAAGCCCAAGCTCGGGGTAGCCTCAAGGTAGGGGGGCCCCTTGGAGGGAGAAGGCTGTCCTGTAAGTTCGGGCCTGATGGAGCATTGGGGTGAGAAAGCTTCAGAAAAGCTGTTTCTGGGTTGGAGCTTCTTTGGAGAAAAGAATGCCCTTTGTTCTTGGAGACTTTCCCCAGGGGGCAGGTGAAAGCAGAGGCCTTGTGTAGAATCTGAGCTGCTCTGGCTGGAAACGAAGCTTCTGGTTGGGGCTGGCGAGTTGAGATGGGACATCAGGGTGAGTGTTAAGGCTTCTCTGAATTATCCCTCGAGCTCTCGGACATGGACAGCCAAGTGCCCTGATGTACAAATGGAGTGGCTGGCGGCCACTTGGTAGGCTCTGTGGGGCTCCTGCAAGGACTCTTGTCAAAACTCAGGTGACCATTGATGTTTAGGTTTATTTCTGAACTCTTTTTAATTGTTGAAGTATAGTTGACTTACAATAGCGTATTAGTTTCAGGTGTACAGTCTGCACTGTTAATTTCACTGTGACCTTGATCTCTAGGGGAATAGGGGTTTGTTGACAGGCTGTCCTGAGAGGTGCCAGTAATGGCCCCTTTACTCTCCTCTTTCTCCGCTTCTCACCACCACTAGTACCTCGTGAAGTAAATATTACCCCCCCATTAACAGATGAGGAAACAGGCCAACAGAGGTCAAGTTACCTGCCCAGGGCTAAATAGCAGAGCTGGGAGTGGAACCCTTTCTGGTTTTACAAGTGTTTTAACAGATATTACCTCCTTTGTTTAGTTGCTTTCATTAAAAAAATTAAAAGCAAGTTGTTTCCACCTGTTGGGAGCTTCTCGGAGAGGAAAGGAGGAGAGCGAGGGAAGACCTGAGCGTCATCAAATGCCAGGCCTGGGAACCCAATCAAGGGCCAGTGGGGAAAACGAAAGATAAGGCAAAGAGCAGGGGCAGGAGATTTGATTCATGACGGGAGAGAACAAGCGGGAGTTATAAGATGGGAGCACCAAGGAGGAACCATTGTTTGGATCACTTTATTAAAATGAGGCATGGTGTGGAAAATCCTGGAACATCAAGCAGGTAGGCCTACACAAAATCCTCGGCCTGGGTCCAAATGTGCTTGGTGACTCTTGGCTTGCCTCCGCCTTGAGTAGAATGCCTTGGGGGCTGCAGGGAGGCCCAAGGGTGCTGGCTGATGAAGGGCATTCCTGAGGAGGGAGGCCGGGAGCCCGAAGCTGTGAGCTGGCAGCCTTCAAAGAGATCAGCTCAGAGCATCGTTTCCAGAGTTGTGGGAACCTGAAAGGAAAAAAGACGTCTTCTTTCCCTGACCAGAGGGGCTTGGTGAAAAGGGTCTTGAACAAATGTTTGATGACCAAAGTGCTTGCTGCCCAAAGATATAAGAATTTGAGGTGAATCTTTAAAAGGTGATGATATCTTGCCATTTTCTCCTACTTGATGTCTCTGGTTTAGAGTAAAGTGAGGAGAAGTCAAAGCGGCCTTCTCTCCAAAAGTCCGCAATTGTCTCAGAAGAGACTCAGTGTTGTCCAGGAGAGACGGCTTTGGCCATTTCCTGTGCTACCTAGTAACTGTTTGTTTCACTGGAGCTCAGAATGCTACTGGTTAAAAAAGGGGCTCTCATAACTTAAGCCCCAGAATTATTGGTACAGAAATACACACACTCCTATATGCACACACAAGTAGAGATGGAGCCCAGATTTATTGGAAAATCAGAATTACTGATTTAAAACATAACCAGACCATGGGACTTCCCTGGTGGTCTAGTGGGTAAGACTCCATGCTCCCAATACAGGGGGCCCGGGTTCGATCCCTGGTCAGGGAACTAGATCCCACATGCATGCTGCAACTAAGAAGCCCACTTGCCGCAAGTAAAGATCCCGCATGCCGCGACAAAGGATCCTGCATGCCGCAACTAAGACCAGGAGCAGCCAAAATAAGTAAATATTAAAAAGAACAACAACCATAACCAGACCATTATTTGGGGCCATCCCTTTTGCTTCTCCCCTGCCTGACTCCTGACTTCACCCCCCTTCACTCCCTCAACCTCTCTTGGTGCCCGTCCATTTTCTCTACGTCCTCTACACTTCTCTTCTGTGGCTTTCTTGTGCTTATTTAATCTTCTGCCTGTGTTTCTTTCTCTATAATAGTCAACTTCCTTTCGAAGATTATCCTGGACCCCCAGCCTCGCTGCACGCACAAAACCTTTTCTAGATAGAGTTTACATTGCATGATTGCTTCTCTATGGTTAGGCTTAGTTTATTTGCATAGAAGAACTGGTTTCGTTTTGCAAGAGCTGGAGGGTGTGTTTTTAACTGACACAAGGCCAACGGAACATGGTTTCTCGGACTTCCTCAGGGATGACATTTCTTTTTGGAATCCTTGTGGAGAGGTAAGGGCATTTCTGAGCACTCTTCTGTAACGCGAGCCAGCCCTTGGAATGGTCAAGATCTAAGTTCTCTCCCACACAAGAGAGAGGCTGAGAAACATTTCTCTGGTTGTCTGTGAGCAGCATCATAATGACTGAGGCTTGTAACTCTTCAAACCTCCTAGAGATGTAAACAGTAACCCACTCCAAGGAAGAGAGCAACAGACTGTGTTGAAACTTGCTATAAGGGAGTTTCCTCTGCCAACATCCCACCATGGTTGCCTGTGACATTGCCAAAGCCTGCCCACACATTTTCATCACTTGAGAGGAAGCTTCTGCTCTCCGTTAGTGCAAAGTCGATACATACCAGAAACAAGACATGTTGATTTTACAGACAGCTGTAGATTATCCACATGAATGGAGGGGGTGTCAATGACATGGATGATGGAAAGAACATTTACCCACACCTTGACCCATGTGGCACTCATAAGGTACAGCGCACAGTCCTGCTTGGGAACTAATGAGCGGTGGTGGCTTCCTTGAGCAGTGTTTTGGCCTTGTTGAAATCTGCAGCCCCATCCTGGATAAGATTAGCTTTAACCCTTGAAGGGCTACACATGTCACCATGTTATAAGAATGGTATTAAATTCTTTCTGCATTGCTTTGTTTTCCCAAAAAGTGGGGGTGGAATCTGCAAGAATCCTTACAACTTTTATAAACCCTTTGTGATCGATCACATTTCTGTCACAGGAATAGCAATAGCCTTGTCCGTTTGGCATTTTGTATTTGGGGTCTCAATTTCTTCTTTTTCTTTTTTGTTTTTGAAAATCATACAAATGATTTCAACTTTTCTATAGGTTTGAATTTTTCAAAATAATAAGTTGTGGGGGAATGACACAAGTAATACATATTAATTGTGAAAACCTTGGCTATATAATTGAAAGTGAAGAGTCCCCATTTACTTCCTAGTACTGCTGCCCTCCCCAGAGACAACCATAGTTAACAGTCTGTTGTGAATCTTTCCAGATTAATTTCATTGACAAACACACATATGTGTATAATTGAGTCTTTATTTTTTACATAAACTGGGATTATGCTACATTAATGTAACATGGTGCCTTTTTTAAAAGATTTTATTTTTTAGAGCAGTTTTAGGTTCACAGCAAAATTGAGAGGAAGATAGAGAGATTTCCCATGTACCCCTTCCCCACACGTGCATCGCCTCCCCCATTACCCACAGCCCCCACCAGAGGGGTGCATTTGTTACCAAGGATGAAGCTATATTGCCACATCAGAATCACCCAAAGTTCATAGTTTACCTTAGGGTTCACTCTTTTTTTTAAAAAATAAATTTATTTATTTATTTATTTTTGGCTGCCTTGGGTCTTTGTTGCTGCGCATAGGCTTTCTCTAGTTGCGGCGAGTGGGGGCTACTCTTCATTGCGGTGCGTGGGCTTCTCATTGCGGTGGCTTCTCTTGTTGTGGAGCACGGGCTCTACGCGCGTGGGCTTCAGTAGTTGTGGCTCGCGGGCTCTAGAGCGCAGGCTCAGTAGTTGTGGCGCACAGGCTTAGTTGCTCCGTGGCATGTGGCATCTTCCCGGACCAGGGCTCGAACCCGTGTCCCCTGCATTGACAGGCGGATTCTTAACCACTGCGCCACCAGGGAAGCCCCAGGGTTCACTCTTGCTGTTGTAATTCTATGGGTTTGGACAAATGTATAATGACATATATCCATCATTATGGTGGCAAACAGTATTTTCACTGTCCTAAAAATACTCTGGGCTCTGCCTATTCATTCCTCTCCCCAACCCCAACCCCTGGCAACCACTAATCTTTTTATTGTCTCCATAGTTTTGCCAATGGCTTGTTTTTGTTGTTTTAATTTAACAATATATCCTGGACAACTTCCCTGTCACTAAATATAGGTGCACATCATTGTTTATCAGTAGCTCCATAGTATTCTGTAGTACGAATGTACCATGGTTTATTTAACCATTCTCCTAGTGATGAACGTTTATGTTGTTTCTAATTTATGTTTTTCTGCAGAACCCAGCTCTCCCAGCACTGAACTGTTCTGTTGAAAATGCCCATCCGACTGTTTCTTACTACGCTCGTCCTCAAGTGGCATCCTATAATACCTACTACCATAGCCCTCCTCATCTGCCACCTTATTCTGCTTATGACTTTCAGGTATGTTTTGAGAGAAAAAGAACTCTCCATTACCCTTGCTCTCACTCATGCTGTCTCGTTCTCTCCCTAATTATGGACCCTTCCTAATATATATGACGTAGCCAGGCTCTCTATCCCTGAGGGCCTTTAGCAGCCTGTGGGTACCAGTGACTAGCTTAAGGACTGCATAGGCAGGCAATGATGGGAGAGATGGGGAGTGTGGGAAAGACACAAGAGGAGAAGAAACAGAATGAGGGAAGAAAAGGGGAGAGGAGATAGGATCCAGGTGTCCCAAGTTGCCTTGACCTACACTGAGGTACTCATGAGTATGTCACCACGGACCCCTGTCCAACAATGACCTTTTCCATTTCTCTGCCACTGGGAGAGGCCTGCCTCCTTAGCACAAGGGCATTCTGAGCCACACACGGGTTTGAATCAAATCTGTAATGAGGAAGAAGTCCCTTCTTTTTCTCCAGACTTCCTAAGTGGGACTCTACAGAGAAAATATTTTTTATAACACCCTCCTCCCCTTCTTTTGCCTTGTTATCACGTGGGTCAGAAATAAGTGTTACCAAATTTGCCCTTTACCGTTTTCCTTTTGAGCTAAGACTAAGCACAGAAGAACAGAACCCAAAAGGCACTTAATTAAAAGGAATTCATTGTATGCAGAGCACTGAACTAGACACTTCAGGAAAACAAACGAAACAGTCTTTTAGGCATTTACAGTGACCCTAAACCCTGGACCACAGAAGGATGGGATTACACTCAAATCTGGTTAATTCAAAATTTGGGGACCAAGGAAATGCCTTTGAAAGGAGGGAAGCTCATAATGAATTTACTTCTATTGACCAAGAGCCCTGAATGCTCCAAGGGGACATAAAAGCATGACTGTTTGGGGGTGGTCCCAATTAACCAGCCAGTTTAGAAAAACAGAGCCCTTGGGCAACCTAATTTCCACTTCAGATTAACAAAATAATTGAAACTGAAAAACCCCCTATTTAGTTGAATAAAGTGTACTTTGGTTTGGTTTACATACTGTACAGGGAGGTCTGGGACTTTATATGGCAATAGGAATACGTATCTATAGTGTGAAGATGGATTTGTTTGCTGTCATAAAATATAGCACCAGCACAAGGAGGCATCCATTAAAGCTTGGGAAAAGATGTTAGAACTTGTTTTAAAGCCTACTGTATTCACAGGTAGACAACTCAGGGAACTTGTTCCCCAAATAGGCAATATAGACCGGAAAACACAAATAAGTTCTAAAAGGGCATAGGTAATTGCAGTAGTGACAGAGGCAAAGGAATCCTTTAAAGGAATGCAGGGATGTTGAACCTAGCACAGGAGGGTCACCATTCTTTGGGGACGCCCATAATAAAAACTCATCCTGGGACAGAGGGGCCATGCATGGCTCCCAAGAGGCTGCTTCCATTTTTTTATATCGAAGTAAATTATATTGACTATATTGATTTTAGGACTTTTCACTTTATAACGAACCCCTGAAGTAGTAACAATAACCTCCTTGGTGATGGCTGCTGCAAGCTCTGAGACAGGAAGCCCCTGTTTAGGGGATGGAGCCATCTCTCTGTCCATCATTCCTCATTCAAACACTACCCCAGGCATGAAAACAAGATTACCAATGCTAGTGGTGGCCCAGGCTGTTGGTTTCAGTTCAGTCAATGTTGACTCTGGGTTCCCATGTGCCAGGAACTGTGCCAGGAGCTATGGATGTAGAGATTGAATGAGACATAGGCCCTGCATTAAGAGACCAGTCTAGGGACCTGAAGGGGACTGGTTAGGGGACAGCAGTGGGGACAAAACAGTAAGTAGACTATTACCCAGAGTGCTATGGAAACCCAGACACAGGGTACCTAACTCAGAGAAGGGATCCAAATCTAGCCACCTAACCCAACCCTACACCGTGGGCTCAAAGCAGCCACTTCAGGGATTTGTGGAAGCCTCTGCTTTTTAATGACAGCTCCTATTCAATGAGCACTTACTATGTACCAAGCACTGTGCTAAGTGCTTTACAGATATCATCTCATTTTTGTCGTTTGAGGGAAATAACTCTTGTCATTGCCATTTTTAAGTTGAGATGACTGAGTCATGGAGGAAGTAAGTAACCTCTCCACAGTCACAGAGATGGTAAGTGGAGGACAAGAATATGTATCCAGGTCTGTCTGATGCCAGAGATTGGCTTGAGGGATTCTTTGGAGAAGCTATAAGTCTGAGTATAGCACTGATCTTTTCCCCAGTTAATTTTAGGATATTTACGCATTCTACTGGTTTAAATTATGGGCTTCCTAATCATGACTCAGAAAGGGTGTCTTTACTCTCTCTCTCTTTTTTCCATTTGGCTGTGCCAAATGGAATGCGGCTTGTGGAATCTTAGTTCCCTGACCAGGGATTGAACCCGTACCCTTGGCAGTGAAAGCGCGGAGTCCTAACCACTGGACCGCCAGGGAATTCCCTTTACTTTCTCTTATTATGCTATTAAATTGCTCCCCACTCCAAGGACTTCTGGGACACTTCTTATACCTCTCCTGGTTCTTTCTGTAGGTTCAAGCCGTCTTTTGTATTTCGTTTTTGGAGATTTTATAAATTTATGGGTTTTAAGGTGTATGTTTTTAAGTGATTTGTTTCCTTCTAGAACTTACAAAGTATTTCACTTTAGTATTTGAGTGGAGCTTTCTTTTGTTCACCAAGTTCCATTCCCTTATTGTTTCATAGGAGGAAATACCAGTCTTTCCCCAAGAAAGCCAAGAGGATGAAGGAACATCTGTTATGTTCCCAGATAAATAGAAAGTAGTCAGCAAAACGCACACCATCTCTGACAATAAAACCACCAGAAGCACAGACCTACCCAAAAAATAAAAAGCCAGAGCTCCCTTAGTCTCATCTCAGATTGTAAAAGGGCCCAAATCATAGCAGGAAAACTGACCTTTCTAGACTTTCTCCTGAATGACTTCCCCATTCTGGTCATTTCCAAATAGGACTATTTATGTCACTTTGCCTTTGAAGACTTCTCTTTCCTTTTTATCCCAAGGCTGACAGAAGGAAGAGGAGATTTATAGGGTTTTGTTTTCACCCCTCAAAGTCATGCTCTTATTGGGTAGCTGTCCAGTCAGGAAGCTTGGGAAACGTTTCTTGTGGTCAGACGGGAGCGAGGACGTGGGTCTGGTCAGCGGCCCTGAGGATGTTGTGACTCTTGCAAATGTTGGACTCCAAGGCGTCCAAGCTTAGAAGTCAAGACTGCTGGTGCCTCCTTGCTCACCTCCCCAGCGCTCACTTCTCTTGCCCCTTGCACTCATTTCCCCATGGCCAAGCAGTCCATATCCTGTAGGGTATAAAGCATCCGTTTCTACTTCTGGGAAATTCAACCCAGAGTAGCTTTGGGGTAAATCCCTTAAGGCTTCCAGCCATACTCCCCAGTCTGGCCTACTGGGCCAGACCCGCTATTTCACTCTAGCCATTTGGTGAATCGCCAAGTTTAGCTTAAAACAAAAGCCTCTGCAAAATGCGAGCACCTCTGTTTATGCTCTTTATTAAATCACATGAAGGTACTCTAGGTTTCGTCGTAGCCACTGAACAGGACCCATTATAAATCGGGCCCCTTGAATGAGAGAGTCGCGCTAGTCCGGGGGGAGGCGGTAGATGGCGTAGGTTGCTGAGAGCCTTAGGAGGCCGCCGCTGCTGCCGCCACTCAACTTTTTATTTCCCCTCTCCTGCTGAGGTTCTCCTTGCCTCTCCTCCTTTCTCTTGTTTCTGATCCCTCCCTTTTTCTTCCTCTTCCTTTTCTCTGCTCTTCTCTCCGTCTCCCCTGGCTTTGCTTTCTGGGTCAGAAGCAGAGGGGGAATGCAAAGAACCAAGAGACCCTGGATTTCACCCTTGGGACACAGCATCTTTTGCTGGTACCCTTTATCACCCGGCCAGTTCCGGGGCTCTTTTTGGAGTCACTGCCTCCCAGTGCTTCCGAAGAGAGAAGCACACGTGACAGAAACGCACAAGGGTCTTGCGGACTGTGGGTCTGCATGGGGCAGGGAGGGGCAGGCTAAGGCGGGAGAGAGAGCCCGCTCCCTCCTCTGTAGCTCCACCGCCCTAGGCCACCCCAGCCTCTAAGCAGCAGCTCGGGAAGCTCTAGCTGACCAGCCCAGCAGTAGGCTATTTAGATGCTTTTCATGCTTTTCATGCTTTGTGGTGCGAAAGGATTCAAAGCTCTGTTCTTCTGAGCTGCCTGTCCCTAGTCAAGTCGACTCTTAGGCAGGAACCAAAATGCGCCGGGCCAGCTCTCCAGCTGCAACAAAGCCAGATCTTTCCCAAGGTGCCTGCCTGTTGCTAGGAAACTATGCACTGGTACGGTGGGCGACCCCCCCCCCCCCCCCGCCCGCAACAAATCCCAAGGGTGTGTGTGGACTGCAGCCAGTTAGCTCCCTAGCTCTGCCAGGAGCCCTTTGAGTTTATCCCTAAGACTCCCAGCATCCTCAAAGGGAAGTGAGAAGCATCCCACCCCCTTCCCCCTTAATACTTTCCCAAACATGAAACTGAGAAGTGAAAACCCAAGGCCGTTGTACCACCCCCTCTTATTATCAAAGTGTACAACTGCCACCCACGGCAGCTGCTACCCACGGCAGCCTTTTACTGCCTCTCAGGACGGAACGGCCTTTAGCTCCACCTTCAGAAACTTGCCCCTCCCTTCTGTGGCTGGGCCACAGAGAACTGGCCTCCTGGCTCTCACTATCCTGGAACGGGATTTAGAAGGGCAGAGTGGCACATCCCCGGCCACAGAGATCTTGTCCCTGGTGGGTTTTTGCTCTCCTCTCTGGTTTAAGAGGACAGCGTTCTTAGTTGAGGAAAGCAACAGAAGGGGAGGGAGAGAGAGGAGAGAGTTGTGCAGGGCGGAGTGGAAAACTAGGAAATCACGATTCCAGTGTCTTAGAAAGCATATCTCCTCCTGGAGGGAGGAGAAATTTTGAGATTTTTGGAAGGAATCTGGCTTGTCTCGAGTCCACTGCCTCAAGTTCTTTTGTCTTTAAAGGCTTTCTATGACCCTGTCATTCCTTCTCTCAGATCGAAAGGATGGATGTGATGGGGAAGGAGGGGATGTTGGCCGCTACGGCCTCTTCTCAGTCCTGACATTATGTGGTGGGAGATGGAGATTTCAGTGTCTCAAGCAAGACCTAGAAAGCAGGACAACGCTTTCTAAGGAGTGCAGAGGTCAGGACTGGTGCTAAGGAGAATCAGCCAACTGGTCTCGGGCTCCAGATACCTCATGGCAAGGCTGACTCTAGATTGCTCTAGGCCTGAAAATGACGTGATCTACTTAGACTCCGGCCAGCTGAACAAAGAAAAGGCATTGACCTCCCCAGACAGCACTTGAACTCTTGAGAAATTTTTTGATTTAAGTGGGTCTTTTTTTTTTTAATATAGCAGTTCCTCCTAGAGCTAAGGCACAACAGAAAATTGCAGTTCTGCAGCCCCGTTCGTTGGCTTACGTTTCCTCTTCCTGAGAGCCTAAAACTGGCCTCCTGCCTCTTGCCATCCCTATAGACCCCTCCAGCCTTCAGGCCTCAGCCATGCTCCACCACTGGAGCAAGGCAACAGTACCCACAAGATGTGACCGTAGTCTTTGAAAATAGATTTTATTTAAAAAAAAATCATACCAAGTTCATCTTCTATGCTCCTGAAGTTAGAGTACCTCCTACTTGCCAAGCACTGTTCTGAGTTCTGGGGGAGAGAGCAGTGAACAAAACAGGCCAACTCTCCTTGAGCAGGAAAATCATTAGGGTCAAGGGTATATACATGGGCCAGGGAAAGAGAAGTGGCAGATGACTCCTAACACTCCAGTTCACTGGGTATTTTTTTTTAACCCATATCTCGCTCCCTTCCCAAAGACTACAAAAGTTAGACAGCACGAAGTAAGAGTCCTCAGTGTCCTTGCAACCTGGTAGATCGCTCCTCACTCTTACCTTTGTGATTCTTACCTCCACGCCTTTGTTCCTCTTTGCCCTCCGACATACCCTGCACTTTGGGGTGGTGGGCCACAGTTAAGATGAAATAGAAATTGTTGGACTTCAAGTTAGAAGACCCCAGATCCAAGAAAGCCATTTAACCTCTCTGACCTTAGTTTTTTGGTTTTGTTTTGTTTTGGTCTGTGAGATGGGCTCTGTGATGATATATTTTTGTAGCAAAGACTTTCCCAGGTATTAATGGCTTAACCTCAAATATTCTTAAGGCCCAAACTACCTTTTTGAAGACTAGTTGGGATGCTGTTGCCATGGCTCAGGGGGTAGTTGTTGGAGGCTTGAGTTATAAACGTGGTAAAGGGAGTGATGGATTCCAGAGACGACACAGAAGTAGGAGCAACAGGGTTCGGTAACTGACTGAATGAGGGGTCCAAAGGGAGGGGTGGGGGAGGATTCCAAGGCCTCTCTGCGTGAGCTCTGCAGCCTGAGTGACTGAGAGAAGGTGGGACCAGCTCAGTTTCATGCCCCTCATTAACCCTGCGAGGTTTAGGAACTCTTGGTTGTTCCAAACAGAAACACACTGGGTCCGCATTCATTTTAAAATAATGACTGACATTGGAGAAATGCAACCTCACTGCCTAAACTGATGTTGTTCTATTTTGATTACACAGCATTCCAGTGTCTTTCCATCCTCCCCACCCTCTGGACTTTCTGATGAGCCCCAGTCTGCCTCTCCTTCGCCCAGCTACATGTGGTCCTCGAGTGCTCCACCCCGATACTCTCCACCCTACTATCCGCCTTTTGAAAAGCCACCCCCTTACAGCCCCTAAAGAGGAATGTCTGCTGGCTATTGAGATTATTGTGGCTTTTATATTTCTGCTTTAGTGGAAGTGTGTAGGGTGCAAACTTTAAAGTGTGATTCTTATGCATAAAGTTTTGCAATGGCCTGCCAGGCTAAGGAAAGATAGGGAAGAAGCTTGTTATCAGTGCAGAGCAGGGGTGGCTAGACTGAGCCCAGCACTTCCAAGAAGGGCAGCGCAAGGCTGGAGAGCCATCCCAGCAAGCAGCTTGTCTTGTTTGGACCTGCATTACCCTATGGCCCCGCCTCTGTGTGCAGCAGAAGTGTGGTTGCCATCTGCTTCACTTTGTGTAAATGGAGTGTTGTCCTCCGGCCGTTGGCAGATCGCCACCCTAGCACCTTGGTTGAAGCGCCTGGCTTATAGGCCCTGTCTTTCCCTACCACTAAAGTCAGTCCCTAAGGAAAATTTCCCAGATGATGGGGCTACACGGTAGTTCCAATGCAGAGAGTTCTAAGATTTTGTTTGCTTGTGTCTGGATGCTGAAAAAAGCTGCCCATGTCTCTTACTCCTTTCTTCTCTGTATTGTAAAAATGGCTATTGTGATCATTCAGCTCAGCTTTTGTGATTGGTACCTCCCCAAGGGAAAAGTGCAATAGTCCTTTGAGTAGTGGGGAACAGGATTGATTGTTCAAGAAGCACTGAAATACACAGAACATGTGAGATGTTTTAAGTGGATCTCAGTTATACATCGGGTAACTTAGGAGACAGCGGTTCTACTACATGTTGCATTTGCTGCAGGAGATACAAATCTTACGGTTAAAATTGAGTTCAAAAATGCTAGATTAGGTTCTTGGGTCGTGTTATGATTGTTACTAATCTTTGTGACTGTTTATCTTCAAATATTGTGCTTCAATCCCAGCAAACCGCACGTATCCTGCACCCCACCCCAAAAGAATCATCTGTATTTTAATGCCACTGCTCTTATTGGTCCTTTTTTCTGTTGAGACCAATCATGACAGTGTTCAAGGTTATGAAAGTGTTACAATGCCGCTTTGTCTGCAATACCTCAAATGTAGCCAACTTGACAAATTCTTAAGTGTTATCGTAGATTTAAAATCCATCTGGCACATTGTGGTAGGTATTTGTACAGTTCTTTTAATTATACATAGCTTTAAACCTCAATCTGATGAATTTAACTCTTCGGCACCATGCCTTCATTTCAGAATGAACACTTTCATTGTGATCTTATGTTAACCTGAGAATCGATTGATTTAAAGGAAGATTGATAATCCTATACTTGTACAACATAAAAATACAGGGCTACAGGAGGGTACCTAATTAGACAGTTCTGCAAACACAGAACACATACAGGAAAAATTTCCAGCCAATTTCGCTACCTCCCAACTTCATGGATTAGAGGTAGCAGGCAAATGCTGGTGCTCCCATCTACCTTGTAGACACCCAGCCATCAAGAGTTACCAAGGTACAACCAGTGTGCTCATTGTTCACAGTAAATGTTTGCAAAACATTCAGTTTAACTTTCGGCATCATGACTGATGTCTCATCTGGATTTCAAATCTGAACAACTATAATCCTTTTGTGTTATATAAAGTTACTATTATTTTCTACAGTTCTGAGCATATTAAAATTCTATTGGATTTCAAAAAGGGACTAATAACCAATTGACTTACTATACAAATATCAACTTGTAATACTCAATGAAATTTCTTGCTGTTTACACTTTACATTTTGCTTTAGTGAACGTGTATGGGTATTTAATTTTTTTAAAGGCACCATTACATAGTATATCCTACATTTATCACATTTCTTAAAGTGTCAAGATTCTATGACTCATTTCTATGTATTTTTCTTACTTTACAAAGTAACTTGAAACAGTATAGATTTTGTAACACTTAATTTGAGCAGCTTCTTTTTTTATCACATTGAACTATAAAAAGTGCATGTTACCTTAGAAAAGTTAATATTTGCTGCTTTACTCTTTTGCAAAAACATTTGCTGTAATGAAGGAATTTGTATTTCCAAAATGTACCTTGACTGCATTTTGTAATATTTACTGCTTTATTCCTAATTCTGCTTTAAAGTATTGAACTGGGCATGAAACATTAAAATATTAATCCAGAACCTGTATAACTGGATGTTGCTTAAAATCTGTATCACTGCCATGTTGGAAACCCAGACTGCTTTTGTGATGTTTCAAATTAATAAAACTATCCTCCTCCTTATCAACTTACATGTGTCTTCATGGAATCAACAGAAGTATCACAAACACTCTAAAGCAACTGACAGCAGCTGACTCACTTTTGACTATTATGGTTCAAGATACAATGGGCATGTGATTAACCAACATATAAAACCTAATGGGAAATTCTGTCATGCCGTCATCAGAAATACAGTTCCAGTCTCCTGCTACAAAAACTGAAAAACAACAGAACATAAGCTATGTAATTTCTGAAAGAACATCTTGTAAAAAATGCACTCAAAAATCAGAATTAAAACATTTTATTTTTGCCATAAGAAGCTCTACGAACTAATATCAGGTAACGGTTAATGAAAAGTAGAACTTAAAGTCATGACAGAGAAGAGTGAACAAGTATGAACATTACAGTATTGGATGGAAATGAACAAGGTTTCATATGATTGACAGAGATGAGAAAGCCAGTGCTGCTGAATTAGTATTTAATTCTTTAGAATATGCACGCCTTGACAATACAAAATACCTTCATCATTTTTACCATTTGTTTTATCTTTTTGGTACAATGGGAAAAACCCAGCATCAATTCCTCATAGCGGTTGTGTGTGTGGGATCATTACCACCAAAATGATAATCATTTAAGATTTATTCTAAAGTGAATCTTGCAAGATTGCTACAACATTTAAAAATCTTTGCTTAGGGGCTTCCCTGGTGGCGCAGTGGTTGGGAGTCCGCCTGCCGATGCAGGGGACACGGGTTCATGCCCCGGTCCGGGAAGATCCCACATGCCGCGGAGCAGCTGGGCCCGTGAGCCATGGCCGCTGAGCCTGCGCGTCCGGAGCCTGTTGCTCCGCAACGGGAGAGGCCACAACAGTGAGAGGCCCGCGTACCGCAAAAAAAAAAAAAAAAAAAAAAAAAATCTTTGCTTTGTTTGAGCACTTTCATTTTGTCATCTTTTAACAAATTGCTATTTCAAAGTTCCTATCCAGAATATTTATAGGTAATTTAGCATAGGAGCAAATCTGAAGCCAACTTGAAAGGAAAAAAAGGAAGTTCAATTGCCAGAAAACTAAGTATAAAATAGGAACACCCCATGACAAGCTTTGAAAAGCCTCTTGCCACAGATTTCCAACCCCATAAATATTGGGGGTGAATGGTTTTAATCCCAAAGGAGTATTCTGCATGAATTCTGAACTTTGTATATAGAGACTTGTAGAAAAACAGAAGACCCTGACATACATGCAAGTAAAAGTCTTCTGGCAAAAATACAATTTAAAGTGATTTTTTCCAGTTTTCCTCCTCCCAAAAAACTCTAGAAGATACCTTCAGTAGGCCAAGTTGAAATTTCACCCTCAGAATTTACATAGAGCACAGCAGCAGCAAATAATTATATCCAGATAATTAAGAATGGATAGTTTTCCATTATAGAATTAACTCCTGGTTTGTCATAATGGCCTTGTAGAAACCACCAAGTTTTATTATGACAAACTAATTTACCTAGCAGTTTAGTCTGAAAGGACTGGAAGCTCTGCTGATATCAGTATCATTCACACTTGTAGAAGAATTATGTCTAACTGGTAAAACAGCATTAATGAAACAAACAAATTTCCACTGAAAAGATTTCAGAGTGTACCCTATAGTCAAAGAGTAATGTTATCAGTACCTACAAAGAAAGGAAACAGATATTGCAATTCCAGAGATCAGACTCTTAAGTTGTAAGGTAATTTAAAAATTTCCAAGGATTAGTTTACAAAATGGTCTTAAGGTCTCAACTCACAGAACAGAAAACGGAAAGATGCACATCATTCTAATCCTTGGTAAAGCAAAGGAGTATATTATTTTTCTTTCTTCTCATATTACTGCAAATACTGATGCCTGATACCCTCAGCTACCATCTTAAGAAACACTGAAACCATTATCTTCAAGTCTAGATTACTGTAAGAATGACGTATACATGAGAAATTATGATTAAAGCTTTAAGTTCAAAGTCAAGAAATAGACTATTTTCAAAAATACGTGGTTAAGGAGAAAGAAAATATCTATGTTGAATTAAGAAATACTTAAGCAAGGTTACAAATGACTAATAACTATGCACAACAATCTTTTTCAATATCTATTAATTTTTTTCCTTTGCAAAAATTCATTTACAGAAGTTCGACAAGTCAATCCTGTTATAAATGCTAGGCTATATATTTGTTCCAACCTGCTTCCCTTTTAGTACTAGCACTTCAATAAGTTTTTACTTTATTTTCTAAGTGTTTAAATATGTGTCATTTTAAAAGGGAGAAAGGTGGTATTTATTGTTCTCAAGATAAATGGGAATCAACAAGCCTATTTAACTTCCACGTATAGCTTCTGAATGCTATAATACTGCAGCAATTTGCAGATGGAATGGTACTTATTTTAGAAGGAGTAAAAACCTAAAAGGTCTTGCTGAAAGGAAAATACTAGATCACTGACTCAACTATGTCAAATAAAAACTTCCTATTAGAGATTCTAAGTAATATGAACATTTAAAAATATATGCCAGTAGCCTCCCGCCCAAAATATACAGGCGTCTCATTTGTGAAATTTGTCATTTATAAAGATTTATACATAAAGATTAATTTGGTGGCTTTCAGATTCAAAATTTGAAAAATGTCATGGGAATATTTTTAACCATAACAAGCAAAAAGGAAATCTCCATTTACTTCCATTCTCTGTCGCTATCATATAAGAGTGCAGAATTCAAAACAAATGCGACAGATCATTTCACCTCTTCCTGTCTGCACTACAGAGATTTGTTTTCCTTTAGTATTTTTGCCCATGGAAACCACACTGCAAAGGTATATATACAGTAGTCCAGCCACAGGTCTTTTCCAGACTATGGCAATAAAAGCAAGGTTTAATTCTAATTAGCTAAAACTACTTCATTGTTCAAATGAGAGATTTGTCTGCACGGCCATTTTCATGAGGGGCAGGAGGTTGCTATCCATTTGGGTTAGCAGAATACACAACCAAGCAGAGATTTATTCTGAAAATTTCCAGGACAACTTTAGAAGTTCTTGTTTACTTTTTATGCCATATATAAGACACGACACATTTATAGTCTCAATAATAAGAAAATTGAGAATCATCAGTAAAGTGCTAACACGGAAGGGGAAAGTTGCAAGATATACTAGGGTATGCTAATAACTCCAGTTATTTTCAAAGAACATTCAGACTGCTTCAAATTCTATTCAGGAAACTATCTCTCCAAGCTTTTTTTTTCTTTTTGCCTCTTTTAAATGTGCTGAAAGCTAACTATAAAAATGGATACTTGGGGGGGAAAAACTTCTCAATCTCTATTCAAACTTTCAGAATAATTTGCTTCTAAAAAATTATCAACAAATAATCCAACTAGACTACCTTCAGATGACATGGCAGATCAAATCAACTTGTTTTCACCTTTGTTTTACAGGTCTTCTGAAAGCCCTGACCCTTAATCCAAACCAAAACTTTCTGATATTTCAAAGGAGTTCAATAAGATTCTGGTATTATAAATTCAAACTCAGTACTGCCATCTGTTACATTCTGTTTAAAAATTGAATCATTTTCCTGCTGAATAAAAATATCTTCCCAGGTCATTGGCTTGTTCTGAGGAGTAGATGTGGTCCCTACTGGAGGTTCTTTCCCAGCATCAACCTTATACCCAATACCATCATCCTTCATGACAGGCATGGTGCCTGACTTATCAGAAAGGTATGCATATTGTCTGATCTGTAAAGACCTGCATGGATGTAAACGATAAAGCTTTGAGTCTCCAGAAGGATCTTGACTATGAACTGACTTTATGTGTGAAGACATAAACTGATAGTTGATGAAAGACTTGCCACAGGCCAAACACTGATACCTTCTCTCCCCTGTGTGATGAATTTCATGCTTTGTGCGATATTCTGCAAGAGGAAATACCTTCTCACAGTAACGGCAAGGATACTTCTTCTCCCAAGAATGAATGTTAAAATGTCTCCGCAAGCTTGTCAGACAGACATATGACCTTTTGCATACAATACAGATATAATAGACCCTTCCATCTACTATTAACTCATAGTGATCATCATGTTTTACCTTCATACGTTTATTTGCCGTCTCACTGCTAGATGTTTTTGGTATCTCATTCTCAAGTCTGGCCTCCCCTTCGTCAGGGTCATCTTTGACAGGGATCACTATATCATAAGTATCTTCACCAATATTTGCATAAACCTTGCAACCCGTCGACAAGCCTTCAATTTCAGTAGCTGTATCTAAAGTAATAATCTTCTGACCCTCCATTAGATGTTTTGATCCTAAACCTGGATCATTAGTGTTTCTAGTAATTATATCTGAAATTTTTAAAGAATTAGAAAGTGGCTCTTGCAGAAGTGTAGGAATCTGCATCTTCTGTATCAACGATCCATCAAAAGCGGTATTTGGGGGGATCTCAGCCTGTGGGACCAAAGATGTATTACTGACCGCCGAGTCTGGACTGGAGCTAATAGTGTCATCATCATCATCTATAATTTCCTCCTCCTCCTCTTCATTGGCCTTGTTTCCTGTTAAAACAGCATTGTTTGGTGGCTGCTGATTCTGCACAAGTACATTGATTGAAGGAGACATATGATTTGGAAGTGAAGAACTGACATTTGGTGGTGTAGTAAGTGATGTCTGATTTAATAAAATGATGTTGGGAGTCAGATGTGTTGGGGCCGAGGATACCAATAATTTTTCACTTCCTTGTGTTTGGTTCAGAGTTGCCTGATTCACAGAAGTAGGAAGTTTCTGAGTAGGTGTGATATTTGTTAAAGGGGGAGAGCTATTGCTCGCACAAGGTGCAACATCTGAAATAGCAACAGAGCCTGGGTTAGGCTGGACCTCTGCCACTGTATTGGTACTTGGCAAAGTCTCCTTTGCAGGCAGAATCTCAGAGCAGAAAATGACGTCATCGTCGTCATCATCTGAATCGGTAACAATGATCTTTTTCATCTCATAATCTTCAGCAGATAAGGAAAAAGACTCTGTTATAATTGGCATTATAGTGGCCCCATTTTCTTGGGCTTCATCTTTTGATTTTTGTATTTCAAGGTTCTTGTCACTAGAACCAGGAGGTAAGGTTTCTGCATTACCATCCTGAGCTGTACCTGAGATGCTTTTAACCTGTGACAATGGGACACCAAGCTCTGCTATAAATTTAACTCCTAATAACTGCCCTGATTTAATTAACTCATCAAGTAAATCTGATCTAACACGAACAATTTTAGAACTATAGATATAATTGAGAATTTCTGCAAAGATCTCTGCTCTTATAAAGCTCAGTTCAACAACTTGCCCAGCAACTGAGAAGAGCTGATGGAAGTAAGTACTAGAAGCTGAAAGGATGTTCCTGTGGGCTCGGAATTTTCGGTCTTCCACAATAACGGTAACATCACAGAAGAGTCCATGGCCGCGTTGCTCATTCAAGGAGTTCAGCAGACTGCCAGAGTATTGAATGTCTGTAGCAGAAATCAGTTTTCTACTCTCCATGCCTGTAAGAGAAAGGGAGGGGGAGGATGGGAGATTAGGAAAGAAGGACAAAAGCACTTCATCATTCAGAATTTCAGCTACAGCATCATTAACTAGTTTACTGGAGTTTTACCCGAAGTTGGATATAACTTTTTGGTTTTTATATAAATTATTCTTACAGGCTGGTTTTTGGACCACATGTCAAATCTCATGACTTTCCCCTGAGAAGAGACAAGCCAGTTTTAAATTGATCTACAGATTTGAACATTAATCTCTTCCTTTGAATCTCAGATTCATGCATCACCACTAGGCTAGTTTTAAAGACTAAAATTAATTTTCTTAGTTCCAATTTTGGATTTTCTCCTCAAGAAGAGTTAAGAGTTAATTTTTAACTGTCTTAAAACTTTAAGAAAAATCTTCATCATGAACACATAAAAGTTATTTCACCTGTAAATGAATGTTTTGAATGTCAGAAAAGCTTGGTGTGTGCAACACTGAGTCCAAAATATGTAGTCTTCCTAAATTTTAACTTATCTTTAAGAACATATTCAACAGCTATTCCCTGCAGCCAGTGACTAAATCAGAATTTATAAACACTGGCAATTATTACCTCTATTATTTTTCTATTCTTACTTTGATTGGGATGCCTCATCTGGATAAACTATGAAACACCTTTCTTACCCTCTCCTCTTTCTTCTTCCCCTTGCCACTTCCCCTCACCTGCCTACCCTTACAATCTCCAGAGGCGGAATGTTAAACAGAGTGCCAAATGAAGTCAACAGATGCTGTTGTGAAAAAATAAAACAAAGGAAAAGAAAAGTTTACCATTTCTTAAAGCTCATTTGCATGAAAACACAAAACATTGAATTTTGTTGGTAAAGAATTATGAGCATTGATATGAGAACTTTCTTCACACCAAATGAACTAGTGAAAATTAAGATATAAACTTACTGGAACAGAGCAGACATCACTCTAGAAAAAAAGGGGAGGGGGACTGTCAATAAATAGTATTGCTGTGTACCACCCCCAAAACAATTTTTGGCACTTTGCAGAAGATATATCCAATAACAATGACACGGAATTTAAATAAATAAATAGATAAATAAATACATGTATATATAATTAAAAATTAGTTGACCTGAGAAAACCATAATTCAAAAAGAGTCATGTACCACAATGTTCACTGCAGCTCTATTTACAATAGCCAGGACATGGAAGCAACCTAAGTGTCCATCGACAGATGAATGGATTAAGAAGATGTGGCACATATATACAATGGAATATTACTCAGCCATAAAAAGAAACAAATTGAGTTATTTGTAATGAGGTGGATGGACCCAGAGTCTGTCATGCAGAGTGAAGTAAGGCAGAAAGAGAAAAACAAATACCATATGCTAACACATATATATGGAATCTTAAAAAAAAATGGTTCTGATGAACCTAGGGGCAGGACAGGAATAAAGACGCAGACGTAGAGAATGGACTTGAGGACACGGGGAGAGGGAAGGTTAAGCTGGGATGAAGTGAGAGAGTGGCATGGACATATACACACTACCAAATGTAAAATAGATTGCTAGTGCGAAGCAGCCGCATAGCACAGGGTGATCAGCTCGGTGCTTTGTGACCACCTAGAGGGGTGCGATAGGGAGGGTGGGAGGGAGACGCAAGAGGGAGGGGATATGGGGATATATGTATATGTATAGCTGATTCACTTTGCTGTACAGCAGAAACTAAACATTGTAAAGCAATTATACTCCAATAAAGATGTTGAAAAATAATAAAATAAAATAAAATAGATAAGCGGGGGAAAAATTAGTTGATAAGTACTTTTGGTAAAGAAACACTTTTTATTGCTAATATTCTTTCTCTTTAGAGTTACCAAAGTAGTACCACTGTCACAGTTCTTAAGTTATATACACGTGGAAGACAGGGCGTCTCAAATATCTTCTAAATTTTTCAAAATAATAGCTTAAAAACAAAAAATAGGAGAAAAGTCTAGAAATCAAGGATTTAAAACATCATGTTATAAGGCATTGCTTGTTAACGGTACCAAGGAATTCCAGGTTACCATAAAGGCATTCATCAGAAAGGGTGACCTTTGGACAGCGAGCCAGCAACCTGGGCTACCGAAATATGGGGATTTCGACACAAGTCCCTTTTCAGTGGATAGATAGGTTTTCTGAATACGGTCCCACTATTTTTGTCGTTTGCACATGGGTGTTCCCAATGGGGGAATGATTTAAATGTACGTGTCCAGGTGACACCGGGACTTGGTTTCATTTTGTTGTTTAGGTTACCTCCTCTTCCCTGTTAAGGTGGACCCAGGAACAGCACAAATCGGTCTGAACCCACCCTAACCAAGATTTGCGACCCGACTGTGGAAAAGCCGTTCCTCATTCCTGTGAGACAAATCCTTGACCGAGGGCAGGTGAAGGTGGGAAAGAGAAACACCACCCGCGAGACTGAAACAACCGACACGCGGCTCCCTGCGGCAGCTGAACCCCATCTTCCTCCTTCCACCCCCTCTTCCCATTCGCACCCGGCCGGCTGCAACCGAGGTTTTTAACCCCCATTCACGCGGAAAAGCAGCTTCTCGCAAATACAGATGGAGGTCCAGCCAGCACAGTCAGGGCGGGGGTAGTAAGGCGAGGCGAGCCGGGGAAAGTAGAAGGTGGCGAACCGGAGGGTGGGGTGTTGGGAGGGGATGAGGCCAAGCAGGCGGCATTGTTATGCCCTGGGAAGGGGACGGAAGGGGAGGATGGGCCAGGCCGAAAAGCTCTAAATCAAAGGGCTAGGAGGGGAAAAGAGGCGCAAAAAAGGCAGGCAGAGGGGCGAGGAAAACGCCGAGCGGTTCTCCGCGGTGGGCTCCCCACGCTCCGGGCCTACCCCGGGCGCCGGCAGACCCTCGGCCCCTGACGGCGGAGGGGACCGCGCCGCGGCCCTCCCGGTTCGTCCCCTCCTTCGCTCCCGGGCCCACACAAAGAAAGGGCCGGAGGAGCGGAGCCTCCGTCTCCGCCGCTTCCTGGTTCAAGTGAGGAGAAAGCGAAGGCAGGCGCGGCCCAGGGACGGAGGAAGCAGGCGCGATCCCTCGCCCCCTCCCGGGTCGCGGCCGGCTCCTCACCTGCTTCCCGGCGCTGCAGCTTCTCGTCGTCGGGCCGCGCGGAAGGGTGGGAGTCCTCCAACAACCAGAAGCCGGACTCCGCGGCGACTCGGCTCCTTCTTTAAACGTCGCTCCAGTCTTGGTCGACGTCGACGCGGCTACCGCCTCCCGCCGCCACCACTGCCACAGCTGCCCCAAGCCGCCGACAGAGGGCACCGCGCGGGGGCGAGGCGCCAAAGGCAAAGGCGCCCTCCTCTTCCGAGTGCGGTTCGGCTCTTTCCGGAGGGGCCCGAGCGTTAGGCCGCGCCGCTTCGGCGCCCCACTCCGCCTTCGGCTCCTTCCGCAGGGGGCGGAGGAAGACTGGGAAGTACCGGGAGAGCTCGGCCCCTTCCGGAGGGCGAAAGGGTGGGAAAAAGGAAAGATGGGGTAATGCGGTCACAAACGGTTGGGATGCGAGGGAAGGTAGTCGCTTTCGTCTACGTTCCGTGTAAGCTTCTAGGGAGTAAAAACTGAGAGACTAGACGGGTTTCATTTCTTTTGAAAGTTTGAAACTGCTCTATTTAATAGCCTGTTAGATGATAAACCACCTTGAAATATAATCAGAATAAATATAATCAAACAATGTATCGACTCATTATGATTTATGATAATCCAAGTTCTAGGATAACACGATGACAACTGCATTATAATATATACTTTGAAGAAATAAATTCAGTTTTTGGACAAGTACTATCTTCTTAACTGAATACTAAATGATGCAACACTATGTTAATTCCTTCATTTCAACTATCGTTTTCTGACCACCTGTTTGATCTGTACCAAATCTTATGTTAGGTTCTGTGGAATACAAAAATGAATAAGCCAAGGTCTCTACCTTTTCAAAGAGCTCAGTAGATAGGTACTCAAACATCGACAAAATATTTGTAAGGTACAGAACACAGAGAAAGGAGTAGCAAACTGAATTTGAGCTGCATCTTGAAAGATAAATAATATTAACACTTGCATTGTTAATTTATTATTCTTATTTACATAGCATTTCCTCCTCAGAGGGCTTTACTGTCTGACACATGGTAGGTGTTCAATAATTGTTTAGTGAATGAATATATGAATGAGTTGTGCTAATTTTAAAAACTCTTCTGGTAATACACTTCCGACTGAGTACCACGATGAATGGAGCAATGGGATGGGTGTTTGGAGAGCAAAATATTTCCCTTTAGGCTGGTTATTGATCATATTCAACTAAAGAACAAAATAGCAGCATTTTCTTCAACAACTAGAGCCATGCACTACCTTCATTTTCTTTTAAAAAATATGTATAGGATAATATTGCATCAGTTTCCAAAAACTTGAATTGGCACTTATTTACCATTCAGTTGGAATGTCCACCAGGCTACTCACTATCTCTAATTTTCTTCAACATAAAATCAGACAAAGATGTCATCATCTATCGATCTCTCATCTATTCTACATTCTCCTCAATAAAGTAAAGCCACATAGCATAACATCAAAGTAGTGTAATACAGCTGTATTTTCACATGGAGATAAGAAATCCAAATGAAATTCCTTAGGCGTTTCTCCAAGGTTTGGTATTGTGGGAAAACAATCTATGTGGGAATTACTGCATTATTAGTTTTTGATTATGCCTTAAAATTATGAAAGTTTTATTGTTTAATATAAAAACATTTCATGGAAAATAGGAGTGTGCTGTTGTAAAAGAAACGAAGACAGATGGTAGTATTTTCCTGGTAACTGAGCATTTAACAAAACTAGTTAGCAGATTAATGACCATTTTTCTGAGTCATCCTCCCCCAAAATTTAGTAGCAAAAAAAAAAAAAAATTAGGAAATAAGACAAAGTACATTTTGAAAGTTTAGGATCTATTTATCTTTCAGTAGCTTAGTTGACTAAAACTAAAATGAGACATTTCTTTGAAATACAGATCACAGTGGCAGTAGCTGCCACTCTTGATATCAAATGTGTGTTGGTTACCTCTCAGTAAATTGTAAGATGCAATACATTTTCTTTTGCACCAGCACCAACAACACCAAGGCCCCCAACAGAATTGCCTTCCCTTTGTCCCTTTCCTGAAAGGGCTTTAAAAGTGTGGAGCCACAACTGAGGTATGATGAAGGCCTATTACTTCGAAGTGCAGGAAACTGTCTCTTCCCTTCTGTCCATGTCGCTCAGCCCCTAACTCAGCAAAAACTAAGCTAAAATATAAAAAGCTACCTATAACCCATGCACCTAAGGTCAATTAATCTATGACAAAAGAGGCAAGAATATACAATGGAGAAAGGACAGTCTCTTCAACAAGTGGTGTTGGGAAAGCTGGACAGCTACATGTAAATCAGTGAAATTAGAACACTCCCTCACACCATATACAAAAACAAACTCAAAATGGTTTAAAAACCTAAATGTAAGACATGACACCATAAAACTCCTAGAAAGGTACATAGGTGAAACATTCTTTGACATAAATCGTAGCAATATTTTCTTAGCTCAGTCTTCCAAGGCAAAAGAAATAAAAGCAAAAATAAATGGGACCTAATCAAACTTAAAAGCTTATGCACAGCAAAGGAAACCATCAACAAAATTAAAAGAATGGGAGAAAATATTTTCAAACAATGCAACTGACAAGGAGTTAATATCCAAAATATAAAAACAACTCATACAACTCAATATCCAAAAAACAAACAACCCAATCAAAAACATGGGCAGAACACCTAAATAGACATTTTTCCAAAGAAGACATACAGATGGCCAATAGGCACAAAAAAAGATGCTCAACACCACTAATTATTAGAGAAATGCAAATCAAAACCACAATGAGATAACACCTCACACCATTCAGGATGGCTGTCATCAAAAAGTCTACAAATAATAAATGCTGGAGAAGGTGTGGAGAAAAGGGAATCCTTGTACACTGTTGGTGAGAACATAAATTGATGCAGCCACTATGGAAAACAGTATGGAGGTTCCTTAAAAAACTAAAAATAGAACTACTATGTGATCCAGCAATTCCACTTCTGGGTATATATCAGTAAAAAAACAAAAACTCTAATTCAAAAAGATACACGCACCCCAATGTTCATAGCAGCACTATTTACAAAAGCCAAGACATGGAAACAATCCAAATGCCCATCAACAGATGATTGGCTTAGAGATGTGGTACATATATATACAATGGAATATTATTATTCAACCAGAAAAAAGAAGGAAATATTGCCATTTGCAGCAACATGGATGGACCTAGAGAGTATTATCCTTAGTGAAATAAATCAAAGACAAATACTATATGATATCACTTATATATGGAATCTAAAAATAATACAGATGAATCTATATACAAAACAGAAACAGACTCACAGACATAGAAAACAAACTCATGGTTACCAAAGGGTAGAGGGAGAGGGGGAGGGACAAACTGGGAGTATGGGATTAATAGATGCACACTACCATGTATAAAGTAGATAAGCAACAAGGATTTTCTGTATAACACAGGGAACAATACTCAATATCTCATAATAACCTATAATGGAAAATAATCTGAAAAAATTAATATATATATATATAACTGAATCACTTTGTTGTACACTTGAAACTAACAAATATTGTAAATCAACTATACTTCAAATTAAAAAAAATTAAAAAGAAAAAAGTTACCTATAATTAAAGGGGATCCAATGATCAGGAAAGGAATTTTTTGGTAGGAAAAGCAGAGCAGACCAAGAAATCTGAGTGGCCTTAACAGCTGCTTTTGGGACAAGGTCTTTGGAAAGTTTCATTAATTTTCTGTTTCTCAACAAGTTATTTCACCTTTCACTTTCTTTTTATCTGAAGGCTTAACCCTACTTCAAACAACATAGTAGCTTTTAAAGACAAGAACCTTTATCAAATGGATTTGGAGGTATCAATTGTTTCACATTCTAAAAAGATTTTTGATTGGCTGATAATGGAATCAGGTTTTATAACCATGTGTCAGTTTGCTTGCCTTTGCCTTTTTTGAACTTGATTATGAATTCCATGAGGCCAGCAACTGTCCTCTCCTGTGTTAAAATGTCAAGAATCTTGTGGATGCTTAGTATATATTAATTGATGACAATAAAAGATAAAAAACCAGGACTTCCCTGGTGGCGCAGCGGTTAAGAATCTGCCTGCCAATGTAGGTGACACGGGTTCGAGCCCAGGTCCAGGAAGATCCCACGTGCCACGGAGCAACTAAGCCTGTGCACCACAACTACTGAGCCTGCGCTCCAGAGCCCGCGAGCCACAACTGCTGAGCACGCGTGCCACAACTACTGAAGCCCACGCGCCTAGAGCCCATGCTATACAACAAGAGAAGCCACCGCAATGAGAAGTCCGCGCACCGCAATGAAGAGTAGCCCCGGCTCGCTGCAACTAGAGAAAGCCCACGTGCAGCAACGAAGACCCAATGCAGCCAAAAATAAATAAATAAATAAATAAATTTTTAAAAAGATAAAAAACGGCATTCATTCAGTCCTAGAGCCCTTCCACTGAGTTATGCTTAGCTACACAGATTTAGTAAGGTCACTACACAAGTATAAAAAGAAACCACAGTAAGGTATAGTGGAAATAACAAAGACTTGGGCAGATGTGAGTGGGTTGGGATTCTGGTACTCCCACTTAGCTGTGTGACCTTGAGCCTGATTCTTCATATGTAAAATAGAGATAATAATACCTTCCCATAGAGTTGTTTTGAGGATTAAATGAGTTAACTACCGATAGTGTCAAACTGTGTACAGTTTCCAAAATATGACATGGTGTTTACTGCTTTCATGTCTGTGCCTGGAACCCTAAGCCTGTAATAACCATTCCTTTTGTATTCACACTGTGCCTCTCCTGTTGTTTGGCAAGTGCCTGGTCTTCAAGAAAGACACAACTCAAACACTAACATGTTTGTGAAGCCTGCCTTGATGGTAGATGATAGACAGATATGGTTACTTAATATTGAAGGAATGAGTGTCTGGAACCCAGTAAGTTCTAAATATATGTTTGCTTTTTCATCACTCTCCCCTTTTCTGCTTTATCCCAACAATTCTCTCTTTAAGTGACTTGTTTGATACAGTTGATTCTCCTTTTCTTCTAAAGTCAATTGGATAGGGATATATAACCCTCCTACTGAGAAAAAGGAAGTGGATATTGCCGACAATAATACAATCTACCCCCCAAAAGCAACAGGTAGCTTATTTCGAATATGAAAAAAGTTGAGAGAATATACTACAAATGTGTCCTTTGTGAAAAATTACTTGGCAATATGAAATCAAATCTGATAAGAAATGAGTCAAAATGAAGAATTAAGAATGGACATTTTGCAGTGCACCAGTCTATGTAAATGGAGGACTAAGACCAAACAACAAGGTTATGAATATGTGATAGAATGAAACTATTATAAACCCTGACACAATAAAAATCCATTCATTCATTTGTTCATTAAATACATATCACTTAGTACCTACTCCGTGCCAGGCAATGCTCTACACACTGTGGATACAATCATCATCAAGATGAAGTCGCAGTCTTCATGAAACTTAGATTCTAATGGGAGAGACATACAGTAAACATATTATCTAAATATATAACATAATATCAGATAGTAATGAGTGCTATGAAGAAAAATAAATAGCATAAAGGGGGAGAGAATAATGAGGGTGCTATTGTAAATAGTGTGGTCAGGGACGACCTCTCTGAAAAGATGATGGATGAGCAAAGAACGGAATGAACTAAGGGAAAGAGCCATGCAAATATCTGGGGAAGAGCACTCTAGGCAGTGGAACATGTCAATGCCCTTCAACCAAAGACTATCAGGAACTTACTCATAGCTGACAAGTTGGGTTTATTATTCTTTGCAGGCAGGGAGAATGAACACCATAGGGAACCATGGGGTGTTTCAGTAAGAGAATGTTAGAAAGAACCTACTATAGTATTTGAGTGATTTACGGGAGGGTCTAAGGAAGTGGCAGTTCGCTCTAAATCAGATGCTGTCAGAAAGCAGGGGCAATTGTATGATTGGGCATCTCAATAACCTCATACATAGGGAGGGCAGACTAAGGCAAAAATAAAGCTGTAATTGATAAAGTAGCAGTCACCCATTTTGGCCAAGAGAGGGGGTGTTTGGTGTTTTCTGGGTGGCACAGTGACTTTTTTTTTGTCTGTGCTTAGACAAAATTATGAAGTGGCCTTATTTCGTCTCACGTTGTCAGTCATCTAGTGACCTTGTCTTAGATTGGTGTTCTGTGAGTTTACGTCCAACAGAAGAACATGGCCTGAGCGCTAGTCAGCTTCCAGATATCAGGGGCTGCTTCCCAATCCATTTTCTCTAACAACAAGTGAAAAGCCTTAGAATATAAGGAATAAATTTTAGAGGTGGTGGGAGAGGAGGGAGGAGGTACAATATTGGCTATCTCCTCATCTTTAGTAGAAAATAGTTAATAGTGCATTATTATTGTATGGGACATACTTATACTAAAACATTATTCATTGTTTAGCTGAAATTCAAATGTAAGCGAACCTACTGTATTTTTTTTCTTTTTGCTAAATCTGACAACACTAAAATAAAAACACTGTCAGCTGCATAGGAAATACTTTGAATACTTGGTGCTTTTTCTTCTCGTCCCACTTAGATTTTTATTTGAAATCAGGATAGACTCAGAAAAAAATATGTAATTCGATTTGAGCCATTCCTATATATTCTACATGTACATAGACGCCCACATCTGTGCATATATTGTTATTATGTATATGTACGTATGTACATACATACACACACACGAGAAACAGTAAAAGCATCCAATAGTATAGAATATGTAACACACACGCACAGAAGGCACCTGGAACACAAGCAGAATTGACTGTGTTGGTGATACGGCCACTCAGTGAAATGTATCTTGTGGTCTGTCATCCTTCCTTTCGGTCATTTCAAGTATGAGGCTGAGAAAAACACGGTCTCCGATCCAACTTGGACCCGGCGCGCCTCCTGAGGAACCGGAAGGATGAGAGGAACCGATTGCAGCGGCGGTTTATTTACACGGATGCACACACCCCTTTCACGTCGGCGGGAGGCCACGTAGACCTGGGGAAGGATTTTGCCGGCGTACCCGGAATGGTTTCCTCAGCGTTGGTTGGGCGGGGGAGGGTAGCGCAGCGGCGCGTTCTGGGAGCCGAAGAGACCGAGATCTTCCCGGGCTCTTGAGAGTGTTACCTCTTTCGCGGCAACAATGGCTCGAGTGTCTCGCTCGCGCGGCCCGGAGTGGGAAGCATCGCAGTTCGTCGAAGAGCCCCGAGCCCGCGGGGCGGCCGCTCTCGTTCGCACTCTTGCTCTCGGCCCGGGGACCGGAATGGCCTCAGCCATCAGCTGGGTGGCCTCAGCCGAGGCTCCCGAAACCAGCTCTGCGGCCCTGGCTTGCGGTGTCGTTCGCGAGAGCTGCCCTCGGCACCTCGGTGCTCCCCTTCCGCTTCTGCGTCCTCGTCCGCTGAGCGCTGCCGCCACTCGCGCCGCTGCGGGAGCGACGAGCCGGTACCCAGCCTCCTGGACCGGGAGGAGGTGAGTGATGCGGCCGCACCTTCGCTCTGAGGAGCCCACTTGCCTTCAGAGTTCGCTTCATCTCTCATCCCGCTTCTGAACGGTTCCAATTAAGCATTTTCTACCTTCTTTGCGCCCATTTCCATCTTTTGCTTCAGTCCACGACAGCTCCTTATTTGCCCTTTTTCTCCCTTAATTCTCACTCATCCTTGGGCTCCTTCATACGGTGCTGTGACCCCTCCACCCCCTTTCACCTCTGGTCTGGCAGAAGACATGCCCAAGGGTCCCAGACCTATTTACGTTGTGTTATCATTTGTGAGCAAGTTTTTATTCCCCACTAGACTGAGTTCGTGGAAAGGAGGAGCCCGATTTTACTCATCACAGAATTCGCAGTGCCTAGCACTTAGTAAGAGCTCAACCATTGTGTGTTGAATGAATGAACAGATTGGTTTGAGATGATAACAGGATGTGTAAGTGGAAATTCTTTGTAGGGAGTTGGGAAGGGTTGAGATTAAGGGTTTAAACTGGAGAAGAGAAAACCTTCCCCCACGACAGGATTGGATGAACGTAGGAAAAGCAATGTGCGTAACTGCAAATGGGGCTACCTTGAGAAAGGTCTTGTTAAATGGTCTCAATCTTGACCTTGAAGAATGAGGGAAGGGTGAGATCAATTTTCCTCTAATGAAAGTGAGTATTGGAGCGGAAAAATAGTTTAAGAAGGAAAAGTTCTAATTATTGCTGTGTAAGTAGTCATACCTCCCAAGTGCCTTGAATGTGTTAAAAATGAGAAATTTACAAACATTACAGGCATTGAGGGGCAGGTTGAAATTACAACAGTTGGGAGATGTCTTGATGATTTTTTTTCTTCCAGCAGTGGAAGGTAATAAAGCATAGTGAGGAGGAAGATAGTGGATGGATTCAGACTGCCTGAGTTTGAAGCCCTGCTTTGCCACTTAATACCTGTATAACTTTGGGTATTGAGAGTTTACCTGAGCTACTCTGTGGTGTTGCTGCCTCAGCGTCCATTTTGTTTGCAGGGTCTAGCCCTCTCCTGTAAGCACATGCCCTAGATAGCAACCCGTAAAATCACAAGCAAATGTAAGTTCCTGATATGACTTCCCTAACAGCCCCTGTGATCTGCAGTCTCCCCTGCCTCCCAGTGCCGGTATGCTGTATGGCCCCCTTAGAGAAGACCCTCGTGGGGCTTACCAAAACCCCCGCTCTTTTGGTTTAAATTGACCAAAATGTCCCTAGCCTGGGAACCCCAAAGCACTCCACCCACAGACTGTAATAAAAGCATGTGCCCCAGGTCCTGTCACTCTCTGCACCCTATCTTGACCTCCCCATATAACCCCTCGAGGTGTGCTGGATACTTCCTACCGGACCTGTGAGTAATAAACTTCTCTATTTCAATTTCTCTTGTGGTCTGTTGTTGAACTTTGGCTCACCATCTGGCACCCTGTGCTCCACTTAACAAATGTTAATTTAAGGAAGTCAAAACATTGGGCAAATTACTTAACCTCTCCAAGGTACATTTCTTCACCTGTAAAAACAGGGATAAAAATAGTGCTGACATTTTTAGGGTTGTTGTAATGATTTAGTGCCTGGAACATAATACACATTATGTTTTAGCTATTAGGGTTTCACACCTGGGAGGAGGAACAGTAAAAATAGTCCTGAGTTATATTGGAGACCTACCTCTCCAAGTTATATGTTTCAGAAAGGTCACCCACAATCTGTGTCAATCAAAAAGCAAACAGGTTATTTTAGAATCCCAACCAAAAGGTGTAGGAACAGCTTGGATGAAATTTGCATTTGTGCATGTAGAAGATAATTCATCTTGAGTCCAGATGAAACCAGGTAGCAGCAGGGACTGTTTTAATGGTCTCTTATTCACCCTGTTGGTGAGAGAGGTAATCCCTCCCTAGGGTTATGGGGCAGCTGAACATAGGACACCTGACACTGGACACATAAGATCCACTATGCAGGGATAATCTGGAACTGCACCTGTCCCTTTAATAAAGAGGGTTGTTTGGCTAGGGGACCCTTTCTGCAGGAGCAGAGTGGGAAGGGGAATTTGCAGTTAGGCCGTTGGAGGCCCTACTGGTTTCCCCAGATGTCAAAGCAGCACATAATATTGGGCCTTAATTTTAGGCCCTACACCACAAGGACTGTGTGTCTTTACAGTCTGGCAGGCATCATTGGCCCCTATACTTATATATTCCAAGGGCTATTATTTGTATGTTTACTTTTAGATTATCTGCTTCTGGAACTGGGTGACCCTCTGAGTCCAAATCTGCAGTTATAATACCTTTTCCTCTGAATAAAGAAGTAAAAAATAATTTATTTAAGCAATGAGACCAAATATATTTATTTTGTAAGGATTAAAAAAAAAACAGAGACACAAGCAGCTAAACTTTGGAGAATTGAGCCTCTTGTTAGTTTTCTCCTTTTCTTTTTTTCAGTTTATGAGTAATAGTAAATACTAAACAGAAGAAATGACAAACATTATAATAAAACAAAAAAAATTTAATGTCCTCCAAAGAACAGATAGACAATGTATTCCTTTTCCAAAAAGGAACTAAAGGAAAAACAAAGAAAACAAACCCTGGATTTCATTGAATACAACTTCTGTCACATAGAACTTTTCAGAGCTCCCTTTATTTTCTACTTCTTGTAGTGCTTCATTTTTTTTTCAAAATTGAAATATTTACTTGACAGAAAATTTTTGAATTTGGTAAAGAAATGGCAATAACTGGTACATACATTAATTCAAAATATTTCTACTAAGCACCAAATAGTTCCCAAATTTTTCACCAAGAACCTCTTCATCACTGAAAGAATGCCTAAAATGTAATCAGTTTAGTTAGGTTTTTAATCAAGAAATCTAAAGATGCCAATCAGTAGTGCTTCATTTTTAAAAGCTGTCTTTACTAGGTCCTGGGTTTCTGAAAACTAAAGTTTTAACCAAATTGGAACAGACTTCTTTTTCCTTTCATAAATATGCATAAACAAATGAAGTTATTTCCAAATGTAAAACTGTTTCTGTCACATATTGCAGAAGATGAAATGAGCAATTAGGAGCTCTGTCATGCATGCGGCAGAAGGGGTGTGCTTGACAGCCTCCCAGGCTGCATTTCTAGCCTGGCTGTTCAGGCTGTCTGTAGTCTGTACCATTTGATAGTACTATCAGAACATCAGACCCTAAGTGTTAAGTTTACATTTATACCAAGTTTTTTATTAATTTAAAGTTTAAAACATAAAGGGAGAATAGAATAACTGGACTTGTTGAATTTGAATATATATAAAATTTATATATATATATATATATATATATATATAATGGAATTCAGCTTTTTTTTTTTGCGGTACGCGGGCCTCTCACTGCTGTGGCCTCTCCCACTGCGGAGCACAGGCTCCGGACGTGCAGGCTCAGCAGCCATGGCTCATGGGCCCAGCCGCTCCATGGCATGCGGGATCTTCCCGGACCGGGGCACGAACCCGCGTCCCCTGCATCGGCAGGCGGACTCTCAACCACTGCGCCACCAGGGAAGCCCGAATTCAGCTATTTTTAAATTTTTTTATTTCCATATTTAAATTTATATTTCATAACATTTCTACCTATTGAAATCCATGAGTTCACTCCAGTACCTCAAATTCCAATCCATAGCACAGCATTCATTCTAGCTTTCCCCGTTTTTCTAGAATTCACCTATTGAGTTATAATTTACATGCCTATATCTTCTGGAAAATTAAGTGAGATAGGATTAGAGAATTGGGAGCTCCTGAAGTATGAGGACTTTCTGCAAAGAATCCTTGTTTTAGACTGAATTGTGTGCCCCCAAAATTCATATGTTGAAGCCCTAACCCTCGAAGTGACTGTAATTGGCAATAGGGCTTTTAAGGAGGTAATTAAGTTTAAATAAGCTCATAAGGATGAGACCCTAATTCAGTAGGACTGGTGTCCTTATAAGAAGAAGAGACACCAGAGATCTCGGTCAATCAGTATCTCTCTGTCTCTCTCTCTCTCTCCTTCTATCTCCCCCTTATCCTCCTCTCTCCCTCTACTCTTCCTCTCTCCCTCTCTCCCCACTCCCACCTCTCCTGACCTGAGCACAGAGGACACAGAGAAGAGGCCAAGCAAGAAGGTGGCATTCTACAAGCCAGGAACAGAGGTCTCACCAGAAACCAACACTGATGTCACCTTGATCTTGCATTTCTTTTTTTTTAAATTTTATTTAATTTTATTTATTTTTTTAAACAGCAGGTTATTAGTTATCCATTTTATACATATTAGTGTATATATGGCAATCCCAATCTCCCAATTCATCCCACAACCACCACCACCCCCCGCCACTTTCCCCCCTTGGTTTCCATATGTTTGTTCTGTACATCAGTGTCTCAATTTCTGCTCTGCAAACTGGTTCATCTGTACCATTTTTCTAGGTTCCACGTATATGCGTTAGTATACGATATTTGTTTTTCTCTTTCTCACTTACTTCACTCTGTATGACAGTCTCTAGATCCATCCACGTCTCTACAGATGACTCCATTTCTTTCCTTTTTATGGCTGAGTAATATTCCATTGTATATATGTACCACACCTTCTTCATTCATTCGTCTGTCAATGGGCATTTAGGTTGCTTCCACATCCTGGCTATTGTAAATATTGCTGCAATGAACATTGGGTGCATGTGACTTTTTGAATTACAGTTTTCTCTGGGTATATGCCCAGTAGTGGGATTGCTGGGTCATATGGTAATTCTATTTTTAGTTTTTTAAGGAACCTCCATACTGTTCTCCACAGTGGCTGTATCAATTTACATTCCCACCAACAGTACAAGAGGGTTCCCTTTTCTCCACACCCTCTCCAGCATTTATTGTTTCTAGATATTTTTATGATGGCCATTCTGACTGGTGTGAGGTGATATCTCATTGTAGTTTTGGTTTGCATTTCTCTGATAATTAGTGATGTTGAGCATCCTTTCATGTGTTTGTTGGCAATCTGTATATCTTCTTTGGAGAAATGTCTATTTAGGTCTTCTGCCCATTTTTGAATTGGGTTGTTTGTTTTCTTGATATTGAGCTGCTTGTAAATTTTGGAGATTAATCCTTTGTCACTTGCTTCATTTGCAAATATTTTCTCCCATTCTGAGGGTTGTCTTTTGGTCTTGTTTATGGTTTCCTTTGCTGTGCAAAAGCTTTTAAGTTTCATTAGGTTCCATTTGTTTATTTTTGTTTTTATTTTCATTACTCTAGGAGGTGGAACAAAAAAGATCTTGCTGCAATTTATCTCAAAGAGTATTCTTCCTGTGTTTTCCTCTAAGAGTTTTATAGTGTCCAGTCTTACATTTAAACTCTAATCTATTTTGAGTTTATATTTGTGTATGGTGTTAGGGAGTGTTCTAATTACATTCTTTTACATGTAGCTGTCCACTTTGCCCACCACCACTTATTGAAGAGGCTGTCTTTTCTCCATTATATATCCTTGCCTCCTTTGTCATAGATTAGTTGACCATGGGTGTGTGGGTTTATCTCTGGGCTTTCTATCCTGTTCCATTGATCTATGTTCCTATTTTTGTGCCGGTACCATATTGTCTTGATTACTGTAGCTTTGTAGTATAGCTAAAGTCAAGGAGTCTGATTCCTCCAGCTCCGTTTTTTTCCCTCAAGACTGCTTTGACTATTCGGGGTCTTTTGTGTCTCCATACAAATTTTAAGATTTTTTGTTCTAGTTCTGTAAAACATGCCATTGGTGATTTGATAGAGATTGCATTGAATCTGTAGATTGCTTTGGGTAGTATAGTCATTTTCACAATATTGATTCTTCCAATCCAAGAACATGTTATATCTCCCATCATGTTTGTATCATCTTTAATTTCTTTCATCAGTGTCTTATAATTTTCTGCATACAGGTCTTTTGTGTCTCTAGGTAGGTTTATTCCTAGGTATTTTATTCTTTTTGTTGCAGTGGTAAATGGGAGTGTTTCCTTAATTTCTCTTTCATATTTTTCATCACTAATGTATAGGAATGCAAGAAATTTCTGTGCATTAATTTTGTATCCTGCAACTTTACCAAGTTCATTGATTAGCTCTAGTAGTTTTCTGGTGGCATCTTTAGGATTCTCTATGTATAGTATCATGTCATCTGCAAACAGTGACAATTTTACTTCTTCTATTCCAATTTGTATTCCTTTTATTTCTTTTTCTTCTCTGATTGCCATGGCTAGGACTTCCAAAGCTATGTTGAATGATAGTGGTGAGAGTGGACATCCTTGTCTTGTTCCTGATCTTAGAAGAAATGATTTCAGTTTTTCACCATTGAGAATGATGTTTGCTGTGGGTTTGTTGTATATGGGCTTTGTTATGTTGAGGTAGGTTCACTCTATGCCCACTTTCTGGAGAGTTTTTATTATAAATGGGTGTTGAATTTTGGCAACAGGTTTTTCTGCATCTATTGAGATGATCATATGGTTTTTCTTCTTCAATTTGTTAATATGGTGTATCACATTGATTGATTTGTGTATATTGAAGAATCCTTGCATCCCTGGGATAAAACCCACTTGATCATGGTGTCTGATCCTTTTAATGTGTTGTTGGATTCTGTTTGCTAGTATTTTGTTGAGGATTTTTGCATCTATATTCATCAGTGATATTGGTCTGTAATTTTCTTTTTTTGTAGTATCTTTGTTTGGCTTTGGTATCCGGGTGATGGTGGCCTCGTAGAATGAGTTTGGGAGTGTTCCTTCCTCTACAATTTTTTGGAAGAGTTTGAGAAGGATGGTTGTTAGCTCTTCTCTAAATGTTTGATAGATTTCACCTGTGAAGCCATCTGGTCCTGGACTTTTGTTTGTTGGAAGATTTTTAATCACAGTTTCAATTTCATTACTTGTGATTGGTCTGTTCATATTTTCTATTTCTTCCTGGTTCAGTCTTGGAAGGTTATACCTTTCTAAGAATTTGTCCATTTCTTCCAGGTTATCCATTTTATTTCCATAGAGTTGCTTGTAGTACTCTCTCATGATCCTTTGTATTTCTATGGTGTCCATTGTAACTTCTCCTTTTTCATCTCTAATTTTATTGATCTGAGTTCTCTCCCTCTTTTTCTTGATGAGTCTGGCTAAAGGTTTATCAATTTTGTTTATCTTCTCAAAGAACCAGCTTTTAGTTTTATTGATCTTTGCTATTGTCTTCTTTGTTTGTATTTCATTTATTTCTGCTCTGACCTTTATGATTTCTTTCCTTCTACTAACTTTGGGTTTTGTTTGTTCTTCTTTCTCTACTTCCTTTAGGTGTAAGGTTAGGTTGTTTATTTGAGCTGTTTGTTGTTTCTTGAGGTAGGATTGTATTGCTGTAAACTTCCCTCTTAGAACTGCTTTTGCTGCATCCCCTAGGTTTTAGATCGTTGTGTTTTCATTGTCATTTGTCTCTAGGTATTTTTTGATTTCCTCTTTAATTTCTTCAGTGATCTCTTGGTTATTTAGTAGTGTATTGTTTAGCCTCCATGTGTTTGTGTTTTTTACGTTTTTTTCCCTGTAATTGATTTCTAATCCCATAGCGTTATGGTCGGAAAAGATGCTTAATATGATTTCAATTTTCTTAAATTTACTGAGGCTTGATTTGTGACCCAAGATGCGATCTATCCTGGAGAATGTTCCGTGCGCAATTGAGAAGAAAGTGTAATCTGCTGTTTTTGGATGGAATGTCCTATAAATATCAGTTAAATCTGTCTGGTCTATTGTGTCATTTAAAGCTTGTGTTTCTCTATTTATTTTCTGTCTGGATGATCTGTCCATTGGTGTAAGTGAGGTGTTAAAAGTCCCCCACTATTATTGTGTTACTGTTGATTTCCTCTTTTATAGCTGTTAGCAGTTGCCTTATGTATTGAGGTGCTCCTATGTTGGGTGCATATATATTTATAATTCTTATATCTTCTTCCTGGATTGATCATTATGTAATGTCCTTCCTTGTCTCTTGCAACATTCTTTATTTTAAAGTCTATTTTACCTGATATGAGTATTGCTACTCCAGCTTTCTTTTGATTTCCATTTGCATGGAATATCTTTTTCCATCCCCTCACTTTCAGTCTGTATGTGTCCCTGGGTCTGAAGTGGGTCTCTTGTAGACAGCATATATATGGGTCTTGTTTTTGTATCCATTCAGCGAGCCTGTGTCTTTTGGTTGGAGCATTTAATCCATTCATGTTTAAGGTAATTATTGATATGTATGTTCCTATGACCATTTTCTTAATTGTTTTGGGTTTGTTTTTGTAGGTCCTTTTCTTCTCTTGTGTTTCCCACTTAGAGACGTTCCTTTAGCATTTGTTGTAGAGCTGGTTTGGTGGTGCTGAATTCTCTTAGCGTTTGCTTGTCTGTAAAGCTTTTGATTTCTCCTTCAAATCTGAATGAGATCCTTTCCGGGTAGAGTAATCTTGGTTGTAGGTTCTTCCCTTTCATCACTTTAAGTATATCATGCCACTCCCTTCTGGCTTGTAGAGTTTCTGCTGAGAAATCAGCTGTTAACCTTATGGCAGTTCCCTTGTATGTTATTTGTCATTTTTTCCCTTGCTGCTTACAATAATTTGTCTTTAATTTTTGCCAATTTGATTACTATGTGTCTTGGCGTGTTTCTCCTTGGGTTTATCCTATATGGGACTCTCTGTGCTTCCTGGACTGGGTGGCTATTTCCTTTCCCATGTTAGGGAAGTTTTGAACTATAATCTCTTCAAGTATTTTCTCAGGTCCTTTCTCTCTCTCTTCTCCTTGAGACCCCTATAATGTGAATGTTGTTGTGTTTAATGTTGTCCCAGAGGTCTCTTAGACTGTCTTCATTTCTTTTCATTCTTTTTTCTTTAGTCTGTTCTGCAGCAGTGAATTCCACCATTCTGTCTTCCAGGTCACTTATCCGTTCTTCGGCCTCATTTATTCTGCTATTGATTCCTTCTAGGAATTTGTATTTTTCATTTCAGTTATTGTACTGTTCATCTTTGTTTGTTTGTTCTTTAATTCTTCTAGGTCTTTGTTAAACATTTCTTGCATCTTCTTGATCTTTGCCTCCATTCTTTCTCCGAGGTCCTGGATCATCTTCACTCTCATTATTCTGAATTCTTTTTCTGGAAGGTTGTGTATCTCCATTTCATTTAGTTGTTTTTTTTGGGTTTTATCTTGTTCCTTCATCTGGTACGTAGCCCTCTGCCTTTTCATCTTGTCTCTCTGTGAATGTGGTTTTTGTTACACAGGCTGCAGGACTGTAGTTCTTTTTGCCTCTTCTGTCTGCCCTCTGGTGGATGAGGCTATCTAAGAGGCTTGTGGAAGTTTCCTGATTGGAGGGACTGGTGGTGGGTAGAGATGGCTGTTGCTTGGTGGGCAGAGCTCAGTAAAACTTTAATCGGCCTGTCTGCTGGTGGGTGGGGCTGGGTTCCCTCCCTGTTGGTTGTTTGGCCTTAGGCGACCCAACACTGGAGCCTACCTGGGCTCTTTGGTGGGGCTAATGGCAGACTCTGGGAGGGCTCACACCAAGGAGGACTTCCCAGAACTTCTGCTGCCAGTGTCCTTGTCCCTGTGGTGAGCCACAACTGCCCCCCGCCTCTGCAGGAGACCTTCCAACACTAGCAGGTAGATCTGGTTCAGTCTCCTACGGAATCACTCCTCCTTCCCCTGGGTCGTGATGTGCACACTACTTTGTGTGTGCCCTCCAAGAATGGAGTCTATGTTTCCCCCAGAGTCCTGCAATTGATTCCCACTAGCCTTTAAAGTCTGATTCTCTAGGAATTCCTCCTCCCGTTGCCAGACCCCCAGGTTGGGAAGCCTGACGTGGGGCTCAGAACCTTCACTCCAGTGGGTGGACTTCTGTGGTATAAGCATTCTCCAGTTTGTGAGTCACCTGCCTAGCAGTTATGGGATTTGATTTTATCGTGATTGCACCCCTCCTACCATCTCATTGTGGCTTCTCCTTTGTCTTTGGATGTGGGGTATCTTTTTTGGTGAGTTCCAGTGTCTTCCTGTCGATGATTGTTCAGCAGTTAGTTGTGATTCCAGTGCTCTCACAAGAGGGAGTGAGAGCACGTCCTTCTGCTCCGCCATCTTGAACCAATCCTCGATCTTGGATTTCTAACCTCCAGAACAGTGAGAAAATAAATTTCTGTTGTTTAAGCCACCCAGTCTATGGTATTTTGTTATGGCAGCCCTAGCTGACTAATACAATACTGAACCACAGTAAGTCTTTTAAAAATGTATTTTTAAAATATGTTATAACATTTATTAAATCCAGTGCCTATTTTAAATTTTTTAATTAAGTGAGGAACTTTAAGTGCGTCTCACATATTTCTTCTTTCTTGTGATTTATCCTTTTATGTCCCTTAAGTTTTAAAAATATGGAACATACCTAAGAATTAAAACATGTTGCCAGTGGATTTTAGCATGCTAATTGTTCTTTTTAAATTATAATTCATGGGGTGCTAATTTCCTATTCATAGAAGGGTTCAGTGTTAAGACAAATAATGCATTTATGTTATTTTGAATTTTTTTTCTTCAACTAACCCAATAACAGATTGCATGCCAGATTTTAGCATTACAAAGGGATTTTAAAGATGAACATGCCAGTATGGTTTTGTTTAGTTAATTTTCCTATATACAATACTATTTGAAGGTTTAATGCTTCTTCTTTTTCCTTGTTTCTTTTCTCTTTGGTGCTCTTTATTAGCTGCTGCTTCCCTCTCCTCTATTTCCGTGTCTACTTTAGGTTGAGTTGAGACAATGTGCTTCACAGATAAACTTCTAATTTGTGACTAGTTGATAAAGCATTATTATTAGAAACTTGTACTTACAGATATCCGTATAAGAACATGAAATCAGAGAATTAGAGTTGGAAGGTGCCCTAAAAATAATTTTCTAGGCAATACCTAAATTATTCCAGATGTGATGTTAAGAGGAAAAGACTGTGATACAGAAATGCCCTTTTTAAGCTATTGTAGAAGGCTAATAATACTCATTTTCAGAATTCTCTTACAACAGGATGAAATCTCTATACTGTAGTGTGTTAGGTTCTTACTCTGGGGAGACACAACAATTGCTACTGTACCGTATGTCTGTTCCACATGTAGAATGAAATTATGAAGTCTTCCCTCAGCCTTCTTATGTCCAGTTTCTTTCATCTTTCCTTATGATTCCTATTTCCCTGCATTTGCCCTGTGGTTTCTTCTGAAAATATAAATCCTTCATGCTGCTTTCAGTGTGAATAGCATTTTGTTAACTCGAAAGCATTATGCAAATGTAAATGATTATTCTACTATTTTGAAGGTGGTTGGCCAATAAGCTGTACTGTTACAAAAGCAGTCAGATGCTGGCTTTGAATGGTTCTTGGACAATCAGTTTGTTACTGAAAATTTTTAAGTGTATATTTTTATACTCTGTGGTCCATATTTTATCACTTTTCTGATTCTTACTACAGTTTTCTTTAAATTCAGCTCTGATGAACATACAGCAGTACAGGACAAAGAGCCAAAGAAAAGCACCACTTTAGCTTCTACTTCAGAAGGTATTTTTTAAATATAGGACTTTTTTATTGAGAAGTTTAAAAAATACATTTATAAATAGTTGAATATTAGACTTTACTCAAATCGCCTGTCATCAATTCCTTTTCAGTATTTTTTTTTTTTTTTTTTTTTTTTTTTTTTTGCGGTACACAGGCCTCTCACTGTTGTGGCCTCTCCCGTTGCGGAGCACAGGCTCCAGACGCTCAGGCTCAGCGGCCATGGCTCACGAGCCCAGCCGCTTCCCGGACCAGGACCCGAACCCGTGTCCCCTGCATCGGCAGGCGGACTCTCAACCACTGCGCCACCAGGGAAGCCCATCTTTTCAGTATTTTTAATACAATAAAATTGATGCTCAGAAATACTTCTTTAGAAGTTAGTTTTTTATTTGTATTTTATGTAGAAGAAAAGAAGAAGAAGAAGTCTAGTCATTCAAAAGAAAGGTCCAGGGCTTCCCTGGTGGCGCAGTGGTTGAGAGTCCGCCTGCCGATGCAGGGGACACGGGTTCGTGCCCCGGTCCGGGAGGATCCCATGTGCCACGGAGCGGCTGGGTCCGTGAGCCATGGCCGCTGGGCCTGCGCGTCCAGAGCCTGTGCTCCGCAACGGGAGAGGCCACAACAGTGGGAGGCCCACGTACCGCAAAAAAAAAAAAAAAAAAAAAAAAAAAAAAGAAAGGTCCAAGAAAAAGAGGAAGAAAAAATCATCTAAAAGAAAACACAAGAAGTATTCTGATGATAGTGACAGTGACTCTGATTCTGAAACAGACTCCAGTGGTAAGAAAGCCAACATCCTTCTGTGAGCCTTACTTCAAAACTAGTTGTACTTCTTGAAAGCTTATTTTAGAAGCAGGTTCTTAAAAACAATAATAGCCAAAAGTTTTGAACACTCACTGACTTTGTGTTGGGCACCCTGCTAAGTGCTTGATATGCATTATTGCTATTTAATCCACACAGTCACTGTAGGACACATCTTAGAGATGGAGAAATGGAGGCCCAGAGCAGGTTATAAGTACCGCACCCAAGGCCACACAGTTGGGATTCAGACCTAAGCCGTGTGACTCCAGATTGGTTGTGTGTAGCTGTACAAGGCATGTGGCACCGAACCATGTTGGGGTTAGTCTGTGAGACGTGTGGTGCTAAACCAAGCCACAGGGGGCTGCCTCAGCCCAGTGGAGCAGCTCTTTTGTGAGATTCTCACACTTAGTGGGCACCTTTGTGCAATTTTCAAAAAGGTACACCATAGGGGACTCCCTCTGGCCAGCAGCTGATTTATGTATCACACTTCCTGTGGGGCGGCACATCACAAAAAAGTCACCTTTTTGTGCCCTCTCCTGGCTGATGACTGACAGAGGGTGCCTCCTCTGGGGACACGTTACACTAAGGCACCCCTTCCTCTGATGTCACCTGGGTTTCCTGGCCCTCACTGTCACCTTTCTTCCTCACTGCTAGAAGCCTGAGCTTTCTTGAAGCACAGATCTGAGCATGGCGGTCCCTACTTAAAATCCTTCCACAGTTCTCCATGGCCTTCAGGGTAAAGTCAGATCCCAATTGTAGAGGAATAACTGAGGACATGGAAAGGAGACGTGACCCATGAACCCCTCGGCAGACCGAGGGTTAGCGAATAAGCCAGAACTGCAGGCAGTCCTGGATACTTTGGGCGCTGATCCATGAAATGACCTCAGTATAATCAGAATGATGGGAACACAAGGAGATGTCCTTGTGCTGCTTGTGAACTCAAGGATGAAGCACGGCATGTCTTCAAGAAAGCCCGCTGTTGCTTGTCTAATCAATACAAGCATATATTGCTGCTTTGGCATTTCTGGAATGTTAAAATTTTAAGTCTTAAGATGTAAACATAGAAAATGCTTAAATAAAAGTCACCACAGCAGGATGAGACGGCGCTGTATTGCCTGAGCGAGCAGCAGCCCTCTACTGCTGTGCTTCTGCACAGTTCATCTCATGTGATGAGCTTACTTTCAGCCCTGTCATAAGAAAACTGCAACACCAATTGATCTCTCACATCACACGTACCCTGTGGCTCTCCTGCAGCGTCCTCTTTGGCCTAAGGATGACTTTCCATCTCCTTGATACTGCACGTCCTTTCTCTTGACTCTGTCGCTTGATACAGAGAGTCTGTCTGCCTACAATGCCGGTCTCTCCCTGCATGCGGCTTGGCTTACTCATTGCTATGATGGGCATGCATTACATTTGTAATGAAACTGATTTTAAAAATAACTAGCTTAAGAGTCACCTTTTCCTGGTCAACCATTCCTCAACCACTATCCCCAAATCAGCCTGATTTTGAGACTCCTCTGTATGCCCAGAGCACCCCATGCTTCCCTCTCACTCAGATTC